>NC_031985.2:33930778-34537445 GCF_001858045.2 Oreochromis niloticus | reverse complement strand
TATTGCCACATTTAATTAATTATTTATGTATTTCACATTTTAATTAATTATTGACACATTTAATTAATTATTTACTGATATATTTATTTATTTCATTTTGGCAGTCCTGGCGCCTGGCTCTCATCTTGAATTAATTTTATCTGTCAGCCTCACCCATCAAACTCAGGGGGCGGGGTTAACGCTGCCCATGCAGCTTCTCTAACATTTGATTGGTTGCCGTGCAATGTAAGTCAAAACAGGTCGATCCTAGATAATCGATTGCTTCTGTAGACTTGAGGCAGCCAGGTATCCCAGAATGCATTTCAAATCACAGGCAGCAATGGTGGTGGTGTAGTTTTAAAATACCCCGTTTTTCTGTCACCAACTACACTTTTAACAGTGTTTTAGCTGCGAATGTCGTGCCGTAATCTTCACGTCTGGTCAGGTTGTCAACATAGAACATGTTTGCAAAAGTGCTCAGATGTTTTCAGAGATGTCACTAGCTCTGCTAACAGAGTGTACCGAGCTCACAGCCCCGGTGTTCCAGCTTAACAGTTTTTTTTGGAGGGGGGGGCGGTTACGTCAGCCGGTTTGTTTACATATTCCACTCTCCGTGTTCCACATGTTGCATTCGCAGATTCTCATTTTCACCGAACGATCGTCTCTTTCCACCTGGTCTTGTGTGTCTGTGCTTCTGTAACATAAAGAACGAGCTGACATGTTTCTCACGACACCAGCGATCAGCTCAACAGACCCTCAGTTTACCTGCATGCGTCCTCCTCACCTGTCAGCTGTTTAACACCTGCTGCTAATTCAAGAAACACGCCCACATTACCTGGTGATAGTCACAGTTTAACTGGGCAGCCGGTACTTGATATAACGCAATGTCGGCGCATTTTTCTGCACAAGATAAGTAAATATAGTATTTTTCCCGAGCGCAGAGCTGCTGGAGCTTGTTTCCTTACAGAGCACTTTATAGGCGAACCCACTTTATCAGCGGCTGATGTCCAATCACCGCACACAGCTTTGAAACCTCACCTGAGTTTTAGCTCTCAGTGGTTAAACGCTGGACTTAATTCACTCAGGTTTTGTCTGTCGGGTCACGTTTACTTCGCTGTTTTATTTACAACTGAGCAAATCGGTTTGGCTGAGGCTAAAGTTACGTTTCATAACTGCATAGTTACTGGCACATGTGTTAGACTGAACTATTCGCTTTTCTTTATCTGGTGTGTTTTGGATTTAACAGTGAATTTTGAGATTAAACTGACTTTTAAAATGTTTTTTATACAAAGAGGAAAGAGAAGGCACATTTCCACCGAGAGGAGCAGAGTTTGCAACAGCATGTTCATCATGAAGACTGCAACCTGGACAGAAATATTATATCATCTGTTTTTTAATAGTTATTCAACTGTATTCTAAGCACCAGCTATCTGTTAGAATTTTTAGAGTTTACTTAACTAAAAATAAATGAGGTTAACATATAATTTGTGTGATTTTTCTCTCTCTCTCTCTTTTTTTTTCTTTTTCTTTTTTTTGCTTTTTCGGTCATGTTATGTTTAACTGTCAAAGGTTTGTTACAAACTATGAAACACACTTCTGACTTCTGGATGTTAGAAGAAAACTAATACTGCTCATGAATGAGACTAAAGGCAGGAAGGTGTCCTTTAAAACTAAACATGTTAGTAGGACCTCCCTATTTATATCATAGTTTATGATATAGCACGTGTATTTCAGTAATAGCCTACTGATTTCACTGCAGTGGTGAACAGTCACAAAGCTCACATGGGTGTTATCTGTGATACTCCTTAACTATAATTTATCCAAGTTAACGTCAGTTAACCATTCAGACAGTTCTTTTGCAATGAAAAACATAAACACCCATGCTGCGTAATGTTTACATTATAGCTGCTTATGCAGTAACCATGGTAACCACGGACTCTGAGCGGCTGGATCGACGGAGGTCAGACAACAATTTTACATGTATGATCTTAAAACAGGACACAGCCACTATACGTGCTGGCCTCATATCAAATGTGAACGCAGACTGAGTCTGTGTTTGACGTTTGCTTTATATCTAATCTTCCTCTCAAACATTTAAACAGCAGCGAGTCTGCAGCTGAGGGAATACAAACTCAAATTGTCGGAACAGGTTTGCTCGTTTCTTGCGTGTATTCATTTGGTGATTGATTAAATGTATAACTGTTATTCTAATATGCTGCTGAGTCTCTTACACTGATGAAAATGCAGAAAACACAGATCACGAACACCTGTTCAACCAATCACTTTCATTCCACTTTGATCTGCGACAAACTGGCGGTTCCTCTCTGTTACATTGTTGCGTTAGACTGCTATAATTTTGTGTTCTTTATGCTGTAGATTTTCACATCTCTGGAATAGTTGGCAGTATTAAGGATGCTTTTCTGTAAAATCATATTGATATGACCCGTGATATATTCGTAGATGACCGTTAGATAGTCAGCTGGGAAACTCTGGGTTAACTCAGAGAGCTGAAGATATCGTGGATATGCTGATCTTGCTCCGTGGTGTACAGGGCCGTTTACCCTCATGATTAATATTCACAATAAAAATATTAGCCGAACATCATGAAGTCTGTATGTATTTCATAGTGTCGAACAACCTTTGTACAGTTAAAGCTAGCAGTTACTACATGACGGAAACACCAACATTATCTCTTTTATGCGTTTATACACAGGTCACGCTGATTACTAAACAAAAACCCAAAGATCAGCTGTTAATCGAATTTATTTGCTCTCTCTCCTCCTTAAACATGTTTTTAATGTTAGTTATAATTCAGAATTGGCGACTGAAACACGTAGGACACATAAGAACATCAGGAAATAAAACCCCAATAAATATAACCTCAGTAAAAGAAGTCAGTGTCAGCGGGGGTTATTACAGCTGTGTACCGGGGCCTGCACTTTGTCGGCGGTAATAACAGCTCGATTGCTTGCGAGGCGAGCGGGTCTATCCCACGCTTTGCCGTGAGACTGGGCAGACATCTCCGAAATCATCGAAGCACTTTTGCAAAGAGGCTGTATCTTGACAAACCGACCAGACATATGAAGATTAAATCACTACATTCTCGGCTAAAAAATATTAAAACGGTATTTGGTGACACACAAACAGGGTTTTTCAAAGTTCAGTTCTGTTAGTTTCCAATGGTTTCCACATGCCGGTTGTTGTGTGCTAAAAACAATGGCCACCAGGCCAAAGCAATGGTTTTGACTCGATCAGCGTTAACCCCGCCCCCTGAGTTTGATGGGTGAGTCTGACACATTGACTGTAGAAAACATGGACGACGCCACAGCTCCCCAAAAATGAAGCCAAAACGTCTCTATCGCCCCCTGGTGTCTGGCTGCAGTATAGGTCATAAACCCCGCCTCCTCCATGTTAGCGGATGGGACTGGGGTCAGACTAAAATAAATTTATTCTCCTTAGATAATTTTTTTCCAAAGATTCTTTCTTTTGTTATCAATAGTTCTCATCATGCTGATTGATGTCCAAGGGGTCTCCTTTCCCATAAGTTTGATTCTAATTCCTACAGCGGCGATGTTAAATTGGGGTGAAACGTCATCATAGCAGCTTTGACTGGCAGCTGCAGTCACGGAGAAACTTGCGTATCTCTGTTCGGGAATAGCAGATAGAGCGTAGGCTCTGAGAGGAGGGCCAGCGTTTACGCTACGAAAACACGACCGAGTGTTTTAACCTGACAGCCTGAGGTGTTCTTCAGTAAACTGGACTACCCGACAGAAGGACCCGAGGCCCCGCTGCACTTTTTCGGTAAGTTAAACGTGTTTGTAAGCTAATCCGTAACTACCGTCCTTAGCTATGTCCCGAGACCTAGCTAGCTAAAATGAGCACTCGGCTGTCAGGGTTCGTTTAGCTAATCTGTGCAGGTGAATGAACTTACTAAAGAAATTAAGAGAAACGTTCCAGGCTAATCAGTCACTAATTACTGTTACTGTACTTTTATTACAAGTATTATACTGTAAAAGCAACAGGCTGCACGCTGCTGCGGCTCCTGTGCAGAGCTGAATATTAAATATGTGCAAACAACAGCATGTTTTCAGTCTCTTGCCACATCTGTAAAGACAGCAACATCTTTTTTAAAAGCTTGTACTTCAGTAACTCCTCATTAATCAGGAACTATGGATTAAAGTACTGTAGTGTACTGTAATACTGAAAAAAATGTAAGAGAAGAACTTCAGATCCTGAGTGTGTGAGGACAGAAGAATCAGCTTTATTTCAATTTTGAGGGATAAAATTTATATTTGAGTTTGATGGTTCTGTTGTCTTTGTGATTACAGGAGCTGCCCTCAGATTCAGACCTCAGCACCACCCAGTGACAGCAGACAGATCATCCAACATGTTAACTGCAAAATGAACTGATGAAAACAGTGCAAAGGTTAAAATACCACATGTGCTGTAGTGAAAGCTGCAGCTGTTTTATTGATAAAGTTAAAGACAGAAAAAAACAAAAGGTTTAATCACTCATGTAATTGTGTCACTATATATCAGCATTAACAGGACCTCAGTTTGGTGTTTCACAAAGCTGCTGATCTCAGACCTGCACAGCTTCCGTTTTAAACACTTGATGTACTCAGCTGCATGAAGAGCATATGAGATTTTCTCTGGCACAATTAAATAAAACCTGATGAAGGTCAAAGGTCGTCACTTGTATGTTGAACTACAAACTTGTCATCTGGAATTCTTTCACAGTTTTCTGCAGATGGTCTTATTTACCATAAAGTGATTCAGAGTTATTCATACCAGAGTAACCAGAGAGGATCATATATTTTTAAATATATAACTTTCTACAGGACTGAATATAATATCTTTATGTAAAAGTCTGGAGCCTCTGGGGAGTATCCGAGTATTTATAACATTACACAAACCAAAGGTCTCCATCACAGTGTTCATGAAATGCTGGGTTTATCCATCTCCTGGATCGGGCCTACAGAGGAGTGCTGAAGATTTCCCTGTGAGGGAGCTGCTGGTGAAGATCATGAGTCCTGCTTGATCTATGCGATGAGCTTCAGTCTTCCTGGTGTTTCTTAAATGAAGCCTCTCTCAGTGGGTCAACAGAACTTCTGGCACAGGACAGCTGTGATGAAAGAAAAGGAAGAAGTTTCTCCAAACCTCTGGACCCAGGAAACCCAGCTTGGTCCTGATGGTCTCCCTCACTAGTTTCTCTCCAGGGTGAATGTAGCTGTTGATAAAATATGGACTCTGTTATTAAATGAAAAGAACAAATTAGACTACACTACTGAAACGTTCTGCTGATGTTTTTAAAGTCTCCATGTTACCAGGCTGTAGAGGGCTCTGAAGATTTAAACAGTTTTAGATCCATTACACTCACAGTTTTATGTTAAAATCTCAAAGGACAGCATTATATTTTTGATATTAACAGTAACTCTGGGCCTCTGTAGAGTGTGCAGATGATCTCATCGCTGTCTAAAAATGGATAACAAACATAAGAAGTGCTGAATCCTTCAATAACACAGACTATTAGAGTAACAGGTGTGTAGCATCGCTAACTAGCTAGCAACAAGCCTCCAACACAGTGCGTATGCTAGCGGCTAATCTAACTAACGAATTAACAACAGAGTGATTTTAGAACTATAAGATGATAAGCTGTGCGTCTTTTTTTTATAACAGTGATGTGGTTGTATTTACCTTAATTAAACGAGTCGTCAGTCGCGGTAAACCAGCAAAAAAACTTGAGCAGCCGGGCTACGTAAAAAGTGTAGGGGGGCGTGTTTGTGGTCACGTCCAGCGGGTGTGTGGGCGGGAGCGTTACACAGTCGCTCCACCTCAAGTCACTACTGCGCAGACTCTGGCTCCAAATTTGCAAGATGGCAGCCTCCACAAGCGGGATATTTTGGCTTCATTTTTGCACAATGGGAGGAGGCGGAGTCGCGTCGTCCATGTTTTCTACAGTCAATGGTCTGACAGATAAAATTAATTCATGGTGAGAGCCAGGCGCCAGGACTGCCAAAATGAAATACATAAATATATCATTAAATAATTAATTAAATGTGTCAATAATTAATTAAAATGTGAAATACATAAATAATTAATTAAATGTGTCAATAATTAATTAATTAAATGTGTCAATAATTAATTAATTACATGTGTCATAACTATTTATTTAATTAATTAATTCCAATTTTAATTAATTATTGCCACATTTAATTAATTATTTAATGGTGTATTTAATTAATTCATTATGGCAGTCCTGGCGTTCCATATTTTCCTTGCTGGTTATTCTCGTACTGCACATACTCATATAGAGGGAGATCATAGCTTTATACAGGCTCACTGCAGAGCAGAGACATAGG
This sequence comes from Oreochromis niloticus, assembly GCF_001858045.2. NCBI lineage: Eukaryota > Metazoa > Chordata > Actinopteri > Cichliformes > Cichlidae > Oreochromis > Oreochromis niloticus. The sequence goes on along the minus strand of NC_031985.2, from coordinate 34,531,104 downwards.
TACCATGATTAGGGTGACCATATTTTGAGTTCCAAGAAAGAGGACACTTGGCTCAGTCATGAAGAACTTGCTTAAAGAAACATATTTAACATATTTAAACGATGCCTTCTCTGTGCGGTTAATGAATTGTGAAATAAAATATGTCATATAGGCTTTTACAAGTCAACATCCTTATAGAATATGATGTAACACTATAGATCAACTTAACTCAGAATATATAAAGCATATAAACAATTACAGCAATATGATGCAACAAACACAGCAGTACTACTAATCCAAAATACTCAAAGCTTCATAGCACTGAAACAAACATTCTGCTGCTGATACATACTTTGGGTTTCTGAATAATAAACTTTTTTCTGCCTTTCATAGTGTTTAACTTGAAGGCCCTGAGCACTTTCTCCCACACTGAAAACACTGGAATGATAAAATTATTTGAACATTACCTAATAAGACTGATTCAGGACAGACAATTAGTTATTGTAAACTTTCCTAGCATTCCTTCACAAACAGGGAACAGTCTGTCTATTCTCTCCATCTGTCAGCTGCTGCTGGCTCTTCCTCCTCCTCTTCCTCACACACTGCTGAGTTTGTCCTGGTGGATCATCAGGGGTGCAAAGCCTCACAGATGATGTGCAGCAGTGGGTCCCTCAGTCTGTCCTCACTCTGGACACTTGCAGTTGTCACACATGGAAATCAAATGTGTGATAAGCTGCAGGATTCAAACACAAGTGTAATTTATAAATACATGTTCATACTTTTATTACACAATCAGAGAGAAAAAGAAAGAGAGAGAGTGCAGGACAGACAGACAGGTGACAGTCTCAGGTGTATACACTGCTACAAAACAGCACAAGAGAAGGAGGATTTAGTGTTTGTGTTATTACAAGTGCTAAACAAGAAGAGCTCCCAGATGCTACAGTGGACACATGTGTGACTCCTGTGATTAAAGCATCTTTCTTTCAGCTTAACGAGTGAACCGTCAGCTCGTTCAAACACACATTAAAGTCCGTTTGGCTCGACACCACCGAACAGAGGCAGCAATATAACATAGCTAACATTAACAGTGCAGTGAATCCTGTTTGTGCCGATATTCAGGACTGCAAACCGAGCAGCATTCACTGACTTTCAGCTTGTTGTGTTTGTGGATATATGACTGACTTTAATTATCCATAAAATCATCACATTCTCTGTAAGATTAAGGTTGACTATATATATATTTTGAAGTAGAGGCTTTAAAACCAAGTAAACGCTTAAAGTACAAACATCACTAATGTCACATAACTTTGCCGACATGTGGCCAACAGTAATGTTTTAATGTTCTTCATTATTAAACATTTGCACATAAATAAGTGACATCATATTCAGTACTTACTTTTGACAGTTCACTCTTCGGCTGCTCCCTTCTGCCGTATTTTGCGGCAAAATTATCCACACCCACCGCCGCGCTATGAATTGTGGGATATAAAAGGACAACGAGGCGTGCACCGGACCACGATTGATATTTGGGGAAATCGACGGCGCATTTGGAGTATGCATTTGAAGTACACTTCGAATTGGGACAGCCATCGTCACGTGGCGGTGACGTAATCGCACTCAAAATGCGTACTTCAAGCGTGCGGTCTCTTAATTGGGACACAGCCAACCACTTACAAAGCAGCAGTTCGGGGAATGACGTCACACACATGGGAATGACGACGTATTCACAACGTGGAAGCTTAAAAGTAGCCAAATCTTTTACCCAACCATTGGTGAACTGGATGTGCGCCTCCAGAGATTTATAATTGCGAAACTGGTTCACCTTGTACCGCTGACTCCATAGACAAGGTACGAAAATAAATCAGGCTATGTCAATAGCAGTAGGTCTCTGGGGTTTCTACTCCACTGCCGTATTTCATACGGGTCCACATTTCCAATGCACGCTATTTTCTGCAAGTACCTTCGCTTCGCCTCCGTCCTTTTTCTTTTGAGCTGCTTTTAAGCATGTTTCTTGCAGTCGTCCTTCCGACACAGGGTGTATGTTTTGATTTGTGGCCCAGAAAAATGGCGCCGCGCTCCCACAATACTTTGCGGCGTGACGTCAACTCCAAAGCCCTGTAGGAAAACCGGACATTTTTATCAATCTCGAAAATCTCCCCGGAATGAATTTCGCTTTGTTCGGCAACGGCAACATGAAAATTAGAGAGAGCCAGTGAGAGCTGTGATTGGTCTGTTACATGTGGTGCAGATTAAAAGATGTGACTGACAGATGTGTTTAATGTGTGTGTCTTTTAGAATCAGTCTGAACAAATGTGAAACAAAAAAGCTAATATTTGCTTCCTGTGATGACATTTTGTTGGCGATCGACTGTGGTAAATATGTATTGCTTGTTTAGTTGAATCTAACTGCTGCATTTGACACGATGGATCATTATCAGTGTTGGGCAAGTTACTTTGAAAAAGTGATTAATTATAGTTACTAGTTACTTCTTCAAAAAAGTAACTTAGTAACTGAGTTACAAGATTCTAAAAGTAATTAATTACTTGAAAAGTAACTATTGCGTTACTTTAAAAAAAAATGTTTAACCCTCTGGGGTCCAGGTTATAATTGGCCATTTTTGACTACTTTTGATTTTACCTCTACATTTCACCTTTAAAAACTATTTACTTTGCCTTGTTTGGTATCATTCTTTTCAGCACAACCTCACGTGTCTGAATTTATAGTTATGTTTTCATTTTGACATACTGTATTAACATAATTGATCTAAAATCAGACAAAAAACACAAAATCTGAGTAGAAAAAGTTATTTTTTACTGTAACAACCACAAACATCTTTAATGAATCATATTTCATAACTTTAAATGCAAATATAAATGGTCAATTTTAAAATCCTATCCCCTTTACAATGGGGGGTACTGCAGGGCTCTAATCTTGGGACACTACTCTTTTCATTGTATCTACTGCCACTGGGTACGATTTTTCAGAAAACACGATATTTAATTTCATCTATATGCTGACATTTGCCAGCTTTATCTACCTGCTTGTTTGTCTTAGCGATGTGAAGTCATGGATGGCTCCAAAAAATAAATTTAAAAATAAAAATCTAAAAATATTTCTGCTGTGCAGCACTTTGGTCGGTCATGTATTGTTTTTAAAGTGCTATATAAATAAATTATGAATGGAGCTACAGATGTGTGCTGCCTTTAGGTGCTAGTGGAAACACTGAACATCTGTATTTCATGTTGTTTCACTGTTACTTTCTGTGTCTTTCATGCCGCAATTGCTTTCATGAACTGTTGACGTTGTTTTTCTTTTTTTTTCTTTCAGACACATCTACTCTTTGTAAGGTCACCGCTAATGAAAGTCTCTGCCCGCTGTCAAACTCCATCCACATGCCTTCACCTCTGCCCAGCCCTGCCTCCTCAGACATCACCTGTACAGCTAAAAGTGACGACCACTGGAGAGGCAGCCAAAACTCACTCTGCATTAAAGGGACAGATAGGAGAACCACGGACAGGAAGTCCAGTGGGCAGAGACAGCGGACAGCATTGTTGGCGCACCCGACGAATCAGCCTTGTGTCCTCTGTGGAAAGATTTTCTGCCATCGAGGGAATTTGTTGAAGCATGTGAAATTGCATTCAGACTCCCCCAAGCATCTCTGCGGGGTCTGCAAGCAGCGCTTTGAGTCATCAGACAGTTTGTCAGACCATCTGAGATCTCACATGGAAACCGTGAGCGGTGGAGGCGGGACCTGCAAGGTCTGCGGGAAAATGTTTCAGAACGTGGAGACACACATGAGGAGCCACACTGGAGTTAAACCTTTCAGCTGCGTCCTCTGCCAGAAGAGCTTTCCCCGATCTGGAGCATTGAGGCGCCACAAGAAGATCCACAGCAGAAGGAGCACCGACTCCTGCCCCGTCTGTGGACTCAGCTTTGCTCAGAGTGAACTTCTCCAAGAGCACCTGAAGATCCACGAGGACGGTGACGGAGACCAAAATGAGAAAGACAGCAAGAGTGAGGACAGTCAGCCAGACTCACTGAAGCTAAAACGGGAGGGACCAATGCCAGATCTGAATTCGGCGGTGCTCTGCTGCAGAGTCTGTGGTGATTCGTTCCACAGTCAAGGCTTCCTTAGGAAACATGCTCAAATGCACTGCAGGGAGTCAGAGAGCATGTGTGGTGTCTGCGGACAGCAGCTCGACTCACCAGATGTTCTTCTAACACATTTGCAGTCACACAGAGAGACTGGTGGGACCTGTGGCATCTGCGGAAAGACTTTCCAGAATATGGAGACGCACATGAGGAGCCACACCGGCCTCAAACCGTACCGCTGCTTGGTCTGTGGCAAACACTTCCCCCGGCCAGGCGCGCTTAGGCGCCACAATAAGATCCACAGTGGGGAGCGCCCGCATGTCTGCAACCACTGTGGCAAGACCTTCATAGAGAGCAGTGCTTTGAAAACCCACAGAAAGAGTCACTCATTAGAGGGTCAAGATGGCGAGTCACCGGTGCACTCTCAGACCAAGACATCTGACACAGAGAATGCCAGAATGCTGCCACGCTGTAAAGTTTGCGGTGAGTCTTTTCAGAGTAAAGTAAGTTTGAGAAAACATGCCAAAAATCACTCGGCAGGGTCTGTCTGCGGGGTCTGCGGTGAAAGTATGCCACCATCAGAAACACTCACAGAGCACCTGCAGAGTCACAGAGACGCTGGCAAAATCTGTCACGTATGCGGGAAAACCTACCAGAACATTGAGACTCACATGAGGAGTCACACCGGCATCAAACCATACCACTGCAGTGTCTGCGGGAAGTCCTTTCCGCGGTCTGGTGCTCTGCGGCGCCACAAGAGAATCCACAGTGGGGAGCGACCATATATCTGCGAGTTCTGTGGCAAGACGTTCATTGATAACGGCGCTCTCACCTTGCACATCAGGAACCACACCAGAGACAAACCATCCAACCGCATCTCCTGCGAGACATGCGGGAAGAGCCTCGCCTCCATCCACGTCCTCGAGGTTCACAGGAGGATCCACACAGGCGAGAAACCCTTCCAGTGCTGCATCTGCGGGAAAGCCTTCAGGCAGGTGGGAGGGTTGAATGCCCACAAGCTGACGCACACAGGCGAGAAGCCATTCAGCTGCAGCCTATGCACTAAGAGCTTCAGCACCAAAGGTTACCTTGAGACGCACCTCCGCTTCCACAGGAAGGAGCGCGCGTTTAGCTGCCACCTATGCTGGAAGGCCTTCGTCACCAAGAATGACCTGAAAAAGCACCTGCTGACGCACAGTGGGGAGAAGCCATACAGCTGCCGGCTCTGCGGCAAGAGCTACCAGGAAAAGCGCTCCCGGGATGTGCACATGAAGGTCCACACAGATGCCAGTGACGACCCAATCGGGGAGCAGAACACTTTGCAGCCACAGCTGCTGCAGCTGTAGAGACCAGTCCAGACCAGTTTGTACTGGTTTTACTAACTGATCAGAGACAGAAAATATTTTCACGAGACTAAATAAAATCTTCCTGAATATGTATGTTTTTTGGTGTTTGCAATAAAAAAAAAACTCAGCGGGGCCTCGAAAACAGAGGGCCTTGAAAGGATCCAGTTCTTGAACCCAGGATTGTTCATTCTGCGTTCCGCTGAGTTCTGAGTTCCTGATAATGTGCTAAAATAATCCTGGGGTGAATGAGTCAACTTTCTGTGGGTTTTCTTGTTATCGTCTATCCTGGGCCTTACACAGAGTTTCTCTCTGATTTCTCAGACTTTTTATCTGATTTAGTGCTCAGCTCAGATAAAATAATTATTGTGGGTGATTTTAACATCCATGTAGATGCTAAAAATGACAGCCTCAACATGGCATTTAATCTGTTATTAGACTCAATTGGCTTCTCTCAAAATGTAAAAGAACCCACCCACCACTTTAATCACACTCTAGATCTTGTATTAACATATGGCATAGAAACTGAACATTTAACAGTGTTTCCTGAAAACCCTCTCCTGTCTGATCATTTCCTGATAACATTTACATTTACAATAATTGATTACACAGCAGTGGAGAGTAGACTTTATCAAAATAGATGTCTTTCTGAAAACGCTGTAACCAAGTTTAAGAATATAATCCACCCACTGTTATCATCTTCAATGGCCTGTACCAACATAGAGCAGAGCAGCTATCTGAACGCTACTCCAACAGAGGTCAATTATCTTGTTAATAATTTTACCTCCTCACTACGTACGACTGGATACTGTAGCTCCTGTGAAAACTAAGGTCTCAAATCAGAAGTACCTGACTCCGTGGTATAATTCTCAAACATGTAGCCTAAAGCAGATAACTCGTAAGCTGGAGAGGAAATGGCGTGTCACAAATTTAGAGGATCATCATTTAGCCTGGAGAAATAGTTTGCTGCTTTATAAGAAAGCCCTCCGCAAAGCCAAAACATCTTACTATTCGTCACTGATTGAAGAAAATAAGAACAACCCCAGGTTTCTCTTCAGCACTGTAGCCAGGCTGACAGAGAGTCAGAGCTCTACTGAGCCAACAATCCCTTTAATGTTAACTAGTAATGACTTCATGAACTTCTTCCCAAATAAAATTTTTATCATTAGAGAAAAAATTACCAATAATCGTCTCACAGATGTAACATTATCTACAGCTACTTTTAGTACCATTGATGTTAAGTTAGACTCTTTTTCTCCAATTGATCTTTCTGAGTTAACTTCAATAATTACTTCCTCCAAACCATCAACGTGTCTTTTAGACCCCATTCCTACAAAACTGCTCAAAGAAGTCCTGCCATTAATTAATTCTTCAATCTTAAATATGATCAACCTATCTCTAATAATCGGCTATGTACCACAGGCCTTCAAGGTGGCTGTAGTTAAACCTTTACTCAAAAAGTCATCTCTAGACCCAGCTGTCTTAGCTAATTATAGGCCAATCTCCAACCTTCCTTTCATATCAAAAATCCTTGAAAGAGTAGTTGTCAAACAGCTAACAGATCGTCTGCAGAGGAATAGCTTATTTGAAGAGTTTCAGTCAGGTTTCAGAGCTCATCACAGCACAGAAACAGCTTTAGTGAAGGTAACAAATGATCTTCTTATGGCCTCTGACAGTGGACTCATCTCTGTGCTTGTCCTGCTAGACCTCAGTGCTGCGTTCGATACTGTTGACCATAATATCCTATTAGAGCGATTAGAACATGCTGTAGGTATTACAGGTACTGCGCTGCAGTGGTTTGTATCATATCTCCATATCTCATAGACTCCAATTTGTACATGTAAATGGAGAGTCCTCTTCACCCACTAAGGTCAATTATGGAGTTCCACAGGGTTCGGTGCTAGGACCAATTCTATTTACATTATACATACTTCCCTTAGGCAGTATCATTAGAAGACATAGCATAAATTTTCACTGCTATGCAGATGACACCCAACTCTATCTATCCATGAAGCCATATAACACACACAAATTAGTTAAACTGCAGGAATGTCTTAAAGACATAAAGACCTGGATGGCCGCTAACTTTCTGCTTCTTAATTCAGATAAAACTGAGGTTATTGTACTCGGCCCTGAAAATCTTAGAAATATGGTATCTAACCAGATTCTTACTCTGGATGGCATTACCTTGGCCTCCAGTAACACTGTGAGGAACCTTGGAGTCATTTTTGACCAGGATATATCCTTCAATGCACACAATAAACAAATATGTAAGACTGCTTTCTTCCATTTGCGCAACATCTCTAAAATTAAAAATATCCTGTCTCAGAGTGATGCTGAAAAACTAGTTCATGCATTTATTACTTCCAGGCTGGACTACTGTAATTCATTATTATCAGGATGTCCTAAAAACTCACTGAAAAGTCTTCAGCTAATCCAAAATGCTGCAGCAAGAGTACTGACAGGGACTAGAAAGAGAGAGCATATTTCTCCTGTTTTGGCTTCCCTTCATTGGCTTCCTGTTAAATCCAGAATTGAATTCAAAATCCTGCTCATCACATACAAGGTCTTAAATAATCAGGCCCCATCTTATCTTAATGACCTTGTAGTGCCATATCACCCTATTAGAGCACTTCGCTCTTGCTCTGCAGGCTTAGTTGCTGTTCCTAGAGTATTTAAAAGTAGAATGGGAGGGAGAGCCTTCAGTTTTCAGGCCCCTCTTCTATGGAACCAGCTTCCAGTTTGGATTCGGGAGACAGACACTATCTCTACTTTTAAGATTAGGCTTAAAACTTTCCTTTTTGCTAAAGCATATAGTTAGGGCTGGACCAGGTGACCCTGAATCCTCCCTTAGTTATGCTGCAATAGACGTAGGCTGCCGGGTATTCCCATGATGCATTGAGTTTTTCCTTTCCAGTCACCTTTCTCACTCAGTATGTGTTAATAGACCTCTCTGCATTGAATCATATCTGTTATTAATCTCTGTCTCTCTTCCACAGCATGTCTTTATCCTGTTTTCCTTCTCTCACCCCAACCGGTTGCAGCAGATGGCCGCCCCTCCCTGAGCCTGGTTCTGCCGGAGGTTTCTTCCTGTTAAAAGGGAGTTTTTCCTTCCCACTGTCGCCAAAGTGCTTGCTCATAGGGGGTCATATGATTGTTGGGTTTTTCTCTGTATCTATTATTGTGCGATCTACTGTACAATATAAAGCGCCTTGAGGCGACTTTTGTTGTGATTTGGCGCTATATAAATAAAATTGAATTGAATTGAATTACTCTCATTAAGATGTTGCGGGAATTCCCGTCTTGTGTGTGGCTGGGTGCAGTGAGGAGTGTTTGTGATGTGTGTGTGAGCATGCGTGTGAAGGAAACGCGGGGAGCGGAAAAAGAAAAGAGAGAGAGAGAGTGTGACATGGGTAGAGAGGGCGACCGGGAGCAGCGTTTTAACGGGCTACAGCCTATGCAGTGTACCTGGAAGAGTGCAGTACTGTTATTAAAAAGCCTCATGTCTTCAGTACTTTTCGGTGTCTCGGCTGATTTCTGCCTGCCTCACTACTCCACAAAGTGGAGGGAGTTAACCCCAAAGGAGGACAAACTTCGGCCCTGGAGGAAGCATCTCCCCTTGCGTCTCCCGACCACGGTCAGGGGACTGACGGCGAGGAATGGTTAACACTGGCGACCACGAAGGGACCCTTTCACGGTGTCAAAGGAGTGGTGAGCACTGAGAAAAACCGACAGGCTAAAGCGGCTAATGATAAAGCCGAGTGACTGTAATTACAAGTGTATTGGCTAATAGCTAAAGCTGGGCAGACACTGTGCGATTTTTTCAGTCGCGCGATTCAGCTCCTGCTCAAACTGTACGATTGACTCGCAGGGGTTACAATTTCATAGGTCACGATGCAGGGTCTCACACTATACGGCCCGATGCTCTGATGCGACCTGAGTGCTCACACTGTGCGTCCATAAAAATTAAGGTTATAACAGAAAATCTGTCGCTCGCTCTGCCTCTCTGTTTCTCACTCACACAGACACGCACATCACCACCATCAACTTTGTTAAATTGCTAATGAAAAACATTGATCAGGCAGCTGTGATTGAGCAGCAATGTAAATCCAACTATTTTCACGGTTGTTGTGGTCGTGATAATTTTGTGAGGCCACATCGAAAAGGCACGGATGAGCTTTCCAAAGTCCTACAAGTGCCTCCATCGCTTGTGTCCAGATCACACGCTGCACAGCCGTGCTGCTCCGTCTTTTCACCGACGTTTATGTGTTTGCGCGTGCGCAGTGTGAGCGGCTGCGGTGACACCCTCACGACCAAGCGATTGATGATCGGGAGCTGGTTGTGAGGTGTTAATCGCGTCTCGTTACCCCACGTATACTACACGATGCACGACACACGATGAAGGCCAAACTCGGGCCGATCACCAAAACGGTCGCACGACTCAAAAATCGTCTCAAAATGGGCCAAAAATCGCACAGTGTAAGCCCAGCATAAGCTAACTCGCGATGGCCGCTGCTCGCCATTCTCGGGAAAACTACGGACTTGAGACCAATTATTCCAACCCATTCATGTCGCTGACCAGTGTCTCCGAGGGTGCCGCGAGCATTAGGGAAGCTAACAGAGACAGAGCTGTGACTAAATGTGAACATATCAACCCATTCCTGTGTGCCGAAAGTTGTACTAACACACACGCTAATGGAGAGGATGTACCCAGCCGCAGTTTTCCCGCACGAATCCCTTCGTCGATGCTGAATGTCACAGCTACGGCCGTGAGGGAAACACAGGCAGCAGCATGAACTATTATCCAGCTCCTACTCCCGAAATGAAAATGCACTATCCAGACTCAAACTCATTGTCCCCCGCTCACATGAACAGTTTTGTACACAGCACACTGGCTCAATTTAATGCAATGTTAAATACACCCATGCAATGTGTGCCTTCCAGTAGCCTTAATGAAGCCATAAGCTATGGGCAAACCACTACACAGCATAAACCCCGCTCAAAACCAGGCAAGACCCGCTGTGTGCCCCGTCAGCCACCATCTGACAGTGAAGAGGACGCTGACCCTAGAGAGAGAGTCCCCACTCTACGTCCGGGCCAATATGACGGCACCACACCGTGGAAGGAATTTCTGCACAGGTTTGAGAGCTGCGCTGAAGCCAACTATTGGTCAGAAAAAACAATGACAACTCAGCTTAAATTCTGCCTAGTTGGAGCAGCAGGGGCTATTATCCACAGAAATCCCCGCTCATCCAAATGGGATTACCGCCGCCTGGTGGACGAACTGGAAACTGCATATGGTCCTTCTTCTGACCATGCAGCTGCTGTTGCTGTAGAACTGAGGCAGCAAGTGCGTAAACCTGGTGAGGCCCTGCATGTTTTCAGAGATGACATTTATGGGAAAGTGGCTGTTGCATATGGTGATAGAGCAGAGATTGAACAAGACTCTATAGCTGTTGAAGTTTTCACCAATGGGCTGGGTGATGCAGAAATAGTACAGAAGTTGCTGGAGAGGCACCCAGCCACACTTGCCTGTGCATACGAAATAGCCCACCAACACGAAACCACTAAAAGGGCTGCATCTTATGTAACCAGTGCCATGCAGCAAGGAGCCTGTAATGCAGCTGAACGCCGTCCCCGAGCTGCCGTCGTCAGAGAAAAAGACAAAGACGAGACTGTTGCTGAGCGTGCACCTGCAGCTAGCCCCTCACCGAATCGTTTTGTCCCACGCACACCCTCGACAACACCGAACAATCACAGAAATTTTAAAAGGAGTGGGGTTCGCTGCCATAACTGTCAAGGTTGGGGCCATGTCCAAAAGCAGTGCCCTTCCCCTCACAAAACCACCAAGGCCTTAACATTGAACAGTAGCCCTTGTGACAGCCCAAAACCTACCGTGCTCCACCTTAAGTGCCAAAGCCAAGAAATGAGTATCCCCATGCTCCTCTACGAAGTGGAGGTATGTGCTGTCTTGGACAGTGGGGCCCGGAGGAGTGTGCTGCCGCTGCCCTACTACAACTCCATCCACCCAGACGTGAGGCCACCACTACAGCCCTCAGTTGTTGAGACCTTGCTTGGTGTGGGACCTGGGGACGTGCCAGTGCTAGGTGAAGCCCAGATACCTGTCAGTATCAACAATCGACAGGTGGATGTTGATTTCCTGGTGGCAGATATAGCAGGAAATGAGGTGCTGCTTGGGCATCCCTCACTCAAGCCGAAGCACGTTTTGATTTCGGCAAACGCCGCATCATCCTGTTCGGTGAAGAGGTGCTCTACTACCAAACCGAAGCTAGTACAAAGTCACACGCAGTGAGAATAGCTAGAACTGTGGTGGTGGAACCGGGGCAAGAGTATATGGTGAAAAGCAATGTGCATCCTGGTGCAGCAGCTCGAGGTGACATGATGCTTAGTCCCACCAAAGGTTTCGTTGAGAAGCACAAAGTACTTATCGCCAGAGTCCTAGTCAATGCACAGCCTTCTAAAGCTGTCCCACTTTGGCTTTTTAATCCCGGCAATAAAGCAGTAACAATTAAGGAGGGATCCATTGCCGGGCTCCTCCAGCCAGCTGAGGCCGTGGAACCCTCCATGGTCTCCCCAGCTGCAGACTCACTGACCAGCCCTCCTGTGATTCCTCTGCACCTGCAGGAGCTCTATGCCCAGAGCTCCACAGACCTCAATGACTATGAACAGCTCCAACTGAAACGCTTGCTTTGCACTTATGGACATGTGTTTTCTACAGGGCCTGCTGACCTGGGCCGAACCAGCCTTGTGCAGCACGACATCATAACCCGTCCTGGTGCTCCAGTCAAACAACATCCACGAAGAATGGCAGGGGAAAAGCAGCAACACGCTGGTCAGCAGATCTACGACAGCCTACAGAGTGGTCTCGCCCAACGCAGCTGCAGCAGCTGGGCCTCGTCCATCGTTATGGTGCGTAAGAAAGATGGGACATACCGTCTCTGCATTGACTACAGGGCTCTCAACGACCGCACCATAACAGATGCCTACCCGCTGCCCCGCATTCAGGACACGCTGGACACACTCTCGACTGCCAGATGGTTCAGCACATTAGACCTCGCATCAGGCTACTGGCAGGTTGAGCTGACGCCTAGAGCACGCAGGGCCGCCGCTTTCTGCACTAGGACAGGCCTCTTTGAGTGGAACGTCATGCCATTTGGACTATGCAATGCCCCGGCGACGTTGCAGCGGCTGATGGACCGCGTCCTGGCTGGCATGCAGTGGGAGACCTGCCTGGTCTACTTGGACGACATCATTGTGCTGGCTAAGGACGTGTCGGGGATGCTACAACGGCTTGGCCAAGTATTCTATAGACTTCAACAAGCTAACTTGAAGCTGAAACCTGCCAAATGCTGCCTCTTTCGCCGCAAAGTTGCTTATCTTGGCCATGTGGTGTCCGAGCATGGTGTGGCTACCGACCCCAGCAAAGTTCAAAAAGTTCAGATGTGGCCTGCACCTACGTCCATCCATGAGGTCAGACGCTTCATCGGCCTGGCCTCATATTATCGCCGGTTCGTGAAAGACTTTGCCTCTATAGCCGAGCCCCTGCACAACCTGACCAAGAAGAACGCACATTTTCAGTGGCATGCTGAGCACCAAGCAGCTTTCAACAAGCTAAAGTGTCGACTCACCTCTGCCCCTGTTCTTGGCTATCCACTTGACCATGGTGAAATGATACTAGACACTGATGCCAGCGACACAGGCATCGGCGCGGTGCTGTCACAGATGCAGCAGGGCGTGGAGCGTGTGCTGGCATATGGCAGCCGTAAGCTATCGAGAACTGAACAAAACTACTGCACCACACGACGTGAATTACTAGCCGTCGTAGATTTCACGTCCCATTTTCACCAGTACCTCCTCGGACGGCCTTTCAAAGTGCGCACAGACCACAGTAGCCTGTGCTGGCTAACAAAAATGAAAGAGCCAGAGGGACAGTTAGCTTGATGGCTCGAGAAGCTTGCTGAGTACAGCTTTGAGATCATCCACCGTCCAGGTCGAGTGCACACCAATGCTGATAGCCTCTCCAGAAGACCCTGTCGCCAGTCCTGTCCATGCAGAGTGCAGGACCCACCCCTCCAAGCATCTCGGGGGGACCAGTCATCGGGCGGTCCAATGTGAGTTGGACTCTGACACCAGCTTCCTGTTGCTGAGTCCGGTGAGGGTGGAGGGACAACCGGCTACTACAGCGGTGTGTCCAGTGGGGGTAGGTCATAACACCCCTACACCAGACACAAAGACTTTAGACCAAACTGCTTTTACTATGTCAGACATTTTATGTCAAAACACTCCTACCAACACAGACGTCTCAGAACAGATAATTCACACTAGCACAGACATATCACACCAGAACATTTCCACTGGTACACACACCGTAAAGCTGACTGAGAAAGTATATGTGGCTGAAACTCTTGATACTGCTTCTCTGTTTCATGGCTGGACCATGGGGGAGCTGAGCCAAGCCCAGGACGCTGATGCAGACATCGCACCCATACGCGCCTGGATGGAGGCCAGCAGTGAGCACCCCCCGTGGACTACTGTCTCGCCATGCAGCCCGGCCACTAAGACATACTGGGCTCAATGGAAACGGCTCTACTTCAGAGATGGAGTTCTGGTCCGTCGCTTCTACTGCCTTGACGAGACCCAGTTCTACCCCCAGATCGTACTGCCATGCAAGCTACAACCAGAAGTGATGAGCCAGATGCACGAGGGGCCAGTGGGCGGACATTTTGGTGTCGAGAGGACTGTGGCCAGGCTACGAACCCGATTCTATTAGTATCACATGAGGGAAGACGTCGCTCTTTGGTGCCGTACTTGTACCAGCTGTGCATCCAGAGCCCGACCCCAGAAGACACCACAAGCTCCGATGGGAACTGTCCGGGTAGGAGCCCCAATGGAGCGCATTGCGCTGGACATTATGGGACCACTGAATGAGACAGAGCGCAGAAACCGATATGTGCTTGTGATACAAGACTACTTTACAAAGTGGACTGAAGCCTTTCCTATCCCAGATGAACGGGCTGCAACCGTTGCCGAGGTTGTTGCATCTGAGTGGGTGTGCCGCTACGGGATACCTCAAGCACTCCACAGTGACCAGGGACGCAATTTTGAATCTGATGTGTTCTAGGGGGTGTGCAGTTTGTTTGGCATAGACAAGACTCATACAACGCCATTCCGACCCCAGTCAGATGGCCAGGTTGAACGTTTTAATGCCACTCTCCAAAAGATCCTGGCCTCCACAGCAGAGCGTTGCCATTGGGACTGGGACCTGATGATCCCGTACGCTGTTATGGCCTACAGGGCGACCAAACACAGTGCTACAGGTTTCACCCCAAACTTCATGATGTTTGGCCGAGAACTGAGTGAGCCAGTGGACCTTGTCGCAGGTCTACCTCCTGATCCAGACAACCAACCCTCAGCTCCAGAGTATGTGCACCAAATGCGTGAGCGGCTGGAGCTGGCCCACCTCATCGCCAGGGAAGCCCTGCGTGAGTCAGTCACGCGCGCAAAAAGGCAATATGACAAGAACTGTTGCCACACACAGTACAAGACTGGAGATCCTGTATGGTATCTCATCAAAGGAACACGTCACATCAAGAATAAGGTCAAAAAGTTCCTCCCATCGTATGAAGGACCATTCTTTGTCCTGGGGCAATTGGATGACCTGGTTTATCGGATCCAGAAGAACCCAAGGTCTAGAGTGAAAGTTGTCCACCATGACCAGCTAAAGCATTATCGCTGCTGCGAGCCCCTGGACAATACCTGGGTCCTTGATCAAGCTCATCAGTGGCCACCTACGGAGGTCCCACCACCAGCTTTAGAGGATGACCCAGCAGACCGTGATCTGGGTCTGCACAGTCTGTTCTCTACTGCAACTGGCAATGGCCCCAGCTCCTCTCAGCCATCTGTCTCTGTTGCAGCTGATCCCGCTCCAGTTGTGGTGATCCCATCGGCACACAGGACACATTTCTGAATTTTTCCAGCGTTTTATTCTTCCCAAAACATTTAAACATTCAGAAATAAATAATTTGGTTTGATAAAATGTTCTCATAAGAAAATGAAAAACTACGGAAATTAAAAGGTGCACAACTTTGTTTAAATTAAAATTAAAAATTTAGTTCATAAAAGAAAATTATATTTTTTCATTTCATTTTCCAATTTTCCTCCCACACTAATGAAGCTACTGAGTACGAAGTTCTTCAGTTATTACATTAAAAGTACCCAGTGCTGTTCATTATTGTAGCAGTGGGGTGAATTTAAAACTTTTCTATCAAACTGTTGCCATGTTTTGTTGTTTTCATGGCTCAGTCTGGCTACTTTGATTGATGTAATGTAGTGACCTCAGAGAAGAGCAGCAGAATGAGTGTGTACATGACAAATGGTTTTACTGTCTGTTAAAAACTGCAAACACAAGTGTTTGCAGTTTTGCAGACATGAGAAAGTGTTACCAGAAACACTTTCTCATGTCTGTGTTTTTTTAAATTGGAAATTTGAAGACGAACAAAAGGAAGTAAAACAACATCATTAAAGCTCGTCAATCAGTGCTTTTCTGTTAATACTCACTCAGTTACTGTCACCACTGGTTTTGGTAACAAGCTCACAGCTTTGAGCCGATTATGCACTTGTTCTCAAGATATGTCCCCCTCATAAACCTTTCTGGTAGCAGCTATCACAACCACAACAGGCAGAAGAAGATTTTTTTCAGCGTTAGATTTCATGCAGTTTGCAGTAAATTGTTTACCACAGACTTTTGATCACACAATTGTGAATTACAAATATTTTCCTCCTGAAAGTAAAACTTACAAATCCATTTGACATAAGGCTGCAAAAATCCTCCTGTCCACACCTTTCAGTCACAAATTGACTCTTAGCTTCTTCAATAATTCCAGAAGCTTTGTGCCGTTATATAACTCAACTGTGTCCTGTTTCGGCTCCAAGCCATGGTCAGCATCATGTTTCAGTCTGACTTAATTTTTTCTGGGCTCCACAAACAAAAGATTCCACAAAACCTTTCAGCTGAAAAACTTTATTAACAAACAACATTGGGCTGGTAGCAGCTCTGTGTGAAAAAGATGTGGACTCCTCTGGCTGTCACAGAAGCTCTTCAGATGCCACTCATATTTTTGTTTGTAGTGTCTCACCTTTTAAAGCAGTTTTTGCTTTAGTGCCTTTTGGATTTTCTGCTATCGTTTGAGTGCTTGATGTGCTTAGGATTGGTTTTGCACAGAAGCGGTGAAAAGACTGCACACAATATGCGAACGTCCAGATGTCACACTGTTCCTGCTCTGTGGGCTTTGTTGTTGTGGAGGTTTAATCAGTTTCCTGTGACAAATGTTCCCTGTGAGATTAATTCTGTGTGATTATATCTCAGCAGACAAATAATTTCCACAATTTCTATAAATATGGCTTTTATTTCAGTCACTATTTACAGTGTTTAAAAAAACACTAATCCCTTAAAAATAAATAAATTATAAAATAATCTTCAGAGGTACAAAACCATCACCTGCTGAAAAAATCAGATAGCCCATAAGCTGGACAGGGAAATGGTGTGTCACTAATTTAGAAGATCTTCATTTAGCCTGGGAAAAGAGTTTGTTGTTCTGTTTTTAAAAAAAAAGCCGTCCATAAAGTTTGAATTCATTCATGTGTTTATGCTAAGTTTGGTTTTCAGATCTCCTCGTTCAGGAATAACACTCATCCTCACAGCAGAGTCAGACCTGAGCCTTGGCACAACTTTGTGTGCCGACTGGACACTAAGAAACCGTTAACGGTGACTGAGTGCTCCTCTCAACTTGCTGTCTGCTGTCTCCTGTTCCAGGGTTGGATGTTCATATTAAACATGTTTCTACCTCATGCTCCTCCAACCACTGCCAGCATCTTACACTCAGCGAGCGCTGTGCAGGGGCGCCTCTTGAATTTTTTCAATGGATGACCATATGGCGACCACTAAAAATATTGGGGTAGCACACCAAAACAGCGCAGGGGTGTAGCAAAGGTGAGGAGGTTATGACAGGAAATCATGAGGGACATACAAAGTGACACAATACGAATGGCAAAATTGTATATGCAGGAATAAATAACAGGTTAATGTTTCAACTCATTGTAGGCTGTCTTCCTCTCTCTTGACCTCATGTTTATTAAAATAATACCAACATACAACAGCCTTGCTAGGATGGGCCAGTGTCCCCCCTGGCCCCTCCTTGTGGTGACCCTGGCTGTATGATGTCAAACAGAGAGGATATCCTCACAGTCATCTCATCATAGTTAGTTTACCTGTATGAAGGAAGAAAAAAAATGATAAAGTTTCTATTTTCAGATCAGCATTCACTTCATATGGGAATCACAATATCCCCGTATGAAGCTGTGCCTTCAGGTGTACAGTTCAGTCCCAACCAACAACCACAAATCATGTTTTCAGTAACTTCACGTTGTATTTTTCTCCAGTAGCCACAGCACAAGATAATACTTACAAGGTTCTGTTGGCAGAGAACAACCAATCAAAAGAGAGGAACAGGGTGCACTATAACCCAGACACAGAAGGATTATTCTGAATACGGAATCATGCAGTGTCTCTAACAGAATCAAGAATAAAAGGAGGAAACTGCTCACCTTAACTGTATTTACTGACTTTCTTTGGAGTCGACTTGCTGTATTCAAGTGTGACCTTTACAGTTAAATAAGAGAAACATTAATGTGTTTTCATTAACAGGAGAGAGTGGGAGGAAGGTAGGATACATGTGAGAAAGAGAGCAAGAGAGTCCGAGTATGAGGGTGGGTGGTGATCATTTCCAGGAAGAGGTACAGAGAGGGAGAGTTTGTGTGTTTCCAAGCGACTTCCTGGTATACCGGGTGTATCCTGTTAAAACACACATACACACACACGCACACACACACACACACACACACACACACACATTCTTTGGTTCTCTATGTATGTGTTGTGCATTAACTTTATGAACAATAACACACTTGCAGTGTGACGTCATGTGTGGCTGTTAATGAACTTTAAAATCTCTCCTTGCAAAGAGGTCAAAGGTCAGCAGTGAGTTCAGAGATGCTGGAAGTTTGATGAGAAACTGATCAGTCATTTAACTTGTTAACTGATCTTAGATAATTCTATGGAAGTTGAACTTTTACTGAGCAGAAGGCAGAAACACGACCATCTGTCTATAATCCATAATCACCCTCACCCACAGTCATTTTACTCGGGGTTCAATCAGACTAATCAACTGACTAGTACCGGTATCCAATCAATAAAACCAAGTGAGTAGCTGCAGGCGGCCACCAGGGGGCTCCATATCCACATGCTCACGTCAGCAGAGCGGCTTTATCCGGATTTATATAAAGTTTTTGATTAAAAGTAATATTTCAGTCTATCAGCGTGCGCAGAGCACGGCAAGGAGGGAGCGGGGCACTGCGAGCACACATATATATAGCATGTGTCACTTTGGTAACTGAATACACGTAGGTTCAAGCACGCGCTTCAGTTCGCGTTTTCAGGACTGCCCTCTTACCCTCCACACCCCCTCAGCAAAACTTGCGTGTGCGCGCACGGCGGGAGGCTGGATTATTACCGGGATGGTTTGTGAGCGCGGAGAAGCGGAAACGCGCCGGCAGTAGCGGGGCGCGAGCCTCCGGTGAGCCTCCGGTGAGACGGAGTTCCCACCGAGTGTTCACGAGGCGTCCTCCGCCGCGCGAGCTGCAGCTGAAAACAGCTGGATGTCATTCTGCGGACACACGGAGCTGCGCTGAGCGCCGAACAGGTAAAACAACGTCAGCCGCTCCTCTATTGATGAACTTACACAGGAGAAAGGCGCCGCGCGTTTAGCGACCAAGCAGTTAATCGAGTAGAAAGTTGTTTTTAGTTCTTCTCTTAGTCTCTGTCCTGGTCACGCTTTCAAATGAACGAAGACTCTGATTTTCCTTCTTCATCTTAACCGAAGTCTATCTGCCTTCAGACACAACAGCCCACCACTAAGAATACATTCAGTTCTACTTGATTTATACATCGCCAAATCACAATAGCAGTACCCTGCAATAAAGCAGTGAAAGCCAGCAATCATTAGGCACTTGGCGACACTGGAAAGGAAAAACTCCCTTTGAACAGAAAGAAACCTTCAGTAAAACCAGGCTGAGGGAGGGGCGATCGTCTGAGAGACTGGCTGGACATGAGGGGACAAAATATTCATAATCGATCGCGAGAATGATACATTTGGCATCCACGAGATCATTGACTGTTTTACATAACAATAGTATTATTATTAATAATTAAAATCATGTGTGAAGCACACAGACACTCAATGGTCAGATGGACAGTCACCTCAGAATGAAAGTGAGAAACTGTTTTTTTTTTTTTAGTCTGAGGTTTGATGTGTGCACAGATCCTGATCCTAAAGAAGCTGAAAGTTTAGAAACAGACCTCAATGTTGACAGCTCTTTGTTCCCTGAGTGATGTGTTTGAGTCTCACTGATGTTGCAACAACACTTATATAAGACTGAAGACGGGTCGGGCAGCTGAGTGTGTTTTACCTCCATCTCTGGAAAGTAAAGTTTTCATCAGCATCAGAAATCCTGATGTATTCAAAGACACTTCAGCCTGACTGAAGCTGGCCTATACTTCTTCTTCCTGTCAGATTTCCTGCTGCCTTTTCTCACAGCAGCCTGCTTTCACAGATTTATTCATGTGCTCATGTGTATGGAGAAATGTGGTGATTAAAGTCTGATTTTGTGTTTCCACATACAGAGAAGCTATGTACACATTTCAACATCACTCATCATATTTCTTTGCGTTACCTCCCACCATTTGGACAGACCCAGAAACACACGCTGCATTTGAAAGCTGGGATATGAGGGGGTTTTAATGGATTCTTGAGTTTAAAGAGGGACCTACATTTTGGTCAACAGCTCAACAACAGGTGTGAGTCATGTAGGCTGAAAGCCGAAGAGACCAGATCATCTGTACTCTAAATGTGTGGAATCATGAACAAATTAACATGACCATAACAACCATAACCCTTTACTTAAAGAAAATGCAATAAGGGAGATTTCAAAGTTATTAGGGAGTGCCCAATTCTGTTGATCTGGACGTAGCGTTTTCAGTGGTAGAAACATTTCGTCACTCTTGATCAGCTGATCAAGAAACTGACCTCACAGCCCATTGTTCACCAGTGGGGTTAGTTTGAGTCATTATGCAAATGTATGTAAAAGATTGGGGAAATTTACAGCTGAGACTGAAGAAGTCACTTGGATGAGTGATGAAATGTTTCTCCCACTAAAAACACCAGGTCCAGATGAATGAGCATGCATCAAGACTTATTACGGAGTGGTTTTACTCATACAGCACAGCTGATGAATTTGGAAGATAAGTGGCTCAGGAATGAAGGGTTTGACATCCCTGGTGCAGATACTGGTACTGCATCTGAAGCATGACGCCAATGCAGAAGCACTCAAATGTCCAGCAGGGTGCAACTGCTTTGGTCTGATTATACAGAAGTCTAGGGGAAAATGAGCCCACTCCTCACCTGATCTCCGACCTCATTACACACTTTCCTGATGAGTTCATGATCTCAGCCCCTAGTTTCAAATCTATCAGAATCAGAATCAGAGAGACTTTATTTATCCCCAAGGGGCAATTAAGATAGATACAACAGAGCAGCATGACGTTGAAGATAAGGACAGGGCATAAACAGGCAATAAGAATGAGATAATAAATACACAGAATATACATTATATACACTTTTAAAATTTCACCGTTTTAAAATTAAAATTAAAGTGACTGAAGTGACTCTATCCATCCATCCATTTTCTTTCACCCTGGACTGGTGACCAGTCTATGGCAGACCTGGTTTCAGTTCTTACTGAATAAAACATCAGGTACATTTTGGAGCTTATTTATTCACTCTCCTTGAAATCCAGTCATCCCTGGAGTGCATTTGATGAAAGAGAGCCAATTAAGTCAAATGAAATGATCCGAGCTGTCAAGTTGCTATAATGCGAGTGGACTGATTCAAGACATGTTCGTTGTTTGGAACAGCTGACGAACTAACGCTGACGCCGCTAACATTGTGTTATCTTTGACCTCTGCTTACCTCATTCCTTGTATTTTATGGGATGAATTAGTCCTGTTTTAGTATTTTTTTTTAATTTTTTTTTTTAGTATTTTTAATTCTCTCCTACCTTGTTAAAGCGACTCAACTCAACATTTTCTGCATTTGTTTCAAATTAAAAGCCCTCTTAGCTTTGCAGTACAGAAACTGTATGTCCATATGTCAGTGAGACTCTTATTATGGAAACCCAGACTGCTTTTATTTGAAGAACTCCGGAACATAAGTGGATAAACCGTGCACATGTGCTTCCTCACACAGGTGTTACTTTGTCACAGCACTGTATAAATGAGAGACAGAGAAAGATGACAAAGGCAACACAGGTAGAGCAGAAAGATGTGAGGAAGAAGCTGATGAAGATGTTCAGATTAACTCGTGGGCCGTTGAAAGGAGTCACATAGCTCTGCAGCTCTGATCAAAAGGGACTAGGAAGCTGGGGAGGATTTAGAGTTTGATGAAAACGTGCAGTCAGACTTCTCCCATGTGTTCGTTTAGCTTTTAAAGACAACAACTCATTTTATTCACAGGACCCTGAACTCTGATGTGTTCTCTCTTCACTCTTTAGTTGGCCTTTCCCTCACACCTTACTCTTATCATTCACCTCTGTTAAGTTTTACAGCTCTATGTTACCAGGAACAGATGGACTGTAAGAGTGTGACTGCTTCACTGACTCTCACAGCAGCAGATTAGATCTAATTGTCACTCACATTACTCATTAATCAAATGGTAAACATGGTCAGGCCGCTGTTTAACAAGCAATTATCTTGGACCGGCCCAGTGGAGGACTTCAGCTTCATGTCTGCAAACACATGGCCACGTGAAGGATGGATAGATCCCACTCAGTGATCCCACATGGAAACTCGGACAGACTTCCCAGAATTCCCAGCAGCTTCAAGTTTCAGTAGTTGTTCTGATGAATAAAGGTTTGTTTTGAATTTTCTCTACAGGACACGCTGATTAACACTGGGTTATATTTTCCCCACAGCTCATCTGAAAGGTTATTAACGCCTCTTCATCATGCTGTCCTGGCCCTGTCCCTTGCTCTTCCTGGTCCTTCTTCCTGCCCAGTCAGCTGCAACCTCTCTAACTGCTGACAACAGAACGGAGGATCTTCAGGAGGTCACCCTGGCAGCAATCTTGCCTCTGACTAACACTGACTATGCATGGGCATGGCCTCGGGTTGCGCCCGCCATCTACCAGGCATTACAGCAGGTGAACTCTGACCCCTGGTTGCTACCAGGTCTGAAGCTGCAGCTAGTTTATGGCAGCTCAGAGAGCCGCGACGGCTTCTGCTCAGACTCCATAGCGCCGCTTGTAGCCGTCGACCTCAAGCTGTCCCACGACCCCTGGGCCTTCATTGGACCCGGCTGTGACTACTCATCCTCACCTGTTGCTCGCTTTACCACCCACTGGGATGTTCCCATGGTGACAGCTGGTGCCCGAGCAATCGGCTTCAATCTGTACGCTGCGGTCACCAATACGGGCCCCACTCACAAAAAGCTGGGCGAGTTTGGTGTCAGGATCCAGGAGATGTTTGGCTGGCAGCGGCACGCCACAGTCATCTTCAGTGACAACAAGGACGCCAACGACGATCGGCTGTGCTACTTCGCTGTGGAGGGGCTGTATGAGTTGCTGGGCAAACGTAACATCACTGTCCACGACCACGTCATCCAGGGCGACGTCAACTACAAGTTGATAGTCCAGGAGATCCGTGACAATGGCCGAGGTCAGATTCCTCTTCTGCTGCTTTCATTCCTCATGTTTTAACAGTTGTTGTTGTCTTTGTCCCGCTGCTTTCTGTTCCTCCTTTTCTCTAAAATTACCTGCTTAAAAGCTACGCTGTTGCTGCTCACTCTTTAGAAGCAGAGATCTCAAGGTAACTTATTCTTTTACCTTCTCTTCTTCATGCCATTCCTTTTATCCGAGATGATTCATGATCTTGGGGAAGATGGCTTTTCAGCTGCTTCTGTTGCCTAGTTTCAACTCCTCCGGCCTTGCTTCTTTTTCATTTCTTTTTCAGACACTTCAACTGGTTTAGCACTATTTTCTTCATTCATTTTGTTCTTTTCTTTTCCAGTTTTCCTTTTTTGCTTCCTTCCTTAACTGAGTTTTTTTTCTTTTCATTCTTTGTTCTTTCATTCTTTCATCAGATCAGCTGTGATGCTTCATTTGCTCTCGTTTTCACTGATTGTTTTTCTTTCATGACTCTCCTCCTTCGTTCTTTCCTTTCCTCCCTGCCTTATTGTTGTTCTCCTTGTTAAATGATGGTTAATTATTATGAGATTTTTATCCTCACTGGTTAATGACTGACTTCACCTCTGTGTGTTTGGGTGCTCCTACATGTTTGTGTGGAATAATTTCAGTTTAAGACCTAGGAGTGGGGACAGTCCTGTATTATGGGGACACTTAGTTGGACCTCTGCGTGACAGTTCAAACGTCATTTTAGAGGAAAATTATATTTTCAGTCTCTAACTTATTAATGGAAATGAGTTCATGAACAATACATGCAGATCGCTGCTTTGGACTTTGATTTGCAGTCAGCGGTGAACAGCGTCAGACAGACGACTAGAAGTGTCACTCATTTAGTTTAGTCTTCACTCGATGACAAGCGCGTTCATGGTGTTTGGGCAGCACTGACTGTTGAAGGTGACTGAAACACATGTGCATGAGCACATGAAGGGCAGTGCGAGCAGGAAATGCCTTCTGGGTATCTGGAGCTGGAAATGCTTTGCCTGATATCAGGTTCAGTTTGTGGGTAATGATGTGAGTGAGGGTATACAAGTACAGAAAACAAATGTGTGTCTGTGTGTGTGTGTTTGCTGAACACACATGTAAACAATCAGCCTGTAATTTAGTGCAGAAGAAGAAGCAGAAGTGAGCCTGTTTGCTGTGTTTCTGCTCCTCGCCTTTAGCACGTTTTTATTGTAACCATCAGTGAAACGCTGCTCTGATGGTGTGAAAACGTTTGCAGTGACCTGCATCGCTCGCTGATGTCACAGTGTGAATTAGATCATGAGATCAGAGCTGTGTGACATGATGATCATCACAGACACGCTATCGTCCTTTAACCAACACCAGCTGCTGCACCCAGCAACATGGACGTCCTAGTAATTACCTTTGAACCCACACCCAGTATTGGACACTACATGGAGAAACCTTATGAACACAAGCGTGCTCATACACACAGGTGTGTACACACAGAAACACACCATCTTGTGCTGCTGCTGCCTCTAAAAATATCTTGTGTTATTAGAACTGTTGTTGTTACTAGGGTATCATCAGGTATCATTTAGTTGGGGCTTGAATCTATTTCCATGGTCACATGGACATAATGCTCACAGGATAAATCACACTTTAAGATGAACACTGGATAAAGTAAGTCCTCAGTGTGTGTGTGTGTGTGTGTGTGTGTGTGTGTGTGTGTGTGTGTGTGACAGCATTAATCAGTCAGTCCTGTTTTCTTTTCTGCTTCCATTAAAAGCACTTTTGGCTGCAGACAAAACAACATATGACTTTCTGCCTTTCACATGTGAAATTCTCAGCATTCACATTTTTTTGTCCACCTTGGGGACTCCTGTGGACAGAAGGGGGTTGGGTGGTGGTGGTATTTGTCTTTTTTCTCTGAGAGTTGATTATTTTCAGGCTCTGTTAGAGCAAGGTGGGGGATGGAGGGTGTTTTTGTTTTTCTCATTCCACATTTATTCTTGATTTCTCTGGAGAAAAAAATAAATTCAGACCATGAAGTTCTCATCAGTTTTTTTTATCAGGAACAACCCCAACAATACCCCACATCAGTGTGGGAGTGGTGAGAAAGTATATAAAAGATGGATAGCCAACCAAGATTTCACTAAGCGCCATCCATGTTGGTTTTTTATTTCAGGAAATGACCAGGAGAGAGTGGCGTGCTAAGTTATCAGCCAGTGCTAGCTGATAATCATTTATGAACTGAATCATTATACATTCGCCAAATTCTGAACACATTTTAATGAACACCATTCTTGTGATTTTAGCTATCCACAATAATTAGTTAACACAGTTTTTATATATTGATTTGTTTTGGGGGTTTTTTAGAGACCTGGAATGTAAATATGCCTGTCTTTAAAGGACTTTGGGTCAGCTTCTGTTGTTTAAATGTGGTATGGGCTATAAAGAATTGCTTGACAATATTTTTTCATTCAAAAAAAGTTTCAGTTCAGTGGGATACAGTGAGATCAGGTTAATCGGTGATTCTAAAGTGTACATAGGTGTGAATGTGAGTGTGAATGATTGGCTGTCTCTGTGTTAGCCCTGTCATTGCGGAATTGCGGAAGAGAATGTATGGATGGATGGTAAGGTTGGGCAATTGGACGAATATATCGACCATCAACAATAGGCTGAGCCTTTCACTGATCGTTTTTACAAGACCTATTTATTTATTTGCCCATGAGTAAGTTAGCTAATAATGTTGGTTGAAGGTAACAGAAGCAGCCAAGGGAAAAAATAATAGGGCTGTTTTAATGGCAGCGTCTTCCAGCTGCGAGCAAATGAACCCTCCTCAGCATGCGCCCAAATGTAGCGATTCATTTACTAAATGACATAAAAAAAAAAAAACCCACAATGGTGGGGAGGGAAACAAAAAGAAACTGGCTTCTTTTTTCTACATGTTTACAGGCTGTTCCAGTGTTTATGTGTCTCACACACTTGACCAAACAGCAAATACAAAATTAAGCAAAAAGTAAGTTCAAAATCAAAATGTCTCTTCCAGCGAACATTAAAAAAAAAAAAACTCTTACATAAAGTTAAGTTTTTTGTGAAATAAATAAATAAATGAATAATGTAAAAAGTAGCTTTATTAATACTGAAACAAACATGAAAAAAAGGCAAAATATTCCCTCCAAACAAAATGTGTAAATTTTAAACCCGCAAATAAATCCGTGCATGATTACATTGCTCTGCCCATCAAAAAGTCACCTGCAAGAATACATCGCCTATCGGCGGTTATTGGACTGACGAATGTCGGTTGGAAAAATTTTACATATCGCCCAACCTTACTGGATGGACAGTGAGACACATACTGGGTGTTAGTATCAATCCGATACCAGTGTTGGTATCAATACTATCAATACTTGCCCACCGCTATTGATTATTGAGCTGCTTGACAGACGTGCAGGAGCTCCACACAGACAGATACCTGCTGGTCAGTAACATCCAGATAAAATCCCTAAACTGGAGCCTAGCTTTCTTTGACGGTCTGTTAATACAGTAGCCTCACAGCAGCCAGGACATATTTGATCATATGATGTCATTAAAAATGCTCTAAAAGTCTCTAACAGCACAAAAATGGTCCAGAGGTCCAGTTCTGGTGAATCCTAACAGACAGCTAGCAGCCTGTGTTACTATCCTCCTGTCAGTCAAAAAGGGCACGTACCCAATAAACCCCAAATAATGGGGTAATGTAAAACTTGTAATATATTTACACCTCTCAGTTTTTTGACTTCAGAAAGGTGCTTGCTCTGTCCTTTCTGCTTCTCAAAGGTGGTGCCTGGGTCATGGACTGCTGCTTTGGTATGATGAGATATGATTTTAGAAGATGAAGCCAAAACTGGTTATGAAAGGTGAAAGAGCTACAGAAAGTTGTGTGGGTGTTTTTTTGATAACAAATGAGCTTTTTTGAGACGTTGGCAACAAAAAGGTTGCGCAAAGCCTTTCTGAGGAAAATGAACTGTGAAGAGTTTATTGAATCTGTCTTTATTTCTATTCCTGCCTAAATCTGTCCCATGAAAGGACATGTGGGTCTGGTAAAAAGAGGAGGACGTTACCAGCTCAGGCCTGTCCCTAACATCTGCATGCTTAAAGCAGTCACCACAAGTCTGAGTCCCCACATTAGCAGCAGGATTTGAGACGTGACAGGTGCTGTAGTCTTGGACTTTGGCTCCAAACTTCAATTTAATTTTAGTCTTTATTTAGGCATCTCAGTTTTTTCTTAGATTTAATGTAATTCTGGTTGACTAAATATCATAAGATTATAGCAGAGTATATCTAAAGTTGATTCAGTGACTAAAATCTAAAGTGTAAAAGTTTGAGGGGTTGTTTTTAGCAGTGAGAGTTGCTCCACATGGTTTACAAATTGATACCATATGTGAAATTTATCCATATGTCTGTTCTTCCCTTCCTCTCAAGAATTGACATTTTGATCAAATGACTGCGCCTAACCTTACTGTAGAAGGAGATTCTTTTTCTGATTGGATCCCGTTCAAACTCGTCCCGCCTTTCTACGCAACTTAATTAGCTCTGGTTGGATCTCCCCTCTCTAGAATCATCGGGTGCACAGGAGGTGTGCACTAAGTTTGTGAATGCGATACCTTGAGAATTAAATCTCGGATGAGTTCAAACCTCAGTGACCTCAACCTAAAGGTCAAGGGTCAGAGGTCAAGTTTTCTGAAAATCTTATGAATGTGATAACTCGAGAATTGGGATGGGAATTGATAAGAATCCATCGATCCATCGATCGATTCTCTTATCAATCATCTTATCTTATCTTATCTTATCTTATCTCATTGGCTCCATTTTGAGAATCACCACCAGCAATAAAGAAATTAGGCTCATGCAAATTAATAGCATGCTATGGATCAAATGTTTGTGCATGTTTGTTGAGGTTTTTCCCCTCTTTGATATGAGCAGTGTTGGAGTTGTTACTCAAAAAGGCCATTATTACTCATATTACACAGAACACCTTTCTTAAAAGTAATGCAGTATGTTACTTAATTATTCCCAGGAGAAAGTAATTTGTTATACTACTCGTTACATTACTTTCATGTTACTCTGTAAAATAGCTGAAACACTCATAATCACCATTTAACAATATAAACCTGAGAGGCTACAATCCCACACTGAACCAGCACAAAAACATGAAATGTGAACAGGTAGAAAGGGAGGCTGCAGCTCATCTTTTTCTTTTACATGTTGAAGTTAAGGTTCTGGCTGCTGGGGTCGGCATTCACTCTGGGTTGTTGGCAGGCTTAGCAATAGCATGCTGTCTGGGCAGATGCTTACAAAGAACCAACGTTATGTTAGCAGCATAATGCAGTTGTTTCAGTCATGCATGCAGTTTTCCACTTTACCATTTATTCCATCCTTTTGTGCAAAAAAAAAAATGTGACTACATCACTATTTTCCCCCTCTGACACGTGAAGTGAAATCAGCTGATTGTAGCGTGAGTGCAAGAACAGATACGCAGGATCGATAGGCAGGCAAACTAACAGTTCCAAAGAATTGGACTACTGGGAACCAGTTTCCTAAAAGAACCAGTTCTTGATTCCCAACCCTCAAGAAGGACATTTCTGGAGTATCAAACTGACAGCACAGGTGTGTGTACTATGAGACTGAGGGGTAGCACTGGTGGTTGCCATTACATTTATTTTTCATTTACATTTATTTTTTCATCAGAAAAATGGTCGTGGGTGAAAAATATTGGTCATGGAAATTGAGAAGTCTTGTTGATGGGCTGGAATGGTGCTTTTGTTATCCAGGACTCCACGCAGGTCACACCATGAAGCACAAATCCAGTAATTAAGGTTTACCATCAAGCGTTGACACCTGTCTCTGTTCCTCTCCTTTATGGACTAACATTGCTTCTTCTTTGTTTTCAGTTGTATACATGTGCTGCTCCTGGGACATCTTCAGGACCTTGATGGTCCAATTCTGGAAGGAAGGGGTGGAGCTGGAGGACTATGTCTTCTTCTTCATTGATCTTTTTGCTGAGGGTCTGGACGGCAGCGCTCCCATCAGGCCCTGGTTCAGAGGAGACCAGGAGGACTATGTGGCCCGCAACGCTTTCAGGGTGAGACAAGATGCTCTTTCATTGTTAAGTTTTAAAGGATGCTCACTGATGTAAAGCGATCCGGTCAACTGATTACCTTGTTATTGATTTCATCAGAGTGTGAAAGTGCTGACGTATCTGCAGCCCCAGAATCCCGAATATCTTCAGTTTGTTGAAACTCTGAAAAAAGATGCAAAGGCGATGTTCAACTTCACCATCAGAGACTCTATGGTACAAATAACAATCCTTATTGATTAACTGAATCTGATATTTCAAATTTTTATTCAAATATGTGAGAGACTGATATTCATCGATAACAATCCCATGCTTTGTCCCCTCAGTACAACCTGATTGCTGGAGGGTTCTACGATGGGGTGATACTGTACGCTCAGGCTCTGAACGAGACCCTGAATTTGCAGGGACCGGGACTGGGACCAATACTGGGACCTGTCCAGAGGCCCAGAGGAGATGAGGTGACCCGGAGGATGTGGAACAGGACAATCAAAGGTAAGGACATATTTGTCAGCGGGTGACTAATCAGAGCACAGCACTGGGCTGAAAATCGCATGTGCACTACAAGAAACCGAGTAAAGTAACACAGGTGTACCACAAAGACTTCTCTAACCAATAGGCCACACAGGAAGTCTGTGCGATCACGATGGGAACAAATACGACACGTTCAAAACCCCAACTGGAAAACGGAACACGGTGGCCAGCTGGATTTGAACATAGTATGCAGTGCTGTGAAGCTGCACCACTGTCCCACCCTGCACAGCACTATTATTTGCTTGTGTATAAATGATGTTAGAGAACGCCCACTAATTACACGGCATGATGCTGAGTGTGGAACCCATGGTGAAAATGCCATGAATGTCCTGCATGGCAGAAGCTTCAGGCTTATTGAGGGGGGGCAAGCTGTATGGTATACATCGATCTAAAGTTTTGTAAAAGTTTTTAGTTAAAAATTGTTCACTGGCAGTTCAAAATACACACAGATAACACAGTTATCATGCTCCAGAACTTGGTGCTCGCAGATTTAGGTATAGAGAAAACAGGGCCTTTGAGTGCACAGATCAGGGACAGGCTCTCTTCTGTGTCATGCTGAACCATAATATGACATTAATCATAAGTTGGAAAATGAACACTTATCTAAGCGTTTGCAGGGGGTGAAGGACGTTAATGTCCTGCTCTTCTGTTGTGCGCTTCTTTTTCTAAGCTTGTTGACAAAAACAATTAAAAAAAAAAGATTTTCATATTGTTCTCTAACATCTGTAAGATCTTAGTTGAGAGCTCATTTTAAGAAATGCAGCATTTTGATGGGGGTGTTATTGACACCCTGCAGGGCAGGCGGCGTGGACACCAAAGTTTGTGAATGCAATGACTCAAGAACAAGGCGACAAATAATTTTGAAATTGGTACCATAAGTGAATCTACTAAAAATCTCAGAGGAGGTCAGATTCTGGTCACCTGAAGGCCAAAGGCCAAGTTTCCTGAAAATTCTAGGATTTTTAAACTGATACCACAGATGTATCTACTGGGAGGAAGCCACCAGTGTTTTTAACAGTCTGCAATGTGTCTTTCTTATTTTTGTATATATTGCTCTTGATTGTATATATTTCTCCTGTTTGCTATTTATTCCTGCTGTCTTCTATTTATATTTTATTCCGGCATAGTTGGTTTGAAGCACTTACAATTTCGTTGTAGAATGTACAATGACATGTACAATGACAATAAAAGCCTATTCTATTCTATTCTATTCTATTCTTCTATTCTATTCTATTCTATTCTATTCTGTTCTATTCTATTATTCTATTCTTTCACCATGAACGCAAATGGAAAGAAAAACAACCTTAGACAGACAGCAATCCATCATAACGCTGTCCAATAAAAACATCCCGCCTTCAGATGTTGAGTCAAACTTCAATCTGTTGGTTTAGTTGTGAAAGAGCTGGAAGACAAACAGAAGGACAGACTAGACAAAAGATAGCAGGGCAGACAGGAAGGAGAGAAGAAGACTACAAACATGATGGGGGGATGAGGGTGTCCAGGTGTAGGAAACGGATGTCCATCACAGGATATAACAGCAGCACTCAGCTGGAGATGAGCGCTAATCTGGTCTATGTGTGTATATTTGTGTGTATGAGAGAGAGTTTAGTTGGTCATGTATAATAAAGTTTCATAATGTATAAGAGATGAGGACGAAAGGCTTCACAGACCTGGCCAACCTGTTCATCTGCACCTGTGAGTCAGATGTGGAGCTCAATGTGAACCTGCTGACTGGTGCAGACAACGCTACACATGAATCTCTCAGGGTGACTTTTTTAATGAAGCAAACATGGTGGCAGGAAAAACCTCCACCTGGTTTATCATTCATTTACAGCACACACCGAACATGACATTGATTTAAAAAAATTACATAAAAACAATAAAACTGCTTAAAGGAACAGAACACAGCAGATATGCACTTCATCAGCTAACATGGTTAGATCCTATTTTAGTATACAGTGTGAATCACACACTGACCTCCAGCGTTCTCTTTCCATGTCACTGGTGCACTCTGACCCACAACCACACACACACAGACACGTTGGTCCAAGTGCATCTTAAACTCTCCAGAGGGGACTGGGTTACCACCCTGAGGTGGCGATGGGTGTGGATCAGGGAAGGACATCTATTGATGGTCCAGCCAGTTTAGACTCAAGCTTTCATGTCTCATAATGACTTGGCTGTCAGACCATCCACCACTTACAGTAATCTGATATTAGTCTCCATTTATAATGGACCCTGGGGCGCCTCTGTCAGTGCGCCCAGGGTGGCTGTGGCTACAACGTAGCTTGCCATCACCAGTGTGTGAATGTGTGTGTGAATGGGTGGATGACTGGATATGTAAAGCGCTTTGGGGTCCTTAGGGACTAGTAAGGCGCTATATAAATACAGGCCATTTACCATTTACCATATGCTCTCTCCCATGACCTCGGTGACCTCCGAACTCTCAGGAAACTGAAAATGAACAAGTTTTATTGAACTGCCTGACACCACCAGCCGCAGCTAGCCCCTCTCACACAGACTGGATCAATAATTTTTTTTGTTGCTGCAGCACCTCTTCAGCACTAACTTCTGTAGAAACAGTAAATAGTGTTTTACATGGATTTTATAGCAGTGGAATGCATATGAAATTGAGAGTTTTACTGTTGGAGGGAATAGAATTAAATGTTTTTCTATGCATTTCCTAACTGCCATGAAGAACCAGTTAGGTCAGTCCTGAAAACTAGTCTAAACTGGGATAAATTACAACTGCATTCTCAAAATGGACCAGCTCGAGCCTGATTTACTCACAGTGCTATTTCTGTTGTAGTATTTATGTAACCCTGTTTCCAAAAGACTTGGCCTACTTCTAAAAACAATGTAATCATTTACACTCTGTCAGGTCTCAAATTTAATTGAAACAAGTCCAAAGACTTATGTTGAATTTGAATAAAAGACAGAAAGTTTTAATGCCAAAAGCAAAACAAAAAAATCTGAAGGAAGATCTAGCAAACTTTCTACACTCTAAAACGTTTTGTGAGCGTATAAAACAGTTTAATGGTTCAAGCAGAACCTTGACTGGCATAACATGACAAAGATTGGGAGAAATGTCAGCACACAGAGAGCACCCTTAGACCTGATTCTTTGGTAACAGTCAGTACATCCACACAGGAAGCTCAGACTCTTTCATGCAAAGAACATGAAACAGTGGTAAGGAAAAACTCCTTTTTAACAGGCAGAAACCAGAAGACAGGACAAGACATGCTGTTGAAGAGAGCCAGAGACTGATTAATACCTAATGATTAAATGCAGAGAGGTGTATAAAAACACAGTGAGTGAAAAAGGTGACTGAAGTAGAAACACAGGGGAAGCCACCAGCAGCATAACTAATAGATGATTCAGGGTCACCTGATCCAACCATAACAATATGCTTTATCAAAAAGAAGTTTTAATCTGACTTCAAAACAATAAAAATGCCTTGCTTTACTCTGCAACAGTCTGTCTCTTCAGAGAGGTAAAGATGAGCTGATACAGCTCAGAGGGAAACAAGCTAAACTTCGGCCATGTGCTGTTTTCTGTCAAAGTCAAAGTCTCTCTATTTGTCTCCCTTGGGAGATATTTTTTTCAGTTAAACCACACAGACCCCTTGCACTCCTCCAGACAATCACAACAATGATACATATATACATAGAATAATAAAAACATTAAAAAGATTGTTCAGAGTAAGTAAATAAATAAATTTAAAATAAAAACACGTCTCTCCCCCCCCCAAAAAAAACCCCAAAACAAAACAAAACCCCAATGGAATCCAACACATACATCTGTAACCACAAGATAAAAAATTTTAAGGAACTAAACAGCCAAATCTGGGTAGTGTTTTATTTTTCTGGGCCTGTTCATCTCGTGCTCTGTGTGGACTAAAAATAATGCGTAAGGATCACCATCTGCTTTATTAATGTTTAGAATGAGCATTTTTGGAAACAGGGCTGTACATTAGAAACAGATATGTCCTTATATTTATCACGTATATATCAGCCAGCACTAATATAATCAAAACCAGAGTCAGACTCAGGACCGCGACGCTCAGGTCCCACTGTGATTTCGGTGTGTGTTTCTTCAGTGTGTATGCGAGTGTGTTGATGGTGCTGATAAACAGGCTGCTCTGTGTGCTCTTTATTAGATTGAACAGCTTTTATCCACAACATACACTGAAACACCGTCAGCGCCCATCAATCAGTGGGCATTTGCGTCAGAGGTGTGTGAGATGGTGGATGGGGGTACAGGAGAAGGGGAGGGGAAATGAGGGGGTGGTAGTAAACAATCCTAATAGATGAAAGGAGAACAACAGTAGAAATGAATGTAAACCTTTAACAAAAAGCAAACCTCCACCAAGCCTATGTAGTATTTACCATTAAAAGAATAATATTGTATTTTCTATATATTCGATTAATTTTGTTTCTCTTGAAACACACTTTAAGAGGTTTGTAGTGCAGTGAAAACGAAGTGTTAAGTGCAGTCTTTTGATACTTGCCTGGCTGAAATTCATTTTAATTTAACTGATATCATTTTGACTACAGATATATATTATTATTTTTTATTTATGCACATATAGTACATGTAATATTAATTTCATTGTTTAGTAAAATTCATTCAAACGTTTAGTAAAAAATATCAAGTTGAAAAGAGGTTTTTGATCTCAAATTTGTTTTCCAGAAACTAATACTTTTGTACATTGTACCTTGAGTTTAGCCTTTAAGTTAGGGCAGCAGGGAAGCCCAGACCTCTTCGTTGCCACCCCTTCCTCCTGGGAAACATTGAGCCTTTCTCAGGCCAGCCTAGATGTGATCGCTCCAGTGTGTCCCAGGTCTATCCTGGGGCCTCCTTATGGTAGGACATTCCTACCTGGAACACCTTGTCCTGGATATGCCTGTCTCAGCTGGCTCCTTTCAATGTGGAGGAGCAACACCTGTAGTCCCTCCTGAATGACTGAATTCTTCATTCTATACCGAGGGAGAACCCTTCCACCCCACAGAAAGCTAATTTCCGACGTTTTGATCCGTGATCTCATTCTAATAATAATGTTAAGAAAAAGATCAGGCTGAGATTAACGGAGTTTTGGTGTTTCTCACCAACAAATTTCCATCTGTTGGCAGATGGCTGCATAACATTAAGATACAACAATTTACCGGAATTGAGCATCAATGAAAATGTAAACAATTAGATTAAACGGCTAGTATGTCTGGTACCGACTAGTAACAGTAGCAACTATTAGTCGACTAGTTGCGCACAACCCTAATAGTTATCAGTTATCGATAACCATCACTCTTCAAAGAGCACTGAACCATCTAGGGAATAATAAGAACTACCTGAGGACTACATGAGGACTTTTCATGGACTACAGCTCACCATAATCCCAGACATCCTTACCAACAAACTGGACCACGTCTATATTCCCCTGTCACCTTCTCCTGGACCTCAATCACTTCATCCTTTTTTTGCGCTGGTGCTCAAAAAATATCTTGAAGCTAAATATCCCAATGAAGTCATAATGGACTCCAGGAGGTTCAGACAGGTCTACTCCCCTCTCATTATAAATGGAGAACGGGTGGAATCTTTCTCCACCTTCAGGTTTTTGGGCACCCACATCTCCGCCGATTTCACCTTGACCCACAACACCAACACCCTGGTAAAGAAGGCCCAACAGCAGCTGCACTTCATCTGTGTCCTGAGGAAGAAAAAGCTGGACCAGAAACTGCTGCTAGCCTAGCACGCCTCACTGGAGAGCATGCTTGCTTGATGCCTGGGTGTTTGGTATGGTTGGGCCACTACAGAAGGTAATTAACTTGGCTCAAAAAATCATTGGCTGCCTTCTGCAACCCCTGGAGGGCATCACCAGATCCTCCTGTCTCAGAAAACCAGGGCCATGATGGCTTGCCTTGCATCCCACCCACCACGTGTTTGACCTGCTGCCCTCTGGTTGGCGCTTCAGGTCAATCAGGTCCCACACCTCCAGACTTAAAAACAGCGTATTCCCCTGGGCTCTTCGGACTGTCAACAAACACTATCCCACACATTACACCCCTGCCCACTCACCTCACCAATCTGAGCCTTCGTCTGAGTAACCATCACCATTCAGACCACTCGCACATGGACTCTTTTCAAACCGAGTAATTTTTTCATTGCACTGCCTTTTGCAATTTCTTCTGTAATGTGTGCCTTTCTCTTGTTTTGTATATAGCCCTCATGATTGTATATATTTAAGCTTTTTGCTATTCATTGCTTCTGTCTACTATTCATATTTTACTCCAGCACAGTTGATATGGAACACCCACAATTTCATTGTACATTTACAATGACAATAAAGGGCTATTCTATCCTGCCTCCTGTGTTCCTTGTATCTTGTTAAGATCTTTGCTACATAAGATAGCCCCTGTTAGTTACTTCCCTTTTTATTTTGTTAGTCTCTTGTCTCATGTGTTGTATTTAGTTGGATTTTCTGTTTGGAGTCTTCATTGTGCAGTTTACAAGTTCTAAGGCTTTTTGTCTATTGTCAACCAAGAAAACATTAAATTAACCTTCATCATGTTTGCAGACAGAAAGACATACAAGCACTCAAAGGTGCTCACGATCACATCTCAGTGAGTTTATTCACATTTCTTTCAATTTCAGAGCATTTCACCATAATGCGCCCACAAAAAGACAGTCTGAGGTAACTGAGCTTTGCCAAAATGCAGCGAGTATGAGGGAATTCTGATGGAAATGTATTTTGTCTCAGTTACTCATTAAATGAGGCTGTGCTGGAGTCTAGCTTCACTGTGTTTAACTTTGTTGTGCTTCACTAGAAGCATTGTTGTTTCTAGCTAATCAGAAAATATTTAGTTATTACAAAACTGATGACTAAAAGAAAAAAAAAGTTGAAAATGACATTTATTTACAATACTCTCTTCACTCTGCTTGTTGGTATTACAAACAGGGTGGAAAACCACAGGGCTTTAAATGAGGAACCATTTCAGCTGAAAACCCTCATTTGTCCCTCCATGTCCATACAGAACAGTGGGGTGGGGCAGGCTGCAGTAACCATGACGATACCACTGTAAAACCAGAAAATCTGACAGCTTTTATTTGATAAAGGTTGGTCAGTCGGCTGATTCTTTGAGGTCCCTCCCCCCTCGAGCTTGTATATTGCTGTTGTCTGCTGTGACACAGTGTCTCCATTCCTGATAACGGTCAGGAAGAAAACAAGCTCCTGTTTCACTGATTCCTTAAATTGAAGGTGAACCGGAGTTTAAATCCTGCAGGCTGTTTGAGCTTTATGCAGTTTATTTGCCTCAGAGACTATGCTTCACGAGCCACAAGCCTGAGGAGGCCATGCCTCAATGTGCAGATTGATTTCCACACAATTGTGTGCATTTATACATATTACTACAGGCATAATAGAAAATGACAGAAGTTTGACTGACTGAGGAGTTGTGATTTAAGCAGCCAAAATCAGTGTGGAGAATTATTCCTGTAAACAAGCCACTCTGTCAGTGATCATTCCACCTTTTTTTTTTTTTTATTGTTGTTGGTGTTTGTCAAGGTATCTGAGAAGACTGCAGAGTGGTCGCAGTATTTTTCCATGTTGGAGCAGAAATGTGAGAATTGCATCACCAACCCGTCAGGCTGCAGTTCACATTTGTGTTTGTCCAAGCTTGACCTTTGACCTTTTGGGTATGCGAGTTAAAGACTTCCATCATTCAGGGTGCCAATAAAATATGTCAAATAAATAAATTTGAATGTGAAAGAAAACATTTCTCAGAACATGGTAAAAAAGATTAATATGACCTCACGTCAGTTCAAACTGTGCCCCAGCTGTTTGAAAATATTTCTCCATTGCTGCAAAGCAAACACTCAGAAATAACAGAGAAAAGAGCCAGTGTTCTCCGAGATCACAAACAGATAACATCTGCTCTGTGGCGTCTCTGCAGGCGTGATGGGCCCTGTGGAGATGGACGAGTTCGGGGACAGAGAGATGGACTTCGCTGTGTGGGACATGACGGATGTTGAGTCTGGAGAATTTCAGGTAAGACTAGTGATGTCATAATTGTCATGTAACACCTTAGAGGTACGATAAAGGCTGCAGAGCTACCGTAAAACCGACTGGAGTAAAGTTCAGTGTGTCAGGGGAAAACGTAACGTTACACCCTGTGCAAGAAGCAGGCTATGACCCATCTGTGCTGCAGCACCCCCTAATGTGCAAACTGTTAATTCCCAAACTGACTGTCTATCATACAGGTGCAGCTCCCAGTTTTATCAACAACTTAGAAATGACACCTTTCTACCTGCTGCTCAGAGTTTGATTGGAGATTGATGGTGATTGTAAATCTAAGGGTCCTCCTCAAGAAAATATAGCAAACTTTGATTGTAATTATTGCAGTTATACATAATATAGCAATAGAACACAAGATGGCCAAGTCCCAAAACAGTCATTCAGGTAGCCCACCACAGGTCCAGCAGCCGCGACGTAGTTCAGGAGGCAGACTGCAATTCCAGTGGTGGCGACGGAACATGTCAGTCAGCCAACCACGAGTCCAGCGGCGGTGACGAAACAGTTCTGCTGGCTGACCAGGGGATCAGCGACGGTGTGGCATAGCAAGTGACCAGCGAGGTGCTGGCCGTGCGAGACGTGGCTCAGTGGACGCATTATTTGTACGCAGTGCAGGACGTGTGGTTGAACTGGTGGTTGAGTAGGTGGCGGCGTGGCAGCCGCAGACACCTGGGCAGACTCTCCTGAGGCTGAAAAACCTTTGGCAGAACTGAACCAGTCTGCATAAAAATCTCTGGCAGAGATGAACCAGACAATGTGGAAACCTCTGGCTACGTGCACCGCCAGAGCTAACTGGCGGTGCACGTGGCACACAGCCAGCTCATGATGTGGCAATGTGGAGTCCATAGCCAACTAGGTAAGCTCACCTGAGCTTCCAGCAAATGAGGGAGGAATGGGTGCTGGCACCCGCTAAACCCCAGCCGCTCCCACCTGAGGGACTGGTACAGGTGCAAGGAAATGCTGGAGCACTGCCGCCCTGAGAGCAGAAACAGAAATAAGCAGAGGAGACGACTTAGGAGTCTCCATGGGTGATCCTGCGATCTCAAAACCTGACGACCGGGGAGCAAAACAGTCCTTAGAGACAACGGGCTCTTAACACGATGAGTTGGGCTAATTTTTGCTGGCTCATGAACAGAGAATGCAGTGACATATTGAGAGTTGAGAGTAGTTGCCTTAGGGGCAGCCATACCATTGTTTGCTTCCTGAGAAACACTCTTGTTCTTATGCACCGACTTCAGCTCAGACTCAGGAACTAAACATGTTTCTTTGCCATTCCCTCCTGAGAATTTGCCCTTATTTCCGGGCTCAGACACAAACCTCTCACCACTCTCCCCCTTGAACGAAAACACAGATTTGGATTTGGATTTATGATTTGCGTAGCAGCCTCACAACAAAACACTGTTTCTGTGAGACGACAATGACCCGGCTCTGAACATTGGCACCGTAAACAAACATCACAGCTGATTTGGAAGAAACAGTAACTAACCTCGAGTCCTTTGTGACAGAATTCACCAAAATGACTGAGTCTGTTTTACTCACTGCTGAGTCCAGGGTTGCCAACCCGATGTCAGCTGACCCTGATGCAGCCACAGCAACGAGCTGGGATGTGGTGCGACAACAGCAATGGCTCTGTCTCCCCAGCAAAGGTAGGACACAAGGCGCTATGACAACCGACAAAGGGGAACCCCTCTGCTGCTGAGCAAACTAAGTGGCGAGGGTCTCCAGAAGAGAGGCAGAACTCTCTCCCACCGAGCTGCCCATGCCCAAGAGCTCGAATCGAAGAGTTGCTCTAAGGTGGGTTATAATGCGTGCCGGTTTGCTAGTGTTGGGAAAACCAAGGGGAAAGGTTGTGGTCAACAGGAAATCATAAAAAAAACAACAACTTGTAAATGTCTCAGGGACTGATCCGGGGCATGGATGATCGACCGTAATCATGGAGCTGAGCGAGCATCTCCTCCTCCAAGGCAAAACTAGAGTCCACTGGGCCCATTTCTGGTGGGATCTTTCTGTCAGAGTTTGGCACAAGCAGGACACAAATGCAGGACATTCTGTATGAAGATGGTGCATTTATTTACAGCAAAATAAAAACAAAAGTCCCAATAATCCCCAGTGCGTCAGTTCCCAGCTCCCATGCAGTGACTTGTCTCCGTGGTCCGTGATGAATGTTCTGCCCTCTTCGGTGTCTATGCACACTTGTGTCCAGCATCCTTCACCCATTTCCGCAATCCACCTGGAAACAAGAGACGCTGCTGTAAGTACATTCCAAACAACTGGCCGACAGAAACACTTTCACCTCACTAGCAGGAGAACAACGATCCTGTGCTGACTGTCGCCCCGTTACTCTCTTAAGTAGTACTCACTTGACGAGGTGGATCAGCAGCAGGTGAGTGTAATTACTCCAGGTGTCGCTGGCTCCAAGGCGGGAAAACTCTCCAGGCTAGCAGCACCAGAGAATCTAATTGAACTTAGAACATCCTTTAACCCCAAACCAGAGTTCAAATTCTAAACCCTGCGTCCCCAACCCAGACCCCTGACACATCCATAAACCCTATTCAATACTGTTAGGGAGTAAGTGAGATTGCAGGCTTTGAACAAATTGAAGAATCCAAAGAGTTGTGGTGTGTGTATGTTCTCAGGTGGTGTGCGTGTATAACAGCAGCATAAAGCAGCTCATCCTGCAAAATGGTCTAAACTTCCAGTGGCCCAAAGGATCTCCGCCACCAGACATCCCCAAGTGTGGCTTCAAGAACAACAACCCAGCCTGTCTCACAAGTACGAACGCACAACTACAGACTACAGAGCAAACTGCACAAAGGATGTCACGAGAACCAATGCATGGACTGGTTCTTATACAGTGCATTTGTATATAGTGCTTATGGTGAAGCTTGATATGTTCCAAAGGGTAAAGTCTTTGCAATGGCTAACGTTATACGCATCCTTAAGGTAACTTAATGGAACTAACAAACCTTAAAGTAACACTAACAGTATACTCAGTCATTTCAGTCTCTGTGCTGTCAAAAAATGTAAAGTTAACATTTTAAAGAAACAGCTTGCTGCCAGTATGCCATTGATTTAATAAAGTAGTTTATCTTTAAGTACATGGGATGATAATTTTTTTCCTATTGATAATTATATAATTTTAATGATTCGTACTGACATTTCTGGTATTGTGACATTGCTAAACTACAGATCACAGGCTACGTCACAAAAACGTCACATTTTGAAGCCTAAACATCAGCATTATGGCCGATTTGGGTTTTTAGAACCATTGACCATATTTTGAAGCGAGGGTGGCATTATCAGCTGCAATGGTCGGTTAGTTATACATACAAAACATGAACACGTAATAAATCAATAGAACTTTCAGCCCAATTCTATTTTTTCTGCATAATCCATCATATACAATTGAATCAAATGAAAAAGTCTCTTTTTAAAACTTGTTTTATTAGTTTTTATCTTTTGCTTGATGCAATGTACATAAAGTTAAAAATTAAATTATATGCAACAGTCTTTGACTTGAAGAAATTTGTTTAACATTTAAACCTGTTTTCTGCATATTCCAGCATATTACACTTGCTCTTTCAAATAGATGCAAGTAAAACACAGCAAAAAATAAATAAAATCAAAGCTTCAGCAGCACTAAATCTATTTTCACCTGATTAGCAGGAGCCGGGCCGGTCGAGGTGTGCCTGGTGCCACAGCGGTCATGTCAGTGGGGGGATCCGGTGGTTTCTCTGTGAATTTCACGTTCCTGTGGTGGCGTGCTAGGTGCTTGCTCAGAGTTGAAGTTTAATTTTCACTGTAGAGTTTTATTATTATTTTAAGTTTTATTCCCACGCAGAGTGTACAGCAGGCGTTAATGTTTTGGTCACTTTTTACGGAATCAAACTCAAAGTAATGTCAGTACTTCCAAACTTTAAACGCTCCCACACTCCATATTATCCATTGTTGAGCTACACACGTCTGTTGCTGCCACGGACGTCACACACTTGTACGTCATTGTCATGAAGCACTCTCACAAACAAAATCACTGTTTAGTAACGCAGTAATGCAGCATGTTTATGGGAAAGAAGTAAGAGTAATCTAATTACTTTTTTGACATAGTAATCCCTTACTTTACTTGTTACTTGAAAAAAGTATACATTACTGGCCATTTCTGCTTATAACAAATGTTAAGCCCCATGGACTGATTACTGCTTCACCTAGAGCAAAAGAGCTCAAACTGGTCCTCACTCCTGCAAACAGTAATGGATTTTCTTCCTGTCTTATCTTTTAGGTACAGTTGCTATGCATCAGATGGTTGCAATGGTGATCTGCTTTGTCTTTGTCATCATCGTTACTGTCACCATCTTCATCTACAGGTGAGCCAAACATGTTTGTATCTCTGTACTGAGGATGAAAACTGGACGTCCCAAAGATAAATGTACGAGGAGACTCTTGGCAGTCCGAGCTCTCTTTCTGTTTTATTCCTCTTCCCTCCTCTTTCCTTTCATAGAGAGATCACAGCCAGGCCTAGAGTGAATGATGAAGAATGAATTCAGATTAAAAACCATAAATACAGCTCTGACTGTTGTTGCTTTTTCCTTCTAATATAAAGCAGTGACTGTGTGCACATGCACAAAATACTAACAGGTAGGTTATTCTAGTCAACTACAGCCAAACTAAAATAAACAGTAAATGTAAGGAACATCTTCATTTGTCTAAAATAAAAATAAACAGTAAAGGCACCTTATTTGAAATCCTTATGGTCTTTGTGTTATCTGTGAGTATCCTTCAATCTCTCTTTCTTTCTGTTTCTGAACGCTCATTCTTGAATTCTTTTTTGCTTTTCATCCAAATTTTTTATTGAGTTCTCAAAAAATAATTGAACTTTTTTTTAAATACATGAAAAAAGAAACCGAACAGGACACCAGACAGAACAGAGCTGTACCAAAACATGAGACAAAATACACAGATGGATCAAGGTTACAGCAAGTACATGTGGCCCCTCTTTCCATTTCCACCCCGGCAGATCTCAGTTTAAATCATTACACTCATGCTGCGCATCAGGCCCAGAAAGAAGGGCTTGAAGGAGAAATCTTCATCTGACTTCAACAAAGAAAAGCCTGATTTCTTTACATTTTGAGTCACTGAAAGTGAAAATGAACCAAGCATAAAACTGACAAGAAGCTCACTCTTGCACTCACTTATGAAAATCAAAAACTGACTCCATACAGGCAGGTGAGACTCTTTACTGTTACGGAGGTTTGTTATCATCAGTTCAT
This sequence comes from Oreochromis niloticus, assembly GCF_001858045.2. Lineage (NCBI taxonomy): Eukaryota > Metazoa > Chordata > Actinopteri > Cichliformes > Cichlidae > Oreochromis > Oreochromis niloticus. The sequence goes on along the minus strand of NC_031985.2, from coordinate 34,487,899 downwards.
AAGCTGAAGTCATTCCCCTGCTCTGGTCTGGCTGCTTTCCCACTTATAGAGCATAATCCTAACTGGAACAAACACTAGTTTAAAGCCAAGCATCTCTGACTGAGATCCTCAAAGCACACTCAAAGCACTTTCTACTACAAATTTCATCCGCCCAATCGCAGACATTCATCCAGTGCTTTTATCTACACCTAATACTTTCACACACACGCTCACACGCCAGTGCTCCAGTGGTTCTAACACCAGAGCCACAGCCGCCCCACCAGATCTCTGTGTAACTCATTCAGCCTGTTTATCCTTTCCATCACCTTTCTCTCCATTTTCCTTCCCCTCAAATTTCAACACACACACTCGCACATATGCACACATACACACTCTCTTCCTGTCTGCTGAACAGGAAGCTGAAGCTGGAGAGCGAGCTTGCAGCTCAGCTGTGGAGAGTTTCCTGGGATGACGTCCAGATGAGCAACCTGGATAAAGTCCTGAGGAGAGCGTGCAGCAGGCTCACCATGTCTCTGGTAACACAGCTGTTATTATACTATAAATAAATCATCCGTACTCACTGGAAAAATATTATACCTAATACACTGCCTGCCTTTACATCCTGAAATTTTCCAGTTTCTGTTTGTAGTCTGAAATGTGTTTGCATTTGTAAACAATGACTAAGAGATGGAACAGGAAGCCTTCAACTGGATTTCTATTTTTCCCTTTCTGGAACTCCCGGCTACACCGGAAGCTCTCTAGGCCTGGGTCAGCTGACTGACTGATTAGTTCAGATTGAATAAAATCATTATCCTAAATTCTTCATTGTATAGTAGAGTTGTGCAAAAATAGATAATTGAAGTCATAAATCTGGTTTTCTTTTCTTTATATAATATATATTATATCATTATTCATAAGTGCACCAACTGTGATGCTGATTACTCTTTTAATTAGTAACTACTAGGCTGGACCACTCATGCAAGACATGAGGAAAAAAGTTTCCTCCGTATGGTAGTGCTGCATGTTATCCAGGACCCACACTCTTCATTGAAAAAAAGCCGAGTGTCTTGATTGTTTGTGCTTGTCTGCAGAAAGGATCCAACTATGGTTCTCTGATGACCATGGAGGGAAACTTTCAGATCTACACTAAAACCGGATACTACAAGGTCTGACAGACGCTGACAGTCCCATCGCATGTTCCTCTAACAAGATGGTGTCAAGTGGTAATCTGGCTCATTGTGTCTCCTGCAGGGAAACTTGGCAGCTATTAAATACATCAACAAGAAACGCATCGAGCTGACCCGGAAGGTTCTGTTTGAACTGAAGCATGTAAGAACTTAAGGCCATCTGCTCACTAACCTACCAGCTAACACTGTAACTGACTGACCTAGCTTATAGGTCTTCCTTGCGGGATGTTGAGCTTTTGTATTTGTAGCAAATGAAAAAATAGCCTAGCGACTGACAAACTTACTAACCCACTTAACAATGGACCATCCTTCTTGGTATAGACTGAAAACCTTACCTACCTGCATTGATATACACCTATCCAATGTAACCTCCCAAATGATCTCATCCTACCAATCTACCCATTTTGTTTGTAGAGCATGATAGGATTTAAAGTAGCAGCCTCTGTGTTTTTGTAGATGCGAGATGTCCAAAATGAACACCTGACCCGCTTCATTGGCGCCTGTATCGACCCGCCAAACATGTGCATCATCACTGAGTACTGTCCAAGAGGCAGCCTTCAGGTACGTCACACCCAGCTCTGGACCTGTGAGCGCAGCTGAAAACATCACTCTAAAATAAATCATTTATAACTCTTTACTGTTCTTCAGCAACCACTTGTAGCCCAGTGGCAAACCTTTATATCCCATCATAAAGCCCATATTTCCTTTATGCTGTTTAATCCAGCCAATATCCCTCATTCCTGCCTCAGTGCAGAAATGCCGTAAGTACATTCCAATGCAGTGATGGGAGGACTTCTGATTTCTTACAAATGAACTCTGGTAAAACTGAAGTCCTTATTATTGGTCTTAATAATATGTCTAATAGTGCCACTTCCCACCTTGGACAACGAATATCCATCCCAAAGCAATTCAATTCAGTTCCCTTTATATAGCGCCAAATCACAATAACAGTCACCTCAAGGTGCAAGAAGAAACCTCAAGCAGAACCAGGCTCAGAGAGGGGCAGAATGGGGTTGAAGAGAGGAAGACAGGAAGACAGGAAAAAGACACACTATGGAAGAGAGCTAGAGATTAATAATAACTAATGCAGAAATAAACACAGCCCACATTGTTTTTACAGCCCTATGCATTGCCAAGAAAATGGTCCTCCTTAACTGGAAAAATAAAAAGAATCTTAATTCTAATCAATATAAAAACCATCTAATAGATCACATTAGTCTTGATACAGCCTCTGCCACCACATTTGATCAATCCCTTTGGGCTCCTTTGATCGGCTTCATCACCTAGTGGGGGTGGGGGTCATGGTTTGGTCCTGCCTTCGCTATTGTGGTTGATGTGGAGGTTGGGATGGGCTTAGGGCGCCAGGAGAACCCCTAGAGACGTTATCCCTGGAGGGCTCAACCCGGGGGGTTGTGGTCATAACCTGGTTAGTGGCTCTGGTCGCTCTTAGAGGGTGTTCTCCTCGTGGCTGCGTGCAGCGGGGCTGGGGGATGGTCTGTACTGGCGAGTAACCTACGTCCGTAGGTTACTGGCCTGGTAGCCTGGCTGCCCCTAAGTGGATCCGGGGCAGGCGTGGGGGCTTGGGGTTCGGGGGTGCTTCGTCTCCGTGATGGGGCCCTGGCTGGGCCTTGGGGCTTCGGTCCTCGTCGGTGTGTCGCCGAGGTTGTGGGCGGGTGGGTGCACGGGGGCTCAGCCCTGGCGCAGGGGCCTCTGGTGCATCGGCCTAACTGGGGGCTCGTCAACTGGCAGGGAGGTTGTTCCATCCTTGCAGAAGTCCACTCTGCAGGTGGGGGAGAGACATAGGAGAGGTGGAGAATAAACCTAGCCTGGGTGTCTGTTGTCTTGTGTAGTCTGGAGATGATTGAATGTTGGGGTGGGTACAGTTTCCTCTGCGGTGGGTAGGGTGGGCTTCCCCAGGTCCTGTGGGGCTTGGCGGTGCTGCTGCTGTAGGCCCCGGTCTGGATGGGCCTGGGCTCCCTTGCCTTGGTGGGTACCAGAGGACGGGGGTGCCTACTGGGGTCAGCGGGGGAGCTGGCCCTAAGGAGGGGCATCTTGCCCCTCCCTTCTTTTCCTCCCCATCCCCGGCTGCCTCCCTCTTCCCGCTCCACCACACCCACCCACACAGGTAGGGCCTTGGGGTGCGTGTGTGTCACCAGCAGAGGTGTGGACTCGAGTCACATGACTTGGACTCGAGTCAGACTCGAGTCATTAATTTTATGACTTTAGACTTGACTTGAAAAAAGGTTGTAAGACTTGTGACTTGACTTGGACTTTTACACCAGTGACTTGGGACTTGAATTGGACTTGAACCTGTTTACTTGAAAAGACTTGATATTTTACCCAAATCTAAAATTTAACATACATATTATATAAAAAGTGCGGACCATTAATTCACTTTATTCATTCATTCATTCTTACCACACTCCGGTATGTATGTGAGCGTGGGCTGTAGCACAGCCAATCAAATTAACCAGATTTGAAAAAAACAAGAACAAAAACGCTCGAGCCAAAAATGCTTCCAAGAGTAATTTCTTTCCGGTACATAAACTACGAAGTAGTCAACAAAAAACGAAATGCAATATGCAAAACATGCAAGAAGAGAATCACAGACGGAGATGGAACAACTTCCAACTTTGTCCGACATTTGAAGTTGCATAAAGAACGGTAGGTGGTGCTTTTTTCTTTTTTGCTACGATGAGACAGCTGACTTAGCTAACTTCATCTTATTAGCAAATGTTCTTCGGGCTACGTTGATGATACTGTTTGGCTTTAACAGGTATGATATGTTTGTCATGCTATTTTAAATCCGGTCCTGCAAGCGCATCCAAGAATAACATGCAACTTGTTAGCTCAGAATTGTCGGTGAATGGTAAGCAGGGTCCGTTTCAGAAAGTGGGTTCTGTAGCTGTACTCAGTCTCTCTCCGTCTCCTCCCCATCATTAACCCCGGAGATTTAACCCAGTTTAGACTGACAAATATTTATTTTACCATCACATCACAATTCAAAATCACTGTGTTTAATTTGCAATTAGTGTATGGTCATGTTTAACTTTTGCATGTCTGAGCCAGAGAAAATTTTTTTTTTGGTTAGAAAATGTGGCCCACCTTAGTGTGTAATTGAGTAGTCCTGCTATACATGGCCTTTTTCTTCTGTCATTTATGTCAATACATCAAATAAAATACTTTGATCTTATATTATTAGCTGTTGTTTATTTGCAAAGGTTATTCTCAACAGGGATGCTAGACAAAAACGGCGTTTTCTACAGACAGCCTAGCATACGCTCTCCACTTGCGAGTGAAAAAAGAAAAAGAAAAAACACCCCTTCCCTATTGGTGTTAGAGTTTACCATGTCAGCCAATCAAAAAAATGATAAGGCAACATGTGACATTTGGTTGTTTAGGGAGAAGGGGAAGTTTTTAGGAGTGACACCCGCGACGGAAAGCGGGCGAGCGAAAGAAAGAGAGAGAGAGAGTTTTCATATGTGAGACATTAGTGACGTTTAGCGTGTTTGGAGGCTGTAGTTAGTTTGTTGTGTAGTTATTGTTTTGTATTGTGTGTCGGTTAGACTGCTGAATTTCATATTTGATCTAAAAAAGCTGTCAAAGGCAGATTCCAGTGTAAACGCTGTCTCCACATAGAAAACTGGACTGTTGCACCTCCAGTTGTCAGACCTGCAGGGTTTAGGCCTGTGGTGTTCTCCTCTGTCTTATACTGAACACAGACTACATTTTTTGGACTGGCACAAATAATTTGTGTGCCTTCTTATTTGATGCAGCACACCTGATTGTTCTGTAAATAGATTTAAATGGTTATATAAAAAACGCCTGAGGCCTTGGCTGCATTTTTAGGTAAATAGTACCATATAACTTTGTTGTTTGCAAAACTTGTGCATAATTTTTAGAAATGTACAATTTCTATTTGCATTTCAAGTTATGAAAATGATTCGCTAAACATGTAAAAAAATATAACTTTTTTCTACTCGGATTCTGAATTTTTTGTCTGAATTTAGATCAACTGTGCTAATATAGTATACCAAAATGAAAAAAATAACTCAAATTTCAGATATTTGAGGTTGTGCTGTAAATAATGATACCAAACAAGGCAAGAAAAACATATTTTAAAAGTGAAATATAGAAGTAAAATCAAAAGTAGTCAAGAACAGCCAATTATACCCGGGACCCCAGAGGGTTAAAAAAAAGACTTGAAAGGACTTGAAATTCAAAGTTTCGGACTTGGGACTTGACTTGAAAGTTGTCTGTCTTGACTTGCGACTTGACTCTGACTTGCTTGACTTTACTTGAGACTTGACTTGTGACTTGAGGATAAAGACTTGGGACTTACTTGAGACTTGCAAAACAATGACTTGGTCCCACCTCTGGTCACCAGGGTGCAGGGGAGGCATCCCCCCCCCTCTGTCCCCTTCTGGCCACCTGTGCCTCAATTTTTTTCCACAACTTAGACATCCACATTATTCACACTCTCATAACACACACATACATATAGGGCCTTGAGGGTGACCACGTTAACGGCGTCCAGTGGACGGTCTGTGTTTTCAACCCTACCTCTGGCGCCGGTGCCCACCTGTCAATTTTAAATCCATGTAGACATTGAGGGTTCTCGGGAGGGGCCGTGCTAACACCTGCTGCTCTCTGGCAGCAGCACCATGCCCTCCCTTGTTTTAAATGCACTTTAGAACAACACGCAGCAACACTACACATGAGCGGGAGGAGGGAGGTATGGGGTCTTCACACCCCCCCCGTTCTCTACTAGCCATCGGGGCGGGGGACTGGGAGGAGGTGTTGGCTGTCCGATTGGCCTCCCTTCTGCTGCGGAGCCTGGGGCGGTCTGCTTGCCTCCACCCCGGGGGAAAGGGTCACATCTCTTGGGTCTGGGTGCCGTTTCCCCCTCTGGGGGCGAGGGTACCTGGACCCGGGGTATAGAGTATGTTTGGGGAGTATGATTGTGTGTACATGTCCATGTATGTCTATCCCTACGTTGGGTGAGTGCTGAGTGTTTGTATATGTGTGCATGAGGGTGGGAAAGCATGTTTGTGTCTGTGTGTGCCTGTTTGTCTGTGTCTATATGTCAGGTCGGGTCTTAGACTCCACCTCCCTGGGAACTCCCAGGCCCTTGTTGTGGAAGTTTTCCACTTAAATAAAGCCTGCAGATGAGCGGTGAGCGGTAGCCAACATTCTTTAATCCAAACACACAAAGAACATACAACCAAGCTTGATGGAGAGCCTGCATGACCACGGGGCAGGGTCAGCAGAGTCTCACTGAGAGTAGTGTGGCTCTCAGTTAAATACCTTCTCCAGGAACAAAAGGCAGTACACAGCTGTTTCACACCTTAAGGTTCACACTCCCATGCTACTTCCCAGAGTCCTTGAAGAGACAAAAGACTCTCCCTCCTGTGGAGTTGTCTGCTTCCCCCAACTTCCTAAATAGACCCCCACCATTTGTCTTACAGTATGAGTGTCAGACATGTTAAAATCACCAAGGCATTACAATAACATGATTAATACATAAGTGAAAGCAATTCCATTACACCCTCCAAAGTGTGGAGGCTTATCTCCCCTCACCACACTCCCTGCCGGTAACTGATGCCCTCAGGGGTTGGTGCATTGGTGGTTCTTGGTGTCCGGGGCTGGGCGCTCAGGTATGCACCAGCTCACTCCTGGTGGCTACTTGGCGGGGCCTGGTGCATGTCGCTCGGTCAGGCCTCTTCCGGGGCAAAGGGGGCCCTCGGGCCTCTGGCCTCGGGGCCTGCAACTCGGTTCACTCTGGCACAGCTGGCTGCCGGCAGAGCCGGCGGGCACACCGGTGCAGCCCCCTCTGGCTTCTGCTCCGTGGCTACTGGGTGACCCCTCGTCTGGGGATCTCCTCAGCCCTTCCCAGGAGGGTGGCACGGATGCCCCTCCGGTGGTACTCCTTGGGCTCTCGCACTCTGGGGCCTCTGGATGTCTGGAGCCTGGATCTCCTCCATGCCTGCTTCATGCCCTGGGGGACGGGGCTATGGCCCTCCACATCCTCTAGCAGACCGTTACATGGGGAAACCTTTTGTATACAAGCGCGCTGATCCACACAGGTGTGCACACGGGTGTTCACTGTTCGTAGACATAAACTACACCTTTCTTAGCTGCTACTTCAAAGCACATTGTGCGCTGTCTGTCCTGCGTGCTGCACAACAATATTCAATATTTAGTATTTACTGCTGTTCACACTTAGCTAGATTAACGTGATGGTGTTGTGTTTAGTATGTTGCTTTGTTTTTTTGTTTTTTTTGCTTGTTTTCTCTTCTTTTTCTCTCAACAGGTGATCCAGGAGATTTTTTTTTTTCTCTTTGTCTTTGTAAAGTGCCCTTTCTCACTGTCCCTTTTCCCTTCTGTTTTTCTTTTCCTTCCTCTCTTTCTTTCTCCCTTTCCTATCCCCCAGTCATGTCTGTCCCATCTGTAACAACTGAAAATAAAGTAAATAATAACAACAAAGTTTGATCAAATGGACCAATACGGCAATGCCATGATGATCCATTTGGCAAAATAAATCCATTTGGTATCCTTGTTGGTCTTCAGACAACAATTCTGACGGCTAAAGAACCAAATGGGACAGGCAAAAAAAAAGAAAAAAAAAAGAAAAAGAAAAAAAGAATGGGGTTGAAGAGAGGAAGACAGGAAGACAGGAAAAAGACACACTGTGGAAGAGAGTTAGAGATTAATAATAACTAATGGTTAAATGCAGAGAAGTGTATAAACACATAGTGAGTGAAGAAGAAACACTCAGTGCATAATGTGAAGCCCCAAGTAGCCTAGACCCATTGTATCATAACTAAGGGGGGGCATTATTTTTCATCAACACTTTCAGCCCGCATGTCAAAAGCCTGGTGCAGTCTTACTTTGTACAGATTAGAAATATTGCAAAGAGTCAGAACAATACTTCCAAATAATATAACTGCACACCTTGTCCACATCCTCACTTCACTTCGGTTAGATTGGTAAACTCTGCCATCAAACATGGAGCTGCCTGCTGTGTGGAGCTCGTGTTAATATGGGAGCAGCTGAAAGCAGGTTAGGCATTAAGATGCCTAAATGATGCAGTGGTTTTTACAGTCAGGAGGTAGCACTGCAGCCATCCTCTGCTCATTCATTCCTTACATTTTTTCATATATGAGATGTTTTTTGTGTTTCAGATGTTCTCTCTCCTCTCAGCTACAGTTATCTGTCAGCAATGTAGCATAGCAACTTCCCAGCACAGTAACCTAGCAACATGCAAAGGTTGATGTGGGCTGTGTGGGGGTTTGGGTTGTTGTCAGATGACCGCTGGATGTCAGGGCTGTCATCCTAACACAGAGCAACTCAGGCGGTTTGAGTTATTTTGAGTTTGTGCTCTGAGATGAGGATGATGCTTTTAGTGTGGGGAGGAAGAATGAATATCAAATTTCAGCTGAAGCTGCTGCATGTAGATAGTCACAAGCAAAGACACATTCCTCTGCTGAGTGATTCAGTACACAATTTTAACAATGCACAGAAATGTCCTCGCAGAGCAGAAGTGTCCTCAGTGTCTGTCACTGAGGACCTCACATGGACTGAGTGTGTATGTGTGTATGTGTGTATGTGTCTGTCCCTCAGGACCTGATGGAGAGTGACAGCATCACTCTGGACTGGATGTTCAGATACTCTCTCATTAATGACATTGTCAAGGTAACAACTTGTCTCTGTGGCTTGGGGGTGGGGTTACAGAAATCACATGTAAATGAACAAGGTCTCTGACATCAATGTTGTTCTAGAGAGCTTCAGACTTTTTACCTGAATCAGCTGTCTGTTTGCCTCCAGGGGATGGCATTTCTCCACAACAGCGTCATCATCTCCCATGGTAACCTTAAATCATCCAACTGTGTGGTGGACAGCCGCTTTGTCCTGAAAATCACTGACTATGGCCTGCAGAGTCTTAGGACCAGAAGCTGCCCCGAGGACACACATGCTTACTATGCACGTATGTATGGAAGCTGACACTCTACATTAAAGACTCTCTATGAGGATGTTGTTATCACTAATATCAGTTATTGATCACTTGGCAGGCAAGCTGTGGACAGCTCCAGAGCTGCTGAGGATAGATTGTCCTCCGAACTGTGGGACACAGAAGGGGGATGTGTACAGTTTTGGGGTGATCCTGCAGGAGGTGGCTCTGCTCAGAGGAGTCTTCTACCTCGACTCACACTCTCTCTCCCCTAAAGGTGAATGTAGGGATGGGTACCGGTGTCCGGTGCCATGATGGCACCGGTTCTGACATAAACGGTAGTAACCAGACCGAAAAGCAGCGCACATTTCGGTGCTTTATTTCGGTGCTTTTTATTTCCTGAGCCAATTCTAGCCAATCATTTTACGTTTACGAGGATAGTAGGCGGGGCCAGGTACGTACGTTCTTTTAGAGCAGAGCTACAGATTAAAAATGCCCAAGGCGAAGCGATCAAAAGTCTGGCTGTACTTCACAGCAAAAGATGCAATGTCAGCAGCCTGCAACAAGTGCTTTAAGCTGATACTGTGATACTGTCAAAGGAGGTAACACCTCAAATCTGATGAAACACCTGGCGACGCATAGCGTTTTTTTTTAAAGCCGAGAAATGCGCCGTGTTTGATAGCTTGCTGTGAGACCTCACACCGAGCACATCTACTGCGGGTGTGGTGCCTGTTATCGGACCCGGAGTTAGCAGCATCCCCCAAAAACCCGAAGAGGAGAGTCCTGGCCCCTAGCCCTGTCAGTGTAGCAGAAATGATGACGGATGATGATGGCAGCAGCAGCTGTTCTCCTCTGCGTGAGTAGCTTCATGTTGTTCATGTGTAATTTACGTTGAGTACGCTAACCACATTATTACATTAATGCATGTAAGGTGAACTAGCAAACACCGTCATAGTTACATGCGGCTGTCTTCTTGTTTGATGGCAGATACTCCCTTCACCCTGGCCAAAAAGGCTAAAATGACCAAAGAAAAAGTGGAAAACAGTTAAACATGAGAGGTTTTTGGACAAAGTTTGTGTTTTTTCCATTGTTTAAGCACTGCTTCCAGCCAAGAGTGAGACCATATATGCCCTATAGCTGCAGAAAAGGCTAACATTGTTATCTTTTTACAAAAAAAACAGCTGAACATGAGAGGTTTTTGGACCAATTTTGTGTTCTCCATTCTTTAAGCACCGGTTTGAGCACCGTTTAAGCACCGGCACCGTTTCAAAAGTACACCGGTATCGGATAAAACCTAAACGATACCCATCCCTAGGTGAATGTGTGTTTCTCAGGGTTAAATTAATTCAGTTCAACCTTATTTATACAGCAGTCACCTCAAGGTGCTTTATATTGTAAGGTAAAGACCCTACAATAATAGGTCAATAGATTAATGTCTGTGTCTGTGTGTGAAAATGGTTTTATTTACATTCCTGAGATGCTGCTGAGGGCGCACACACATTAACAGGTAATTGGTTCACACGGGACCTGTCCTGCCTTGGTCATCACGTGTCACGTTTACATAAAGCCTGGAACAGACCCGAGTCTGTCAGTGTGCTGGAGAAGCTCTTCTGACCTGAGTCACTGCTGTAGGACAAATAAACGAGACTTGACATTCACACTGATTGTCTGCATGCTGAGCTTCTAATATATAAGGGAGAAGTTCATAGATGCAGCTCCATTTTTAGATGCTTGGCAGCTTTCTTTTGTAGTGACGTCGCAGCACCAAAAACCATTTTACAGCATCTTCCACTTTAATTTGAGGCATGAATCGAGCAGAAAACTGATAATAGCATCAGCTTCAGGCACCACAACCAATTTTTTTACTCACATGGATATTTCTGCTCGAGTTCAACTACAATGGAGTTATCATCTGTAAATGGGTGCAATCGGCAATGAACTCTCCCAAATCCCAAACCAATAAGCATGCATTAGCAATGCTAGTGTTTTTTCACTGTAAGAACAACTGAAGGACAGAAGAGTTGTTTTATTTCACTTCACCATGTGGAAACAAAAATTAAAGTTTTTGTCTGGAGACAAGTTGAAATAATCAGTTTAACTGCTATTCCCTCCTGTTTCTGCTAATAAAATACACTTCTGATCCCCCCCACCACCACCCAGGTGGGAATAAGGTATATTGTATAAAGTGCTTTGCATACTCAAATATAAGAACCAGTCTAACTAGCAGAAAGACCATTTCTTTGTTTTGATGCTTCAGCACTTCCAAGTGAACACTGCTGTGTACACTCAGGCCTACCTAACTCACAATGGTAAATTATCACTCCAAAATTTCCTGGATCCTGATAAGGATTGACTCCAAAAGTTCATCGTGTTTCATGGAATTCCATCCAAAACTTTCTGAGCACCCTGAACCAGCCTCCTGAGGATGAAACAGCTTTATGAGTTTCTGAGATCTGAGCCTGTGTTTGGAGCTTCTGTAGATTTGTTTATCAGCTGGTTTCTTTCAGACTTACTTCAATGACATGAGGTTTGTGTATGGTGATGGATCAATGTCCCCCTCCAGTGGCCACAGCTGTCAAATTTAATAATTTTACATCTTCAAGTTCAAAGATAATTGACCATTGTGGGGGTAGAGTTCAGGTAGCTACTCTGCACTCTGTTGGCACATGGCATTGAAGAAGATAACAGTGGAGGAATTATATCCTTAAACTTAGTTACAGCCCTTTCAGAAAGACATCTGCCGTAATGAAATGTATTCCCTTAATTCTGTGTAATCCATTATTGTAAAGTAATGATCAGACAAAAGAGGATTCACAGGATTGACTCTTCTAGAATTAGAGCATCAACTTTTTTTAAGTGTCTGTATTTCTACTTACCTCTTACTGCTGACTCCCCCCCCACAGAGATCATACAGGCAGTGATTCATGGTGGCACCCCACCCCTCCGCCCCTCCCTCTGCTTCCACAGTCACAGTGAGGAGCTTGGTGTCCTGATGCAGCGCTGCTGGAGTGAAGAGTCGAGTGAGCGTCCCGACTTCAACACCATCAAGATCCTGCTCAGGAAGCAGCACAGGTGAGGGAGAGAGGCAACAGACCCACATTTACTCTGAGACAGTTTTTTATGATGCTCTGATTAATACTGAAGCAGGAGACATGCAAAAGAATCTCTGAGTATGCTCTCACCTGTACAAAACCTTAATTCAGCTCCCTGTTTGGACACTAAACAGAGCAGAAAGAGAGCGCCCCCTGTGGACAAACTCTGTAAAATCAGCCAGTAAAGAAAGAAATATTGAAATATAAATATTCACGTTTTTCTTTCACTAAAATAGAGGCTGAGAAATGAGAGAAATATGTAGAGAAATTTCACTCACAAAACAGAAAGCCAAACACCTGTCACCCTGTCTGCGTGTCTCTGTCCAATCATCTGTCTCTTCAGAGGATATGGCTCTAACATCCTGGACAATCTGCTGTCCCGGATGGAGCAGTATGCTAACAACCTGGAGGAGCTGGTGGAGGAACGAACGCAGGCCTATCATGAGGAAAAGAGGAAGGCGGAGGCCCTGCTGTACCAGATACTCCCACAGTAACTATACTTCAGTGCTACTGCCCTGAATACTGCACTAAATACTGGGTACTGCAGTAACATCCTATTTATGTGTCAGTTCTGTAGCAGAGCAGTTAAAACGAGGAGAGACAGTTCAGGCTGAAGCGTTTGACTCTGTCACCATCTACTTCAGCGACATCGTTGGCTTCACCACTCTGTCTGCAGAGAGCACGCCACTGCAGGTTGTTAACCCAGGAGAAGCTAAAGGGAAACCATCTATATGAGGGTTCTCCAACTCAGGTCCTGGAGAGAGCTACTGTCCTGCAGCTTTTAGATGCATCCTTGTTACAACACACCTGAATCAAATGAGTGGCTTGTGACCAGGCCTTTGCCAAACTTGATGGCATGCTGAAGAGGCTGCAGGACAGTTGCTGGCGAGGACTGTAGTTGGAGACGCCTGATCTGTACAGTCAGATCACAACGTGCAAACATAAGGCTGCCATCTGCTGGTTTGAGCTATTATTGCAGTACATTTCTGATTGTTTTGGTGTGAAATCTCACTCACCTTCTGTGTCTGCGTTTTCCTCCTGCAGGTTGTGACGTTATTAAACGACTTGTACACCTGTTTTGATGCCATTATAGACAATTTTGATGTATACAAGGTAAAATTTGCTAAACTGAGCTAATCTAAGCTACATCCCACCTGTGAGGCAGATCAGTTTACCGTGTACACCTTCACCTTTCAGGTAGAAACAATCGGTGATGCCTACATGGTGGTCTCAGGTCTACCCGCCAGGAACGGTAAACTTCACGGTCGAGAGGTTGCCCGCATGTCCCTCGCCCTGCTGGAAGCTGTCAAGAGCTTCCGGATCCGACACCGACCCAATCAGCAGCTACGGCTCCGCATCGGCATCCACAGCGGTACTACATACACTGCAGCCAGAAATACTACAATACACGGCAGTACTATCACTACTATCATTACACTACAGTAAGAGAACAGTGTAGACTTAGTGTTGGTGTGTGTGTCACCAGGTCCGGTATGTGCTGGCGTGGTCGGGTTGAAGATGCCGAGGTACTGTCTGTTTGGAGACACGGTCAATACAGCGTCACGCATGGAGTCAACCGGGGAGGGTAGGTCCTGCTTCCTGCTAAGTAATCACATGTCTGTGTCCACCAGGACAGGTCTAACTTGATTGGTTCTTTAATCTAATCAACTCTGATGGCGAAAGACAAAAACATCATTTAATGTATGTTCTAGGAATAGAGTGAATCTAAATGATGGATGTAGCCACACACTGGTTTGTTGCACCTGCTGCCTATTTGATTTTTATAAAGCCAGAGGTGACTTTCAGCCTCCCCTCTTACAGTTGTTATGAAGGGAGAAATTATTTACACAGGCCAAACCAGTTTGTGTATCAGGCTGTAAACATGTTTATTTCTGCTAAAGTTTTAACATGGGAGTCTATGCTGACTGACCTTTGGTGGACATTAGAGGAACTGCGGGTTTTGGGACCTTACATATTTGTCATGCTGTGGTTATACTGAAGCACTTTATCCCCTGCTTGGCCAGGTATGACGTCATATGTTGTTGTGTCTCTGCAGCTCTGAAGATTCACGTGTCGGAGGCGACTCGTCAGGTCTTGCAGGAGTTCAGCTGTTTCCAGCTGCAGCTCAGAGGAGAGATTGAAGTGAAAGGTAAAGGACGCATGAGGACATACTGGCTGCTGGGAGAGAACGCCACTAACTAAAGGATCAGGAGGACATCAAAAACCTGCCTTCGTCCTCCTCATCTTCCTATCTAATTGGACAGGACATTGTTTAAGATGACAGATAAAAGACTGAGTGAACTTTCACCAAAACCTGTAGAGAAAAACACAGATAGGCAAGTGTTTTACTGTAAGATAAATTAATTACAAGGAAGGAAATGTGTAAATACAATAATAAACTGTCTTTGCTACCTGTGTGTCTTTATTGTGAATAAATCCATTGTGTCAAAAGGCCCTAGAAATGTGTGATTTATTTTGTTTTTTCAGGATTTAATTGTACCATGTCAAAACTTTATGTTCACTGTGATTGCAGCACAAAAATGATTTTCAGTACTACAGCTTCTAGCTTTGCTGCCTGCCATTACCAGTGGTTACGAATGGTCTACCATGTATCTAGCAAAACACCATCTTTCACAACAGTAGCCTAAAGTTGCAATTCACCCTTTATAACTTATTATAGTTTACATGAGTGACCATTCAAAGTGCTTTATACTACTATTTTACACGCTGTGTCGGAGGTGTGGTCCCTGGCTCGGCTGCAGGGGAGGAGTGGTGCAGTATCTGGGGTACCACTTGGGGGGCGGGCAGGTGCGTCCACAGGTGGAGAAGACGGCAGCTATCGCATCCTGCCCGCGCCCCAAGACTAAAAAGGAGGTGAGACGGTTTCTGGGTTTGGCAGGTTACTACCGCCGTTTCGTGCCGGGGTTTGCGGAGCTGACCAGCACCCTTGACCGATCTCACCCGGAAGGGTGCTCCAGATCTGGGTCAGTGGACGTGGCCGTGCCATGCGGCGTTCGTTTGTGCAGGTGAAAAAATCTCTCTGTGGGGAGCCGCTGCTCCACACTCCTGACTTTTCCCTCCCTTTTGTTCTGCAGACTGACGCCTCGAACAGAGAGCCGGGGGCCGTTTTGTCCCAGCAGGTAAGGGGAGCCGACCGTCCCGCTCTTTACATCAGCCGGAAGCTGACGGAGCGTGAAAGGCGGTACAGCGCCGTAGAGAAGGAGTGCCTGGCTATCCGGTGGCGGTCGACTCCCTTCGCTATTACCTCCTGGGGCGCTCATTCACCCTCTGCTCGGACCATGCCCCGCTGCAGTGGCTCCACCGCATGAAGGATGCCAACGCCCGGATCACCCGGTGGTATCTGGCTTTGCAGCCCTTTAAATTCAAGGTGGTCCATAGGCGCAGATGGCTGTGGCCGATTTCCTCTCTCGCTCGCGGGGGGGGGGCAGGTGAGAACACAGCTGGTGGCGTTTGGTCTGATGACAGTTTCTTCCCCTTTTTAGTGAGACGGGAGAGGAGCGGAGCAGAGCTTGGAACAGCTGAGACCGGAGCTGACCAGACTGTGAACTGTCACAATAAGCAAAAACCAGGAATAAACGAGACATCTCGCTATATCGAACTGTATGTGTGTGAAGTGCATTTTACACACGCATACATGCAAGCACTTTTTTCTTTCTGTATTTACAGAATTCATGGTTCCATCACTTACAGCATGTAGTCCACATCCTGAAGCAGCAAAGCAGCCCCAGACCATCACACTACCACCACCACCATGTTTTAAAGTTACTATGATGCTCGGGTGATGTCAGATGTAACAGCATTAAAACCTTCCAAAAACTTGTATCATTACTCCACATAATATTTTCCTAAAAGGTTCGGAATCATCCTGAAGTATTTTTTGTATGTTTGTTTGTTGGGGGGGGGCTAATGTCTGTGTCCTTGTTGGTCAGTAGTGGTTCTGTAACTCTCCTATAGATGCCATTTTTGCCCAGTCTCATTCAAATTGCTGAATCATGAACTCTGACCAACTGAAGTATGCAGTTCTTTAGGTGTTGTTAGGGGTTCTTCTGTGACCTCCTGGATGAGTTGTCAATCCACTCTTGTAGTAAATTTGGTAAGCCAGGCACTCCTGTGAAGGTTTCCACTGTTCCAAGCTGGATAATCAGAATCAGAATCGTGTTTATTGGCCAAGTATATGTGCAGACAAATACAAGGAATTTGGTTCCGGTAGATGGTGGCTCTCGAGCACAGCAATGTAAATCACACACAGACACACACACACACGTATCTATATATACATTACACATGCATACACATACATACACAAAGCTGTGTAAACCAACTATACATAACTAATCTAAACTTATATACATAAAATACAGAAATGAAATGAGGTGGAATGAATACTACAGAATGTACATAAGGTGCAGGTGCAGTCTGGCAGTGGGAGCAGTGTGACAGTTCAACTGTTTAGAAGGGAGATGGCGAGGGGAAAGAAACTGTTCCTGTGTCGGGTGGTCCTGGTCTGCAGGCTTCTGTACCATCTGCCGGAGGGCAGCAGATCAAAAAGTCTGTGTCCAGGGTGTGAGGGGTCTGTGATGATTTTCCCTGCCCGTTTCCTGGTTCTTGAGAGGTACAGGTCCTGGATGGAGGGCAGGGGGGCACCGATGATCCTTTCTGCTGCCCGTACAGTCCGCTGCAGTCTGCTCCTGTCCTGTTTAGTAGCTGCACCATACCAGACTGTGATGGAGGAGCACAGGACAGACTCAATGACTGCAGTGTAGAACTGGATCAGCAGCTCCTGTGGAAGACTGTACTTCCCCAGTTGTCTCAGGAAGTACATCCTCTGCTGGGTCTTTTTGAGGATGGAGTTGATGTTGGTCTCCCACTTCAGGTCCTGGGAGATGGTGGTACCCAGGAACTTGAAGATCTCCACAGTCGACACAGGGCTGTCTGATATGATGAGGGGGGGCAGAGTTGAGGGATGTCTCCTGAAGTCCACTGTCATCTCTACAGTTTTAAGAGTGTTCAGCTCCAGATTGTGCTGACTGCACCAGAGTACCAGCCGCTCAACTTCCTGCCGGTATGCAGACTCATCACCATCCTGAATGAGGCCAATGACGGTGGTGTCATCTGCAAACTTTAGGAGTTTTACAGCTGAGTTCTTGGAGGTGCAGTCATTAGTGTAGAGGGAGAACAGTAGTGGTGAGAGGACACATCCTTGAGGGGCACCAATACTGAGGGACCGAGTTTCAGAGGTGATCTCCCCCAGCCTCACTTGTTGGCTTAATGGCTCACTTAATGGCTTTCACTGTGGTTCACTGGCGTGAAGCCTTAGAATGTGTGTGTGAATGGGTGGATGACTGGATATGTAAAGCGCTTTGGGGTCCTTAGGGACTATTAAAGCGCTATATAAATACAGGCCATTTACCATTTACCATTTAGATATGGCTCTGTAAACCTTTTCAGATTGATAGATGTCAGTGACTTTGTTTCTCAGCTGTTTGTGGCATGTGCCTGATTGTGGCATGATGTCTTGTTTTTTGAGATCTTTTAGCCTTTCACTTTGTCAGACAGTGAAAGATTTTTTTCCCTTTATAAATGAAATCATCAGTTAGTAACTTTATTTTGTATTTACTTAGGTTATCTTTGTCTAATATGAACATTTGTTTAATGATCAAAACATGTAAGTGTGATAAATATGCAAGACAATAAATAAATACAGGAGTTGGCAAATACATAAGGATCCACCCACCATTGTGAATCACTATAGGTAAAATGAGCAACCTACCAATTAAACAGAGATTTCTAAAAGAGAGCCTCAGGTTTCAATGGCTTCATTAGTTCCTCAACACGACTTATAAAGGAAAGCAGACACTCAGATAGTTCTATCATTTTTCATGTCAGTAACATGTATTCAAGTCCACATCAATTAACCTGAATTTGTCTATGAAAACAATACAGTCCACTGTAGACAATGCAGCAGTATTTTGAAATCGACCACTGTTGTAACAAAGCAGTTTATACACTTCCTTCCTTCCTAGATGTTCTGGGATCAGCTGTAAGTGCTGTTATTACAAAATGGAAACATTTAGGAACCACAGCAACTCAGCCATGAAGGGTCAGACCATGTAAAGTTACATAGTGGGTCACTGAGTGCTGAGGTTAAGTGTGTAAAGGTCACCAACACTCTGCTGACTCAGTAACTGCAGTGCTCCAAATCTCCTCTGTTATTAACATTAGCTCAAAAACTGCACCGGTCCAGTTCTTTCTCCTAGAGTGTGCAGATTTTTTTTTTTACTTTACTTTATATTGCCCTGTTTGGTCCATAATAAAACTAATAGAAACCAAACAGTTTTCTTTATTTTAAAGCACATATAGTTCCAAATAGCCCATTGCAGAGTAACCCATTGGTTATAAATCTGGATTATTCTTTTCCCACTGTTCTCTTTGCTGGTCGCCACAGTGGATCATCATCTCCATTTCCTCCTATCCCACTATCCTCCTCAGTTACACCAACAGACCAACAACAACTATGTCTATCTTTTCTCTGCTTGGTTCTAAAAAGTTTTGAGACATTGAGGAATTAATGTCATCCATGCAGCTCATTTGTTTGTGAACAGAGGTTAGATCATGTTCAGTTTGCCTGTCTTTTTGACAGTGCCAACATCTCCAAACCATCCATCACAGCAGGTCTCACTACCATCTTGTAAACATTCCATTTCACATTCCTCTTTTTGAGTTCATGTTGTTTCTGGTTGTTACTTGTTAGCTGTTGACATTTCAATTCAATTCAATTTTATTTATATAGCACCAAATCACAACAAAAGTCGCCTCAAGGCGCTTTATATTGTACAGTAGATAGCACAATAATAAATACAGAGAAAAACCCAACAATCATATGACCCCCTATGAGCAAGCACTTTGGCGACAGTGGGAAGGAAAAACTCCCTTTTAACAGGAAGAAACCTCCGGCAGAGCCAGGCTCAGGGAGGGGCGGCCATCTGCTGCGACCGGTTGGGGTGAAAGATGAATAAAACCAGTTTTGTTTATTTTATTATTTTGTACACTTCAAAAGTATCTCAAAAGGTGGAATGAGTCAATATTTTCATGTATAGCAGCAGAATAAGTGCAGTAAGCAGACAAGTACTGCTTTATAGTTCTTCAATATTTTCTCTACAACACTTTATAAACACGCTGAAGCCCTTTCCATGCTGTTGGCCTTCAGTACAGGCGATCGAGGATTGGCTCCAGGTTCTCGCTCCTGTTATTGGTCCACGCTAACTTCAGTCTGTGGTGTAAGTGAAGTGATTGGTAGGCGGGGTGTGCGGTCCCGCCTCTTCCCTCTGCTGGCTCAGTGCGGACGTCCGTTATGTTACAGTGTCGGACAGAGTGGGAGTCACGGTCCGAACTGACCCCGAAAAAGTTCTGAAAACACACATTAAAGGTCCGAAGCGGCTCACCGCAAGACACTGACCCCAGATCCTCCGTTATACTGACACAGACACCCATCACGCCCCCAGCACAGGTAGTCCCAGTCCGTCTCAACTCCGCGGGGCCCGGCGAGGCGCAGTGGGAGCAGATGGAGCCTGCACCGGCGAAAGCGAAGCCGCAGGGCCGGCTCCTGGTGTCCACCCCACTGGACGCCAAGGACGAGCTGGAGGAGGTAGGTTGACGCTGTTTAGCTGGTCTCAAGGCAGACTAAACCAGGACAGAGCGGGCTTACGGGCAGACAGCGCAGCCTCGGTATAAAGACTCCGCGGAACCATTTTATTAGACAGTTAGCACGGCTAGCAGCAGGCTAATAGCGTTAGCTCAGCAGAAGGGTACGTTGTGGGACTCGGAACTGCTACCGGAGGTGTGGAATTTGTGTCTCTGCTGTTGTGTTCGTTCATGGTGTGGGGGGCTGCGGACCGAACCGCGGGACTCATTAAAACCAAAGCAGTTAGCTTAGCATGCTAACTCTACGTAAACATACGAACATATGAAAAGTGACATGCGCAGTGTCTCACATGTCAGAAGCTAACTGTGAGTGCTGTTTGATAAAGTTCAGTTTTTCTGCGGGGCGCCGTCAGCTGATCTACTAGTTGATGCTATATTTCTGTTTATGGTTTTTGCTATTTTCTGTTTGTGTTTCTCATACTTACATTGATTCTTGTTGTGCTTGTGTTGTAGGTATGTTTAGTGTTTGTTGTCTTGCTTACACTGATTGTTGTGTTTGCGTGCAGAGATTGGAGCGCTGTGTTGGAATCGTCCAGGCACTGACCAATGGACTGTCAGAGAGGGAGGCCAATGACGCGCTCACTGCCAACGTAAGAAACATCAGTACTACTACTGCTGATACTACTACTGACTTCCACCCATGTGAAGAAAAGGAGTAGCATTTGGAGCAAACATAAAAACATTTTGTGCATTCAGCCTTCCTGGGGCACAATCTGAGCTGCAGGAACTTTACAGACAGGCTGCATATGGCGAGTTTGTTAGGTACAACTCAGCAGGTGTCATTTATAAACGTATTTCCCAGGAGAGAATCTAAATCACGCTTTAAAGCCAACTGTAAATAAAAGAATCAGTGAAAACATGGCACATCCGCCTCATTTTTAACTCACACTCTGAACATAACCTGATCTCGAGCAAGTGATGTGTTGAGCATCAGTTACCATGGTGATTTAGCAGGTAAAAAGAGTGGGTCCTTCATGACACAGAAAACTCTGACTTTAGGCTCACAGCTCACTAATGCCTTTATCTTCACAATTCGTAGTACACCTCTCAGTACTGTTACATTTAATACTCACACATAGTAGTGCGATCACCGAATCAAATGACTATGTTTGTATTTAGGCATGATGTGTTTGTCGGCGAAACCTAACCTAACAATACTGCAGTATCTGAAAACCCAGAGTTTGTACTAAAGAACGACTGAAGACTCTCATTAGTGTTATGTGCAGGATGTGTAATCTGTGGATTAGTTATGTTATGATGTGCCGCTGACGTGGGCTGTGATCCGAGACTATGACGTCTACAGATTGCATGCCAACAACTGGCCAGTCAGTGGTGTCACTCAGTGGGTCGTGAGAGAGATTTCTCAAAAATCAAAAGTGTCATTTTTGAAACCTGGCAAAGAGGGAAATGGCTGCATAAAAACCAACACCATGGTCTTTGAGTCTGACACAAAGCTACAGACAGAGCAGCAGTTACACCATCAACTTTATGTCCTCCATTGTGGTGTTGTATTTGTGTCGCATACACTTGATGACACGGCTGTGTTGCTATAATGAACCCATGCACATTGGGGTGGTAATCAGTTGTAACAAGTGAACCCAAGTAGAATTGAGTTGAGCAGAGAAGGTACTAGTGGAAAAGAGTCTGACTGACGGTACTCAGTGGTGTTCAGAAATAATGTGCTGTTTCTATGCCTCTGTAACATGCAACTCCTTCAGCTGCTGCTGGTTATTGGCTCTCTGCCTTGAAGTTTGTATTTGATCACAGAAAAGCTGCTGCTATGATGACCTGGCTTGAAGAATGTCACGATTCTTGGGTTGTTTTGGAGTTTTCTTTGGCTCATCATCATCTCCTCTGTGAAGCTAAGTGTGATCAGTTCTGCAGCATCAGTGAGAATGTGAGGGAGTACAGCGCTGCACACACGTTATCCTTCTGCTTCTATCAACAGTCCACAAAGATTGTATGGATGCTTCAGATCAACCGTTCCTCTCCTTCTTCAAACTTTTCTCTTCCATTGTTTTGGTACAAGTTCATCTTGGTTTCATCTGTTCAAAGACATTTTATTTTTCCAGAACTGTGCCGGCTCTGTTTGTTGTTATCTGGTTAAGTCTAATCAGTTGAACAGTGGTTTGCACCTTCTTGATTTACACTTTCATGAAAGTGTTTCTTGATTGTCTCTTGATTGTAGACTTGATGCTTGATGATGCTTCTGCCCTCTCAACACTATTCCTGACTAAGTTAGATGTTGGTTTTTCTGAACCGTGGAAATAATTCTGTCATCATGCTCTTTAGTGTATCTGTGGTCTTGGTTTGGTGTTGCTGCTTGATGCATTTAGTCTATTTAAGTATGAACCAGATTGTTGGATACGTCTAAAGATTTTGCTCTCTCTGATCGGTTCATTTGGGTATTTCAGCCTAACAATGAGCTCCTTCACTTACACTGACATCTCTTTGATCCTCATATGGAAAATTACAGTGACTATAAAATACAAATACAATTCTTGGAATCGACTCCAGATCTATATTAACTTGATGGATTAACAGAAGAACAGGTCTCTCCATGAAACTGAAAATAGGGCACTGTGTATAAAAATGTCTGGAATTCCTTATTGCAATATTTTTATTATACTCCTTTAATTAAAGCCGAGTGTGTGCACTACAATCACATCCTGATTGTATTATTTGAAATTCACTGTGGTAGTCTGCAGAGACTAAACTACAAAAATGTGTCATTGTCCAAATAATTCTGGAGGAAGGTGGTCAGAGCTGGAAACGTCTAATGTTTAGACTCTCTAATGCGCTCCAATTCTGAATCACTTCATTCAGTCTACTCTGTGTTTAACAGCTGGAACCAGACACCTTCCTGATTTTCTGAGACCTGAAAATGAAAAGACTTTATTTATGTAATTTGTGTCTTAACTTCCTGTTTACCTGTTCTGTAGGCATGTAAAGGTCAGCAACAGCATGAGGAGGTGTGTTTAGGTCTGTTCACACTGGTCCTCACAGAGCCGGCTCAGGCCCAGAGGGTGAGTTTCTGCAGCATTGTAGGTAATGTCTGATGTGACTCTGACATTACTATAACATCACTATGTGTGGTGATAGTGTTACAGGGACCTGACGCTGGTCAATAGAGATGGGATGAACGTTGTGCTGGTTAAAATCAACCAGATCTTGATGGAGAAGTTCCTGAAACTGCAGGAGGTCCCCCGAACACAGGTAAACTAATACAGGTGGACACACACACACACACACACACACACACAAGCCCGTTCAGCTATCTTAGTGAGGACCTTCATTGATATAATACTTTGCCTAGCCCAGGGGTCGGCAACCCGCGGCTCCGGAGCCGCATGCGGCTCTTTAGTCCTTATAGTGTGGCTCCGCGTGGTTTGGGAAAATAAATTAGAAGTATTTCGCTGAAGTGTATTTTATTTATGTTAGTTCTTTTAAACTTGTAGTTCTAAATTGGAAGATTACTGTGATATTGAAATATAAATATAAAATTATATTCTATTATTTTTTCCTCGCTCAATATAAGTGTCACACTCGCGGAAGCCGGTATTCCCGCCGAAACACTGTGCGTTTATCGAGACTTTCAACCCCAGGTAGGCCAATTATGGATCTTCGGATCCACATTATGTCAGCAGCTCCACCGTGAACTATGTTAAAGACAAACACTGCTCACGCCTCACAGACGACAGATGACAGCTTACAGTCCTGCGTAAACTGACTTCGCACAGCACCGATTAGCAGACGCTGTGAGCAGAGGTTCAGGAGCAGAAGTCTCATTGTAAACATATCACGGCAGACCCGACGATGTTTGCATGAACGCGCTTTTCAGCATCTCTTTATTGACCACTTTTCACACACGGTTGCTGTACGCATACAGCCGGCTGTAGCTTCGCAGCTCACAGCCCGACACACACCACCAACAACAACAGCAGAGAGAGCACAGACTTTAAGGCGGCGAGGCGTGATTGCGGGTGCCGCTCAGGTGCGTCCGCCTCCCCTGCAGCGGCGCTGCAGACCACGCCCCCGCCGCACGCATTAATCAGGTAAAATACATATTTAGGCAAAATTTTGCAAATATCTATTTTTCATTTTTCAGCAGCATAGAGCTTTTTTACCAATTATTTTTTAAAAGTCAGGTCAAGGCTCCAAAAGCCCAAAGGAGATATAAGGGAGGCGGCTCACAACAGTTTTTGTTTGCTACATGGATCATTTTAGTTCAGCTGGGTGTCTTTGCTTTTGTTATATTTCTTTAAGAGTTCAAAATGTGTTGATTACATAAATAAAATGTAATTTTCTCTGTAGCACTTTGTGGATTTCATAAGCAGCACACCTTAGTTGGTCACACAAAGGTAAAAAACAATATATACAGTGTTATCTTCATTTTAGATGTCAAAAAGTATTTGCAGCTCCCTGCGTTTTCTTTTGCGTGGAAACCGGGTCCAAGTGGCTCTTTGGGTGTAAAAGGTTGCAGACCCCTGCCCTAGCCCCTTACCCTAACCATTAAAAATGAATGCCTAACCCTAACCCTTACCCTAAATCTAACCAAAACCATAACCTAATTGTAACCCTGACACTAAAACCACATTTTGAGCCTCAAAAAAGCATTTAAATGCCTTCAAATTTGTGAGCACCAGTTTGTGTGTCCTCACAAGTGACTGTTGGTTCTCACAAGTATAGTAGAATGCAGATTTCGGTCCTCACAAAGATAGCTAGACAGGAACATACACACACACACACAAAGATGAATGCACACAGTTATATACAAGTGTTTTGGGTAGCAGGGACCTGTGTCTACTTTTGTGAAGGAACAGAGGCAGACCAGGTTAGGTCCTGAGAGGATAGGACAGCAGCGTCCCTCCTCAGGACCTGCTCTTACATGTGGGATCTCACCTGAACCTGACTACTAATGACGTGCTGGTGTGTGTGCAGCTAGTGTGGCTGGTCAGAGAACTGGTGAAGAGTGGCGTGATGGGAGCTGATGGCGTCATCATGACATTGCTGAAACAGATTGCAGGTGAGACACTCAGATTTTTACCTGAGCTTAAACCACGAATCCCGTAACCACTCGCTCTGACTGTAATGTCACTGTTCTCTCTGCACAGGTGGAGACATCTCCACCAAAAACCTCTGGCTGGCTGAAAGTGTCCTGGACATCCTGCTCGAGCAGAAGTATGATTCACATTTTTTTTTTTTTTTTTTTGTTCAGACTGTAGTATCAGCTGCTTTTTTTCTGTCTCTGTTAGAGCCCAGAGTGGGCCTTTATAGTGCAGCAGCTGAATATGTGTGTCTCTGCAGAGAGTGGGTATTGAAGAGCGGGATGCTCATAGCGATGTCAGTCTACACTTACCTCCGGCTGATTGTGGACCACGGAGCTCCAAACTTGCTGCCTCTGCGCCAGAAAGAAGTGGACTTCTGCATCAGCATGCTGAGGGAGAAGGTAATAAGGAGAGGAAGGAAGTATGGTGTGGTCTGTTATGTATTTAACTTCTTGTCTTTACACTGATGAACTCTCTCTGTCTGTAGTTCATGGATTGTCTAATCATCGGCAGAGATCTGGTTCGTCTGCTGCAAAATGTTGCTCGGATCCCAGAGATGGAGCTGCTGTGGAGAGACCTGCTGCACAATCCTCAAGTCCTGAGCCCTCAGTTCACAGGTGTCCTCCAACTACTGACGGCTCGGACCTCCAGGAAGTTTCTGGCCTGTCGACTCACACCAGACATGGAGACCAAACTACTGTTCATGACCTCCAGGGTAAAGCCTCTTTTAGCTCATAAATGTAATGATCTTTAAGAAGAGGGTACCGCTCTGTATTTAATTATTTAATTTAATTATTTAATTATTCTAATTATTAATTAGAGTGGTTCTCCACATAACTAATTTCCAGAAGTTGATTCCGTTCATCTGGGAATAGCGTTTTCAGTGGGAGAAACGTTTCCTCACTTATCCAAGTGACTTCTTTAGTCTCAGGTTACTGCAGGTTTTCCCAACCTTATAAATATACATAATGACTGAAACTATCACCACCAG
Organism: Oreochromis niloticus; assembly: GCF_001858045.2. Taxonomy (NCBI): domain Eukaryota; kingdom Metazoa; phylum Chordata; class Actinopteri; order Cichliformes; family Cichlidae; genus Oreochromis; species Oreochromis niloticus. The sequence goes on along the minus strand of NC_031985.2, from coordinate 34,461,929 downwards.
ATCTTTTTTTTCCCAGTGGGACAAGTACCACAACTTAGAATTCAAAATCTGAAAATCACAGTCTCCTTTTGGCTTTAAACTGGACAAGCACTCAGAGGTGTAGTAATTCAATTCAATTTTATTTGTATAGCGCCAAATCACAACAACAGTCGCCTCAAGGCGCTTTATATTGTAAGGTAGACCCTACAATAATACATACAGAGAAAAACCCAACAATCATATGACCCCCTATGAGCAAGCACTTTGGCGACAGTGGGAAGGAAAAACTCCCTTTTAACAGCAAGAAACCTCCGGCAGAACCAGGCTCAGGGAGGGGCGGCCATCTGCTGCGACGAGTTGGGGTGAAAGAAGGAAGACAGGATAGAAGATATGCTGTGGAAGAGAGACAGAGATTAATAACAAGTACGATTCAATGCAGAGAGGTCTATTAACACATGTTGAGTGAAAAAGGTGACTGAAAAGGAAAAACTCAATGCATCATGGGAGTCCCCCAGCAGTCTACACCTATTGCAGCATAACTAAGGGAGGATTCAGGGTCACCTGATCCAGCCCTAACTATATGCTTTAGCAAAAAGGAAAGTTTTAAGCCTAATCTTAAAAGTAATGATAGTGTCTGTCTCCCGAATCCAAACTGGAAGCTGGTTTCATAGAAGAGGGTAGAGCAGGGCGATATGGCCAAAAATATATATCACGATATAGATCTGAAAATTTGCGATAACCATATAACTGACGATATAATTTCTGCGAGACAAAATACAACCCCACAACTTTACTAGCACAAAAAACCCCCATCCATTTATTTTCACTTAAACAAGCAGCTGTTTTTTATGTGCATTAAAGTTATATAAAAATGTAACAGTGCAAATGCATTTCCAGTAGAAATGGGCTGACATATCCTGAGCATAACCATGTATAATATCCACTGAAGTTAAAAAGAGGTGCTTTGCAACATTAAACTGCAGAGTGCCAAACAAAAAAGTCAAATACCTATTTTTTGGACCATAACGTGCACGGGATTATAAGGCACATTAAGCGAAACAAAGCAGTCAGATAAATCAAACTTTATTCAACTCATTCTTCTTGCTTCCTCCACTTCTGTACCATTGATTCATTAATGCTGTTATTCTATCACAGCTGCTCTATTCCCATGTTGTTGCAATATATTAATGACTAACCTCGTATTGTGGATGGATTATCTCAGTTGTTCTCCTGACTGAAGTTTGGTCCGTTTACAGCATCCTGCCATGCGATTGCATTTGTCTCTAACCATCAGGAACCTTCACGTTAACTTTTATCGAGTGGAAAAAAGTTTGCGTTCATCCCGCAGCTTCACTGTTTATGTTATGCTAACATAGCTGTGTCGGTAGCGATCGCGTAGCACATCATTATATACCAGGTAGCCCAACTTCACTAACCCTACAAACGTCACTGCTGTTTAGTTTTCTGTCTTCATTTATGTTGGAAGTGATAGCAGAGCTGTACGTTTGAATTTTTTCAGAAATCTCTCAGTCAGAACATGCTATATCATGCTTAGGTAACTAGCGAAACTAGCGAGCTAACTTCCGCTAACTTCTCTGTTAAATGTAATAAATTCGGTTTTCATGGATGCCTGGATGTTAAACTTCATAGTTACACCTGGTAAAGCAGCAATGCTGATCGTTTTATTAAAGATGAAAGAATTTAGACAGTTTTTAACTCTCAGTGATGCTGCAGTGTTCGTTTGATTTTGGGACCTGAAGGGGACAGAGTTTGGGACCCAGGTTACTCCCAGATTTACGAGCACCTTAGTCCGACAAATACGGCAATAACGACAGCCCGCTTGCATGTTCCACAAAAAAAATGTGCTTTGTTGTGTATCTGACGGACAAACACCAAACCAGTTCCACATCACTGAAGTTGCACCATTTTTACAAACCAATTCTGGCTCATCCGTTTCACTCAACAATCCACTTTCCCCCTTCTCATTCTCTGTTGCTGCCATGCTTTTTCGGCCATGTGCGTATGAAAACAAAGGCACTGCGCATGCGCGTTTTACCCATATTGTATCGCGATATTTCATTTTCTTATCGTTGCCTAACATTGTACCGGTATTACCGTGAACGGTATAATATGGCCCAGCCCTAGAAGAGGGGCCTGAAAACTGAAGGCTCTGCGTCCCATTCTACTTTTAAATAGTCTAGGAACAACAAGTAGGCCTGCAGTGCAAGAGCGAAGCGCTCTAATAGGGTAATATGGTACTACAAGGTCATTAAGATAAGATGGGGCCTGATTATTTAAGACCTTGTATGTGAGGAGCAGGATTTTGAATTCAATTCAGTTCAATACGGGAGAAATATGCTCTTTCTTTCTAGTACCTGTCAGTACTCTTGCTGCAGCATTTTGGATGAACTGAAGGCTTTTCAGGGAGTTTTTAGGACATCCTGATAATAATGAATTACAGTTATGTACTGATATGTATGTACTAGTTATGTACTAGTAGTTATGTAATGATGTAGTAGTTCACCGACAGAGGACAGCTCTTAAGGAGACAGACCTTGGCTACATTTTGGGTTCTGAACTGCATGTACAGCTGGATGTCATCTGTGTAACATTGCTTTGAGATGCCTTCAAAATCATTAAGATATGTCCCTGTGGAAGCATGTACAGGGCAAACAACATGGGTCCTAGGATCAAACCTTGGGACACATCTAGAGCTGGGCGATAAAACGATAACGATATGTATTGCGAAATAACTTTTTCTCGATAGAAAAATTAAACTATTGCGATAGACCTCATCTCTCTTGTCCTCTTAAAAAAAAAAAAGAACAGCCAATCCAAATTAAGTAGCGCAGAGCCGAACCAATCACAGCCGCAGCGTCACGTCACATGACTTGTTACGTACAGCACAAGCGCCAAGGCGCACATATGTATTTGTTTTTGCAGCTGGGCCGCCCAGGTAATGAAGGAAATGAGTTTGCCGACTACAGAAAAATCAACCGAGAGCGTGAGCGAAGGTTACCGAAGAAAAAACAGATGATGGTTCCAATGCTGGAGAGATTGTCAAACGGAAGGGCCACAGAAGTTCCGTAGTGTGAAGGTATTTCGGCTATTTCAAGTCTGACAAAAAACAGAGTAGCGCGCACTGTAAATTGTGCCGAAAGCAAGTCTGGATATACAATAAAGCGGTGCATGCTCAATCTCTGACTGAAAGCGCTAATTCGTCATTCGGCTTTTGTCAGACTAAAGTAACTGTTAAAACTGTTTGAAAAGCTAAGCTATACAACAAGGAGAGATTGATGCTACGTCCACACGTACCCGGGTATTTTTGAAAACGCAGATTTTTCTATGCGTTTGCACCTTTCATCCACACGTAAACGGCGTTTTCAGTCACTGAAAACGGAGATTTCTAAAAACGCCTGCCAGGGTGGATATTTTCGAAAACTCCGTTTTTGCATTTACGTGTGGAGAAGAAAAACGGAGAAAACGCAGCGTCAAAGGTGTGCGCCTTTTTTGACGTCACGCTGTGCGCCACGTTATTGTTTCGGTGAAATGAATTTCTACAATACTGTTACTGTTAATTGTACTCTCTGCAGTGTTTAAATGCTTACATATACACACATAGTTACTGTCCCTCCACACATACGACTCGGTTCTGTTTCTATGCCCCATCTTTGTTTACTATTTCCTACCGAGGCTTCTAGACTTCTGATTGGCCAACATTTCTTTTTTTTTTTTTTTTTTTTTTTTTTTTTTCTTTTTTTTTTTTTTTTTTTTTTTTTTTTTTTTTTTTTTTTTTTTTTTTTTTTTTTTTTTTTTTTTTTTCTTTTTTTCTTCTTTTTTTTTTTTTTTTTTTTTTTTTTTTTTTTTTTTTTTTTTTTTTTTTTTTTTTTTTTCTTTTTTTTTTTTTTTTTTTTTTTTTTCTTACAGCAGTTGAGGTACAATTAAGTCTTCAAATAGGGCCTTGTGGATTTCAAAAGCTTCTTTCCCTTCAATAATTAAGTCACTGTTTGAAAACTGCTCTTTGAATTAGTTTTTTATAATTAAAGATTTTGTTGATGACTGGAAAAAATCAAAAGCACAGATACAGCACTCATTTCTGTATTTTATGATTAAATGATCTACAAAGAAATTATGATCATATATATTTTTACTTAGGCCTTTAAATCGGTCATTATAAGTATGTCCTAGATTTAGTGGAGTGCTTATGGCTGTGTATTAAACATGCCCCAAATGTGACTGAAATATGTAGAAACAGTATTGTTTACTTTTATGTTAACGGATCTCAAATCCCTGTTTCTGTGTGCCCAGATATTATGATGTACTGTTGTCCCAGGTAAGTACACACAGAAACAGGGATTTGAGAACCCGATTTGAGATTGGCCAACATTTCTACACGGTTAGGAATATATCGCCACCTGTTGCTTTGGCATGTTCCTAGCAGCGTTTTCCTTCATTTCTGCGTTTACGTGTGGACGGGATTATTTTTTAAAACGAAAACGGAAAATCTCCGTTTTCAAAAATACCCGTGTACGTGTGGACGTAGCCTGAGAATTTCCTTTTAGTTCTCAGTTTATTTGATATTGACAAAAGTTAGTCAATTTTGTCTGTTCTTCTGTAAAACGACCTAAGATTTATTTTTAGAATTAAAATTTTGTTTCTAAGTGGAATTGACAATTTAGTGGTCTGTTTTGTTTGTTCTATTTTGAAACTTAAACGCTTTAGCGGCTGCCTTTTGTGTAGTTTACAATATTTGCCTTTATCTGAAACTGAAGTCTCATGTTCCTTAAGTACATCTACCCTGTTGAACTTATTATGGGAAATAAATATTTTAATTAAAACAAGCTGCTAATTATTTCACATTTTACTTGTGAGCAACGGCACATTTAAATCTTACAAATATAGTTATTTGGCTTATATCGTGATATATATCGTTATCGCCTGAAATGAAAAAAACATATCGTGATATGAAAAAATCTTATATCGCCCAGCTCTAGACACATCACAAGGTAAAGTGGGAAAATTAGGAAAATAAACTCAAAAGCTCTTGTGAGAGAGACAGAAAGAGAACAAGCCCAGAGCTGACTCAGAGATGTCCACCCACGATTGCAGGCTGTCACTCAGGATACCATAATCTACTGTGTCAAAGGCAGCTGAAAGATCCAACAGTACTAGCCCCTTGCTGTGAGTGGGACCTGAACACATGCTCTGTAGTATCTGTTTCTGTTAGAGAAAAGAAAACCAAGTCTCTGGTCTGATTTAGTTCATTCAAGATGAAATGAACCATGCATTTATCAGAGCTGTCCTACAAGGAGCCAGGGGATGGTGTGCAGGACACAAAGAGTGTATCCACTGCTTATATGAGTTTCACCTCCAGCAGGGTGCCTTTCAGCACCTGACAAAGACAGCAGGTCCTGCAAAAGCATCCAGGGAGGAAAACGTGTCATATCCTGATGAATCAGGGAACACCATGCTGATCAAATACCACTGGCAATTGCAACAAATCATCATCACCAATATCACCTGGACTCCAGCCTTTTTCCCCCTCAAAAGCCTCCAACAAAATAAATACAGCAGGTAAACGGGTCAGACAAAGGTGCCATCTGCCCTCTCACCCCAACCACGTTATTAAATTCTGTGATTCGGGTGTTTCTCCACCTGGGACTCAGTTGATTTTGACTCTTTCTCCACCTCTGCTCAGGTGCGTTTTGGGCAGCAGAAACGGTATCAGGACTGGTTTCAGAGACAGTACCTGTCCACAGCAGAGAGCCAATCACTACGCTGTGATCTGATTCGTTACATCTGCGGGGTAGTACATCCATCCAATGAAGTCCTGAGCTCTGATATCCTGCCACGCTGGGCTATTATTGGCTGGCTGCTTACCACTTGCACGGTAAGGGGATCTGGTTTCAAGCTGTCAATCTGCAGGAATTATTAACGGTCAATAACTAATAATCAATTGATTTGTGTGACTCCAGTCAAACGTGGCGGCCTCCAACGCTAAGCTGGCTCTCTTTTATGATTGGCTGTTCTTCAACCCTGAGAAGGACAGCATCATGAACATAGGTAACACAATTTCGGCTACACCAGAGAGGTATTGGTCAGAGATGATATCATCATGTCATTAGGCAGACAGGTAAAACAGCACTCACCTTTGATGATGTGTTTCAGAGCCAGCCATTCTGGTGATGCATCACTCCATGAAACCTCATCCTGCCATCACTGCTACACTGTTGGACTTCATGTGCAGGGTAACATACACAGACACACACACACAAAAAAACTTTACCAGGTTTTAATGTCTCTCCTCTTATTGCTGGTCTCCTTCCTCCCCTCTTCAGATCATCCCTCATTTCTTCCCTCCTTTGGAGTCTCAGGTCCGTCAGGGTGTCTTCAACTCGCTAAACTTCATCATGGAAAAGAGGGTCCTGGCGTAAGAGGCATCAGTATTTATTGATCATTGACCACTCTATCACAGGGATCATTTTTGATTGTTGGTTATTGATCTCTCTGTCAGTCACCTCGCTCCACTGTTTGATAACCCAAAGCTGGACCGAGAGCTCCGGTCAATGCTCAGAGAAAGATTCCCCGAGTTCTGCAGCCCGCCATCACCTCCTACTGAAGGTAGCACACATACACACACACACACACACACACACACACACACACACAATAGTAGAAACGGACATTAACCTTTACCCTCTCTTTCTCTTTTGTTTTTTCAATTATGCAGTGAAGATGGAGGAGTCGGTTTCCATGGAGATGGACAACCATGTGTTGGACAAGGAGGAGAGTTGCTACGACAACACAGAAGCAACTTTCAGTGACGATGAGGAGGAAGTCAACAACAAAGGTAACACCTGGAGAAACAACTTTAGATGACTTGATTGCACGCGCTGCTACAGTTTCACGCTCTCGCTGGTAGCTCTCTGCGTTCAGAGAGAAATCCTGCTCATGCAAGTAAATTTACTTTTGAAAGTTTGTAGGCGGAGCTCAAATGAGGATGGGGTCCTAATGGGGTTGGTCACTTTGATGGGCACGTCAGGTTATTGCATTAAACTGAGTTACACTGTGGCAACGACAGAAATGCTGTTTTAAACTGTGTTTGTTGTGCAGCAGAACCTTCACTGGATTACTTTAATGTTGAAGAAATATTTTAAACCAGAGGATTCTAAGGCAAGTTCTGAAGCCTCTCCACTCCTGTCCCATTAATCTGTTGTAGAGTATTGCATACCTTCTATGATTTAAATAATTCAAAAAACAAAAAAAATCATAACGAGAATCAGGAAAATAATTGTGGATCAGAATCTGGCAGTTACAACTTTGGCCAAAATACAGACATTGAAAACTGCCAACAAGAAGTTGTTCAGTCTGCAGCAAACACGTGTTAACTGCACATACATGACTGGATGGGAGTGTTTCAAAATGTGCCCTAGAATTTTACAGCCCCACCTAGCTACACTAAGTCATGAAAGAGAGATGATGGGGTTTAAGTTTACAGTTACATTACCAGTTACAGTTAAATATTTTTATGCAAATAAGTCAAAATGACTAAACAAAACTGAATTAAATCATTTTAAAGTGGAGCAAACACAAAATAATACAAGTTGGACCAATGAAACAAGTTTAATTGAAATAAATTCTATCCTGGAATAAAACAGTTTAAAATGGTTTAGAAACTACTTTAAACCAGAATAACCTGTTTTTTTACCTGTATTTAACTAGTTTGGTATTCCAGTTTGGGGATGAAATCTGAGCTGTTAAATTCCTCGGTTCAGTTTCCAATTCATAATTTGGAAGTTTTACTATAAATTTCTAACAATTCACCACAAAACAGGAAGTAGAGTATTTGACCACCTGTCCTCGCATCACTGTTAAGGAAAAAAGAGGGAGTTCAGATTTCATCCAATCAAAGAGGCTGTGATGGAGGAGCCTGCTGATATCACACCCTGGCTTGACCAATTAGATGACACCATGAAGGAGAAGGTGCAGCAGATTCAGAAGACCAGGTGAAAGTCCAGTCTTTTTTCAGATCCTCAGGTTAGGTATTACATCAAGGCCATTTCCTGTTAACTGACAGCAACACTTCCTCTGCAGTGACACAGAAACTCAGTGTGAGGTGATGCAGGAGATTGTGGATCTAATCCTGGAGGTGAGGTATCTTGTTGAGTTATATGAGTCATTCGTGGCTTATCAGAAATGAGTGTGGCCAGCTGCAGGGCTTCAGTGTTAAGCCATGTTGGTACAATGCTATGTTCTTTCCTACAGGAGGACTTTGACACAGAGCAGATGTCAGCTCTGGCTTCCTGTTTGGCTGAACTGTTCAAAGATCATTTTAGAGGAGAAGTCCTGCCAGAGGAGATCACGGAGGAGTAAGTAGCACCAGACGAGTGAATTAATCAGACTGACTGTCCCCCTCTCTCTCTCTCTTTATTGACTCATGTCTGGCTCTCTCTGATGACCCGTTTATATCTCTCTGTAGGTCCCTGGAGGAGTCGGTGTGTAAACCAGTTTGTCTGATCTTCAGGAACCTCGTCACCATGCAAGAGGACAACAGCGGTTTCTCAGTTCTGCTCGACATGCTTGCTGAACTTTACCAGAAGCAGCCAAAGATCGGATATCACCTGCTGTACTACCTGAAGGCTAGGTGAGCAGACGTGACAAAAAAGCTGCAGTCACAGATGTTGATAGGAGAAACGTGGTTAAACTCCATGTCTGTGTCTGTCAACAGTAAAGCAGCAAATGGGAAGATGATGTTGTATGAGTCATTTGCACAGGCGACGGCACTCGGTGACCTCCACACTTGTCTGATGATGGACATGAAAGCTTGTCAGGAGGACGACGTCCGGCTACTCTGCTACCTCACACCCTCGATTTACTCTGAGGTAGGCTCACCTGAGTCTTACCTGCACCACAAAAAGAAAATCTTCACACAGTAGAAGTGCTGATTTAAGAGCATCCTTCCAGGAACGTCTTTTTTCCCTTCTTGTCCCTACTGAAACAAAGGAGTACGATAGTAGTGACTCAGCATAAGGCAAACAGAAGTACAAAAGTAGCCTAGCCAGTAAAAGTACAACATAACAGCTTAACAATAATTAAACTAACTGAACTCTTAAACATCATCAAACTGGGACGTCATGTCTTGGGTCACTTGTTCTCAGACATGCCTGGGCTTGTCTTGGAACAAGGGAAGATAAAAGTATGGCATCGCTATAGAAATGATATCACAATATGACATTTTTATGTGATGTGAAAATGTAGTACTCTGATGAAGGTCCCTGCTCTTGTTCAGTTTCCAGATGAGACGCTGCGGAGTGGCGAGCTTCTCAACATGATTGTCGCCGTTATTGACTCCACACAGGTAATAAACCTGATCGTGTGTCCCCGCTGCTCTGGCTGGGAAACCATGTATCACCTGTGCGTGTTTGTGTGTGTGTGCAGTTACAGGAGCTGATGTGTCACGTGATGATGGGGAACCTGGTGATGTTCCGGAAAGATTCCGTGCTCAACATCCTCAGTGAGAGACTCGGATTAAAAGTTTAACTCTTCAGATTTTTGGGCCATGGTCCATCTTCATTTGCTTGTTTATCCTCGATTTCCACAGTTCAGTCACTCGAGTGGGAGACCTTCGAGCAATATAGCACCTGGCAGCTGTTTCTGGCCCACAGCATTCCCCTGGAAACCATCATTCCCATCTTGCAGCACCTCAAATACAAAGGTGAATAAATCCTCAATAGACAGGAACACAAAGCAAAGGAAAGATTGTAACCCTCCTTTCTTTTTATGGTTCAGAGCACCCTGAGGCCTTGTCCTGCCTGCTCCTGCAGCTTCGCAGAGAAAAGTATGATACATAGCAGACACCCCATTTCACATGTATTTCTGTTCTGCATTTGAGCTGCGTTTCTGTGTCCCTGTTAACATCTCTTCATGTTTTTGTGACAGGCCCAGCGAAGAGATGGTGAAGATGGTCCTGAGTCGTCCCTGTCACCCAGAGGACCAGTTCACCACTAGCATCCTGAGACACTGGGCTACCAAATACGACGACACCCTGGCAGAAAACATAAAGGCCCAGCTGATCAAGAACAACAACCAACCCCGCAAGAGACAGAGGTAAGCACAGAGTTTTGACCACAAAAAGATAAGTTACAAACGTAGAAAGAGACTGAGTTGAGGGAAAAACTCTTAAAAAAAGATGGGTAACAAAAGAAAAACAGATGAGGACACATTTAGATGAAAGAGAAGAGGTTAGGATAAGGATGGAGTTGATGAAGTAAAGACAAAAATGATGATAAAAAGGAAAAGGTGATGACAAAAGGTTAAAAAACAAACAAACAAAAAAAACAGGTGTGGACTTTCAGGTCTGCCTGGGGCTCTACCCTCTGTGCATCTGTACTTCATGGGGCTCTCCTCAGCTGTGTCCCATTTCAGGGGCTTGATACTCGCAGGACCATGCAGCCCATGCAGAGTGGTTCCATGCAGAGATTGGTATTAGGATTGGGTGATATGGCCTAAAATCCATATTGCGGTATAATTTGAAGCATGCGCGGTAACGATATATATCGCGATATATTCTTGTCTTCTATGCACATATATATACACATATATAAAAATGTGTGTGTGTGTGTGTATGTATGTATGTATGTGTATATATATGTATGTGTATATATATATATATATATCTCCACTGCAAGAAACTGCATCACACGTACACTGTAATGGCATTTGTGATATCCACCGCTTTCTCATACGGAGTGCCTTTGGAAAAGGCTTGGAAAATATCAGTCTGCTGGAGTGTAGGGCCACCTTTTTTTCTTTCCACTTGACTGATTGGGCATTTTTGGAAGGCACAGTTTTTGACTTTCCTCATATTCCAAAACGTGCTTTGTTTTGAGGTGATAAAACAAATTACTTGTACTCTCTTTTTTCGTTATTACTGTCGCCCGGCATAATTTGCAGATGATATTTTTGTGCTCAACCATCCAACTGCTTAAACCAGGGGTGGGCAATCTCAGTCCACGAGGGCCGGTGTCCCTGCAGGTTTTAGATGTGTCCTCGAACCAACACAGCTGATTTAAATGGCTAAATTAGCTCCTCAACATGTCCTGAAGTTCTCTAGAGGCCTGGTAACGAACTAATCATGTGATTCAGGTGTGTTGACCCAAGGTGAGATCTAAAACCTGCAGGGACACCGGCCCCCGTGGACTGAGATTGCCCACCCCTGGCATAAACCCAAACCAGGTCCATATGACTGACGTCGTACCGATCTTCTTTATGAGTACCTCCTCCCTGTAAGCTCCAAGGTGGCAGCTGCTGCCATGCTTTTGACCAAAACAGATGCAGCTTGATGACATCATCAATATGCGCTATCGCGGTAGGACGGTATAGTCAAAATTTCTACCTTTGGCCAAATTCATATCGTTTCTACTGTATACCGTTTATACCCGCCACCCCTAATTGGTATATGATGTATCTGAGCCTGAGAGACCACACAACTGTAAAAAAACAAAAACAAAACATTCTTAGGCTGCGTAGTCCAACAGAAACTTTAATATTAACTAGTAAACAACAGTTAGCTGATGTGGTAAATGAGACTAGAGTCATTACACTTTGGTAATATAATGTAATTTAAAATGTATTGTATTAATATATAAAATACATTCATTAAGAATAGACATCTGAACTCAGTTTCAAACAGTCAAATTCAGTAAAAATTCAAGTTGTATTTATTTCCATTTGTATTGCATGTAAAAGAGACCAATATCGTTCCTTTAATATAGTGGCACCACTATATTTATCTGAAAGATTACTTAAATAGTTACATAATTACATACATAATTTCTTACTTACATAATTTCCTTAGGGATTAATAAAGTATACTGATTCTGAAATAGGTAAAAAGAACATTCACAAGCTGTGATTAATTGCATGTTTCTGTAGACTGAAATTTAATGTCTTATGTTCTTCATTTTTAGAATATTTGCATCGCTAAATAATAAGTGAGATAAAACCCAGTGCTTTCTTTTGAAATTTTATTCTTTAGCCATCCACCATTTTTTGTTTAAGGAAGGAAAGGAAAAGGAAAATATCTACTGCCCTTGCTGCACTATGAATCTTAGGATAGGGTAGACCTCAAAGGATACACCCAACTTGTCCTTCAAATTCAGGTAAAAGGCGGGCGGAAACATTTGTTGAAACCTTTAAATTGGGACAGCCTTGTATGTCTTGCTGTGACATAATTGGCCTTCGGATGCAGCCTTTAAAAGATGTAGCTCCTGAATTGGGACACGCCCCTCCTCTGTGCATCTGTACTTCTCAGGCTCATTTCTATGTCTGTAGTGTCAGTTCTGTTAACTTTATTCTGTCTTCAGTCTTCGCAGTTCGAGCAGTAAACTGGCTCAGCTGACCCTGGAACAGATCTTGGAGCACATGGACAACCTCAGACTGAGTCTGAGCAACACCAAGAACAACTGTCAGTACATTCACACACAGTTCTCGATTGTCAATCAATTACTGATGACCTGAATGTGCTAATGTGTGTATGTCTCTGTCAGTCTTCACTCAGACTCCGATACTTCAGGCTCTGCAGCACGTCCAGGCAAGCTGTGATGAGGCCCACAAGATGAGGTACATTCACTCCCACAGACACACACAAATGATTACATCACAACACTGCTGATTACGTCACACCTTCCCTGTCAGGTTCAGTGATCTGTTCGCCCTGGCGGAGGAATACGAGGACTCTCAGTCGAAGCCGCCAAAGTCACGCCGTAAAGCTCCAGCCTCATCACCTCGTTCCAGGAAGGGAGTCGCTCCACCCACCAACAACGAGGAAGAAAGTGCATCCAGCAGCGGCTCTGTATGTACCCCCTCTATACAGGTTTAAGTCTTGTTTTGGTTCAGGTCTGTTTCTGATCCTGTTATGTTGTTGCAGGAGGAGGAGGACTCAAAGCCCAAAGCTCCAAAGAGGAAACGGAAAGGCTCATCAGCTGTTGGTTCTGATAGTGACTGAAGGAACCTTAAAACAAAATCACATGCCAGCTGCTCCACATACTGGGAGAGGCCATGTCTCCCTGATGACATGCATTGACTGCTGCTGGAAGGTGGAGCTCTGAGATGCTGCCAACTTTAACTCCATGTGATGAACTGACTTTTAATGTGCTGTTTCCATGGAGACCAGCAGTCAAAGGTCACTGTGTGAGGCTGATCTCCTACAATGCACTGGGGGAAGGAGTAACTCAGACTGATTTTAACAGCAGACATGATGATGATGATTTCTTTTTCCTTTTTTGGGGGGATAGGTTGTACTTTTTTTGGAGGATCCTCACTTCTTGCTGTTTTTAGCGCCTCCTTCCTGTTTGACTCCCTGCAGTAAAAGCTCCGTCATGTCATTGAATTCTTTGTATAAAAACTGATGGTTGGTTTCAGACTCAGCTGTCTGTTATTGGGAGTTCGATGGGGGTGGAGGGGAATGGGGTGTGCAGCAAAGGTCCTTTTAACACCTTTTGGTGGCATTCATCAGATGCAGGAGGGTAAAAAACAGAACAGATGAAGCAGCTCAGAAGTGAACTGACTTAAAGCTGAATAATAAAACGGTGAGAGCACCGAGCAGCCAGTGAGGAGTAGTGATGTCATTGCGTTTCTGTTCTAGCTGGACTCGGCCAATAGCAGGACAGTTTAAGAATTAAACATCATATCACAAACTGCCCTGAGTAGGTTAAATATGAAGCCTGGTTTGGTCAGCTGATCATTACATTTCACGAACTCTCCAGTGTTCAAAGTTTTTACTTTAAACTTTAAGACGGTTTTTAAGTTATGTGACCTCTGAAATAAAGAATAAAATACAGGGTGTATCATGAAGAATCATCAGATTTCAAAGTACTTGAATTCTGCAACTGTTCACCAGTAACCATTAAAACACATACAGCTTGAAAGAACATATTATGGAGTTTCACATGGTTCCTGGTGTTGCGCTAAAAAGTGATTTCTTATTTGCCAAAAAACCTGCAGACATGCTCACCATATGGGCTGAGTTTGACTGTCATATTGACATACGCTGTGTATCTGGAGGGGACACATTTAGCACTTGTGAACATTGTGAATATTTTTGATATACCCTGTATAAAAGAAAAGTCAGTGAAAATGTCCAGATGTCTTTAAAACATGAAATGAAGCAGGAGGAATATGGAGGTGGTCTTCATCTGGAAACCTGAAGAATATGAATGTAGTCTGGTTAAGTCAGCATGGCCCCACCCCTTTTGTGATATCTGAGCGGTTGTTTACCATGTAACATAAATCCTGTGTTATCAGAAAGAAATTTAAATAATGAAACATAAGCATGGGATCAATGTTGGAAAAAGTTCCTTAAACCAACAAAAAGTCACAGGGTTATAATGGTCTGTGATATTTTAAAAGATTCATTGATACAAAAAAACAATAAAAAAGCTTGTTCCTTAAATCAAATTCTTAGATCACTGAAGGAGAAAACAGATTATAAATATGTAAAGGTTCCTAAAATGTGAGAAAGAAAAGACACAAAATAAAATGTGTTTTTAAAAGCATCAGACATCCAAAAGAAAACAAAGTAGAAAAAATAAATAAATTGAGAGGTGTGTAAATCAGATGATTCCAGTGTAATTAAGGTGGACTACACCTTTAACAGGTGTGTGGTGTCATTGGCTGCTGCTCAAATACACCTGAGGGTGAAGCCTGTGTGATATACGTTGAGCGTGTGCAGACAAACTATCAGGTTGTTCTGGAAGCCTGAAGGTGTGGCTGTGAGGACGTGCTGCCCCCACCTGAGCGGTATATTGCCGAGGTGAGCAGCAACAGGTCGAGTAATACAGAGATCTTCTGATGTGACTATTTCTGCTTAGTGAGAACTTTGACTTCAGCTACTTTATGTATGTATATAGAGTCTTCAAACATCTTTAGTATTTACAAGGCTTTTAAATGTTTGACTGCAGTACTTCTACACCTAAGTTTTGTGAAGTACAGCCTCTCAACATTTCCTCAGTCAAATACTTTCAATAAATGTTTAAGACACTGGATGCACAGAGCTAACTGAATTCTAGTCCTTGAGTGCCTCTAAAACCTTCTCAATCACTCTAGGAAACGCACGTGATTTGTAGTCAAAGTTTAATTGCTTTCATGAACTTTGTGTGTTTTGTCCTTGGTGAGTGGACCCAGTCAGGTCCAGTTCAGTGGTTCCAAAGATTGGGAGAGGCTTGCTAAGATATCTACTTTTTTTTCAGTGTCTCTGCAGCTTCAGAATTGCTGTAGATCAGGGGTGTCCAACTCCAGTCCTCGAGAGCTACTGTCCTGCAGCTTTTAGACACATCCTTGTTCCGACACACCTGAATCAAATGAATGGCTTGTTACCAGGCCTTTGCCAAATTTGATGACATGCTGAAGAGGTAATCCAATCATTGGATTCAGCTGTGTTGGAGTAGGGATGCATCTAAAAGCTGCAGAACAGTAGCTCTTGAGGACTGGAGTTGGACACACCTGATGCAGATGCAATGATTGGCAGGGATAGCTCAGTAGGTAGAGTGGTTGCCTCTTGATCGGAAGGTGGGGGTTTGACTCCACTTGAACGGAATTTCCCTACGGGGACTAACACACATACACATTATTATGATTGTGACCAAGAATTAAGATTTTTCCCAGTAACATGTTCATCAGAGTTGTGACTACAAAGTTTAACACAGCCAGCTTTGCTTTGCGTTGGAAGCTTCAACAAACCCAAACCACAGGTGAAAATAACAGTAATGTACTTTTCTGCTTGGTATCATAAAATTGATCATATGGCTGATAAACATGTGAAATTATTTTCTGGTCTTCATGTGCATCACATGAAGTGTGAAACTCTTTTCACTGCATTCATAAATCAATACTTTGTACACCAAACATGTAAGGTCAGCAAGACTGTCCATGTAAAAGAAGACTTAAAACTTGCTGCAAGAAATTATGTTTGCAGCTCTGAGTATGCATAATTCTAAAATTGAGAGTGATTTTATTTATTAGGGTTGAAACTTTTAAACCTTTCACAGGATTATAATTTTCTCAAACAGGGTGAATGGATGATGGGATGAGATTAAAGGGACAAAACTAAAGGGTTATTTTCCCAAACCATGAAATGTTAAAAGTGAGTGATTTAATATGGGGGGGGAGTATTCACTGGTGTGATGTCACCACTTTTATGACACATGGAGATTACATTGTACTTCAAAATAAAACATGCCTTTTTAAGATGACGCTTGCTGACATTTGCTTAAAATACAGTTTAGTTCTTGGAAAATATCAATATTTTCCAAATGTGTACGTTCAAAAGCTTACATGATTTTTGGCAGACATCCCATGTGGAAAATTTGGACAGAATTACTATAGCATAATGTCCTCTGCTTTTTTAAATCTTTTGTTAGCAATTTGGCAAGCACTCACTCTGAATGATGAAACTATAGAAATGACTGTAATTTTATTTATTTTTATTTTTTTTTGGGGGGGGGGGTAAAATGGCACCAATAGTGGAAATGACCCAGAGTGGTAAAGTAGACCTGAATTGCAGTGGGTGATTTTCTCTAAGCATGCTCAGTGCTGCCGTTTGTTTCTAAGGTGATGGCTACACATTAGAGCTGTGAAACTTGCATGTATGCATACATCCAGTTTAAAGTTTCCTGTCCCACAGCCTCAGGAAGGAGATGTGATAATCATAAGATTAAATGTTCAGGTGTATGTTCTATGTTTGCAGAAATATCAAAGAGGCTCAACTATAACAACATTTTGGGAGGAAAGCACCATATCAGCCTTTAAGCCTAGATCTTTGCAGACTCTGGTTCTGACCCCGGAGCAGATCCCGAGTTTCTTTCTCCTACCCTGCAGTCCGCAACCTTATCCGGTGTCCCCGGAGCGGACCAGACTGTCTCATGATGGTGAGAGCCCCCCCAAGAACCCACCTAGCCCTGCGTCCTCTCCCAGATTCCACACACCCCTACCAGTCATTCCCCCTCACACTGCCGCTGCTGCTGCAGAATCTGCGGACGTAGACATGGACCTGACCATGCGTGCAGCCATGTCGCTGTGTCACGTGCCGAAGGTGACCACGCCCTACGGTTTCCGCAATGTGTTGGCTGTGAGCCCCTGCACACGGCGGCGGGAGTCCCTGTTTCATCGGAACAAAGGAGACCCCCTCACTGTATCTGACCCAGCAGACCTTGGTCCTGGTCCCAGTCCTAGGAGGCGTTCTAGGACTGCATCACTGCATCCCATGAGGACTCTGGGTCTGCAGGTCATTAAGGTGCTCCAGAGACCTGCAGCTGCTCTAAAAGCTCTGAGTCCTGCAATCCAAAGGACTATCTCCAAGTGATGTCACATGCAACCACACCCATCTGACAGGTGGAGCAGTTCTGAAACTGCTGCTGGTTTTAAGCTGTTTTAATAAAGTGTTTGAATTACACTTTACAGTTTCCTGTGTGTCTGAACAAGGTTAATAAAGATTGTTCTATGATTTTATTGTGATAATTCTCAGCAGGAAGAAATATTTCCTCTTCCTGTGGAGGAATTGAATTGTCTTGAGTACACAAGCCTTTTTTGGTGAATGTGTACATGAAATGATCCAAGCAGCAAAGGATGATGATAAAATACAAAAACCCACCAAAAAAGTGTCTAAATTGAACCTGAATGACATTACTGGGGCTCATTCCAAATGGACTGCTGGTACTTATGAAAAAATTTGAAATCATTCTTTTCCTCTAATTCAACAACCAGACTTTAACAATAATCAAAATGTTTCTACAGAAATTCTTGATTTCAGCATGAAAACCCCAAACAGCCACATCATCATATTCTAACAAATTCCTTTAAAAACAAAAAACAAACCCTGAAGTATGTAAAGAAACCCTTTGTTAAAGTGCAGACTTTACTGTTCAGCTTCAACCTCAAATCAGCACACAGATAAATATTGTTGCCTAAAATTTAAACCTCTTTCATTTGGGGTAATAAAGGAAAGGACAGATCTGGTTTGAACTTTGATAATTTCCACACTTTCTCTTTTCTCCAAATACCATTTTTCTTTTAACAGGAAGAGGAAAACATTGTAATAAAATCCCGAGACTACCAGTTACAAAACATTTACTCTCCAAAGGTAATTCTAAATTCTGTGACTAGATAAAACAGTGTTGGAGGAATACTGTATTATTATTTTCACCAGATACACAGAAACTGCTGTGATTGCTTTAACTCCAGTAAGGGGTAGATTTATTGATTTGATTTTTTTTTTTTTAATGTTTTCATTATGTTAAGCTGAACTTGATTGTATTCATGCTGCTTTTGATCAATGTGCATTAGTTTCTCCTCTAGATGTCTAAAAGTCAGCAAAGGTTTGTTTTCAGTCTTCAAAATCAAAGATGTTGCTGTTGTGGAGCTTTTGGTCACATCACATGATCTTCATGATAGAGAAGTATAAAAGTGGACCAGTTCTGGTTCTCCTTATTTGCCATTACCCACCTGTGGGTGAGGGCAAATAAGGAGGGTTGATATCAAACATGGGCAGCACGGTGGCACGGTGGTTAGCACTGTTGCCACACAGCAAGAAGGTCCTGAGTTCAATTCCACCATCAGGCCGGGGTCTTTCTGTGTGGAGTTTGCATGTTCTCCCCTTGTTTGCGTGGGTTCCCTCCGGGTACTCCGGCTTCCTCCCACCGTCCAAAGACATGCAGTTTGAGGGGATAGGTTAATTGGATAATCCAAATTGTCACTAGGAGTGAATGTGAGTGTGAATGGTTGTCTGTCCCTGTGTGTTGGCCCTGCGGCAGACTGGCGACCTGTCCAGGGTGTACCCCGCCTCTCGCCCTATGACAGCTGGGATAGGTTCCAGCGCCCCCCGCGACCCTAGAAAGGATAAGCGGAAGCGAATGGATGGATGGATATCAAACATGAGCACAGTTCCCAATAATGAGGTCAGTGTGTGAGCCAAATTTTCAGTCTGCACTGAACAGTTTAGTTTACCACAGTTTCTTCTACTCTTGGATCAGAAGTTGTCAAATGGATAATAAACACAAATCTTTGAGAGGGGCAGCCAATCAAAAGAAAATTCTTGTTTCAGATGAGAGCCTCCATCTAAAGCTCCTCTAGAGAGTCCAAAAATTAAAAGACAAAGCTGAAAATGATCAGGGTGAATCAACTTTAATAAAAAATCATGATTATACTTTTGACAAAAAAAAAACTGTGTGCAGGAATGCGGGAGTAATCTAGAGCAAGGTCAAGAAACAAGCTCTCACAGATAGATGCTGGCTTAGGGTCATGAAACTGTGTAACAGGTTAAGGAAGGCAGGACTGTGTGGGGGTGTGTGTCCATCCATAGGTGAAGCTGCACTTGATGGAGGAGAAGAAGAGCGCCAATAAGGGGGCCTAAAATCTAAATCACGGCCCTTCTCAATGGTTTTTGACCCATCGGGTAGAAGCACATCTCTTTTATAAATATGTGTACTTCTAAGTTAGGGGCATCTCTCTTCCAGAAGTTGGCTACAACAAACAGCTGCAGACTGTGGCTTTCTAACTGGAGAGCATGAATTATTTTTTGCTGTTTGAGGCAATAAATGATTGAAAACTTGGACTGGGACTGAAACCCTCTTTCACCTTAGATAAAAAGAATACGCTACAAATCTTGGTGACCCGATGTGATATCTGGGAAAAGAGAAAGAATTGGATAAGGTTCGCGACTGGAGATTTTCAGCGGGACCTCGGCGGACCCTTGGAACACTGTTCATTCATTCATCATCATAAATAACTGAAAGGTGAGCAGACAGCCACTGGAGCCCTTTGCTTTTGAACTCTTCAGGCTCCTCCATGCCGCCTTTGCTCCTCTTGGTGGAGCTCTGCAAGTCATTCAGGTAGTTCTGCCTCTTGAAGCAATGACCTCTGCAGGAGGAGTTAAAGAGCTCCAGCTCTGCTGGTGGATCAAGCCCATCCATGTCAATTAGGTACCTACAGACCAGGTACCCAATGTGGTTCACGCCATAGGTGCAGTGGACTTAAATCAGCTTGTTGTTGTCCTAGCTCTCATTCAGGAAGTGCCTCGCTTCCCATTTGAAGCTCAGGATGGAGGCATCAGAGGTGGTCTTTGATGAAGATCTTGATGCAAAAGCAGGACAACTGTCGATCAGTTTGTAGTACCTAGTCGTGAAGGTCCTGGCTCTCCAGGTCACAGACTGTTTAAAAGGCACCTTGAAGGCATTGAATCAAGTCCCAGGGATCCTCTGACCAGCATATCCTTCTTCTTTTTCAGATGGGACATCTGCCCAGCTATGAGGTTTATACTCCCAGCTTAAGCTTTTAGACCTGAAATCAGTCTCATTAGCTCCCCTAAATAAAATAAATTTTTTTTAAACCCCCCCCAACACTGCTTTGAATGAAGGTGCAGTTTTAACATTCATATAGTGTGAGCATCATGCAGCATCATTGGGAACATTACAAGAAATCCAGACCTCTCAGATCACCTGCTTTCTCGCTCATGTCAGAGGTAAACCTGAAAAGCAGTGCCTCAAACATGAGTTGTGCTGAGGACAGTGGCATAATATCCACTCCAACATCCCATAATGTCCTTCGAATAATCGTCAGCTCTCCAAACATAAAAAAGGAGTCCAGAGGTTTCTGTTCCCATATACTCCCTACTAATACGATATTACAGTTTTTATTATTATAAATCCAGCTCCAAACTTTTCTGATTTTTAAAATCTGGTCGTGATGTGCGTATGAAACGTCATAATTATTTTATTAAAGATTCTTTAATAATCTTTATTAAAGATTTTTTTAAATTTTATTAAAGAGTAACGGACCATAACACTGTGCGACAGTTTGGATGGCGTCTTCTCTAACCTCTATATTAAAACCCAGTATCTGCTTGTTAATGGATCTGGTACATGCAGAAATTAACAGGAGACGTTGTTAATTGACAATATACCTAGCTTTATTATTGAAGCTGTAGATCTCTGTGAATTAGTGAAGACATTTTAAATTGAGGTGTTTTCGACGAGTTTCGTGAACAGTTACTATCACGTGATGCGTTGAAATTTGAAGCGTTTACACAACACTGGAAAAGAAAAGTGAAAGCTGGACACTTTAAACTGAAAGCTGAAAATTTTACACGTTATTTCTCTGTCGGACGTTTTCGTCGGATTTTACCTGGTAGCATAATAGCAACTGTAGAGTCACATTCCGGTTCACGCAGGAAATGAGCGTCCGCCTCCAGTGACGCTTGCCCGGCGATCCCGGAAGTGTCTCGTCCTGTTTATATTCAGCTCTTTGTTCGCTGCAAAATGTCGAAAAAGCGGTCCGAGAGCCGCAGGCTGAAGGCCACCATCGAGCAGCGGATGGCGGCGGCAGCTCAGGAGATCTTTCGGCTGCTCCATGAACGCAGCCGAGCCGAGCTGCCGGAGCTGCGGGAGCTGCTGGCGGAGCGGCTGTCGGCGGCCATCGAGCTCATCCTCACCGCGTTCGAAGAGAGCAGAGCGGCCGAGAGAGGAGCGGCGGACCCCGGAGGGGAGCGCAAAGGTCAGTGTCCGCATTCAGCACCACACTGCAGCCTCAACTAGTCCCATTTACTGGCGCGCTCACGGTCCTCCCGCAGATCTTTTAGTGTTCATTCTTCTGTTTATATACGACAGATCTGCATGTATAAACAAATTTTTAATGATAACTTTATCTTCTTTCTGCATTTAAATACTCTGAATACTGCATGGATTTAATGAAGTATTTGTGCACATTGCTCTGAGGAAACATTACCTGTCTGTGTGAGAGTTTAGCCAGTAAACACATCACGTTTATTAGTTTCACATAAATACTCCAACTGACACGAGGCTTAAGAATGTTTCACTCTGGCTTCCTTTGGAAACAAATTTAGAATTAAAGGACAGACCAAGCTGAAACAGTGTTGATGTGATGCTAGAATAAAGGAGCAGACATGAGAAACTGTGCTATAACAGAAGGAGACCAGAGGCATGAAGATGAAAGAGATGCTGGAGATGGTCTGAGACAAAGAGATGCTATGTGGTCCTTTCTGTACTTCTAGAGCAAAATAGTTTTTATTCGTAAGGGCTTTAAAAAAGTTTAATTCAGTTCGTCTTGATGCATTCTCAATCATCCAGGAAAGTAAATCTCCAAAAGTTGAATCTGTTCATCTGGACGTAGCGTTTTGTGGGAGAAGTCACTTGGATGAGTGACGAAACGTTTCTCCCACAAAACGCTACGTCCAGATGAACAGATTCAACTTTTGGAGATTTAATTCAGTTCAATTCAATTCAGTTGTATTTATAAAGCACTGAATCACAACAGTAGTGACCTCAGGGTGCTTTATATTGTAAGGTACAGTCGTGAGCGCCTGCTCAAAATCAACAGAAGCAAATTCACAAACTTTTCATACACGGAAGAGCTACGAATTACAGTAAAAAAACTGTGGACTGCTTCGGAGGCATTTACCACCGACCCTTGCTACTAGATCTCGCCCACAGTGGAAATGTCTCAGGCGTTGTGAGAGGAAACAGAAGAGGGGTAAGCGCGGAGGCATCCGGAGTAGGTTAGTGGCTAATCCACACAAACCCGCTATTCCCACCATTGTACTGTCCAACATGCGCTCCCTGGACAACAAGCTGGATCATGTACGCTTACTTTGGTCCACTTTGAAGTCAGTGAGGGAGTGTTGTGTCTTCGTGTTTGTGGAAAAACATGTCTTAAAAATAACATTCCCAACAGTGCCATTCAACTCAACCGGCTAAGATGCTTTCGGGCAGACAGAGCCCCCTCTGTGAGTCTTACCCACAGAAGGGGCTCTGTGTTTACATCAACGATGCCTGGTGCTACAACCCTGTTGTGGCTTCCAATACTGTTCACCTCTGCTGCTATGATCATCAATTGCAGACCGTTCTACCTATCGAGAGAATTTTCAGCCATACTGTTTGTTGCTGTTTATATCCCTCCCTCCTCCAATAACAACAATTGGAGTGAGGCACTGAATGAACTGTATCAGCATGTCAGTGAGCAGCAGATGGCCCACCCAGATGCTTTTCTCGTCCTGGGGGGCGATTTCAGTCATGCAGAGCAAAAGAATGCCCAAACTGCACAAACACGTTAAATTTCCTACACGGGGAAACATGGAATGCAGCCTTCAGAGCCAGGGATGAGGTGAGCCTAAGAACAGCTTGGGCAAACCTGTCACGTAGCATTGCCACCATCGCCTTTTCACTGATTCCCCCACCCCACTTGCCCACGAACACTTGCGTTGGACACTGTTGTCTATAAAAGATTGTTTTGTATTGTATTGTGTTGTATATAAGACTTTTATTTTATTTTTATCTTTATATTGTTTTAGTGTACAC
The DNA here is from genome assembly GCF_001858045.2 of Oreochromis niloticus. Taxonomy (NCBI): domain Eukaryota; kingdom Metazoa; phylum Chordata; class Actinopteri; order Cichliformes; family Cichlidae; genus Oreochromis; species Oreochromis niloticus. The sequence continues at coordinate 34,438,587 of NC_031985.2, read as the reverse complement.
TCAGGGCCATGGGAGCATTTCAATTTCAAATTCGTGTGTATGACTGTACGTGTGGACTTTTGACTTTGACTCAATCAGATGAGCAAGCACTTGGCAACAGTGGCAACAGTGGAAAGGAAAAACACCCTTTTAACAGGAAGAAATCTCTGGCAAAATCAGGCGCAGGGAGGGGCAGCCATCTGCTACCACTGGTGGGGGGTGGGGTGAGGAAGACAGGACAAAGACACAGTGGAAAAGAGCCACAGATTAATAATAACTAATAATTAAATGTGGGTGTTGTACTGCGCAGGGAGTGACTTCTCAGAGTAAAAGCTTTGTCTGCAGGATAAAAATGATCAAATTAATGTGTGGCTTTGCTTGTGGTTCCTGCACTATTGTCCCTTTGGTGAAAAGAATGTATGAATACTGAATGTATTCACAGATGGTAGTTTAAGCATCTTACTGCCGATTCAAATAAAAACATTTTTTATTTTCAGCATGACAATGATCTCAAATGCACCACCAATGCAGTAAAACATACTTGGATGCAAAAACATGTACTGGAACACTATCAGTCATGAACTGGTTTCCCCAAATCCTGCGTCTCAACATTACTGAAGCAAACCTTGATATAAACGTTAATGTAATATACAAACTTCAGGTATCAGTAGTTCAGTAAATTTAATCCCACGACAGCAAGAAAAGGATTCATTTTAAACTACAGCAATGACAGGAAACAGAAGAAGCAAAAGTGTGTGCAGAACAAATCAGGCTTCTGGTGTGGACCGAGCAGGCAGGGCATCAGAGGGAGAGTATGGGTGGGGCTAGTGAAAGTGTTTAGGTAACACATCAACCTTAGTTATTACCTTTTTAAAAAAAATCTATTACTAAAAGTGATAGAGTCACATGATTTAAATAATCACATGTCATGTATTTTCTCTCCAGAGTTGTGTTTGTCAGTTGGCGTCACAAGTCTCTCTGTTGAGAAACATCTGAAGCCAGGCAACTCGATAGACAACCAACTGAAAGAGACTCTGCCTGGCACTTCCTCCAGACCACAGACCATCTCTGAACTGGATCGCCAGCTGGCCTCTCCAGATGATCCAATGGGAGACGAAGAACAATGTGAGAATGACAAGCAGTTGGTGTCTCACCTTTGCAGAGTGTGTGGGAAGTCCTTTGACAGGAAAGGCTTTCTGATGAAGCACGTGGAGAAGCACTCGAAAGAGGCCGACTGTCTGTGTGGTATGTGTGGTGAGCGTTTTGAGTCCAGTGATGGCCTAATGCTGCATCTCCAGATGCACCGTGACAGCACCAGGACATGCGATGTCTGCGGCAAGAAGTTTCCCTCAATCCGAGCTCAGGAGATGCACATGAGGATGCACACTGGAGAGAAACCCTTCAGCTGTGTTGTCTGCGGGAAAGGCTTCAATCAGAAGGGCAACATGGTAACCCACATGAGGATCCACACGGCAGAGAAGCCATTCACCTGCAATGTCTGCCACAAAGAGTTCAGCCAAGGCAGCTCGCTTGAACGACACATGAAAGCTCACGACGGACAGACACCGTTCAGCTGCAGCTTTTGCGGAAAAGAATTTCCAAAGAGTGCTGAGCTGAGGCGACACATCCGGAGCCATGGATCAGATGAGCAAACGGCCATCAGTAGCCGGCACAGAAAACCCAGTCTGACCCCTTCGCACTGCTGCAAGGTCTGCAGCAACGCGTTTCACAACAAAGGAAACTTTGTGAGGCATGCAGAGACTCATCTAAACCACCCTGATTGTCTCTGTGGCATCTGTGGAGAGCGTGCAGAGTCCTCTGAGAGTTTGCAGCTGCACATCCAGAGTCACAGAGAAACAAGCCGGATCTGCGACATCTGTGGCATAAGCTTCAGAGACATGGAGATACACATGAGGACACACACGGGCCAGAAACCATTTAGGTGCAAAGACTGCGGGAAGGACTTCCCCAGAAAGGGATCGCTGGAGAGACACATGAAGCTGCATGCTGGTGAGCGGCCGTTCATCTGCGAGTTCTGTGGGAAGACTTTCATAGAAAACACAGTCCTAAAGAGGCACATCAAGAGCCACATTGGAGGGAAACCACGAATATACTCCTGTGAGGTCTGTGGCAAGAAGTTCACCATGAGCCAACACCTGGATGTTCACAAGAGGATCCACACCGGGGAGAAGCCATACACCTGCAGGGTGTGTGGGAAGAACTTCAGGCAGATCGGAAACCTGGACTCTCACATGAGGATCCACACGGGCGAGAAGCCATTTATCTGTAGCCTCTGTGGGAAGAGGTTTCGCCAAAAAATCTCACTGGAGACACACGAGAGGTTCCACAAGAAGGAGAAACCCTACAGCTGCCAGCTCTGCAATAAGGGCTTCGTACAGAAGATCGACCTGAAGAGACACATGCTAACGCACACTGGGGAAAAACCCTACAGCTGCCAGGAGTGTGGGAAGAGGTACCAGGAGAAACGCTCAGTGGAGTCACACATGAAGGTCCACAGGGGAGAGCAGTCTGTCAAAGACTGTCAAAGACAGGAAGGAGTTCAGCCTGACTTCATCCAGCTGTGAGCTGCAGACACAACTCCTGTTAAGACCTCAGTTTGAGAAGCTGTTGCTTCATGAACATGTTGAAGTATATTTATGTTCCCATATCTTCAGAGATGATATAGACAGAGTCACAGCTGGACAGAATTGAAATTACCATAAAGGTCTGAGCTTCCTGTCAGACAGTGTGGCTGCTTCTATGCAGAAATGTTTGACTTTTTTAATTAAAACTACACAAGTCAAGTTTTTAGATTCTAGTCTATCACTTTTAAATTGGCTGAATAAAATGTGTAAAACTCAGGACAAGGAAGCTTCACAAGAGAAAGCACGCCTAAAAGAAGTATCCCTCAGGGGGCGGCACTTTCTGATAGTCTAGGAACAGCAAGGGTGGAGGCTCAAAACCTTCGAGCTAAAACTTTGAAACAGAGTTAATGCATTAAGAAAATTAGTTAATAATCTGTAATTTTTACAAATGAAGTATTCTGGGAGCTCAACAGATAAAAATAGCTTCTAGTTTTCTGTGTTTTTAACAACTGAGTTTTTCTCATATTATTTCTTGGTGTTTATGGAGCAACATAATAATCATATAAGGATGCTGGTAAACAGGTTGATTGTCCACAGCTACAAATCTTAAAAATGAAATAAAAAAGTCTATTTTGGATTTGAGGTCGTGTTTAAGTTTCAAGTGACTGGACGTTGTATGTATTCATGTACTGTTGTGAACTTTTTATTCATACAGATATTTCCTACCATTAATTTGAATCTGCTTCTGTAACTGGCCGTATTTATTTTTAGATTTTTACAGGAATTATTCCATTGGTGGAGTGAATATAATGGAAGGTTGTGGGAAATATGTGCATGTTTGTAAACATAATCAGCAGATTGTGTTATTTTGCAGTGAAATGTAGCTAGCGGAGCTGAGCAGCTTCAGAGTGGGTTGTGAAGTCCAGAGGTTTGAACAGGCAGGCAGGCATTGGGCAAACTCGCTGCTATTTATAAAATGTTTGTAGCCTAGTGACTGGATTCATACCTGACCAGGTGTCCCTTTCTACATCCCACACATTCAGACAGTGTTCCACATATGATTGTCCTGCATTTTTTTTTTTGTATCTCACAGGTTTGGACATGGCAATGCTTTCGTCATGCTAACTTGGAGGCTAGAATGTCTTGTTGTAGGTCGCTACAAAGATTTGGTATGAGTATGATGGAAACTACCCAAAAGAAAAGAAACTGAACCAACAACACAAGCTGACAAACTGCTTCTCCCTGGGATGAAGCCAGTGGGAGGCACAGAGTCTTGTGATTTTTTTTTTTGCGCTATTTTGCAGTTTCATACAAGGATGCATTAGCATCATAATAAGCTTGAAAGAGTCATATCAGTCCATGGATGTACCTCCTGAAGCCCCACATTGGGGAGAGCAGAGTGGCAAACTGACAGGTGGATTGGTGAAAGGTCTACAGTGATGTGGTGTAGACAGAAGTGAGTTTTATCCTCAGATATGACTGCGTGGGTTGAGGATACCAGCAGCAGGAATGAAATAAAATGAAATTTCTGTCTATAATTTAAATAGCAACTTTAAAAGCAACTGACAAGATCAGCAGTTTTATACAGGATAAAGATCACGTTCTCATGCTCAGTCACCATAAACGCACAGTAAGTTATTAGAAACTGCTAGTCCATGACTGGGTCCTCACTTCACCTACTGCTCGTCGTGTAGAGATGTTCAGGAAATTTGGAGCCACTGTGTGTCTGTGTGTGTCACTAGTGTCTTTATGAATAATTATCCTTTCATTTGATTAAGATCCTTTTTTTTTCTTTTTAAATGGGGTACTTGTCTTATTTATAGGGATTGTCATGTCTCATCAGAGGAGGAAACGGGTGATTCAACAAAGGCCAAAAGACTTGCTGCAGGACTAGGACTGGGCAATATGACCCAAAGTTCGTATCTTGATATTCTTTAGCTGGATGGCGATATACGATATATATTTCTGTATTTTTTTAAAGCCATAAAGTAAGAACAAAAAGAGAGTTCTTAGTCAAAGCTGTGTCCCAGATCTCACACAGGCACTTTTATTAAGATACAGCATAGATGTACATGAAAACATTACTCAGAAATAAATTATCAGCATTTATTAAAAAATAATACTCCATAAATAAAATAAAACAATGTTGTTTTTGTGCATAACAAAAAGCTCACAATTGTGCAATCAAAATGTAAACTAAAAGACGCTGAGCATAATAACGAAGACAGACAGGTTTCGCAGCTGCTCTGTTCTCAAGTTCTACTGCGTGACTGACCGCTTTGAGTTTGAAATCCTCTTTGTAACCATGTCTCTTAACAGGTGCCATTTGTGGTCCTTATACACACACAATACGGTAATATTACGTTGAAGCACAGTACGTATTACTCTGCGAGGCTCCGACAAGCCATCAAGCGATGTGGCTTTGTAGCTTACCAAAGTCGTACTAAAACATTTTTTGACAGATTGCTGAGCCCTGTGTATCACATAAAATCGGTTCGCGGTCAGCAAGCACAACCAGAATTCATACATAAGGCGCACTGTTGATTTTTGAGAAAATTAAAGGATTTTAACGCGTTGACGCCGTCCAGCCCCACGCACGGGGCGATCCGCGGTAACTCGTTAACAGAGATTTGCCGAGTTAATGCAGTTATAGTGTTAATGTCATTTTAACGAGATTAGCGCTACCAGCACTAAAATAGTAATCTCCAAATGTTTTCTTTTTACCGACCAGCTCCTCTTTGATAGTTGCCGTGTCCATCTTGTCGTTGCCTGCAGGTGAAGCGATGGGGGAGGGGGAGTTGTGTTCAGTGAAGGAGAGAGGCAAGGAAGAGTAACGTTGCGTAGAGACAAAAGTGGACAAAAGAGAGGCAAACAAGCGGCTCCACAAATATAATTATAACGTAACATAGACTATATCGATATAAACGATATTGTCACATCTCATATCTCGTATAAAAATATATCGACATATTTAAAAACTTGATATATCGCCCAGTCCTATGCAGGACTAGAAAAAAGAGAAAAGAAAACTAAAAATAACAAGAATTGATATTACTGACAATCTTTATTAACAACCTGACTGCATCCAAGGAGCTCTAGCTAACAGCGGCACCTGTGTCAGGTAACTCCAAGCTGAGTGACAAACAGCAGCTCAGTGATGACCTAGTCCTCTGACAGTAAACCAGGAGGACAGACTCTTGCTCCAGCCGGCTGCTGCTCATGACAGAGCCAACAAGCCAGCTGCTGGACCACATGAGGACTATGGATTACTGTGGACTCAATCTGAACCCCATCCCTATTTCTTTTAAACTTTATTAATAAGTTGCAATTATTCAACAAAAGGACAATAGGTATAAAGTCAAAGTATATAATCCAAGTATAATTTTTCAAAATTTATTATTAAGCAGTTGAAATTTCAGGTTACTAACCGTGCCATCTCTCTTCCTCTGCTCCATGTGTCAAAACAGACAAAGCACTCCGAACCCAAGCAGAACACACTTTTATTATGAGACACAGAAAGAGAATATTCATATCACTGGTTGAGAGTTTGGGGGAAGACTGCGGTTTAAACTTGGTCCCCCTGGTGTGGGTCCATCCCTTAGGTCATCTTACACTTTATACAGCGAGCTTCTCCCTGTGGTCGGAAGACAACTCTCCCTACTTCACCATGGCAACTGTCTCTTGTTCTCTGGTCAGCCCTGTAGAGAGCAAGAAAGAAGTGGAGGGAGAGCTCCGCTGAGAGAATTTATAAACTTGTTTTCATCTAGCGGTGTCAGCTTAATCTGGATCTTGTAGTTTCTGTGCTTTGCTGTGCCATACAGAACAGCATCCTATCACAACCCCCATACATACCTTGGGGCGGTGTCTTCTTTTTGTTTGTGTCTGTTAGTATCAGTGTGTAACAGTCTACTTTCAATGCTCTATTCTACAATACCTAAACATCTGATTAAAATTTGTGTGAAATATAAAATAATGAGTTATATATGTATTAAAAATAAAAAATTAATTCTACCACATGTGATGCTCCTCAGCCTCACCTGCTGCTGCCTCTCTGCCAGGAAGCTGGTGATCCACTGACAAGTGGAGGGGGCAGAGTGATCTGGGTGAGATTTGTGAGTACACCATGGTTTGCTATCATTGAATGTGCAACCTTTTTCTCAGGGCTTTCTGATCAGTTGATCTGCTGACTCACAGGCGGTTTACTTCTGGCTAAAAATATCCCTCACAACCAGAAAGTAGCAAGGAGACGCCGGCGCACGCTCACAACTCTCCTCTGACTCCGACAGCCTCCGCTTCAGCAGGGGCGCTGTTCGCTTTCCCCGCTCCGCGCTCCTCGACGCGGAACTCGCAGCGTGTTTACCTTCCCACTGGCTCTCTTTGTCCCGGAGGCTCCCGGCGGGGAGAAGCCGCAAAATGTGCACCGTGCAGCTGCTGCGGGTGTTGGTCCACGAGCGGATCAGCGCCGCCGCCGAAGACTTCCTGGTGCGGCTGGAGAAGGGAGAAGAAGCAGCCGAGCTCCCGGCGCTGAGAGCGCTGCTGACTGAGCGGTTGACGGCGGCCGCGGAGGAGATCGTCGCTCTGCTGGAGAAGACCGTGGCGGAGTACCAGGACAGAATGGAGCGCTCAGAGCGGGAGATCTTCCGCCAGAGGAGGCTGCTCGATGCCGTGCTCAAGCCCGAAGTCCGGCTGCACGCGGCAGGTCAGTGTCCGGAAACAGCCGAGTCGAGCTCGCGTTGTCGGCTGATGTCCGCGCGCAAGAGTTGAGAGGTGAAGCGGTATTTTCAGAGGAAACACGAACAGCAGGAGGCTGTTAGCAGACTGTAACCACGACTCCTGGGAGGCAGCGCAGCACAGCCTGACGGGAAGTGTAGTGTAGAGCCTGCAAGAAAAGCAGTTGAGGAAACCGCACCTGTGAATTGCTCTCTCTGCGCCGCTGTTGTTTCTGTGCGGCTCGCTGTGACATGACACACACTGCTGTCCACTCACCCTGCAGCTAACTTCCCCACACTTATATTTCTTTCCAAGGTCACACGACAGGAAACCAGCTGCCGGTAAATGATCGAACATGCATCCCAGCAGATTCAATGTAAAATTATTGATGAGAGAAAGAAATGAGTTCAGTTTTTCTCTCGATCTTATTTTTTTTCTCATGTTCTGCAAGGGGGTTTCACACCAGTTTGGACAATTATAAGATTTAGAATGTAAAATTGTGGTAAATTTAAGAAAAATGAATCCAAATTTGTCTCTATGACTTGAGTATTTTGTCACACTTTAGTGTTGTCCTGTAATGATAATCAGCAAATTTGAGATTTTCTAGTTTTAAGAGAGTAAACACTGTAGTGCAGCAACAGGAAAGTCACTGTGAATCAGACTCTGACAAGATATGAAATATAAAACATTCACTACTGTCTTATATTTGTTTCCAGAACTGCCATCTTCAATTGATGTTTTCTGGTAAAGTCTAATCTGACCTTTCTGGTCTCAAGTGTACCCACTGTTTTGCACCTTGTTGTAAATCCTCTAGAGCTACCTAATGTGACTCCAACTCTACATCCAACCACATGACTGATAAAGATAAATTGTGAGACTTCTCACTGTTACTGGCCCAAGAACATACCTAACTTTGCCATGAAATGTGTCGCCGGCCCGGGTTTGAGTCCAACCTGCGGCCCTTTGCCGCATGTCTTTCCCTCCGCTTTCATGTCAGTTTTCACTGTGCATCTATCTAATAAAGCCAAAAAAATATATTAAAAAAAAACTTTCTTCAGAATCAGTGCTGGCTTTTGGTGCACACCCTCTATTCATGAGCATAAACTAGGCGCCTCTACAGAGTGTTTGTGGTCCTGCTATCAGCTAGTTAGATGTTCTTCTCTGTGATGGACCACATCTGGTGATAGTTCCATTAGACCAGAGTCTGCAGCAGGCGAAGACCTGGTTCATAAGCTGCTGCACTGAGCTGGACCAGAACAACATGAAGGAAAGACTCTGAGAAAGGCAGCTGATTATTAATCCAACTTCACATGTGCCACAAATTACATACTTAGTTATTTACCCCAGAAAGGTTGAAGTCCTCACTCGCTGTGCTCGCATCTCTTCTCTTTCTTCTTTTATCTTCAACGTCATGCTGCTCTGTTGTATCTTAAGTGCCCCTTGGGGATAAATAAAGTCTTTCTGATTCTGATTCTGATTTCTCACACCCAGCTGGTCATGGCAGATGGCCGCCCCTCCCTGAGCCCCTGATTTCCTCTTTAACAGTGTAGGATCTTTACCTTTTGTAAAATAAAGCACTTTGAGTCAACGTTTTGTGATTTGGCACCACATTGTAAAGTTAAATAATCACACAGATCAAAACTATTCTCATTCTGTTTCCTCTGCTCTCTTACTTTCTCCAAAACAGAGATAGGTTTAAGTGTCACAGGGTTAAGAAAGTGTGCTTCTGGCTCTTGGCATCCAAATTAGTCATGTGCCTATGATAGTGTCACAAACTGACCCCGAGGTGCTTCTTCTGCATAACAATCTGTAATCTGTAGTGGACATCATGACATATATGATAGTACAACATATTTCTGCTAGGATTGAGAGAGAACTGAGATCACATTCTGTGTCTTTGTTTCAGTGTTTCCTTCAGATGTTCAGCAGCTGTTGGGGAGCAAAGATGAAGTTTCCCGTGAACACCAGAAGAGCTCCAGTCTGGACCCGGGGGAAGACCCAGTGCACCCACAGATTAAAGAGGAAGAGGAAGAAGCCTGGGCCAGTCAGACAGGAGAACAGCTTCAGGACCTGCAGGTGGCTGAAATCACCACGTTCACATTCAGCCCTGTGCACGTGAAGAGTGAAGATGATGAGGAGAAGCCTGAGTCCTCACAACTTCATCACTGCTGGACTGAGGAGAGCAGAGGCTCTGAGGGAGGACCAGAAGCAGACAGGAACTCAGATCCAGATCCACTGTTACAGCCTGTTAGTGAAGACAACTCTCTGGACTCGACTGAAACTGATGACAGTGACTGTGACTGGACACAAACAAAGTCAGGTAGAGATGTTAAAAATCCTGACAGTGATGTTGGCACTGCAGTCAAAGAGAGACCATTTCCCTGCTCATATTGTGGGAAAAGATTTAGCCTTAAGGGAAATTTGAACAGACACATAAGAGACCACACAGGAGAGAGACCATTTCCCTGCACAGACTGTGATAAGTCATTTAAAGACAGTGGCTCCTTAACGGCACACATGCGATGTCACACTGGGGAGCAACCATACAGCTGCTTGTTCTGTGGGAAAAATTTCAGTGGGAGGGGAAACATGACCAGACACATGAGGATCCACACAGGAGAGAAACCGTTCACCTGCTCAGTGTGCAATAAAAGTTTTCATGTTAAAGAACATCTCAACAGACACATGAAGTACCACACAGGGGAGAAACCTTTCAGCTGCTCCGTCTGTGGGAAAGGCTGTGCTCAGAAAACAGACCTAAAGAAGCACATGAGAGTTCACACAGGAGAGAAACCCTTCAGCTGTCCTTTCTGTGGAAAGTGCTGTGCAGAAAAAGGAGACCTAACCAAACACATGAGAGTCCACACAGGAGAAAAACCATTCAGCTGTAATATCTGTGGGAAAAGCTGTGCCCAAAAGGGGAGCCTGAAGATCCACATGAGGGTTCACACAGGAGAAAAACCGTTCAGCTGCTCTGTTTGTGAGAAACGTTTCACTGTTACGGGACATCTAAAGAGACACATGAAGCTGCACACAGCAGAGAGTCATCCGCCTGGGTCTGCAGAGTCACATTCAGGCAAAGTAGAAAACGATGAGTCAGCAAACACATCGTGATTCACAATGGCCTTCTCTGACTGATCAGCTGTTGCTGGAAATGGAACTGATAAAACATACAATCATTTACAATGAAGAGGATACAATGAGCGAGAATGTTTCTTTGTTCTAGAACCAAATCAAAACAGGCTTAAAAAAGGTGGTGAGTTTTGATAGGAGCGTAACAGTTTGTAAGAGATGCATTCACAGCTCCTGGTCAAAAGACAAAGCTTGATGTCCTATTTATTAAAAAGTGCAGGGGAAAATATGTTTCACAGGAATCTGAAAGGTTTGAAAAAAAAAAATACATCCTCATATGCACTTTTTTCCAGATGCAGTGTTCCCTTTAATAAACCACCAGGAAGGGCATTTATGTGGATCAGCCTTGTATTCACTGGCAAACTCTCACATTCAACTGTAATTGTTCAAGAAAAAGGTCTGCATGCACAAGTGTTATTGCAGTATTTGTACGTTTGCAACAATCAGATTTATTATTGTAGGGTCAAAGCGCTTTTGGTTGACTGTTGTTGTGAACTTGCGATTATTTAATTAAAATTAAACTCAACAAATCTGCAGCTTTCCAAATGAATGTTGCGATATTGTTTGAAATTGAGGCTTTGATTAATCTGGTTTAACTTTTCTTTTTTTAATATCGTGAACATGGGCCTTTATGATCAGAACAAGGATGTAATAAATTGTAGGCATCCAGATGTGGAGAAGGCAAAGTCAGGTTTTGTAGAAAGGTCACATCACAATTACATCAAGATTTTAGAAATGGGAGTGGGAAGTGCCATAAATGTTGTTTATAAATGAGAACCTAGTTGTTTGGTTTGTGTTGGATAGGCACAACATCTGACTCAAATGAAGGGGCACTGAAGTCCAAAGAGAAAATTTGTGGTTTTAACGTTTAGTTGCCACATTCTCAGTTGAGTTTGTACTAAAGAACGGCCTGCAAACCACTTAATGAAGAGCTTGGTAGGAATCATCAGTAGATTCATGGCTCAAGTTCTACTTAATTATATAAATGACATATCATGTGCTTAAAAAAAGTCTTCACTCTGCTGTCCTGCTACAGAAACCGCTTTAGTGAAGGTTATACATTGCATGCTGTAGGTACGGCGCTGCAGCGGTTTGAATCATATATATGTAATGGACTGTAAATGGGAGTTCTCTTCACACACTAAGGTTAATTATGGAGTTCCAGATTAATTATGATACTGCCCCTGGGATAGCACACATTTTCACTGCGATGCAGACGATACCCAACTTTGTTTATCCATGAAAACTGAAAAAATTGAATTGATCTGTTTCAACCTCTGTGGACCTACAATGTTCAATAGCCTGATAAAGCCTGTGTTACATGTATGTGAGGAAAAACAGAATTTATATATCACAACAACAAATCACAACAGCAGTCGCCTCAATGTGCTTTATATTATAAGATGAAGATCTAACGATAATCGTATTCACTGTCTCTGAGGCTCAGACTGACTTTCTGTCAGATTTATGGAAACGTAAGTTTGGGTTTGAAAAGGATTCTGGAAGAATCAGGTCTCCAGCTCATTTTATATCCACAGCTGTATAAATCAAAGTTTAGAGCTGATTTCACTGAGAAACAAATGGATTCAGCTTTATTATCCCATCAGTCATCCCTTACAGAACCAAAACCTGTTTATTTTCAGTGAACCTGCGAGGAGCTGCACACTTTGTAAAAATGATAAAACACCCGCGTGTCTCTAAGAAACACTAACCTGGTTTTCTTAAATTACTTTGCCAGAAAAAGATTTGCAGCAGTTTTCATTTGTTTGTTTTTTTAAAGTTAAATTCATATGTTTATTAATTTAATATGATCTAACACTAGAGTAAATGTAAAAAATCTTTTATGTGAAAACCTTTAACAGAAAAGTAAAAATAGTTAAAAGATAATTCCTGCTGTGTTTTCCTTTATTGTATCACTGGCTCAGCTGTGGACTTTTTCCATGGAATTTGTTCTGTCTGGTGTCACTGAGCTGAGAATCAAATCAGTGGGAGATTTCTCGTCAGAGCTCAGTCAAAGGTCGATGGAGGACCACAAGAGCCACACGCATTGAAATAAAGAATTCTGTGCTTAAATAATGTTGTAGAATAAATTCTGCATTTTTTAAAAAAACATTTTATTTTTTCAAACATTACTAGAGTAATTTATTATTGAATAATTTAATTTTAAATAAAAACACTATTTTACTCTATAGTACTTTATTATTAAGAGCAAATGTATTAGTTACACAAAGTTGTTTATAATCTAGTTATATATTGAGCTCAGTCTTGCTTCATTTCAAATGGAGAGATTTATTACATCTGATCTGGTTTGTCTAGCCAGTATTGACTGAACTCTTGGAGACAAACAGGAAATATAGTTTCAGCATTGCAATGCATCATAATTTGCAATGATGTCATAATGAGAGTTAGTGTGAAAGTACACAGTAAATACATTTAGACAGATACAAACAGGCTGACTTTTATGAGGGTGATGATATTTTCTGTAATGATGTATGTCCCATTGCTGAGTCAGTGTTCTGTTTCCTCTGTTTGACCCTCAGGTTCTCAGTGAACAGGATATCAGGAACTGTTAATGGTTCCACTTTGGAGCTTACATTGGCAATGAAACATGCACCATTGAGTCCAAACTAGGTGGAGGTAGGGATGGGTATTGATAAGATTTTCACGATTCCGATTCCATTTTCGATTCTGTTTAACGATTCGATTCTTTATCGATTCTCTTATCGATTCTCTTATCGATTCTTATTTTTTAAAAAGGAGAACACTAAGGTCGATTAGCTTAGAACTTTGTTTTATATCTTCTCTTTGAACAAGATAGAAATTTAGGAGTAGCATGGCCTTACAAACCCAACAGTGAGATCTTAAGAGGTCCACAGCCTACGGCTCTTCAATGGGGTGTCACAGGGTCCCCAGGAAAAAAAATTGTAAATGTAAAATAATAAAATAAATATTCTTAACATAACATAAATTATTCTGTGGCAATTACACAAGAATATCCAGTAATGTCCCTGCCTACAATTAAACACATTCACTTACCGAAAATCGGGGGCATCTGCTGTGGCAAATGGGTGCAAGGCTTTGACCACAAACTTAGTCACTGCTCGGTGACATTCGTCTATCCTGGCCTGAAAGGAGACGCTACCGGTAGACTGCAGCGAGAACTGCCAGCCAGACTCTGTCTGTCTCTCTCATCATGGTCACCTAAATGCAGCGCACAGTAATGGTATGTTTTGTAATAAGGCAGATCGCGCTAACATAATATGCACTGTTAGTTGATTATTTACCTGCCGCATTAACAGGAGAGGATGTGCAAACGTTACCGCTGCTGCTGGGTTGAGATTCACGAGTCCGGAGCGGAATTAAAAACACGACATTCATTTAAGGTTATCGCGTGTTTTGTGAGCAAATGCTTTTGCATATTCGTAGTGTTTCCTCCTTTAAATGAAATATCTACTTTGCAAGTATTGCAAGTTGTCCCATTGTCATCCGTTCTCGTAAAGTATAACCAAACTTTTGAGCGTTTGAGCCGCTTAGGCGCCCTGCCAGGTAAATGACGCTCCGCAACATGGTGACGTCATTCGGGGCGACTGGAATCGATAAGGGAATCGTTTGCAAAATTGCAAACAATTCCAAGGAATTGAAACAGTGGGAACCGGTTCTCAACAAGAACCGGGTTTCGATACCCATCCCTAGGTGGAGGTGCGGTTACACACTTAAATTTTATCTTGAATTATATACCTTTACCTTTAACTTTTATAAAGTTTAAAATGGTTGGACTTCCGGTAATGGCATTTACTGAGTAGACGTGTTTTAGGTCTGCTCCGCTACACGGTTCAGCATTTACCTTGCGAACCTACTTGTCTGAGATTTTGAATCCCAGTTTTGGATGTCTCTTGCCATTGTCGACTACCCAAGATCCAAAGACTGTCAAAGTCAAAGGGCAAACAAGAACGAGACCGAGAAACTTCGACACCTGCGGCACCTGTAACTGCAGCTGAGATTAGCTTAATGCTCGAGGAGCATAGAGCTGCCTGGCTAGCAGACTTTAAGTCATCCTTCGAGAACTTGTCCTCTAAGTTAGACAATGTGCAGTCTGCAGTGCAGGACCATGGTCAACGCATTAACTCTTTAGAGTCGACATACACTGAATTTGACCAACGTCTGGATCAATTAGAGTCTGAATGCTCTACGCTTCGCAAAGACAACAACTGGCTAAAATCCAATGTGGCAGACTTGGAAGGTCGCAGCAGAAGGCAGAATATACCTGAGGACATAGAAGGTCCACGCCCCACAGCTTTCTTCTCTCAGCTCCTCGTCGATGTTTTCGGAGCGCAGGTGCTTCCCTCACTGCCGAAGCTGGACAGGGCGCACCGGAGTCCAGTTCCGAAATCGGCGAAACCACAGCTGGTTATTCTGCGATTTCACCGGTACCAAATAAAAGACCTGGTAATCCGTGAAGCTTGTAAGAAAAGCGAACTCAGCTACAACGGCCATAGGATCCGACTATATGAAGATTACAGCCCCGAGGTGGTGAGGAACTGAGCTGAGTTTAAAGATGCAATGTCTGAACTTTATAAGCGGGGATTTAAACCTGCGCTCCTCTTCCCGGCTAAACTGCGCATCATACTGCCCACAGGGGAGAAAAAGTGGCTTACGTCTGCTTCAGAAGCCGATAAGTTCGTGCAGGACTTGAGGAACGAAGCTGAAGCTTTAAGGCCACAGTGACTGACAGCTGCGAGTAAAGTGACTTGAATCCCTGCTGACTTACAGGCAATCGGACGATTACAGAGAAGGCAGGCAAGCACTGTATATTTCTGTTACTTCATGGTATACTAGTTGTCACTGTCTTAACACCTGGTTCTTATGTTTCTTTGGTAATATTTTGAATTAATGTTCACTGATCCCTAGGATGTTTGATTTATACTGGTATATATACTTAATACTCCAAAGTTAAAGTTGTATGGAGTTTCTATGTAGCAGGAGTTTGGACTAGGAGGTTGAAGTTGTTGGGGATATACTGCGGTGACCTTAGTTCGGAAATGGGACCAAGTGGGTGGGGTGGGGGGAGCTATGGCCCACAGATGTGGTTGTTACACCTTGCGTTATTGTTCCTGTGTTTGTTTGCTTTGGTTGTATGTGGGGTTTTTTTTTGGGGGGGGGGGGGGGATGACCGTACATGACCCATGTACGGTCATCTTGTCATAAACCAGTTTTCAGTAAAACATATATATGGCTGGTTATAGCACTAGCAATAGTACTGTTAGATTTTTGTCTTGGAATGTGAAAGGCTTGAACGGTCCCGTAAAGAGATCCCGGGTTCTCAGTCACTTAAAACATCTCAACGCAGATGTAGCTTTTCTCCAGGAGACTCATTTGCAAGTCAAAGATCATAAAAGACTTAAACCTCCATGGATAGGTCATATGTTTCACTCAGACTTTGACAGTAGAGCCAGAGGAGTGGCAATCTTAATTAGGAATAAAATACATTTTTCTCTTACTAAATTGATTGCTGACAAAAATGGACAATATCTAATTGTGGTAGGGACCCTCATGAATAACCCAGTTGTTTTAGTGAACGTCTATGCCCCAAACTTTGACAACGCTCTGTTTGCTAATAATCTTTTGAGGATGATTCCTGACTTAAATACGCACCTCCTGATCTTCTCAGGTGATTTAAACTGCGTTATTGGCCCTGCTTTAGACAAATCTGCCACTGGCTCTAAAGCATCATTTGCTATGTCCAGGGCTTTCTCAGACTTTATGACCCAAAATGGATACATTGATCCTTGGAGGTTTTTTAATCCCCAAGCCAGAGAATATTCCTTTTTTTCAAATGTTCATCACACATATTCTTGCATCGATTACTTTTTTATAAATGGCTCCGTGGCTTCTAAAGTTTGCAACTCTGAATATCTTCTAATTGTTATATCTGATCATGCTCCATTAGTTCTGGATATGGCTTTGTCCCCTGGCTATAGACCTCATCATCCATGGAGGTTGAATTCTCTACTCTTGTCTGATTCACCTTTCTGTGACTATATCTCATCTGCAATTGTCAGAGGACATCTCTACTTCTCTACTATGGGAGACACTTAAAGCTTACCTTAGGCCAAATTATTTCCTATTCATCTCACCTATCTAAATCAAAGAAAGCTAAGCAAAATGAACTCTCTGCCAAAATTCAAGCTTTAGACCGCCAATACGCTCAAACTCCCTCACCTGAAATATATAAGCAGTGTCTTAACCTACAATCTCCTAACAAGGAGTTCAGTCTCCTTTTGACCCATGATGCAGAGCAATTGTTATTACAGTCCCGTGGCAACTATTATGAACATGGTGATAAAGCCTCTCATCTGCTAGCCCACCAACTACGTCATCAATCGGCATCTCGCCAAATTTTGCAAATTAAAAATGAATCGGGAACTTTGACTTCTGGTCCAACTGAAATCAACTCAATCTTTAAGTCATTTTACAGTGCTCTGTGTACATCAGAGTTCCCCTCTAATTCTATAGATATGAACCAGTTTCTTAACAAATTGGATATTCCTACAATTGCAACCTCAACAGCAGCAGAAATTGATGCACCCCTCACTTTGGAAGAGGTTATATCATCACTCAAATCCTTACAGTCTGGAAAGTCCCCTGGTCCCGATGGGTCCTCCCCCGAATTTTATAAAAAATTTCACATAAAACTGGCCCCTTAGCTGTTGTCGGTTTTTGAGGAGTCATTGAAACAAGGCTTTCTCCCTCAGACACTAAGACAGGCTTCTATCTCATTACTGCATAAAGAAGGAAAGGATCCTACCTGTTGTAGCTCCTATCGACCAATAAGTCTTCTTAATGTAGACTTTAAAATCTTATCCAAACTGCTAGTAACCCGCTTGGAAAGAGTTCTCTCTTCTATTATATCAGATGAACAAACAGGCTTTATTAAAGGAAGACATTCCTTTTTTAATATACGGTCCCTTCTTAATATAGGGTGACCATATTTTGATTTCCAAAAAAGAGGACACTTAGCTCAGTCATGAAGAACTTGCTTAAAGAAACATATTTAACATATTTAAATGATGCCTTCTCTGTGTGGTTAATGAATTATGAAATAAAATATGTCATATAGGCTTTTACAAGTCAACAAGTGCAAAAAACAAAACAAAACAAAACTTAAAAACCTCTGGAATTAAATAATGGTACAGAAATAATGCCTCATCTGCATAATTTTTTTTTTACCAGTACTAGGTCGGTATGAGGGCTGGACTGGGACAAAAAATTGACCAGGGCATTTTGACTAGAGACCGGCACATCAGGTATTATAGGAAAAGCCATAAAGCCTTTGAATGAAAATAAACGCTGTTGTGACAGTGATGTACACTGTCTTGTTGGTATATGTATGATTTCTATACATTTCATGTCAGATAAAAACTTTGGTTGTAAGATTCAGATAATTATGTATTAAAAGTGAGACATTTTAAATGAGAATAAGAAAGAAAAGTATTTCTTTGAGCCCCCCATTCCCTGTTAATGCCCTACCTGGCCCCCTGGCAAAACTTTGCTAGACTCGCCCCTGCACAGCTACTTAGAAAAGGATCCTGGTGTTATTTGTCTCTCAGAAACAGTTCATAACTTCCCTTCAACTCATTCATGTCACCTTAAAGGTAACCCTGTTTCTCCATCACCTGTTCAGCTCTGATGATTCAGTAAGGACATCTCCTGGTTTCATCTTCATGTTTCCCTCTCACCACATATCCAAACCGATATCATATCACTATCAGTAACATCATAGCACCCGCCCAGCGGTGCTATGATGTTACTGATAGCTAGTACGCAGTACTAGTACGCTAGTACGCATGCTAGCTAGTACGCAGTACGGGTTATTGTAACTGACTGTAAAAAGTCAGCACAACGAAAATAAACTACACCTAAACTTGGTTTATATCTGACCCAGATAGACTGCAGGTCATAACTTCTTACCTGAAGTTCAGTTCACCTGACACTCGAACCGGCGGCCGCCTCGGGTCTCTCCTCCTCCTGCCTCCCCTTTCCCTCATCCACCTGGCCTCTGTGGAAGCTCTGCCACAGCCACCACTTGTGGCGGAGTTATTTTTACACATCGGCCAGCATCTGGCCAATCCACCACCTTTCATTGTTTATACTGTTACAAAAACAACAACAACAACAACAACAACAACAACAACAAAACCATCCACCTGTAAAAACAAAAAATCACCATCGGGCATACCGGGCATGCCTGATGGCCAATCCAGCTATGGTCGGTACGAGGGAAATTTCTTTTGGAGTTCGCTTGAAAAGATGCACTTGCGCTTTGAGATCTTTTAAACACCATTAGGCGCGTTGCTGCGCGCTGTCTGTCCCGTCTGTGAGCGCAGAACAAGCGCTCACAAAACAGCAGTTTGGGGATGGAGTCTCACACATAGGTCCTCTGTCGGAATATAGGAAAACCCGGACATTTTTATCAATCTCGAAAATCTCTCCGGACGCCCCGGACAGAACGTGAAAAGTGGACGTGATGGTTGGTCACCCTATGGTTAACGGACTACAAGAGGAGCGGCAGTGGAGAGGAGCTGAATTTTGTACAGAAAGTGTGGAGCACTTCTTTCCAACCCTTGTTTCCCCATGGACTCTGGAGACCCGGACCCCCTTTTCCCCTGCATGTTGTATATATTCACTTTGTGTTTTGTTCACTGTAAATAAACGCACTGTCTTTTGCCTAAGAAAAACCTGGCCTGCGTCTGAGTCCCTTTAAGAAACCTTATCATGATAAGCCATAACCTACAAGGTAATTTTAAATGTGGGTCATGCATAAATTGTCAATACACCAAAAATGTAAAACCATTCAAAGACCCTACCAGTGACAAAGCCATTGCCATTAAGGGCTTTATTACATGCAGAACTAAATATGTAATCTACATGATACAGTGCCATTGCAGTAAAATATATATGAGAAACATCCCGCTCTCTGAAAGATCGAATTAATGAACACAGAAGTTCAATCAAGAGAAATGATCTAACCTGTCAGGTTGCAAGACATTTCAATGAGAAACACCATAATTGACCTTTATTCTTTCTAGGCATTGAAGCCATTAAACTCAGCCAAAGAGGTGGTAATATTTATTTTATCTGGAAAAAAAGCATTCTGGATATTCTGTTTTAAGAGTTTACACCCTAGAGGTATGAATGAGGATTTTTCTATCAATGAGTTTTTGTGAACTGTACCTTTTCTGATTTTATTATTTTTAACCAGTTATTTTGCCTTGTCCCTTATTTTTGCCTGGGTAATATTTATTTATTTTATCAGCAAAAAGGAGAAGCATTTTAGACAACTCGTTTTATGAGTCTACACCCTAGAGGCATAAACAAGGACCTTTTCACAAATGTGGTTCCATCTATGGTGTTTTCTTGTTTTCTCATCAGACTGTTGTACTGACTTCTTTTTAAAAATTTTTCTTTTGTAATCATTTTACCATTTTTCTGTATTATTCTAACATTCTTTTTGTGTATTTCTCATATGTATTATATTAAGATAGGTGGGGATTATATTTTCCTCCCCCCCATTTTTATGGTTAATGGTCTAGTCCAGTATTCACCTGGGCTGTGACTTAACCAGTTAACCAATACCAATCTGTTATACATCAGCTGGTTTACCTATGAAGGTGTGATTGGTTAATTTGAAATTTTGTTTTCCTTTTTTTGTTTCCTGTCCTTTACTTAAACAAAAATTGGTTTATATGTTATGACCCTAATGAAGGCCACAGCCGTTTCTGGAGTTCCTGTGTTGTTCATAACTCCAGATAGACCAGGTTCCTCCAGTGGAGTGACAGAAGAGAAACCAAAAAACGTTCTGTAGAGAAAATACAGTACAGGTAAGATACATAAAAAGGCAAGGATGGGGATGACATAAAACAATAGGAGCTAAATAAATAACCAAAAACAGATAAATCTACTATTTGTCTGGTGTCTTTTGTCTTTATCAGAACATTATTTGCAGGAAAACTTCACAAAACACATTTGCAAATAAGGCTGTGCCTTCCTAAACAGCGGTGGCCCAGCAGTGAAAGCAGCTATCCCTATTTGTCTCTCTGCCTCTCCCACGTCCATGTTTGTGAGCTTTGCCATCTGGAGATTTGCTTCAGTTTTGTCTTTATTCTTATTTCTCTCAGTCTCTTCTTTTGCCATTTCTCCCTTCATGGCAAAGCTGTCCGACTTAGACAGGCTTACCAATTCTCATTGCACACAGTGATTGTGTACATATGTTTGTACATCGGGTCTTAGACCTTTCAGAAAGTGATCTTGCAGATGTACTTCCTAGTTTGTGATTTAGGAAGTGTCTCCAATTCTGCTGCTGGTGTGCTTTGATTGTACTTACATCAGACAGTTAAAATAATCCACAACTGTCTTACTGTCTGGCTGAACACAAGCGGATACCTTGGAAAGGTTGAGCCTCTGTGGTGATGAAGTTGTCACACAGTGTAATTATGGTGTTAGTATATGCTCTTGGTCTTGTTATCTGGTTGGTTGTTATCTGGCAATCCACTGCTAACTCTTAACCAGATCTACACTTTAATTTTTTTTAAAAATCTCCACAGTTGTTGGTTTAAATTCCACTAGAAATAAGTGGATTGAAATGAGTAGGACTGGGCCACAAAGTAATTGGGTCTGGTAGGTGATTTGCAACTTCATTTTCAGGCCATGGTTGATAAAGCAATATTTTTATCTGGATCTGTGCTTCCACAGGCCCCGCTGGTTCAGAAACTTATTCCCGTTAATGAAGCAAGATGAACAGCAATCGATCGATTTTACTTGCTAGCAAGGGGAGTCGGACGGCAGCAGTCCTCTGCCCTTGGTGTCAAACGAGTCCAAAGAACCAGCTTCCCCTGCAGCCTTTTATTTCTGTGACACACAGTCTACACAAACACTCATTGTAAAAACCCCCTATGGTGCAAAAGGTTAAAACACTGTGTGTGTGTGTGTGAGTGTGTGTGCGAGCATCTGTGTGTGTGTGTGTGTGTGTGTGTGTGTATGTGCACGTGAGTGAGTGTGTGTGTTTGGGGGTGCGTTTGTGTGACCTCCTGCTCACCAAAAGGGTCATAAAGGCAGGAAGTTTACTAAACAAGAAAACAGAACCCTCACATAGGATGTGCCTATAATAAAACACTACAGCCTCCCCCACCATTCAACAGGCTGGGGAGGGGGTCAGAGACAAAGAAATGTCTTTGATCATACAGTTTGAACCAAGACTTACAAATTTAAGTACAATAATGGCAACATTTAACAATTTGACTCTAACAGGATCCACGACCTAAACAATGCCCATTGTGGTGATAGTTTCACTCCTTCCTGGATTAAACTCTTTTCCCAATCTGGTGACATGAGAGGACAGAAAACATGTAGTCGCTCCAGCAATCTCTCATGTGCTGGTGAAGATGATGGTTGTTTTCCATGGTCACCAGTAGGGTGGTGGTGAAGTTGTTCAAATTTCTGCAAATTCTGATACTGGATGTAGGTTTGATGATGTTGATGGTGTTTGTCTGTTGTGTTGTTCCAGCTTTTGTGCACGAGGAGGAAGCTGATCCAGGTCTGGGTCTACCCTACTTTTGAAATAATGAGTTACTTGATTAGTATTTCTATTTGGCCACGTCTGCCCACACTCTCGCTCCCTGAGTTTTGTTTTGTCCAGCCACAAGAAAAATGATTTTCACTATGCATGAAATTGAACAAACCATTTATTCACACATTTAATTTCTGCAAAATTTCCTCTCCATTTTTTCTCTTCTCTTTATAAATTTAAGCTGGCTTTTCTGGTTTGAAATTTGAGTTCCCAGTGTTAGTTCCTGGCAGTATTCATGTTAAATTTCAGAGAGCCAGTCTCCAGATTATTAATGCAATATCTCAGCAAATAGACATGCCAGTCCACCATGTCCATTTCACGCTTAGCCTCTGTGAGAAAAAG
The DNA here is from genome assembly GCF_001858045.2 of Oreochromis niloticus. Classification (NCBI taxonomy): domain Eukaryota; kingdom Metazoa; phylum Chordata; class Actinopteri; order Cichliformes; family Cichlidae; genus Oreochromis; species Oreochromis niloticus. Next base: position 34,416,216 of record NC_031985.2, on the reverse strand, counting down.
ACACGCATGCAGAAGTTGCAGTAAGCTGCAGTAACAACAGAGGGAGATATTTTATTTCAAGCCAACATGGAAATAATCACAAGAAAATATTTAAACAGGCATTATTAACACATTTACATGGAAATACCGCCTTGCTTAATAATTTTGAGCGATTGAGGACCTTGGAACGTCCTTAATTTGTGTATTTACTTTTTGTTCACTATTGACTTGTTGGCTTTAAATATATTATCTCCCCCTGCTGGTAATGCAACTTCTGCATACGTGTACATTTCAAGTTTTGGAACCAAAGTGTGAAATGGACATGGTTGACCAACATGTCTATTACATGTTTTGCCATGATACTGGGTTGCTCAATGACAATCAGTGTCTACCTGTGAATTCAGCCCCAGTAATTCCTCTCTTAGGTAATTTTCTCTGCTTGTCTTCTGAAGTGTATATTGTGTTACGCAGCGACCTATACTGTCTGCTCAGGTTTAGCCAAATGCTCCAAAACTGATTGAACAGTGTTTTACTGTGCAAATGGATAATGAGCCACAGTGTACAGCAAAAGGAATCCAAGAGTTTCTTAACATGAGAAATGGATGGCCAAGTAAGTCACCTGATTTTGTCATCTCAACCCAGTGGTTACTGAAGACAGAGACATGCATAAACAAGCAGCACCTAATGGTGGATGATGCCTCTCAAGAAAGAAAAGAAAGCAATTGGTGATGTCCATAGATACAATTTTTGTTCCAACATTTAAAAAAATCTTTAAGTTGCTGGAATTTTATATGTAAAATTAGGGGAGACGGGTGTGATTGTAACACTTTTTGGTTCAGCACCTGTAACTCAATTAATTTTTGCCCTAGAGTTCTTAAACTTTTACAGAAAATACCCACTTTTGTTTCCAATAAATGACATCTATTCAAAGACTTGCAAGAATACCACAGACCTTGTGTGTTCATGTTAAATACATGGCGTTCCTTTGTTACAACCTACGCCAATACTGGGGTTGGTTGTAACACATGGTGGGGAGAATTGTAATAATTAGACAAAAGAAACAAAAACAGAGTCTCTGTCTCTATTTCTCTCTGACTGACCATAACTCAAATGCAATCTGGTGTGTGTGGGTGTGTAAATTAGTTTAATAGAACAAATTTTCATAACACCATGATAAATTAATAAACAGTTAGTACAATGCACCTGTGCGAAAAAATACAGGTCTCTGTGGTCTGTGGCGTGGCTGCACTGTATGGTTGGACCAGTGGGTTCATGGGCGTGGTGTCATGGGAGGCTGGCCAACACAGCTGGGTTCTATCATCACAATCATGAATCCTCTATTTTTACAGCATTTTGCATGTATATTCTTAATCAGATTCACAAACTTGACAAATATTGGTAGCCCTGGAGTGCAGGCTTGGTGGGTCCAAAGACCACACAGGGTACATTTTACCCAAACTTTCCATGCAACCTTTTCATTGTCTGTACGGCTCCATACAGACAATCTAAAGGTTTTCATCGTCTGAGGTCTCAGAATCTTCACCATTAGTTTTCTCTTTCTTTTTCTCCCACTTGCCTTTATTTTTCCCTTAGATAGTCTTTTTACATTGTTGCTTCTTTTTTCTGTTACTCTTCCATCAGCTTTTGTGATGATTTGCAGTATCTGCTTAGTGTTACGTGGCAGAGCCCATGTTGCTTTGCTACTGATTTGACTGACTTGCCCTACTTTGAGACCTTAACAGATGCTTTTGTTGTGATTTAAAAAAAAAAAAAAAAAATCAGCAGGCACACCTCTATCAGTCTTTCTTTTCGACTATCTAGCCATACTGTAAAACTATACGTATAAGTATATGTAAAAGCAATAAACTATTCATACTTTGGGGAATCGGATGGTTTTAACACTTTCAAAACAATCAATTACAATCCAACCTACCCCTGTCAGTCATTGTTTAACTAACTGTATTAGCAGAGTGGCTCAAAATTAGCAGGGGGGAAATGCATCACAATGTGCCTAAGAAACTACCATTTAATATACTGCAAGTCATATTATTTTAACCGCAGTTGTTTAATTACTAAACAAAGTTTAGTGCCGCTAAACTACTTTCATACATCAAAATAATTTTTTTCTCAATAAAATCTAAACGCCGTTGCTTCCAGCCATGACAAACACCATGTGAAATCAGGAATGGAAGTGAGTAAACACTGAAATAATCATATGAGTCCCATCTCATCCCCAATTGGTGGGATTTGGGGCGTTAAAACTCTCCCCATGTTACAACCATACCTGGTCTCCCCTATATTAGTTTGTCCAATAACATTTTAGCCTCTGAAAATGAATAACTATATATAATAAATGGTGTTATTTCTAGAAAGTTATATATTTTTACAAGGTATATTTGTTAAGTCACTTGAATTAGAGATGAAATCTGCACGTCAGTCACATCTTGATTATTTTATTTCAAATTAATTTAAATTTACAGTGATGATGTTCATTGGCAAAATAACAAAAATGTTATATTGTCCATATACTTCTGGATCCAACTGTAATACCCAAATATTGCTCTGCCATCAGACTTTTCTTTTTTTTGCTGTTGTGTATGGATTATTGTGCTTCTGTATAACTCAAGAGCGTCAGGGGACAAACCATCATCATTTACTGAGATGGTTTACTGTTTAAGACTGAGAAACCACCAAGCCAGATTAGGGCACATCGATTATAAAACTATTATGGGCAATGGTACACCACTGTGACTCTGTCTGAACCTGATTGAGTGCCCCTTTTAAGTACATAACTGCACACAGGAAGCTCAGATTATTTCATTTGCTCCCCTGAAAACAAGAACACATGAAATCTCATAGCCACGTGTTTGTTAATGCAATGCCACACAATAAACAGCAGGGGGCACCAGAATATTGGCCCTGATTTTAGCCTCCTGCTTCATGGAAGGTGGAGGCAGTTCCCACTCATTGGTGATTAAGGTTCTAGTGATGAGTCACAAAGAGAGGGTGGGAGATAGGATGAGACAGAGAGAAGAAAGAGAAATCGGAGAGCAGAGTTAGGAAGGTGGGTTGGGGAGGCCTGCTTACATTACTTCCAGGTGTCCTCTCACATTGCCAGAAGGCTGACATATTTCTGTTGTCTCACCATGAATCTGCCTACTCTGTGCTCTTCTGCCAGTTTCCCACTTGTCCATTTATCTGCAGCACATGTTCATTCAGAACAAGCACAATCTCAAATCTTAATCTCCATTCAGGTCAAAGGTCAAATCAACAAACATCCTGCAATGAATGTTATGTGGCAATTTAATAGTCTTTGCCACAATCAAAACACAAATTCTCTGGCTTTATTTTTCTATATTTGGGGTAACAGAATTAGACATTTAGAAACCTGCTTGGTATTATTCAAATTCAACCAGGACTTGTTTTGCAATTATTTTACATGAAGTTTCATTTTTTCAACCTATTTAACATATTTCACAGCATGCTTCCCCTTTGAGTTTCATGTCACATTTCCGGTTCTATTCTTCTTTTAGCCCCACAACAAACATCTGTGGATGTTGTTTTTCTTCTTCTTATCTCACACGTTTTATTTGTGCGGTTGACTTAGCTCAAGCATAACCACACGGAGTACCAACAGCAGCTGTGAGTTAGTGTCTATGAGCCAGCTAAGCTGCATGGGGGTGGCTGACTAAGTCTTCTTACCATGCAGAAACTTTGCCTCCCTCCTCCCAGCCCACCCACACATGAAGTGTCACGTTGTGTTTTGTTCTTGTGGCTCAGGTGTCATCACAGAGGAGCAATCGTAAATGCACGTATACAATCTGTGGACACAGTAAATGGAGCTTTTTAAATTGAAACATAGAAGACAAAGGTAAATTACTACTTTCTGTTTTGTCTTTGTAAATGCTGCAGTTGTAAAAGATGTGCCTAGAGCTCATCTCATTTTATGAGATGAGAAACAGTTTCTTTGTGCCAGCAGTGACAGTTTATGTGTATGTACACAAGTATGAGTCATGCCACGTGCATAAAACAGCAATATATATTCCTCTTGTCTTTAGTTTATACCCTTCCAAATCATATCTGGTTTTGTCATGTTTGGCCGGTCTTTAAAAAGAAAGCATAAACAGCAGCTTTTTCTTGAAACCTGCAAATTTGTCCCCTTGCACCAATGGTGTGAATTTACATGCCTGAATGAACATGTGCATCATGCCCCTGAGGACTATCTGAGCAACCCCCATCTTCCATAAATCGAAGCTTCTGACTCACAGTGAGAGCCCTCACCAGAAGCTGTATTTCAATTCCCTGTTAGTTTTTTTCCCCCTTTTTTCCTCCCACTGTATCAACTTACAAATGTCACAGCTTTGAGATAATAGAGTCATCTTGTTATGGCAACGGTGAGTCAGGGAAGTAAACCCGTCATATATTTAAAGGATGATGTGTTCAAAAAGGTAGACTATGACCTTAAGCTAGTGAGCACTGGAAGGTAAACAACTACCAGTGTGCACAAACATCCAGGATATCTCCAGAAAAGCATTTATTAGGTTCCTTAAAAGAAATCTGTCCTCATGTCACACAGCTTCAATGGTTTTTACTTTAACTTTACTATTTGTTATTTTATTATTGTAAGTGGTTATATATCAAATAACACATTTGCGACAATTAGTTTCTGAGGCTGGTAAATACACTTCTCTTTTGCAGTAATGATCTTTCTTTGCAAGGAGGGTCCAAATGAGAACTAGTTTTGTCTTAATAATTGCTTTTTGTGTGCTTGAATAAGCTTTCAGAGTCCTTGGAAAGAGAGAAGGAGCTTTCCAAACCAAGTTACTTCTTTGGATTTCTTAACTTATCCAGCTTAGGGTTGCAGGAGAGCCAGAGTCTACACCAGCTGTCACAAGCCAATCCAAGGGTAGAGTGGGCAGACTGTTACCGATCGGTCACAGGGCTAACACACAGGGAAATAGACAACCACTCTTACATCCTCACCTACAGCAGATTTAGAAAGAGCAGGAACCGTGGAAGGAATCTGGGGAACCAAGAGAAAACCCATGCAAGCACAGGGAAAAGATGCAAACTCCACACAGAAAGGCCTCAGATGAGGTTTTAGCAAAGAACCTTGTTTGTTTGCCGAACACTGCATCAACATGTTGCCCAAGGCCTCTGCAAGTCTATTTTATAGTGATATTACTGACATGTTTTAACAATCTTGTGTTCAGCAGCTTGTACCTTCTTCAGGACATAGTACAAATAAATTGTGAAAGACTTTTACATAAGCTTAATATCAGGCAGGGACATAGGCAATCCTAAGCCTCCTAAGGCCTCTAAAATATTGCAACTGTCTAGACACAATTTTTCCCATCATGCCAAACAGCACTTTGCAAAGATAGATGTCATTTTTTTAATGTTCTTTGAGTAAAACTTTCAACGTTCTTTGAATTTTCCAGATTGACTGATCTGGACTTATCTAATATTCTAAAGTGATGATAGACCATAATTTGTCTTTAGTGCAGAGTGGCTGTTGTCATAATATGGACTAAAAGAGTAGATGAAAACACCTTATGTCTGTATGCCAACATTACTTTAGCACAACAAAACTAACAGATGTAACACAAAGCAAGATTAATGGAATAGTGGGGCATCTTGAGCCTAAAGTCAGAGTTGTCAAAGTCACAAAACATTATATCTTTGTGTAACCAAGCACGGACACTAATATATTTCCTAATAGTAACATGCACCTATTCAAGCAAAATGTATCCTTTTCTGCAGAACTCTAAACACATTTTCACTCACTAAAACATCCTTTCTACATTCATGGTACATAGCAGTAACCAAAGTTGCCAGTAATCAGACACAGCTGTAATATGGATATCACAGTACAACTCTAAATTCTTAAGTTGTTGCTAATGATTCTACGACCAAGTAATATTCTCAGAGGCACAGGAAAAAGCCTTCATAGAAGAGGTTATGAACAATGAGAGAAGGAGAATAAGAAAGAACAGATTCAAGCTTAGTCTGTTTTTAGCTGTTAGTGCATGAAACTGATCAGGAATAACATTATGACAGGTTAACTGAATAACACTGATTATCTCTTCATCATGGCACCTGTTAGTGGTTTCAATATATTAGGGAACAAGTGAACATTTTGCCCTCACAGTTGATGTGTTAGAAGCAGGAAAAATGGGCAAACATAAGGATTTGAGGGAGTTTGACAAGGGCTAAATTGTGACGGCTAGACGGCTGGGTCAGAGCAGCTCTAAAACTACAGATCTTGTGGGGTGAGCTTCAGTGGTCAGTATCTATTAAAAGTGGTACAAGGAAGGCAACATCACTAAACTAGCGGCAGGGTTATGAGCGGCAAAGCTAACTGATGCATGTGGGGAGTGAAGGCTGACCCGTGTGGTCCCATCCGATAGACAAGCTCAAGTTGCCCAAAATGTTGTGCTGGTGTCAGAATATAAAAAGGTGTCAGAATATACAGCAGTAATAATAATAATAATAATAATAATAATAATAATAATAATAATAATAATAATACATTTTATTTAAAAAATAGCGCCTTTCAGAGCACCCAAGGACACTGTACAACAAATACACAATAATAAGAGTAACAGATAAAAGTTAAAAGGATGCAGAGGTTTAGACATAAGCAGTTTTAAACAGGTGAGTTTTGAGGGTGGACTTAAAAAGAGGGAAGGAAGTAATGTTTCTGAGGTCAGGGGGTAAGGAATTCCAAAGTTGAGGGGGAGAGCAACTAAAAGCTCTCCCTGCCCTGCCCCCCCATTGTAATCGTATGATTACAATGGGGGGCATCATTGTAAGCATCATAATTTGTTGTCTGTATGGGACTGCATAGACACAGACCAGCCAGGGTGCCAAACTGAGCCCTGTCCATTGCCAAAAGAATCCACAATGGGCACATGTGGATGGTTGGGTGCATGTTCGTTGTTTACCTGGAGAACACCTAGATACACTATGGGAAGAAAGCAAGTCAGTGGAGGCAGTTTTATGCTTTGTTCTTTCTGTAGGGAAACCTTGGGCCCTCCCATCCATGTGGATGTTACTTTGACAAACAGCATCTAATGTAAGCATTGTTGCACACCACGTCCATCCTTTCATGGAAAAGGTATTCCATGATGGCTGTGGCCTCTTTCAGCAGGACAATACACCCTACCACAAATCAAAAACGGTTCAGGAATGGTTTAAGGAGCACAACCATGAGTCTGACGTGTTTGACTAGGCCTCCCAACTCCTCAGATCTCAGTTCAAGCGAGCCTTACTCTGATCCATGGAGTCTTCACTTCTCAACTTTCAGGACTTAAAGGATCTGTTACTAACCTCTTGGTGCCAGATATCACAACACACCTTCAGGGGTCTAGTGGAGTCGATGCCTTAGGGGTGGCTGTGGCTCAGGCGGTAGAGCAGCTCAGCTACTGATTGCAAGGTTGGTGGTTCGATTCCTGGCTTCCCCAATCTGCATGCCAAATATCCTTGGGCAAGATATTAACCCCAAATTGCTCTCCAATGCGTTCATCGGAGTGTGAATGTTTATTAGTTGTGCGTGGGTGAATGAGGCATGTTGTATAGAGCGCTTTGAGTACTCCGGGAGAGTAGAAAAGCGCTATATAAGAATCACTCCATTTACCTTAATGGGCGTTTTGGTAGCAAAGGGGGACCAACTCAATATTAAGCAGGTGCTCATAACGTTATGCCTGATCAGTGTACATTTTAATTATTTTTGCAGTACTGCATGACCAGTGAGTGCAAATGGATTATATATATCCATGTACTCCATTTTTTAATGTTTCATGTGCATGATAAGAAAACACGGCCAGAATCAAACTCTTAAAAAGGTAACAAAATCCACAAATGAATATTTGACACCCGTGAAGATGCTGTCCCCTAATGAAAAGTCCTTAATGTTTATTTCATCCTATGTTTTATGCTCTGTGTTTTGTTTCATACTGTAGAAAATCTAAACAGAGAAAATAAAAAAAATCTCTGAATGAGTTGTGGAATAGAGTCTACAGTACTCCGCTGATAATATAAGACCTTGATTGCCTAATTTAACTGGTAAACAAATGATATTTATCATGGTTCTGAAAAGGAAGCAAAATTACTCTAAGAACATAATACATGCCTCAGATATGGGAGATGTTTGAGCAATCACTGGCAGAGAATGTCATGCTTGTTAGTGAAGCTCAGAAGGAGGATAGCTGTGACTGCTGTGGTCCAATCAAATCAAAATGACAGAGTGACCTTGGAAAGGAACAGGGAGGTTGTATTTTTAGCCAGTCATTCTTACAACCCCCCTGCTGCCTCTCAGCTGAGGGAGTAGAGAGGGGACTGCATCACATCACTCGTCTTTTTGACTAGTCGTTTTTCATGCTCTGTCAATAAAAGGCTGTTGTTTGCACACTGGGTGTCAGGAAGAGAGCTCGACTCATATATTGAAATTAAGTCCCCAAGGTATTTATAAAAAACAAAACCTTTTTACATTTCTCTTGATTGTTTCGCTTTTCAAGTCTGTTATGCACCACCAGGTCAAGAAGGAATAGTTCTGTTGCTTGCTAAACAGATAATGCTAGTTCTCTTTAAAACAACAGCAACAGGCAATCGTGAACATAGATGGCACTCTCATTCAAGTGACATTGTTGAAATTAGTCCAGTTTTATTTAGTTAGTTTACCAACCAATCATTCACCCATCCACACTTAACTCTTATCCAGAGCTCATTCACATGCTAAAAAGGTTAGTCCAGACATCTTTGCCCAGTAACTTTTTCTAGCTCCTCCAGAGGAGTCCTGATAAGCTTTTATCTGATTCCCAAACAATTTTAGCTAGCTATTTTCCATGCTGTAGGAATGTATCTACACTTCTGAATCAATACCTAATTGGTTTGATTATTATATATACAAACAAGTTTAATGTACACATTTTTACAGATATAAAGAGGATCATGAAGTAGGCTTGGTCAGTCAAACATCGTGTTTCAAATGTTGTATATATTAATTTTTATTCATATCTTTCCATAATGGTGGCATGGAGTGCAGTGAAAAAAATAAATAAAATTAATGCTGATAACAAAGATGTGTTAATGTTGTGACCTTCTTTATATAAAAGAATTTGTTCAGTTAAATTTGTTCAGCCATATATGATGGCCTCAAGGAAGTAGGGTAGGGTAATTTCCCCAAAGACGCTGTAACTGATGCTACACTGAGAGAGACAGCTCAATATGCTAAGAGCTTGTTATGTGGGCACGTCTGACATGTAGGCAAGTTTGGTATCATTATGCAATCTCCCTGCTAACCACAGCTCTAATCAAGAACGGCATATCTTTTTCGGGGTAAACATTTTTAGTTGTTACAGACAAACTATTTTATGTTTATTTGTCAGTTTTTTTCTAAAGAAGTTGCTACCCTCTTTTCTTTTTAAATAAAAACTCCTCCTACCAGATACAGTACTGTCCCCAGTTAAATGTGTCACAATGTCACAATTTAGCTCAGCAGAAACTTTTCTCGCTGTGGTCATGGTCTCACACTTTGGTAATGTTTGATTGATTTCATCACTTCAATTTTATTTACATAATGCCAACTCACAGTTACCAAAGACAATTTCTTTTTATAGGAAGGTCAACCCCTGCACCATTAGAGAGAAAACACCAACAATCAGATTCTTCAATATAAGCAGCAGAGAGAGACAACTGCAACTGGCTGGTCATGAAGCGGAAGAGAAGATAGAAAAGAGGAGCAGAGAGAGACAAGGACACAATACCAACTAAGAGAATACATTTAATAAATGAGTTTAATGACTTGAAAGAGAGAAGAAAAAATGTGAGTGTAACATGGTCAGTCCCCCAGCAGTCTGAGCCTAGAGGAACATAATTAAGGGATCTGCAGGGTCACCTTTTCATTTACGACAGCTAGCCAAGGTAAAGCTATATTCATCTGTTCATTACTTGCAGACTGGACAACTGCAATTCTCTGTACTTTGGTTTGGACCAGGCCTCTCTTCATCGTCTCCAGTTGGTCCAAAATGCAGCTGCTCGCCTTCTAACTCACTAAATGGAAGGAGCATATTACCAGTTTTTGGCCTCTCTACACTGGCTCCCTGTTCCTTATAGGATCCAATTTAAAATCTTCTTTTTTGTTTTTAAATCACTTAATGGCCGAGCCCCTTCTTACCTGTCCAGGTCCAGGTCAAAGCTAACCTTGACTATTCCACAGACTAAACTTAACATCGTGACAGAGCCTTCTCTGTGGCAGGCCCCAGACTCTGGGAAATTCTTCCTCTTAATACTTGATCTGCACAAACGCTTGAACATTTTAAATTGTTACTAAAGACACATTTTTATGGTCTGGCTTTTAACACAAATTGATCTAAACATTTTGGTTTTAACAGCCTTAGTTGTTGTTTTTGCGGTTTTTATTGACCTATTTTATTTAGTTATTTATTTGTTTTTCTATATTTTACTTCATCATTGTTGTACATTTTATTTATTTTAGTGGCATTTTACATTGTTAAGCACTTTGTGCAACATGGACTGTTTGGAAATGTGCTATATAAATAAGCCTGACCTTGACCTGCTGTAACCCTAAATATAAGCTTGATCAAAAACAAAAGTGTTAAACGTAATCTTAAAACAAGAAATGGTTTTTGTCTCCTGAACCCAAACAGGTTCCACAGGAATAAAGCATTATAGCTAAGGACTCCTCTACCTCCAATCTTTTTTTTAGAAACCCTGGGAACCTTAAATGAAGCAAAGTTATGCTTCAGCAGGGGCAGTGTAAAGGCAGTCTGTGGGCAGTCAAGGAATGCCCTCATGCTAGCCCCCACTGAATCAGTGTCCATTGCTGATAGAGGCAGTGTATCAAATATGTGTTACAACTGGTCTGTGGGGCACTGTTGCTTGTGCTGTTGTTGGTCCATCAACCAGCTTGGGGAGGAGCAAAATTTATAACATACAAAGAGCTGAAGTGAAACCAAGTGGTGTTAAAAACATCTGTCCACTGCAGCCACTGTCAGTACTTTTCATATGGTATATCTATCTCTAACCAGATTCTTACTCTGGATGGCATTACCTTGGCCTTCAGTAACACTGTGAGGAACCTTGGAGTCATTTTGACCAGGACATGTCCTTCAATGCACATATTAAACAAATATGTAAGACTGCTTTCTTCCATTTGCACAACATCTCTAAAATTAGAAATATCCTGTCTCAGAGTGACGCTGAAAAACTTGTTCATGCATTTATTACTTCTAGGCTGGACTACTGTAATTCATTATTATCAGGAAGTCCTAAAAACTCCCTGAAAAGCCTTCAGTTAATCCAAAATGCTGCAGCAAGAGTACTGACAGTGATATTTCTCCTATATTGGCTTCCCTTCATTGGCTCTCTGTTAAATCCAGAACTGAATTCAAAATCCTGCTTCTCACATACAAGGTCTTAAATAATCATGTGTTAATAGACCTCTCTGCATTGAATCATACTTGTTATAAATCTCCGACTCTCTTCCACAGCATGTCTTTTATCCTGTCTTCCTTCTCTCACCCCAACTGGTCGCGGCAGATGGCCGCCCCTGCCTGAGCCTGGTTCTGCCGGAGGTTTCCTTCTGTTAAAAGGGAGTTTTTCCTTCCCACTGTCACCAAAGTGCTCATAGGGGATCATATGATTGTTGGGTTTTTGTCTGTATGTATTATTGTAGGCTCTGCCTTACAATGTAAAGTGCCTTGAGGAAAATATTGTTGTTATTTGGCACTATATAAATAAAATTGAATTGAATTTATTATTATGTCTGATGTGTGTTTTTTTTTTTTAGCGTTTCTCCCTTTCTTAGACTATGAAATTACCATCAGTAATGTGGGAGATTTGAATGTGTACCATAAACCAATGCATATAGATCAGTATTTAAGGTTTGACCCTTATTATCCACTCCAACACAAATTGGGTGTCAACACAGAACAAACACTAATCCCCCAGACATAGTGGCTAGGGAAACAAATGATTTGGTGATATGGGAATTTCAGAACAGCTGAGATTCATTTTCGCGAAACACTGTTTTCAAGGCTTTTGAACCTTAATAAAAAGTTCTGCCAAAGACTGGTCCATACCAAGGATCAGGTCTGCCTGCATACACAGGATAATATAGCATATGAGGTTAAGTGCTAAGAAGATTGAATTATGCATCAAGGAAACCAAACAACTTCTGCCTAAGCAGATTGCACAAAACAGAAGAGCTACCTCGTCTGTCAGGACACTGCAGTCTATATATACCCACAGGCCAGTGATGAGATGTCATATGTCTGTGTAGGTTCTCAGTCATCCAGGTCCTGGTAGTCTAAGGAGCTTGGAAAGAATGCAACTGGAGTCTCAAAGACATTTCACCTCTCATCAAAGAAGTCCCTTCAGTTCTAAAACCAAATGGTGGCAAGTCCTAGGTATTTAAACCCTAGTGGGAGTTTGTAGTGTGTGAAAACCTGTCTCTGTATGCTGTCTGTATGGAAATTCATACACAAGCTGACACATTTGTAGTATCTTAAATTATACATAAGTCCAGAATTTATGCTTATTCTTGTCCACTACATGTTAATTACCTTGTAGTCATCTCCCAGTGTTGTGGTTCGAATCGATTAAAACAAATAAAGTGCTGGGATTTGTTTCCTAGGGCGCGCACTCTTTGTTATACTCAGTTTATTTTTAGGGGGAAACAAGTTTTCCACTTTTTTTGTACAGTCCCTCACATCCATTCCAATACTTTCAGCAATCTCCCACTAGGAAGTTGCTTTGGCAAGGTGTGGTTACATTTCTAGGTAGTAACGTGTGAGGTTATGCTGTAGTTTCGTCACAAGGTTTCAGACTGGTTTGGGGTTACAGTGTAGCTAGAGCATAGATATTCTATTGTATCCTAAATCCCCACTAAGCATGCATTCTTAGAGTAAAGTGCACTATTGGTATAATATGACACAAAGAGATCTTAAGCTTAATCTGAACGTTCAAACATTTTGCCATTAGCTATGTATCAGTATGATACATGCCTATTGGCAAAATTGCAATAGATATCAGCAGTGCTGACAGTTGCAATGTCTGAACTGCCACAAACACTACACACACTGTATTGTTTAAAAAACTACATGAAGAAAACCAATTTTGTCCACTGATGACACAATTGCCATTGTCATTAAATTAAGTCTAGTGCTTAATGCATTTCCGTGTTGCTTGTGCTTGTACGAGTGTGATCTAGCATTGACAAAAAGCAGTGGAATACATACATACTGTATACAGCAGTTTTTCATGTAATTTTAGTCAGTCCCAAGAAAAAAATATTGGCAGTCATGCAGGCATCTATGCAAATCTGTACACTCATCTTCTTAGACCAAAGCAGACCGAAGTGGACTTGCAGATGCAGACACTATAACACCTTTTTCACAATCTCCTGGTGCATCTTAACATCTGTTTTAACACCTCACTTTCAGAATCAATAAAGGTTAGAAACAATACAAAAAAAAAAAATTTTTATGCAACTGCAATGAAATTGGTTTATATGTGTTAAAAGTATTTAAAAATTTGTTAAAAATCATTCCTGTAGTTACCTTTCCTGTAATTATCCAGTTTTGTGGGATAACGGTGATGATCTGGTGTGGCAATAATGGCAATCAAATACAAAAGATAAAACTCATGACTGTACATTACTGTGTACATTATGCATTACTGTGTTATGCAGGTAGATTAACCTAAGCTTGAGCTCTGTAAAATTGTGGAAATGACATGAATGACAGAAATTTCATACAATTGTTGTAGGTTAATTATTTCTGATGTCAGTTGCATTTAAATAACAATAATTAGTATTTATTATTAGCACAGATGTAAAAACAATAGATAAAATGAAAGAAAGAACATGAGTTGGTGGAGGGGAGCCTATAGTGAATACTCAAGGACACAGTGTGATGTGGGAGCCTGGCTGAGGTGTTGCAGGGAAGCAAGTGCGGATAAGAGGAGGGGTGGGAGGAAGGAGTGCTGACGCATTTAGGAGCTGGTGGAGGGGTGAGGAAAGGGGGGCTGCTGACGTCTGGACAGCCATGCAAATCTAGGAAACCAAGGAGATGGCCCTACTCCAAAGTGCGCCCAGTGAACCATGGTGATTCCAGACAAAAGATGAAATGAAGCACCAGGGAGGCTCAAACGGCGAGTTTAGATTTCTTTGTTTGGCTGTTTGGCAGCACTTGCCTCTGTTTTACAGAGTGATCCACTTAAGTGAAGAGCACCTTCTTACCCAGGGAGTTTTGGAGACAGATAGCAGAGCATGTTTCGTGGTATAAAAATTGGGTTGTACAGAATGCATTCTCTTTTCAAAGAAAAAGATTAATGAAAAACATTATATTGTCTGTTATGATGGATTGCAAATGAGCATATAGATTCTGACTTAAACAGTTTTTCTTTGGTTTGTGTCCAGGGGTGAAAACTAAAAATTTTTAGCCACTCAAACATTTAACCAGCCACTATTTTACCACCGCCGCCAGAACAATCAAACTCTGTAAGAAAAAAATTACTGCTAATAAATGTTACAATTTATCATACATGTGTACTTATACAGACTGATGTAACACAACACAGACTGTTTTCTCCAGAGCTGCATTTCATCGAATGATGCATTTCACCTCCTTATGGTCTTTAGACAATTTGTGGTCATCGAAGCTATTAGTCTTGCTGCTGGAAGGCATGTGCAACCGGCAGTTGGAACAAAGCATTGGCTGCTCTCATCAAAAACGAGTCAGTCGCGTACCTCACCATTGTCAGTTCTTTTTCATTTTTCATTAAAAACTGCAGTTTAACATTAGGTTCTATCTTAAAACCTCTTGAGAAGCGTGTTTCTTTAACTCCAGAAATTTAACGGCACATTGCTAAAGTTACTGTTTTAATTTTCCTCCTCCTTCTAACGACCCTTTTCCATTAGTACCTGCTCGGATCAGCTCGAATCGCCACGACTTTCCATTACAATCCTATCAAACATGCGTTGTTGTCGTCATAGCAATGTGTCAGAGCTTCTCACGATGTACTTTCTTGAAGGAGACTATGGGTTTAAATGTGTCAGGAAATGGTCCATATTATATTATTTAAGTTTGATAAATACCAATAGCCAAACATTTTCTTTACTAATTAGTGGGGTATCAGTTTTATTATCATTTCACTAGCTGGGCCCACGTCCTCATGTTAGGTTTGACAGCGTTTTAGTAGGTAAAAGTGAATGGTTTGACATGAACTGAGCTGCGGTTTGGGGAAGGCCTCGAAGGGGACTGGCGATGGCTCCCGGGCCTGGCAGATCCTCATGTACTAAATAGAAGAGAAGAAGTTAAAGAATAGAGAACAAGGAGGGAGGGAGGGTGGGGCACGTAAACGAGAATGATCAGCTTGCAGAACTGGGGGAACCTATATAGATGACAGCCGGAAGGAGCGTGTTTGGAGGCGTGGTCCTGAAATTCCGATACATAATCTCCAATAAAAGTGTTTCACTTACAACACTGAATAAATTCAAATATGACATAACTCATGCAGTATGAATTTATGTGTAGAATAAAACTGTTTATTTTAGATGCTCAGTCACACTAGAGTCAAACTAGAGCCCCAACCTTACTGCGACTACAAAAATAGTTGCCTCATGATTGAATTGCATGTTTTGCTGTCAAAAACCAATTTCAAACACCTGCTGCAATCAACTGGCTGCTTAACCTCTGGTAACCATTTTCAACTCCAAGGAAATTGCAGATCACTTGGTGGGAGGCATTCTGTCTCCAAACAATTGCGGTCCAACTTGGACCAACTGCAATCACTCTGCAAAGATTTACCAGTTATGACAAGTAATTTATATAATGCAGACATGTTGTAATTAATTTGGGTCCGTCTGCATTGATGAGTGCAACTCAACTGTAATATGTTTCTTTGAATGTTGTATTCTGGTTATATTCCTGTGTAAAAGCAAGGTTTTCAAGTGCCTGGGTGCCTGGTTAAGTCCTGTAGCATTTGTGTCACTATCTGTGGAACAATTTCTGAATTTCTTTTTCAAACCTTCAAACCTGTGAGATTCAACATTCTGAATGTAAGCAGTTACTGTGAATTTCTGTTTAATATGAATTAAACACAGTTACAGATATGTAGACGGCTGGAGATTTGTAACAGACACCACCAGATTTGCAGTTTTTACAGATTTATCACAGTTGCAACTTGACTGCATTCAGTTCCAGACTGACAGCATGCTGATAACACACGCACTCGTCTTGGTGAACAAAAGTCACTTTTTCTGACTGCAACCTGGTCCCAATCTTTAAAACAACCTTTGAAACAACAAAGGCAAAACGATCTAAAGTATATTGCAAACACTGGCAATAATCTTGTGCTGTAGTCTCCAGCTGATCTTTTCTTTAGTGTCACCAATTCTAGGTTACACTAAGATTGTCGACTAGAATGCGTTTCAAATGACAGTTGAGCTATATCAAGGGTTAACTGGTGGAATATGTTGCCATCTAAATGTGTTTAATGTCATCAGATGTATTACGCTGAGGTAGTGTTCATATATAGCAAATGGCTCTATTCATTTATTGTAGCAATAACTACAAAAACACCAAAGAAATAAAGAGAAACCACAGCCCATCATTACTTTAAGAAGGTTTGTTGTGAAAAATGTAAAAAAGTTTCTTTCCTGCATTTCAAGTAGTAGATGCATCTCAACATAAAGAATGTTCAAGTCATATTTGTTTTGTTACAAAGAAACTACTAAAGGAGATCTTTAAAAGGAGGACAGCTCCTTGGACCCCCCCAAAAAGAGACACCCAACAACTGGAATTCTGAAGTGATAAAATGACTTTTAATTCAGCACTTTAGTTGCAGCAACCAGGTCTTTTTGAGGAGCAAAAAGATGTAGAAGTCTGCATGTGTCTTGTACTATTGTAGATAGGGATGGGTATTGATAAGATTTTCACGATTCCGATTCCATTTTCGATTCTGTTTAACGATTCGATTCTTTATCGATTCTCTTATCGATTCTTATTTTTTTAAAAAGAGAACACTAAGGTCGATTAGCTAGAACTTTGTTTTATATCTTCTCTTTGAACAAGATAGAAATTTAGGAGTAACACGGCCTCACGAACCCAACAGTGAGATCTTAAGAGATCCACAGCCTACGGCTCTTGAATGGGGTGTCACAGGGTCGCCAGGAAAAAAAATTGTAAATGTAAAATAATAAAATAAATATTCTTCTGTAGCAATAACAAAGTATAACATAAATTATTCTGTGGCAATTACACAAGAATATCCAGTAATGTCCCTGCCTACAATTAAACACATTCACTTACCGAAAATCGGGGGCATCTGCTGTGGCAAATGGGTGCAAGGCTTTGACCACAAACTTAGTCACTGCTCGGTGACATTCGTCTATCCTGGCCTGAAAGGAGACGCTACCGGTAGACTGCAGTGAGAACTGCCAGCATCTGAGCCAGCCAGACTCTGTCTCTCTCATCATGGTCACCTAAATGCAGCGCACAGTAATGGTATGTTTTGTAATAAGGCAGATCGCGCTAACATAATATGCACTGTAAGTTGATTATTTACCTGCCGCATTAACGGGAGAGGACGTGCAAACGTTACCGCAGCTGCTGGGTTGAGATTCAGAGCGGAATTAAAAACACGACATTCATTTAAGGTTATCGCGTGTTTTGTGAGCAAATGCTTTTGCATATTCGTAGTGTTTCCTCCTTTAAATGAAATATCTACTTTGCAAGTATTGCAAGTTGCCCCGTTGTCATCCGTTCTCGTAAAGTATAACCAAACTTTTGAGCGTCTGAGCCGCTTAGGCGCCCTGCCAGGTAAATGACGCTCCGCAACGTGGTGACGTCATTCGGGGCGACTGGAATCGATAAGGGAATCGTTTGCAAAATTGCAAACAATTCCAAGGAATTGAAACAGTGGGAACCGGTTCTCAACAAGAACCGGGTTTCGATACCCATCCCTACTTGTAGAGTTTAATCATCATTTTCATTGCTTAAAGTATAAACTGGCAAGAAAAATAGCAAAATGTGGGAGCTAAAGTATTGAGGTCGTTTTACTTTTCAACAAGTACAAGTTTGGAAGGTGTAATTCAGCTTGCAAACATTGTCTTGTCCCTGCACCTGGCTTAAATATAGTGCTCATATTGCACAAATGCACACATTTGCTCTTTGCATATGTGCACACATGTGCACAAGTCTCTACTTTCATCTTTGTTTAGGGTTAAGAGAGAATGATTTCTTTAGAAGTGGAGAGCATCCTGGAAAATGGTCAAACAGTCAGACAAATTAAATTTTTCACCCTGATTCATATGCAGCAGATTTGATAGTCATCTTAAAGCGGTAATACTCCACGGTGTGATGTGTTAATGAAGCAACATCCATAAGACTCAATATAGATATAATTCTCTGCTGAGTAACCGCTACAGCTCCACACAACTCAAATTTTAAAGCCCAGGTCAAAGAAGCTGTGCCATGCCACCTCTGGCAAACCAGGTCTGGGCCACCAAAGAGCCGTCATTCTTGTCGGTATGTGGGCCATGTGTAAGCACATTGTGTGGGCCAAATCGGGGCCATACCAATTTTGCTATGTGGGGCTGCTCGTCACTTCAAAAGTCCAGCACACCCCTGCTACCCTTTAACACACATACACACTTGAAACAGAAGGAAACAAAGAGTAGGTTAGTCCAGGGAGCAGAAAAGACATTTCAGGGGTTTGACCTAGCCACAGCACAAAACAAGGAGACAGAGCAGCTCTGGAGACCAGCCTGGAGGCCAGCAGCAGAGATGAATTTGTTCTGGGGACCAGCCTGTAGGCTAAACGGGGCTGACAGTTCTCTGCGGAGCTTTGAAACAAAGAAGGCAAAGACCTTCTTGTGTATGTGAAGGCTGGTGACAGACACTGTAAAGACTCTTCTGTAGCCAGAGTGGAGACCAGAAGAGACCAGACTCCTCAGGAGACTTGGCTGGCGGCTGATGTCACACTGGTAGAGAAGACAATGTGCCTAAGAAGCCTTAGCAGGGGTGCATCAATAAAGAAGGAGATGAAACACCTCCGGTAGCTTGTGAGCGAAGTGACGAAGGAGGTGTAGACCACCTGAAAGCTTTGAGGGATGCCAGTGGTGAAGCCTGAGCGTCGCAGGAGCCCTACAAAGCTGCTAAAGATGGTGAGGCAGCTCAGGACCTACAAGTTCAGGTGTACTGGGACTCTCATTCTCAGGCTAAGGTCCAGACAGACAAGTTCTGGTTGCTTGTGTTTGATTGTTCCAAAACCCACTAAAGGAATGGTGGTGGTTGATCTTGGAGCAGACCAATTCCAAGATCAAACAACGTCACATTTTAGATCAACTAACCCAGACACAGAAAGAAGGCACTGGCGAAAACGCGCTCGGGTGCCAGGCAGTGGAAACTCTGTCAGGCTGGGCAACATTACTTCTTGAGGTAGAAAATGGGTCTGAGGGGATCAAATGAGGTGGGTCCTAGTTGGTTTGAAGTGTAGCCAGTTGTTCCATATCTGATCAAGCATCCATTAGAATCAAAGAGTCTACTGCCAAAATCTTGGTGCCAGACACAAGAGGGAAATTCACTAACGTTTCCTTCCATGTTGTGTTGGTTTATAGTTATATTAGCAGGCTCTCTGTGGCTGGCTTAGTGTTCTTTTTCCAAATAGCCAGCAGGAGAAGAGGTACGTTTTTTATTTTATTTTCACTTTTTATGTGGATAGGAGTATTTTCAGAAATGAGCTCAAATGTTTGATATGGATATGTGTCATTGTAGCTTGGTTAATGTAGGCTGAGTCTAATAGTTGGGACATCTAACAGGATAATGTTGGTTTATTTCACCCTGATGTATATGCTTTTAATGCAGCCATCTATGAAAAATCCATCCATTCACTTATCCTTTTCAGGGTCACAGGGGACACTGGAGTCTATCCCAGCTGTCATAGGGCGAGAGGTGGGGTACAGGTCACCAGTCTGTCACAGGGCTAACACACAGAGACAGACAACCATTTGCACTCACATTCACACCTGTGGGCAATTTAGAATAATCAATTAACCTATCCCCTCTAAGTGCATGTTTTTGGACAGTGGGAGGAAGCCAGAGTATCCAGAAAGAACCCACACAAACACGGGGAGAACATGCAAACTCCACACAGAAAGACCCTGGCCTGATGGTGGAATTGAACTCAGGACCTTCTTGCTGTGCGGCAACAGTGCTAACCACCATGCCACCATGCTGCCATGCTGCTCTCTAATGTCATATTATTCTGCAATAATGTTTTTTATACAAACATTGGGTTGAATTTAAACCATCCTAAATACTACAGAATCAAATATTAAGGTTGAAAGTATTAGAGTAAAAATAGTAATGTGTTTGTACTTACAGTATGTAAATGGACAAGGAAGATTATGATTATATGTGCCTGATTAATTATGGTGTCACCACTGTATCCACTCAGTCATAAAATAACTTTTGCATATTTCAGACATCAGGAAGAAGTAGCACCAGACAGGTTTGACGTTCACAGAAACCTACAATTATTTTTTTGTGTGAGTCATGGCTGCACATAAGCAGGTACTGATTGTTGAGTGTGTGTGTGTGTGTGTGTGTGTGTGTGTGTGTGTGTGTGTGTGTGTGTGTGTGTGTTTTCACCTCGTTTTTCACAGCTGTCATTCTCATGAAGTTGTGATCAATTTTTCTTACAATGATACAGGTTATCCACCACTTTGATCAAGACTGAAATATACACTGGCATGAAATCTTTGGTGATGCCTGGATGGATATTTCTCTTGTGCCATGATGACATTTATACTTTGTGTTTTTGTGAAATGTCTATGACCAGACATTTGAAGTAAAAAAATTTGGTTATCTTCTCAGTAACAACATATCATGGTGTGAGAGCAAATAATTGAACTGTAAATTATAATTCTGTCTCATTGTGTATCGCATAGTGAACTGAGTGAAAATTAAAATAAAACAGAATGCAAACATTTGCAAATCACTTGTAATAAACTGAAAAAGGTTAGTGTCAACCTTGCAAGAATCTGAAATGCCAAATGGACTGAGGGAAAATAGAAAACTGCAGTGTAGTCTCACCAATCAAAATTTCAAATTAAAATTGACTGTAATCCTACATCCTCTCAGCCTACGATGAGAGGGACCATTCCAGTTTTCATGCATGGGTAACTTACATATCTGTTAAAGTACTGTTAATGTCAGTGGAGCAAAATACAAACCCTTTCTTTTCACAAACACAATATCAAACTACATTCTGCATGCACTTTACCAATGTGGATCTGTAGTGAAATTGACTGTGTGCTGAATTAATAACTAAAAAGAACACATAAGAAGGCACTTGTTAAAAGCAAACCATTCATTGCATTATAAAACTACGAACCCTTTTAGCAGATATAATTCAAATATACCATTAAGCATTCAGAATTGCAATAGGCTTCTTACATTCCTAATCGGTATGGTGCTGTTAAAAGAAGTAGTAACCACAAGGTGATACACATGCCTCTGTGCTGGCTTTAAAAAAAAAAAAGAAGAGAAAATTACTGCATTCTGTTTATGCTCACATTTGGAAAAACAGGTTGTATTTGCAATGTGAATATGTTTACATGCATGAATACAATCTTGCATAGTTACTTCTAGAATAGTCTCAAAAGTCTCAAGAGTTTGAACTAAGATAAAAACAAATGTTATTTCCATTTCTTAAGATTATCTGAATTAAAGCAGAAAATCCAAATATCCAAAATGATGTCAAAAATCCAACCAGTGGTTGTTTTAGAACTCTTTTTCTTTAGTTGATAACCGAGTAACTGAGTGAATAATCACATCTTGATGTGATAAAAGCAGTAATAAAGAGTCACAGAAATCAAAATTACTACACCTCATGTAGTTTAACAATAAGGGCTGTTTTTTGTTGCACATGCCTTGAATACTTGTGCATCATCACTTTTCTTTGCCTTTAACTCTGAAGCAGCTACTTCATTAGAGTACTGGAATGAGTCATATAGTAAGCAAGAGCATGAGGTAACGATGCCATGACTGGCTTTTTCTCAGACAACGAAACAGCTGTAAAGTCAGAGTGAAAAACAGATGTTAGCAACTGCTGAAATTAGCCATCATATTTATCACTGTTGCTTCAGGGAAATGTGAGTTAACTGAATCTACTTGACTGTCAAAACTGTTCACAGAGTAGCTTGGAGCTAATGACATCAGAGCATGGGAAAGGGTGGGGCTCACTCTTTGGCATTCTTAAATCATACTGTCCCTAATAAGCACTCAACTCATGGATTTTACTTTTTATGTGTACTTTTAACAGTTTCCTATTACTGCGCAAAGCACTGGGAAGAGGCAACGCAGAACTATCATTAATTCACAGAAAACTGTGTTTAAGAGTTAAGAAACTTGGTCGGATCTGGATCTCTTCCTTGAAAACATAAAGGGTAATTCTCAGCCTCTTGTTCTTATATGTCCTGATCCTTCAATTCCCAATTGCTTCAGCACCCCCAAAATGAATCAAAGCACCCCCAAAGATTTCTTACTTTTTTTGGACAATATTTGCTGTCTGTGTGACACACTGCTAAAAATATAAAAACCATACAGTACTTGGTTGAGACATAACATTTTAACAACAAAATTATAGATACCCCCCCTCCCCCCACCTTCCAAAATGGTTTGTTCCAGCTCGGCTCTCCCCTACTCTGGCTCTAGCGCCGTTGCTGCCAAAGCAATGGTGGCTGAGACGCAGCGGAGCGAAGGTGTAAGTGCCTGGCTTAAAACATTTTAGCTGCATTTAACCTTCGGTTACTCTTTATATAGTTAGGTAGGAGTCAGACCATGTTTCTTTTTAGCTGAAAAACATTACACCCAGGTAACCTGCAGTGTTGAAAACATGTTTTCCTACGATGTTTGCTACACTACAATCCGTCCTACTCTGTAGTAAAATCAGCGACATTTGACCGTCCTGTTGCTCCCATTGAAATGTATACAGCCAATTTAAAATCTAAAACTTAAAATTGTCCGTAGTTTCTGTTGTTACCACTGTCCTGTTTGAAATGGATACTAACTAGCTAACTGACTGAATGCCCATTAACCTATGACTCCTGTTGTGTGTGTTTGTGTGTGTGTGTGTGTGTGTGTGTGTGTGTAGAGAGAGACAGTCAGGTTCATAAGGGATATAAGGAAGTTTTTTTCAAAAAAAGGAGCCACATTCAGGTAAAAGTGTAAAATCAAATGATCCGTCAATCAAAAATAATGTTGGATCAGTGTTTCAATATTTATATCTTTTATTAGATGTTCATGTGGTTTGCTTATTTGCCTTTTGGTTGAAAGTAGACTGAGAGAGGACTTTTTGTTAGTGATCTTAATAGTATTTTTTCATATTAATGTAATTTTTCATCTAATTGAATACAAGCTATTTGTGTATGATTGTCAGTCCAAAGAGGGAGAGAGGAAAGAGGTCAGGAAGAACCAGGTAAGAAAACAGACAGGGAACAGTGACGGGCACAACAGAAACTGTTAAACTGACAAAGAGAAAAAACCTGATTTTACTCATACAATCAGGAAGTTGTGCTCTCCCTATATTAAAGCTGCTATACAGAATCTGCTAAACAAACTGGGTTGAAACATTTTTGACCCTCTTTAACAACATTCCAACATAACATTATCATTGCTTGGGGAGATTAAAATTAATCATATATTTTTATGTGGTTCAGCCACAACTCTACTAAAACCTCAGCCAGTAATACGTAGGCCAACTTTTGGACCGTCCAGTTGTCTGTATGACTGTTGCAGTACAGTATCAGAAAGTGCCAAACGGTGCCCTGGTGGAGTGAGGAGCTGTAAAGAGAAGCAGAGTGCTCTGTTTATATTCTAAAAGTGTTTTAAGCTAGCTTGTTTCAAAGATTCTGTACTGCAGCTTTAAATGTTTTCCAAAAGCACACATACACTTACCTTATCAATGTTTCTCAAACTTTTTACAGTGTGTACCACCTGATAAAAATGTCAAGCTCTCCCAAGTACCACTATGAAAGCATGAAACTCATAAATCTCACAACACAAAATTAGTATTATTAAATTAGTAAGATTAGTATCTGCAGTAAAGATTTTTATTTGTAATAATTTATTCTGTTTTGGGAGTGTTTTTTATGTATCTGTATTATATTATACATACACATTAAAAGTGAATCTCTGTCCAAAAAATGCACTCAGTTTACTTCTTACTCACTATGAGCATCATTCATTAATCTTCCCCCAGTAATTAAGGTTAGGATATGTATTTTTTATTTTTATTTCATTCCATTCTTCTTTTGCAGCATTTTACGGAGCCCCGCGGGGGACATGGGAGAAAAAAAAATTAAGACGGACTTTTGCGAGATCTCGCAAAAGTAACTCAGGATCTCGCAAAAGTTTTAGCCACATTCGGAGGCCGCCAGCTCGAAGCCGACCAGGAGGTCGAGGCACGATGTGCCGGGATAGCGGTGTTCCTCCCGGCTGTAGTAGGTCTCAACCTCCCGTTAGCTTCGAGATGGTGGGTGTCAGATCTCCGAAAACGTCGGAGCACTTTTGCAAATATGTGATGTCTCGTAAACCGAGCAGATATTTGACATTTACACAGCTACATTCACGCCTCAAAATGTCTTAAAAGTTTATTTTGTGACCCAGAAAGAGTAATATTACAAGTAAGTTGCTGCCGCTATTGTTGAAAGTTTTGCGAGATCCCGAGTTACTTTTGCGAGATCTTGCAAAAGTCCGTCTTAATTTTTTTTTCTCCCATGTCCCCTGCGGGGCTCCGTAGCATTTAAATAACCTTTATCAGATTTGATGGTTTTGTTACAGACTTTTCAAAAAAAGTGTTTTGCCTTTCTTTCTCAAATGTGGGGATTAAATTGTGTTAAAATGTACAAAACAGCGATGTCATGTTTTGAGACGAGGACCCAGGCACAGAGAGACTTGTTGAATTTAAGAATCATATGATTTAAGAAAGAAATTTGCAGACTTGCACAGAGATGGTAAAATTATGATGACTGATAACAGAGATGAAGACAACAGACGATGAGGACAGGGAGGAACAGGGGTTTAAATGCACCAAGGAGACAGTCAGAGAGAACTTGGGACAACTGGAGACATTTAAGGATGCAGGGACTGACAGAGACGGGGAAGAAGTCTCATTCTGATGTGTAAAGTTTATCTTGCCTGGATGGGCAGCTCTCTGGGTGCTCAGCACCCCCAAAGCTCTAATCCTAGAATTGCCCCTGGTTAGAATCCTCACAGCTCCATTTTGAACAACCTGCAAACATTCCAGGGAGTTTTTTTTTAGACAAATTAACAGTGAATTACAGTAACCCAAACATGATCAAATAAATGCATGAAAAACAACCAATCAGTTCAGAGCGTAACACAATGAGACTTAACTTGGCAATATTTCAATATCTAACAGAGATTTGACATGAGCATCCAAAGTGAGAGTAGAGTTTCCCCAAGGCTCCTGATGAACAATTTAGCAAATGTCACAAGAGGACCAAAAGCTTTCATTAACCCCAGGCACAAATCTATCAGGGGCTCAAACAACGAATTCATTTTTTTTCTTCATTAAGTTTGAGAAAGTTGTCAGCTATGCAACTTTTAATAGAGTCTAAGCACTCATTCAAGATCTGCAGCTTGAATTATCTTAGGGATTAAAAGACATATCTAATTGAATGTCATCTGCATAGCAGTGATAGCAAATGTCCTTAAATACCCTCATAGTGTGCTGAGGAGGGAGGAGATATAATAGAAACAATGAAGCTCCCAATACAAAACCTTGGGCCACACCATAGCTAAGAGAAGAGGATGTACACCTGTACTTAGAAACAACCACAGAAAAACACAGTTCAGACAGATATGATGCGAGCCACTTCAAAGCAGATACGCCCACCCAAAATTTCAACCTATCAAGCAAAATGTGGTGGTCAACAGTATCAAAAGCACAGGTAAGGTCCAACATCTGCAAAACAGAACATTTTCCTGCATCTTTTTGTATCAAAATGTCACTGGACACTCTAAGAAGCGCAGCTTCAGTAGAATAAGCTCTATGAAAGCCAGATTGAAATTTGTTAAGTGTACTGTAGTTTGTCCAAGTCAAATACTGTAAGCTGTAAGATACTTAGCCAATACCTTTTCTAAACTCTTAGCAAGAAGCCAGTAGAGTAGGCAAAACAGTTCAGAGGGCACACCGGAAAGCCAGTAAACCCCAACTCCTCAACCATTGGCCAGCATTGGTGGAGAAAGAAGCCATCTGGTGCAAGAGGAGGTGGAAGGTGGAGGAAGAGACTCTCAAGGGTCAAAATGAAGGGTGACAGGACTGCTTGGGATCTAGGTCCACAAATTCGGGAAGCTCAAGTAGCTCGGGATCCATAGGGTCATGATTCAGGGTCAGGCAGCTCAGGACCTAGGGGCTCTGGCTTGGATTGGACAGGACCCAATGAAGATGCTTGTGCCTGGGGCTTCTCAGCAGGTCATGCACTCTCCTTGGTTTGGGGCCGTTTAGAAGGGCATGCAGTCTGGGATTCAGCTGGGACTTCAAAGGTTTTTTTTTGGTTTGCTTTTTTGAAGATTGAGAATTCTCTTGTCCCGTTGTCCAGTTGTTACTTCCATTTCAACCTGTTCAACAGAGGACATCAGGGGCAAGACCATAGACCGACAAACATGCTCAGAAGGTGACAACTGACGAAATATAAACTCACCGTCAATTGCCCTTTGTCTGGAGCTCCATGCCTCATGAGGCAAGGACGATCATGTAAAAGGTGGTGGATCAGCCCAAGACTACAAAGGAAGAGATTGTTAATGATCTAAATGTGGCTATGACTACAGTCACCAAGAACACCATTGGTAATACACTACACCGTAATGTATTCAATTCAATTCAATTTTATTTATATAGCGCCCAATCACAACAAAAGTCGCCTCAAGTATTGAAATCTTGCAGCTCAAAGCCCAAGGAGGCACATGTATAGAACCGTCTTAAAGTAGCCAGTGAACATTTAAATAACTCAGAGGCAACTTAGGATAGTGCTCTTGTCAGATGAAACCAAAATTGATCTCTTTGGTATTAACTTGTCTCATCATGTTTGGAAGAAGAGGAACGCTGAGTATGACCCCCAAAACACCATCCCCACAGTCAAGCATAGAGGTGGAAATATTATGCTTTCTGGCTGTTTTTTTTTTTTTTGTTGTTGCTAAGGCTGCAGGATGATTACACAGGGCAAATGTACAAAGGGCCATGTACCAAAAAACATTTAACCTCTTAAGAGGTATGCAACCCTCCATGACTTCAAGTTTTTTATACAAATATCAACATGTGTGGTATCCACAGAAACTTTAGAATCCCAGCTAAATGCTCATATAAACAATTTCTATAACCACTAAACACAGCGAAAACAAGTGATGATCAAAAGAGCAGTTATGTAATTGCACAAAAGTCCACTAAACACACAAGCCACGAACTCTCCCGCCTTCATGTAACCGGGTAAACGAAGCCTGGTTAGCTAGCAGAGCTCTCACAGATTCCAAAACACCAAGTTTCACCACCCTCTGACCAAAATTTACTGAACCAGCCGCAAAAGAAGATTACAAAAATGTGTAGCTTAACAAATGTGCTAACATAAAGCGTCACTTGCATTTCTGGTTTCCTCTGTTGTTTTTCACCAGTAGCTGATAGCTGCTTTAGCTTCTGATAATGGCCTCTCTAACACCATGCATCTGAGCCACTTCCGTCAACAATCGCCATTTTCAGCCCAGTTACTGACTGGATTACGCCACCTGTCATAAATTTAGGGCCATGTGGGGTTTTTGCTTTGCAACTTCTGATTGGTGGAACTGACGTGAATGCGGCATCATTACCATGATTCTTTTGGCTCAAATGATTAAAAAGCGGAGTCAATCTTGCTAATCGGCCAATAGAAGCTGTTGAAGTTCTGAAGAAGTTACAGCTCCTCAGAATTTAAAGTGCCAGAGTCCATTTAAAATGTCTATGGACATGGCAGAAAGTGCCTCCTGCCTGTGAATGTGTGGATAATTATTCATTCATTCATTATTTTAGGCATGTAAACGAAATTAAATATTTTCTGCTGTTTACTACCTAAAAAATTCAGCTGACTTATGGTCTCTAGAGTGTGCCAAAATTGGACAAAGTGCACAATGCCTGAATATTTATTTATTAAAAGTGCAGTCATTTTTCACAGTTTCACATTAGAAGCATAAATCTTTGCACAGAGGATGTTTATATGTTGATTACTGACTTTTTGGATTAAAATCTGAACTAAAGCATATTTTTAAAGAGGTTATATGCTAAAAAATAAAAAAATTAATTAGGCGAGGAAAAAACTGACTTACTTTTTCTATGTTCCACCTTATTCACTTTGACACAGTAACAGGTAACAGGTTAAGAAAACCTCTTTCCCTTAGCCAGAACACTGACGATGGATCTTAAATCGGCCTTCCACAAAAAACTTACATCAATGCAACAAAGGAGTAGCTAATGAAAAAGTATACTGAGGTCATGGAATGGCCTAGCTAGTCTCCAGACCTCAATCTTATTGCTATGTATCCTGATATGTATGCAAACCTGGTGACCTGGTAACAAGAAATGTTTCACAGATGTGCTTGTTAACAAGGGTTTCTCCACCAAATACTAAGCCATTGAATGACTAAGCCAGGTCATTGAATGAAATACTAATTTCATTCAATGACCTATAAATCAATTTATAACTGTTATACAATCTGTTTTTTTTTATTTGGTTGATATTCTGTCTTATAATTAGAGACTGTTAATTTTTCTTAAATGTGTAATATCTATTCTACTATTTGCTGGCAAGCGTTGGTGTAGAAAAAGGTGAACTTAACCCTTAAGAACCCAGACCTATTTCTACTTTCATGAAAATTATGGGGGTTGTAAGTTATATCAAATGAATCATATATAACACATTTCTGAAGTTTTTTTTGTAATAGCTCCACCCACTGCCCCAGATCTGAAATGTCACATATGTGTCACATTGGGCATACAAGGTACATTTGTTCCATATATAGAAAGTAATTCTGTAAACACTTTCTTGCTTTTAAAAACAGAATTTCCTTTTTATTTTCAAATTCTAACATGGATAATGATGGTAACACTTCTTGGTTTACTTCAACAAGCTTCTTGGAAACAAATAAAATAAATCAGACCAATGTTGGAGGTACAATTGAAAATGTCACTGAAAAAACATTAACATTAGAGAGGTGTAATGAACTAAAAACATGACCATATAAAAACATTGTGCCAAAATAGAAAAGAATGTTACATAAAGTCAATAACTTGCTCAAATGGCTTTTTTCATTGCAGTTGTTAGAAGTTTACCTTTGGTAATGGTAACTTTTGAAGCAATTTCTTTCCTCTGTGAAACAAAGACGTACATCACATTTTTCACAGAGGGTGGTAGTTGCATTCACCTTGCAATTTTTGCACCGACCTCGCTTTTCACATTTTACCGGCCAATGTGCAACCTCATCAGTCCGGACATCCTCTGGAACTCCGACACGAACTCTCTTGGGTGGTGGAGGTGGTGATGAGATGTTCTGTGATGGGCGCCCCCTGTGTGATTTCCATAGGATCAGGCTTGTGGCAACTTCTGCCTGGAAGCTTCTTTGTTTCAGTGGCTTTTGGACACCAAGTAGCTTGCAGTCACGACGGTAAATCAACCATGCATTGACAACACCGAGCATGATGGTTTGCCAGAACAGGTGGAGATACCACCTCCGTGACTTCATGTGGTACTTGTACCTTGCAATGCAGGCATCAAGCAGGTCAATACCCCCCATGAATGTGTTGTACTCCTTCACAATGTGTGGCCTTTTGACCTCAACAAATGCCTTGTCCGATTTGCTCCAGCGACGGACTGTATCTTGAGGCTCAGTTGCACAATAGGATGAGATGAGGGTAACAGATTTGTTGTCATACCACTTCACAATAACCATGCTCTCCTCCTTATTCACCCTGGCATCAACAGATCCTCTGCCTCTCTGGGCAAGACTTTTTTCATCTTCAAGCTG
Organism: Oreochromis niloticus; assembly: GCF_001858045.2. Classification (NCBI taxonomy): domain Eukaryota; kingdom Metazoa; phylum Chordata; class Actinopteri; order Cichliformes; family Cichlidae; genus Oreochromis; species Oreochromis niloticus. The sequence goes on along the minus strand of NC_031985.2, from coordinate 34,386,136 downwards.
ACAACCTGCTAAGCGATTTCCACGAAGTGTTCCTACAAAGTAGATCTGTCGCTGAAGAAGTGTGAGCACAAGTGGGGCTGAGGAGAAGAAGTTATCAGCAAAAACTTTGTAGTTTTGCTCAGCTGGCAGAGTTTCACACAACTTCACCACAACATCTCCTCCAATCCCAAGTAAAGTCTTCTTCCCAGTACCACCTTGATAAACAACAAAATCATGGAGTATACCAGAGGATGAGCACCGGGCCCAGATTTTCAATCCCCAGGGGTGGGGCTTTCCCTTCACATACTGCCTTATTGGGCTGTGTGTCCCCTTGAAGGGTACCATTTGCTCATCAACAGAGTTGTACTCCTCTGGGACAATATCCAGGCATTGTTTGCGAAACATTTCAAGCCATGGACGGATCTTCCAGCACTTGTCTTCTGCATCTCTGTGTAATAAATCTGTATTGTCAGTGAAATGTAGAGATCCCAAGAGGGTTTGAAATCGGTTGCGGGACATGTTATCTGCTACCATAGGACATCTGGTGTCATTTTCCCAGTATGCTCGATTGCCAGGCATTTGGCATAGACCCATCCTCAGATAGAGACCAATGAGTATTTCTAGTTCTTTAACAGTGGTATTTACATTTCTCAGATGGTTGGATTTTTGTACACTGTATAAATTTGTTTGTTCCATTAACAACAGCAGCATATCATCTGTGATGAAGTTTTTGAAGTACTCCAGTGGAGTGTGGATCTCATCTGGAGGTTTGGCACAGGGTCCCTTGAATGTGGTCTCAGGGATTTCGAACGTTTTCTTTCTCCAGGAGAATTTTTGTCCTTTGATAGCTGCCTTGGGCTGCCCAGTGTCCATATGGCTTGAATGTGGCTCTGTCTCTAAATCACTTGAATCACAACTGTCTGAATCACTGGATTCACTTGATTCATCACTCTCCACGTCTTTGTGGGGAATGTAATTAGGGTCTTCAGAATCTTCATCTGAGCTACTTTCACATCCCTCATACTCACTGTCCTCTGCAGTGATAAACTCCAGCGCATCTTGAACACTATATTTTTTCTTTTTATCCATTCTACAAAAGAGTGAAAATGACAAAAAATGGGGGGGGTAACTAAAAAACGCCTCGACAAAGCTAAAGTAAAGTTCCATCACAAATTTAGGTAATTTAATAAATTAGTTATGCTTGAATTTGGTTAAATATGACTGAGAATTAACAACAAAGAATACATTTACTTAAAATAACTGAATAAGCTAAACTGACTAAGCAAATGATCAGTTTTTGTCTTTTTGTGACAAATATGTCACATCAGTTTTTTTAAGAAAATTTGGAGTTTAATGCCCGATGTGACATATTTGTCACAGCGATATTTAACAAACTGATTCTAAATCAAATTGTTTTAGAAATATTACCAAACTAGGTTACAAGTGACCTATGACATCTTATCTAAAGTTTAGAATTGCTGAATGAGTTAAAGCTTACCTTTGCACAAAGAAAAGAAAGTTTTTAAAATTAGCAGAGTGGTCTCATTAGCTAACCAGGTGGACCAAGACTTTGAAAATGGTGTCTTGAACACCCAGAGTGCCTCACTTGTCACATGACTGAACTAGTTTGTGCATTAGACGTCACTTAGGGACTTTATTAGTTAAAAGTCAAAGTTAAACCATTATAAATTGTTTTTCTCTAAGTGTAAAGGGGCGGTGACACCAGTGTCACTGTGGGTCCTTAAGGGTTAATTCAGAAGAGGACACAGGTGTAAGGCACCATAGTAGTGCTTTAATTCAGCTTGTAAGGTTTAGATTTTAATAGATTAGCAAAGAATTATGTGCAGCTGCTTTAGACTTTCCCATTAAGCATTTAGCTAGAGTCATGAAGATGTAGCTGCAAAAACAAAAAGAGAAGGAATGTTCAGCCCGAAATGCTGTTGTTACCGCAGAGCCTTCCAAATTGTCCAACGTGATTGGAACAACCTTAACAGTCTGAGGTTTGAAGCGTTGATTATATCCTTCTGTTGCAGACATTGAGACAGTTATAGACAGATACACAGACAGATATGATGGCCAAGTAATCATTCCTGGTATACGTCTTTGAAATCTGCTTAGTCTGAAGTCCTTTCCACCTTAACTGACAGCTTGGTCAGCACTGCTCCCAGTGAGCTTTGGACTCAGACTTTGTCCCTGATTCTGTTTAGAAATTTCCTGGAGAGAATTTCAAGATGAAACCGAAAGGCAGTGAGTTTGACTCTTGGTGGTCTCAGCAGTGTATTGGGGGAGACTGCATCATAGTGTACCTTTGATGACTTTGGTCTCAGGGTTAACAACTATATGCACATTAGTCAATGAGAAGTGATTTGAGGAAAATGTATCCACATATTGATTTGACTTCAATTTTATGAAATAACTGATGAATAGAACCACTGAAATTTTAAAAGCATCCTTACAAGGGCTTTAAAACCTTCGCACATTGCTGCATACCATTACCTTTTCATTATTGAAATTATTTTATAGTCTTTGTTTTTACACCTTATTTATCTTTATTTGTGTTTCTCTCATTTGTCATGAAGACAAAAATGTTTCCTAAGTCCAGCACACTTCTGAACCTGCTACATTTTATAGTTTTTATTCCCAATTTATTATATTCCAGTAGAAAGCCTATGTGTACAGAGTTTTAATTTGTTTACTCCAATCATTTTCAAATTATTTTAATTGTGTAGGCAATGTAATGCAGGCTTCTTTCTTAGATTTTTCTTAATAAAACATCATAGATTAAATGTTTAGAGGATGCACAACATTTTGGTTTGGGTTACTTAGCACTCGACTGTCTGCAACCCATGGCTAGTGGCACAAATCTTAGATGCTACTAGTGTCTGTCCTTCTACAGTTTTGGGTTCCTGCAAGCCTGCACCAGTTCTCACAGTTTTCAGCAACCTATTAAAACAGCTCAAGGACAAAATTCTGCCTTGATGAACACCATGTAAAACAGCACGTGTATTTGAGGTCTAGTAGTATGACTTTACTGCACAGCTAATTAGAATTTCAATTAGACTTTTTTTTAATCTTAAGTCCCCACAGAGCTGTTCTTTAAGAAAAATGGTAGAGCAAAACTTCTAGCTGGAAATGTGCAGTAAGCTCTTTATTCAGCTCTAACAGAGAGAAATAAAGGCCTTAAGAGAAAAAAAGACTTGTCATTTTAAATGTGTCAGTGGGGGAGGATGTCTCTGTGAGCCATTTGAAATACCTTTGTGAAGACAGGCTTCCTAAAGCATATATATATATGCTTTAGGATATAATTCTTTACTCTGGTATGCTGTTACTTTGCAGGTTGTTAAACTTTTTTTTAAATTATATAACACAAAATGAACCAACAAAAAGATTCTCTGTGTTGACAGAGTGCTAACTCACTACTATTTAGGATATGTAACTTGTACTTTGCTCTTCTGCTTGCTCATTGCTTATTCTGGGTGTGTAAGTCTTGAGAACCAATAAAAAAAAGATCAGGCAAATAAAGAGCATCTCTCAAGGCTCTCGGTATATATCAACAGCAATGTATCTTTATGACAAGTTACATGTTTGGCTCCTTTTGAGAGTGGATTAAGAAATCACTGACATACAATTAAAAACAGCACTTTAAATAAATATTTTATTTGAAAATAAATACATTTTCTTCAAATATAATCAATAACATTACAAAAGCTTTGTGGAAGTGGGAAAGGAGGAGGAAGATGAGAATGTGTGGGGGAGGATAGGCGGGTGGGTTGTCACCCAAATTAATGGTGTGTAATTTGGAATAAGGATTACAATCTCACATGTTTATCTACCATTGTAAGACAAGCTCCCACAAAGTACTGTGCTGTACATTCTCAGCTGCTTTGTGAGAAAGCAGTGGCATTCCTCTTGCTTCCTTCAACACATGCAGTCCACTTGGTCTTAAAGCTTCAGGCCCTGCACCCAAAAACATCTACACACTCTTTTGCTAAACAAACAAACAAAAAAGTAGGATATAATCTCTTGTCAATACATCAAAATCAGCCACTGACTTACATTTATTTCTGACAATGCTGTTTTGAACATTTTTTTCAAAGTACCTTAAATGTATCTAGATTAGCTTCAGCTCTAGTCTACAGTACAAAGATACAATACACAAGAAGGCTGCGCTTGTTGGTACAGCGGTAATCAGAGGCCACTGTCTTGCTAAGGCCTGAAGAATTTCCACCTTAACTATGAGGTTGTGAGTGTGTCTGCAATTCTGGCAGAGAGAAAGTGAAGCAGAGTGCTGGCACTTATTCTGTCTTTACAACAGCATTTCAATGCCCATTGTTGGACTCAAGAGCTTCAAGATGGCAGATCTCCAGTGAGAGGCAGGGATCGCAGCACAGGTGTATTGGAACAGATTAACACAGTGCACTAGTGTCACCCTGGCTCCTCTGACAGTTCCACAAAGAGCACAGAAAGTGATCACGCATCCAACCTGCTGTGGAAAGGCTTCACCCTTGACCAAAAACCTAATTACTTTTAGAAAAAGTCATCATATATGTCCATTTTATAATTACTGAGTCACTAGAGAATGCACAAGCTGACCTCAGTAAAGACAAGCATGTGAGAACATGTAATTTAAATCCTGTCAGTAGAAACACAGCAGAGCAAGCTCATTTATGGCAAAAAACATCAGCTTTGCTACTTTTTTGCTCTTCCAGTCAAATGAAATCAATGCCACAGGTAGTGACAGATTTAAATAATGACTAAACTAAGTGCTGCACAGAGTGCTGTGTCCACGCATTGTGTCCACAGCCCAAAATCTCTCTCTCTCTCATTCCCTCTCTCTGCACAGTCTCTTGATCGGTTGACCAACAGATGACTTTTGGGATGAGGATGCCCTTCGGTGGGATTTAAATGCCTTACTCCACAAACGTACACACTAAGCACACAAAGACTGCAATTAAATGCATTTTTTAAAAAAAATCCTGTTTTGGAAAACAAATTTAACCATTAGCTATGCCACCAGTAACTGATTTTGTTGTTGGTCTAACTTTCCTTAACACTTTAAATAGGCCACAATTATGCAGTTTTTCAGATGCTAAGAGGGCGTTCACCTTGTATCTGTTCTTGCACTTCTATACAGCAGTAACCTGTCTTGTAACACGTATATGAATGTCAGACATGGAGTGGTGAGACTTTGATGCACAAATAAAAACTTTGTTAAAGTCAAGACTCAAGGGAATGTGCTACTTTGGCAATGATTCAATCATAGTTACTTAGCAGGAAACAGATGCAATGCAGATTTCATCTGGTCAGTCAGTTAAATGACATTATAGGTGAAATAATCAATGTAGCACATTATACCAATAAAAGAAACTAAAATGTGCCACTTTGGAATGATGCACAACTTCATTCTCCTGCTCTTCAAGGAAATGTCATCTTTTGAAGGAAGTCAGTTTTGAAGAGCCAGCCTTCAATATGCACACAAAAATCCTTACTTTCTCATATAAACAAATTCAGAGAACTACCTTTTTATAAATTTGTATGATCTATAGTCTGCTACTAGTTAAAATTGTCATCAGAGATAAAACACTTTAAAAGATTACACCAAATCTGGTGGACCCAGAATGACCGTCTTTTAGGTCAGCTTTTCTCATTGTATTTGTTAAATTTACAATTGTTGAAAAGCCTTGGCACTGTAGGCACATGTGCTGTGGGCCAGATGGGTACAGACGGAGCCCGCTGCATCAGGATGCCCCAATTTGGCCAAAGGCAGCGGATCTTGCTGGCACCGTCTCAAAGCAGAGAAACCTGGTGTTTTTTCTGCGTTTTTGCCCATTACATTTCTTCAACAACTCACAGGCAGGTCATCGTGAAGCTGTACCAGACACTGTCATATACACAGATACAGAAATACCCAAACAGAACAGGGGGATTGTCTCCTCTCGCTGTGCTACTGTGGCCATTCAGTCATTCTTTGGGCTGTTAAATCCAAACAAACCAAACACTTTTCAACTAAATTTCTCAACAGCTCACTGTGCTCGGCTGCTGTTTGCACACAAAGTCTGATATGAAGTCAAACTCATTCTGTCCCAGGAAGAGCTCGGGTAGCTCCTGAATGCGATCTAAACCAAATTCCAGTACCAGTGAAGTCAGAACCTCCTCATCGATCAGATCCATGTCCATACCATTCAGCCCCAAAGGCCCACTAATATGTTGCATGCTGGAAAGCTGGGCCGGGCCCATCCGGTACTGAGCACCATTCGGCAGATGGTGACCATTAGTCGAGCTCAGCGGGTGTCCGTGATACTGAGTGTTGAGTTTTTGCAGGTGCATGCTGGCCATTAGCTGCTGCGAAGTGAGATTCCCAGGGAGGTACTGCTGTGGGTGTCCACCCTGCTGCTGCTGCTGCTGCTGAGAGTGCAAGTGGTGGTGCTGTTGCTGTGGACACTGGCCATTGTACATCATGTTACCAGACATCATTTGGTGGTGGTGGTTGGCCATGGGAGCTCCATTCACAGGGACCATCCCTCCAGGTCCCACCATACCTGGTCTCTGTCTCATGGCAGCTTCCATATTGCTCTGAGGGTTCCTGCCATAGTGCATTACCTGGCCATTGGGCAGACTGCGTTGGCAGTTGTGCTGTGGTGGCCCATTCATGCCCATTCTGAAGCCATGGTTCATGGGCATCATCATGTGTTCAGCCATGTCACCCTACAAAACCAATAACAACCAGCACAATATAACATTAGATTTGAAATAGAACCCATTGCATAAAGTAGACAAGTTTAATATATGCACAGTTTAAACTGGCAAGAAACCACTTTACACATTGCAAAAGTTCTATTTATTCATAAGGACAATTGAGAAACCAGTTTAAAATGCTTTTAAGGGCTTTCTAGAATAACAAAATAAGGAATAACTCAAGGAGAACTCAAGCAGATTTTTTTTTTGATTGCCAAGATAGCTAATGCTAAAGTTGTTAACTTTCATCAATGCCACTTTTCAATGAAATTTAACAGTTTGAATATCTTCCATTGATCTAATATTTGGCAAAGGCAAAAAAAAATCAATTGTATTTGGTACAATTCGCCAAAAAGTGTTGTCAACAGGGTTATTTTGGGCTGGACATAAAAACTTAAAAAGCCTGCATTACAAACAAATGTTGTGTGGAAGATCTGGAATGCTGTATGTATTACACATACAGCACAATTACTATTACTGTAGTAATTGTGCATCTTATCTAAACCTCCATTTCTGCATTTTCCATGTTATTTTATGTCATGTAGTATCACCATTGCATGTAATAATTTAGACACATGAAGTGTTCCTGGAGCTCCAGCTATTCATATATGATTCCCATGTTTATAAAAATATTTTTAGAGCAAAATAATAATTTAACCCCGCAGCTATATACAACTTGATCCTAAAAAGAATGTGTATTCATATACAACAGTATATAAAAACATGCTGACTAAGCACAATATTTGAACCCAATTGTGCTGTAAATATATTGTCAGTAAAGGTCCCTACAGTTTTTTCCAAATGACACCTATAAACACACCTATATGTTAGCATGTATAAATTAAGACAGCTAAAATCCCCAGTTACCAGTTAGAGGCACAGCACACAAAAACTGACTGCAGATGACGGAAAAAGTACGATTCAGTGATCAAGTTGGGATATCTTGATCTTAGCTGATCAGGTGAGACCATTTTACTTTCATGCCTCTCTTCAGGGGCTTATGATTTAACAAAGGTGCGACACTGAATCACTTAATTCAATTCCCCTGAAACAACAAAACAAAAAAACAAACATAATTGTTTCAAAACATATTTTTCCACAACTTCTATGATTTCTGCTTCTATATTTGAACACTTTCATTTCCTGTGTGGAAAAAAAAGAAAACTCAAAGCCTCCAAAATTTCACCATCAGTGAATTACCTCTCAGACTCACACTAACAAGAGAGGGCAGCAATACCCTTGCAGCCCAAAGGACACAGAGAAATGCTTTTCAAGACCACCCCCCTCAGCCTCAACGCACAACACCTCTGTCCTTACTAAACATCTCATATTAAGATTTCCTACATGGCAAACAGATCCTACTCACTGAACATAATTAGCTTGTTAAAATGATGACATTATTCCATGAGCTGCCTCTAAATGGGATGGTTGTGAAAACAGATCTAGATCAAACCATGAAAAGAATGCGTGAGGGTGGAAAAACAAAGAGGTTTCAGGTTTTTAAAATACCACCAAGAATGAACTCAGCCTTTGCACCTGGCTGCTTGTATCAATTCAACCCTTTTAGTGCTGATAAAACAAGAGACTTTCCTCAATAGCCTAAACCCTCCTTATAATATTCTGCTCTTGTGATATCTAATTATATCCCCTCTGTGGAGCTTATGTACTGATCGTTATTATAATTCAAATGGCACTTTGATAGTCTGAGGGAGGATAATAGTCATTATTACAGAAGCAAGAAACCTCTTTTTTATCCACATCCCTACGGATTCTTTTTATCATTTGATGCCATAAGACCGCAACAGAAAACCTATAATGCCGTTAAAGTAAGTGGCAAGGTGATTGATTCTGTCCGAATCCAACCAGTCTCTCTATTTGTAATTATGTAGTGAAATGCGAAAATACTCCACAGGACAAAGGCGAAGAGGTGCCTTTCAACCTGTTTTAAATAGCACCCGAAGATGACACCTACCCGATATTTTATTGTGGAATCGGTTTGAAGAAGTTGGATCAGTGCCGGGGTAGTTCCTTCAGCTGATGCTCCGGCTACATGCAGCCCTGCGGCGAACTCTGCAATGTCTCGGCAGTCAGAGGAGTTTGTTTTCTGGGTCATCTCAGGGATTATGTACATCTATAAAGCACCGAGAGAGCGAGAGAGAGATAGGGAGAGGAGGAGCCACCGTCCTCTCCGTCTCCTTTGTTGCTATTGGTCCGCCCCCTAAATCACTGTGCAAAGAAACGTTCGCTAACTACTTCCACGGATCCACCAGAGCAGAAGAGACCCGTTTAGCCCCGCTGTGGTCCTGGGGTGATTTCACTGCCGCCTGCTTTCATTACACTTATACTTTTATTAGCAATGATCCATACTGTCTTAACTGGAAGAGTTCTGTGGAAAGGGCATCGGTAAAGGCTGTAGGCAAAGCAAAAGCCCCACAGCTGTAGAGGAAATCATTTGAGCAAGGTGTTTTACAGGATTACTCCGGAGTAGTTCTGTACTGTAAAGTCCACTATAAAGTCATAATGTTTCATTATAGAGCACTTTTTAAAAAGTGTTTACAGGGGAAAGAAACAGTAAATGGATTGACTGTTAATAGAATACGAGAACAGAAAAAAAAAAACTAACCTGCTGAAAATTACAATTACAAAAAAGACAAAGAGCACACTGCTAGAAGGAAATGTTAAAATAGGCTATTACAAAAGAGACGGGGATTTAGAGTACATTCCAACAAACTAATATTAAATTCCATTGTGTAACTTGTGTCTTGTAGATAAGCTTACAGAACTTTAGTCATTTCATCTCTCTGGTGCTTGGGCTGCTTTCCCATTGCCGTGGCTTTCTCTAGCAACATTTGATGATGCTCCTGGTTTTTCATTACCATGGCCACTTTACATTCTGTAGTATTTTCCATGAGCAACCAACCCTCTGCTTCCTGGTCACACTGGCAGACACATGGCCAGTCTATAACAATGGGCAATATGATATATGTTAATGGACACAGTAGCATAAACCAAACCCAGGCTCTCAAACTGCTAACATCTTAATCTAGACAGTTTTGCTAGACTGTTTTTAAAAAACAGATCCACCACCCTGCCGACGGTCCTCTATGCTTTCCAGTTTCTTGTGACTACAATGCACTATGTATGCCATTTAGGCAGACTTCAAAAAAAGGACTAACTGCTTATCTGTGGTGTCAGTTATCTGTATTCCTGTGCACAACCAAGTATAATACTCCTCTAAGTCGGTCTAAACTTCAGGTAGGCTGTTCAGCTAGGACTGTGAAGGTTCTGCTTCCTTTGTTTTTAAGTGTAGGCATATGACAAGTTCACACTGCACTGCACAAGAAGGTCACCCTGGCATGTTCTTTCACGGACCTGGCCAAGCTTAAAGGAAGACTTGACTTTAGTCACCAACCAGTTGTAGCTTGCCTGCTAGTTGTCATTGGCAACCTGTGTGATGTCATCTGTAATGATGTGTCATTAATGACTACCTAAAACAGGAATGTAAACAAACAATGGCTGGGATGATACTGGCTGTCCTGTGTATGTAAAATAAAGAAAGCTAAAGCAACCACGTAAGTCTATTTAGCAGGCTGTTGAGAAGCATTCTAAATAAGGATGTAGTTACTTTACACTGATACAAATTGTACTGATGGAATGATACAGTTGGTGATTTCTTTTTTGATTTTACATTTCATTTTCCTGTTGCCATGTTGTTATTGTGGAGTCTAAACATAGCATTAGGAATAGTCAGAAGAGCTACATTTATGAACCTCATGGAACAGGCTACTACATCTAAGGTCAAAAGTTTTAATGCCTTGGGCCAACCCCATTGTGGACTTTATAAATAAAACATCAATAGTGCAGAGATGTTTGAAAAGTTGCAATATGCTTTTGTTTTTTTTAGCACCTTTTACATTCTTTTTAAAGTAAATGACTACTGACGCTATTTAAAGACATCTACAAAAAATGGACTGTATGGATGTATGCTGTGAAACTATCCTTTTGTCTATGAAGGTGTTGGGTAACAGCAAAGGCAAAAATGGCAACACTCATACAACCACAAGAACCTCCATATAGCACCTTTTAATAATAATACCTGCACTTGCCACAGCCAGCAGGGGAAATGTCTTTGTGGTAGCTGTGCAGAGGTTTGTACAGAGCCCTGAAATGGACTGGTAACCAGCATAAGCTGTTAAAAGACCCTAATGTGCCACCTTAACAGGCAATTTCAGAACTGTGTTGAGCTCTAAAACCACACTGAAATCTTTCACGAACACATTTATAATCATGTTCTATATATAGAAATTTTTCACTACAAATTTAAAGTTTAGCAAGTAGAATTTAGGAATCATTAAAAAAGTTGGGACATGGAGCACTTTTTATTGTTGTTACTGTTATTGCAAATACAACACCAGTTTCTGCAACTGCAAATTTTCCCAGTTTTTCTGTTCCTAGACTTATTAGCTTCAGGAAATAATATTAGGTACATAGTACCTGAAGCCATAATTAGTGTATTTTTGTCCTGGGCGTATAGGTATAAGAATAATGTAAGTGTACATGTACAACAATAACTATGAAATAAAATCACTGGACCGTATCCATGAGGAAATAGTACACCATTCAAGCTGTATACCCTTCACAGACATTATAATATATCCATCCATTCACTTCCGCTTATCCTTTTCAGGGTCACGGGGGATGCTGGAGCCTATCCCAGCTGTCATAGGGCAAGAGTACACCCTGGACGGGTCACCAGTCTGTCGCAGGGCTAACACATAGAGACAGACAACCATTCGTGCTCACATTCACACCTGTGGGCAATTTGGATTAATCAATTAACCTATCCCCACAAACTGCATGTCTTTGGACGGTGGGAGGAAGTCGGAGTACCCGGAGGGAACCCACACAAACACGGGGACAACATGCAAACTCCACACAGAAAGACCCCGGCCTGATGGTGGAATTGAACTCAGGACCTTCTTGCTGTACGGCAACAGTGCTAACCACCGTACCACCGTGCTGCCCTAATGCAGCATTATTATACATTATAATATAATTTGTCTTATATATCATATAAGATAAATACATTTTATCTTTAGGAGACAGTGTTGCACTAAACTACTAACAGACAAAGCCAAGAAATGACGCATTCACTTCACAGTGAAATATCTAGGTACTTATGTCAAAACATCAAAGTAAAATTCAGAAAATCCTTTGTGTTCCGAAATCAATTCACCTCCATCCTGTTGCAGAGCCAGCTCACACCAGCTAGTTCTTTTGTTTTTGGGCTGTCTTCCTGTGTGGGGAAAGTTAGGCCCCCTCAGCAGGAGCTTGGTATGCATTCCTGTTGACATACACACACACACCCTTTGCCGTAGAGGAATGTGTCCTATTTTTGGGCCCCTAAAGTCATCCAGACTCCCAGCCTCTTTCTAATCCTCTTTTCACTTGACCATTGTGTTTATTGTCTGGGAGAACACTGTATGATTTGGTCTGCAGCCACAGGCTCTTCACTTTATTTAGGAGATGTTGATTTCAGTGAGTACAACTGGTTATTTTGATGAATACAACTGTGGTTCTTCAGGGTGCAGACTTCCAGAGATTCAATTACTGAATACTTTTCCTTTTTCAGTACTTTGTGCCTCTCTCACTTGAATTATTGCTCTTTATTTAATTCTGTTATAACTTACTTTTAAATAAGTAAGTTCATTAATTAAAATAGCATTATGCATAAATGCATAAATGTAACAAGTTAATAATTTACAGTACTAGATATATGTAGTTCCCGTATAGCTAAAATACATGTTCTGTTATATTTTGAAGGAAACGTGTTTTACTGTAGTCACATAATCTAGAATTCAAAAGATGAGTGCATTCTGGAAACCCCTCAAGACTTCAGCCAAGGAAAAGGGTCTTCAACGCTTATATCAAACCATTATTTTTTAATTAATTTCATATTATTTGGCAAGCAGTCCCAATCCATCGGGACATGATTATTAACCGAATAATAACCTGAAAGAAAGAAACTAAAATAAAATAAAATAATAAGATATGTTCATTACAAAGTGTTTTTGAAACAGCACATTTTTTAAAATTTTAAAATATTTTGTATTTTAAATATGTAACGCTGGTACATGTATTCCGTTACTCCCCAACACTGTAGACACAGTATATTTGGGACTGAATTCAGGCTTCAGTATTTACAGATGTTTATTAAAGGTTGACATTATGAGCTGCAGAGTGGCACGTAGGCTGAAAAAATCCATGCTTCCAGTATGAGGTTCCACACATGGGGGACAAATAAAACATGTGCACATGACTTAAACAAAACAACTGAATACATCTTCATCAGTTTTAAGTTTAGGTAGGTGTGACGATGAAAGACAACTTGCTTTTGTTTCATGATAAGAATATGACCCTTTATACTCCCGGACAACGTGTAACTCATTTGTTTATGGAATTCTGTGGAGAACTGCAATATTTTACTGCATGTAATAGTGGGAACACTCTTCAGATTATTCTGCTTATTTGACCTTGTCTGAGAATTACTTGCTGATCTTAGTGAGACAGGAAATGTGTTCTGACAGTTAGCCAATGACACAGCTGCACTTTGGTATTGATCTTTACTCGTGTAGACTGCATTCCATCTATACCATGACTCAGGGGTCCAACATACTATGCTTTTGCAGCTTTGTATCAACATGTTATTACCGTTGCATAATGTGCAACATTATGTAATGTTGCTTCTCTGCAACTTCTGGATTGGATGTAAATTGTTTATATGTATCTGAGCAGATAAAAGACAAAAACATCCCTTGACCAATTATTTCTGACTGTTTAGCACTCTTTCTTTCTATTAGTCCCTCAAGCTGTATATGTGCAGGTTTCATATTACCGAGTGCTTCTTGTTACCCCTTTCTTTCCACCACCCACAGCACTAGTCAACCTGGTTCATTCACACTGACTGTCACTCTGGTGCATGTTTATTCCAATAAGGTCTTCAAGTATTGCCACAACATGATTAATTCATTTTTAAAATGCATTAATTAATTAATTAATTAATGCATTAAAAAAAAATGCAACTTTTGTCAGCAATAGGACAGAGCCACACACAGGGTAATCACAAAAGACCACTGCTCCAGCTGCTGTCCCTCTCTGCCACTTGGCCTCATCCAGGGAGAGAGGGAGAGAAGGCTCCATCAAACAGATTTGTAAAAAGGTCACTGAAATAAATTGCCTCTTAGGTACAGTAAAATGTGTTTCAGTTGGCAGTACAGCGAGGAAAACTACAGTTGAGTTTATTGAGGCGTATGTGTTGTGTATTCATTACACAGTTTCTTTGAAATTTATGATGAAAAATAAAAGTGTAGTTGGTTTTTTTTTGTTTTGTTTTTTTACATTTGTTTATAGAATAGGCTGCTGCTTCTACTCATTGAATGTTTTTTTTTTAAACTGAACTGAATTATTTATATATTATACTGTTTGATTCACAACAAGGAAATATATACTGTATGCACAGTATTTACTTCCTTGTTGTGAATAGCAGAGTGCTCTTTTTTTTGGCCTTTCCTTTCTCTTATACTAGACTGAGAATGGAGGGTGTCCCACCTGCTGCTCCATTTAGTAGAAGCAAGAGCATATGTTGCTTTATAACCCTGTGTTTGAGCGTGTGCTACCACATCCTTTCATGCATCTGTGCTCAAGTTGCTGTTTCTCTACTATTGTCTGCATTAGCATGGGGGGAAGGGGGTCTTGCTCTCAAATTCCTAGGTCTCTTGATGTGAGCTGTGTTGTGCTTCAGCAGTTCCATTTGGAGAGCATCATCCCGTCTCACCACCCCATCAGGCCCCCATTAGGCAATCCTTGCAAGTCTTGATTGCCTGGATCAGGTCTGGTCCTGTTAAGTCATTGCTTATTGCCTACTGACACTTTCACCTGCAGATTAACATGAAGAGGTTGTTACTAATATGCTGTATATGAAAAGCAATAACACAAAGCTGCTACAGGAACTAGGGTAATACTGTTTGTTTGTTTATAGTGTTTCATAAGACCTTCCTTTTCAGAGTGAAACACACTGACAAATCACTATCTCAAGCTATGTTTATCAGAAAGAGTTATGTAATTCTAATTTTTATGGGGAATGGACTGTGTATCTAAACCCTCTAGTGCTCTCCCATGTAAAAAAAAATGTATTCAATTTAATTCAAAATTGCTACTAAAAATTTGCTTTTCCTTTTGTAGAGGTGTCTAGTTACCACTGTAGCCTTTTCTTGTACTCTCACTTTAACTGTATCCTGCTTACCACTGGATTTCCATCCATCCATCCATCCATCCATCCATCCATCTTCTTACACTTATCCAATGTAGGATCATGGGGTGATGGGCTCTATCCCACCTTTCAAAGGTAGGATACACCCTGGACAGGTCACTAGTCTAGACTGGTCCAATCCAGAGACATACAACCAATCACACTCACATTTACACCCATAGCCAATTGAGAAGTGGCAGTAAACTTAACCCATGAATTTCTTGGGTTTGTGGGTGGAAGCCAGAGTATTTAGGGAGAACTTGTGTGAGCATGGGAAGGACACGTGAACTCCACACAGACTGTTTTTTGTTTGGTTTTTTGTGTCTTTTTCTGATTAGCCTACTTCTGCTATCATGTATGACAGTCATCAAATGGAAATGTTAAATTGCACCAACAAAACCCAGGAATGAATTTTATTAGATGTGACTGCAACACCATAGAAAGACATCTCGGTCTAAGAGAAATTAATACAACAATACTTGTTGCACTTGAGTGATGCTAGACTTAAGAAGCAAAAGCAGATAAGGTATTTCCCAAAATGTGTAATTATTACCTAAAGGTTTCCCCAAACAGAAAGTGTCACATGTAGCCTAAGCTTAATCACATAACCACAGCTTTATAACAGAGTTATTTTTCAAATGGTCTAGCAGGACTTTTTGGAAAATGACCTATTTTGTCATTTTGGTGTTGAAGGACTTATTGAGAATGATCACATTTCTCTTGACAGTAATTTTTACTTGCATTTAGAAAAATACATTTTTGACAAGACAGCCCTTTCTGCTTAGTGATTCTTTTGGATGACTATTCATATCTATTCTAGGACACAGCCCGTATCTGATACCAATGTGAGCTGACAGCAAGGTTGAGCAGACCTTGCTGGTAGCATCAGAGTAAGAATAAAAGATGTCACATCTTTTTTCGTACCTATACTAAGCTTGTCCTGTACACATTCAAAACAAAAAACATTTGTTTAAAAGAAACTACAAGTTTTGACTGATTTGAGAGCATCCCACATACCAGCCTTACTTGTTTGACTTTCTTTGGATCTTTGGATTCTTGGCTCGGTGGGTTTGGTTGTGCTCCAAGCTGATACTGCATCAGCCAAGCTGTCAAATGAATAAGGATTTATTTATTGTCATGGCAGTGTTGACAAATTCCAAATTCAAATTATACAATCATTTGTATGAGATAGGAATTGAAACTGATTGTAACTAAGCATTGTATTTTCTATCATGGAACGTGTCTTGTATTCATAGCACAAATTGTGCTGGGCTAGTTAGTGACTTCACACACTAGCGGCCTTGGTAATAACAATCATGGGGGTTTATTTATTATTATTTACAGGCATTTTATTTAGCAGTATTTACCATTTTTGTTTTACTTTGTTAAATAAATCTCTTCACAGTTTACAGTATATCTTGGAGATCTATTGAAAAAAAATATTTGTACTCCAGTCTTACAGCTGTAACGCATGAAAGTTTCTCTATTTCAAATGTATATATTTTTCTGTTGTCTGATGTGGCAATTGTAGATTAATCTTTTATGCTGCACCCTTCTCCTCCATTAAAGTGAAAACAGGTGTGTGACAACAGCCTTGCTTCCTGGCTTCTTAAAAAGAAAAAGAAGCGAAATAACAATGAGCATATCCATAACATTCAATGAAGATGTCATTGAATGTTATTAAACAGGGTGTTGGCTGTCCGATTGGCCTCCCTGCTGCTGCGGAGCCTGGGGCGGTCTGCTTGCCTCCACCCCGGGGGAAAGGGTCACATCTCTTGGGTCTGGGTGCCGTTTCCCCCTCTGGGGGCGAGGGTACCTGGACCCGGGGTATAGAGTATGTTTGGGGAGTATGATTGTGTGTACATGTCTACGTATGTCTGTCCCTACGTTGGGTGAGTGCTGAGTGTTTGTATATGTGTGCATGAGGGTGGGAAAGCACGTTTATGTCTGTGTGTGCCTGTTTGTCTGTGTCTATATGTCAGGTCGGGTCTTAGACTCCACCTCCCTGGGTACTCCCAGGCCCTCCAAGTGTGGAGGCCTATCTCCCCTCACCACACTCCCTGCTGGTAGCTGATGCCCTCAGGGGTTGGTGCATTGGTGGTTCTTGGTGTCCGGGGCTGGGCGCTCAGGTATGCACCAGCTCACTCCCGGTGGCTACTTGGCGGGGCCTGGTGCCTGTCGCTCGGTCAGGCCTCTTCCGGGGCAAAGGGGGCCCTCGGGCCTCCGGCCTCTGGGCCTGCAACTCGGTTCACTCTGGCACAGCTGGCTGCCGGCAGAGCCGGCGGGCACGCCGGTGCAGCCCCCTCTGGCTTCTGCTCCGTGGCTACTGGGTGACCCCCTCGTCTGGGGATCTCCTCAGCCCTTCCCAGGAAGGTGGCACGGATGCCCCTCCGGTGGTACTCCTTGGGCTCTCGCACTCTGGGGCCTCTGGATGTCTGGAGCCTGGATCTCCTCCATGCCTGCTTCATGCCCTGGGGGACGGGGCTATGGGCCTCCACACCCTCTAGCAGACCGTTACATGGGGAAACCTTTTGTATACAAGCGCGTTGATCCACACAGGTGTGCACACGGGTGTTCACTGTTCGTAGACATAAACTACACCTTTCTTAGTTGCTACTTCAAAGCACATTGTGCGCTGTCTGCCCTGCGTGCTGCACAACAACTTTCAATATTTAGTATTTACTGCTGTTCACACTTAGCTAGATTAACGTGATGGTGTTGTGTTTAGTATGTTGTTTTGTTTTTGTTTGGTTTTTTTGCTTGTCTTCTCTTCTTTTTCTCTCAACAGGTGATCCAGGAGATTTTTTTTTTCTTTCTCTTTGTCTTTGTAAAGTGCCCTTTCTCACTGTCCCTTTTCCCTTCTGTTTTTCTTTTCCTTCCTCTCTTTCTTTTTCCCTTTCCTATCCCCCAGTCATGTCTGTCCCATCTGTAACAACTGAAAATAAAATAAATAATAACAACAAAGTTTGATCAAATGGACCAATACGGCAATGCCATGATGATCCATTTGGCAGAATAAATCCATTTGGTATCCTTGTTGGTCTTCAGACAACAATTCTGACGGCTAAAGAACCAAATGGGACAGACAAAAAAAAAAAAAAAAAAAAAAAAGAATGTTATTAAACAGATACATATTTATTAAGTTATGTTTTTGCTGAGTGCCTGTTAGGGTTGTGTCTGACCCTTTCATACCACAGGTTAACCTCTTCAAACACCCTATTCTTACTGCATTACAGTTAAGTGTACTTTAATTACATTAATTCAAAACCATAGCTTTACACACATTCACTCTCTGAGAAGACAACATGTCTTGGACTATATGAAGAGTATATTCTTTCATCAAAAAGTGAATTTAAGAAATAATCAGTTCACTGAAAATGTTTTTGTTTGCATTACATTTTCATGATTCCTATCTTACTTTATGCAGTATAAACTACATACAAAAAGTCACCAACATTCACCAATATACATATAACTGTAGGGTGTTATATGTATATTATATATTATAATTTTACATTTTATTATATACTATATTATTATTATTATCACAGGCATATGTTTTTACACATTGTCACCCCCAAATGACTGTCTCAATTCTTACTCATTTATCTGAAGTTCAGTGTCATATTACTCAGCTATGTCTATTGTTGAGATAAAATATCCATTTTCAATTGTTTGTACTCTCTGTATGACTTTACTAATATAGCCTTGCTTTCTTTTTATGTATCCATACTATCTTCTTGTTTCCACCTTATTTCCCACTATTACCACATTATATAATAAAATGTACATCCATCAAGTCTGGTGACCTTAAGTAGAAATGTGGCATTCTGTGGCTAATCATGGTGGACTGAGCTTTTTGCTAAATGTATATCTGTGACTGTCCAGCACGTGATGGAAAAAGTGTGAACAACTGTCTAACAGTGTCCATAACTTGGAAATGGAAATGGAAAAGGTCTGGGGAATTAGTTGGTGGAGGATGAATTTTATTTCACCAATTTATAGCCAACACTAATATCTCAGAAGAAATCTGCTTAAAACAACACCACAAGGACTTACTAAACAAAACAATTAGCTAATTGAGGTGTAACAATGTGATAATACAACACATAAAGGCTCAAAAAAAGATAATATGCATTAATGTAAGGCTGTCTCAAAATCATGGAAGTCTAAGCAGAAGTCCTGTTTCAAAATGGGAGAATACTAGTCACGCAGGGTCAAACAATCTATTAATACCTGACTAGATAGTCCTTTAGTTCAGTAAAACCATAGTTATTTTTATACAGAAAAAGTTGCTTAGTCTGTAATAAGTTAATCTTAACTGTGTAACCAGCTAATGCAACGGAGATTGGAAAGAAAATCATCTGTTAAGTTACTCAATGTGAGTAATGTATTCTGAATACTTTGGATTACTTAATATATTGCCATACTTTTTACAATTACATAAATGTACTATTGCTGTGTGATTTATTACTATTACTGAAGGCTACGCAACGCCGAGCTAACATTGTTAGCTGGCGTTAACTGAGGTTAGTCCATAGACTGCTTTCAGAACTGCACACGATTATTTGCAGCTAGCAGGTTGTTAATGCTATCCATCAAGTCTAACAGTCTGCATTCTATGAATTAACCTCAGCTAACGCCAGCTAACAATCTTAGCTCAGTGGCAAGTAGCCTTCAGTAACAGTAATAAATTACACAGCAACAGTACATCAAAGATACTGAGGTGGCAAATAACCCAGGTAGCTACCACAACTAAAACAAGGTAGTTGCAGTAGGCTAATGTTAGTATTTTAAAAAAGAATTTACTTCCAGATGTTTGTTTAGGTTCGAGTCTTGTGACACTGAGAGCAGCTCGATTGCTGGGATACAGAGTTTGCATTGAATGGTCAGATTTGGCCCATCCCTTTCTTCTTTAAGTATGAAGTGGTTTGGGGTTGGGTTTCCGGGAATGTGTGGAATTACCAAAATTAGAGATGTTAGACATGTGCCTAACGCCGGTACATTTAATCCGTTACTCTCCAACACTGGAGTGCTTAAACTCCGGGACTCACATCAGAACTCCACCGACTTCACCAACAAGGTCCAGAAACTTACTCTTGACCCAGATGAAACTAAAGTGTCCTTTGATGTGGTCTTTTTCTTCACTTGCATACCTACAACTGAGGCAATGGAGACTGTCAGAAAACGACTACAAGAAGACAGCTGCTTGGAAAACAGAACCGGCTTCACCCCCCACAGATTTGCACACTGTTAGACCTCTGCCTTACCCCCACATATTTTAAACACAACGAGGGTTTTTACAGACAAAAACATGGATGTGCCATGGGTGTCACCTGTTGTAGCCAACATTTACATGGAGGAAGTGGAAAGAAAGGCTCTTGGCTCTTTTAAAGGGATAGTACCTAGACACTGGTACAGATATTTTTGGTCGTGGGTAAGATGTATTTGTCATTTGTCCTCACCTAATAACATATTTCATAAAGAACAGAGGACAATTTTGCCTATTGCTTGGGTAGCTCAAATGTACCTTTGAAGCCTAAAGTGCATCCGGAAAGTAGTCAAAGTGCTACACTTTTTCAACATTTTGTTATGTTATTCCAAAATGGATTAAATTTATTTTTTGCCTCAAAATTCTAAACAGAGTGACAAAGTAAAGAATTTCTGCTTAACATTCTTGCAAATTTATTACAAATAAAAAACAAAAATATAACATGTACATAAGTCTTTACCATGACACATAACATTACGATCAGGTGTTTCTACTGATCATCTGTCAGACATTTCTTCTGCTTGACTGACAACTAAGTCCACTTGTGATGAATTCTATTGATTGGATGTGATTTAGAAAGTCACACACTTGTTTATATAAATATGTAAGTTCCCATAAATTTGAATATCAGAGCACCAACCAGTCCATGAAGTCCAAGGAATTGTCTGCAGACCTCTGAAACAGGATTCAATCAAAACACAGATATGAGGAAAGGTACACTAAAGGTCCCAATGAGCACTTCATCACCTGTAAATTGAAGAAGTTTTGAACCACCAGGACCCTTCCAAGAGCTGGCCACTCGACCAGTCTCAGTGATTGGGGTAGAAGGGTCTTAGTCAGCAAGCTGATCAAGAACCCGATGGTCACACTTACTGACCATTTCTGCAGCAATGCATCAATGTTAGAGTGGCCAGAAAGAAGCCATTCCTTGGTAAAAGGCACTTGACAGCCCATCTGGAGTTTGCACCCGAAGGACTGAAAGACCATGAGAAACAAAACTTTCTGGTCTCATAAAGCAACGGTTGCAGTCTTTGATCTGAATCCCACTCATGTCTGGAGGAAACCAGGCACCACCACACCTCACCTGCACCTACAGGGAAGCATGGTGGTGGCAGTGTCACACTTTGGGGATGTTTTTGGGCAGCCGGAACGGGAAGACTAGTCAGGTTCGAGTAAAGAATGAATGCAATGCACAGAGACATCCTGGATGATAACCTGCTCTGGAGCACCCTGGACCTTAGACTGAGGCAAAGATTGAGAGAAGGAGAAACACTCAGTGCATCATGGGAAGCCCTCAGCAGACCAGGTCTATTGCAGCATAACTAAGGGTGAATAGGGCCACCTGATCCAGTCGTAACTATGAGCTTTGTCAAAAAGGAAAGTCTTATACCTTTGGCATGCTCCAGTTTGCATGCAAAATATAATTGGGCAAATCCATAATCTAATAAGGAGACACATATGATCTTTCTTCTAGTATTTAGGTAAAAACACAAAGCCAACAACACAAAGACAAGATGAAAACCAGAGCAAAGACACTTCAAAGCTATCACCTTAATGATTCTCTTTTAAAATAATGAACAGGTAGAAATTGAAGCTGCAAGCCTGACTGCTCATCCATTTCTTACTTGCTGAAGATCAGGATATGGCTACTGGACTGAGGTTGGCATTCACTCATCTTTAACATCACGCTGGGTTGTAGCTGGGCTAGCTTAGTGTTTTACACATGAACTGAACCAGCTGATTGTAGTGGAAGTGGAACTGATAAGCAGAATGGATAGTAGTTAACAGTTCCAAGGAACTGATCTACTGGGAACAGGTTCTCTACAAGAACCAATTCTAAATTCCCATCACTACAAAAGACAAATGATTTTGTTAAAATTTAATTAAAGTGCATTTTGATGGAAACACTGCTATACAAAAGGAGTACATAAACCTTTGCAGACTGAACATCTTTCCCTATCTGGAAGATAAATCCTTGCGGGTAGGTAGCAGAAGATACCAATTTTATCTCTGAAGCAAATTTCAGAATGGTGACACAATTACTAGTATAAGAACTTTTATAAGAACTGTGTGAATTATTATAACTACTTGTTACATTTACCAAAAGGGTTAATAAATGCCATTTCCTATCACAAATGACACATTAATGGGAAATTATGGCATGAAACCACTTAGACGTAAATAATAGATGTTATACGTCACCCTAAATGAACTCAAGGCAAACATTCAGCTGAGCACGCACACATCGACCTGCTACAGTTTTGGCAATGTGCTCAGACTCACTCTGCCTGTTGCTCAAGACTAGTTGTGAACTTAGCGCTGGGAGCACAGGGTCCACTTCGCTATTCTTAGCACTCTTGGAATGCAGTATCTCTGCTCTGTTTTTTTTTTTTTTCTCAGTTCAGTCATGTTAGGAAACTTTTGGCCTGGCTGCTCTTCCTGAACAACATCTAGCCTTTGAGGCCTGTGACGATAAGATGAATAACAAGCTGTTCACTATCATGAAAAAGACAAGAAGTAATAAATTCTGTTCAGCTTGAAATATTTGTTCCCAAAAAAGAGCTGTTTCTTTAAGAATGAACAAAGTCTTTTGAGTTTAGCACAATGTAATCTCTAGAGTAAGGAAATACTATATGCAATCCTTAAAACGTATTAATCACAGACAAACTTTTACATTTGATGTTTCCCATCAAATGTAAAAGTTTGTCTGTGATTTATGTGTGTAGACAGCTGTTATAAAAGCTTAACATATAAATATGAAGTCAATAACAGCATGCTCTGCAGTTTATAAGGCAATAAGGTGAAATGTACAAATGGGTAATTGTGTATTTGAATATTCAGTCTTTTAGAAAAGGTTTGTGTGGAGGAGAGTTACATTCTTAACATGGTCTCCCAACTGCTTTCAGAACATTAACAAGTTCCTTAGCTGTGGTTTTGGGCTCAGCACTTAACCTTGCAGTGCATCATCATTTAAGGCAGTTCCTACTACTTAGTCTTTCCGAGTATCTAAATATTATTACAGTGCTGTTTCTCGTAAAACATTAACGACAGAAGAAATAGTGTGAAGAAAAAAAATAATCTGTCTTTCAGATTAGCAAAAGAAGAGTGCATACAAGCTTTATGAAAGGGATTTTAATGGTTGAATAAAGCCTCATATCACCAAGTGCAATGCAAAGCATTAGTTGCAGTGGTGTTTGTGTTTGCATTGGGCTAAGTGGTTGTTTCTGAGGAGTTGCCCTCGGCCGCTTACTTCCAGCAAAAGGAACTGTCAATGCTTCAACAACAACACATTTCGGACAGTGGTCAGTGGCTAAGGAAAGGATGTTTTTTGTCCAAGATTTTAGAATACATTGGCCCCTCAATATGGTGAAGTCATCCTGTACCCTCAGCATTTTTCTTCTTCCAAACATGGCAGGTTGAATTGATACCAAAGAACTTGATTTTGTTTTCATTTGTCCACAATTTCTCCCAAGCCTTCTCTAAATTATTTGAGATGTTTGCTGGCAAACTTAAGATTGGCCTGTACCTGTGCCTTCTTGAACAGGGGACTCCTACAAGATTTCAGTCCATTATGGTGTAGTGTGTTACCAGTGGTGTTTTTGGTGGCTGTGTTCCCAACAGCTTTGAGAACATTAACAAGTTCCTTAGATGTAGTTTGGGATTATCCACCACCTTTTCCATGATCATTCTTACCCTATGAGGCAGGATCTTGTATGGACCTTCAGAGCAATGGTAACTTATGGTAATTTAGTATATCTTCCATTTCCCACAGTTGTCACCACCAGCTGAGCCTCATCATTTCCATGGTGTCTCCATTTTTCAGTCGCATGATGGGGATTGGAGAGGGAGGAAGGAGAGAGGATGGAGTGCACAGACAGCAGGAGAATGCTGAATATCAACCCAGTAATGTTTTTTTCCAAAGCACTTTCTAAATAAACATTCACTGACTGACAACCCTGCCCTATGAAGGTAAAATGAGTAAATTGGTAAACCAATAAATAAAGTGTCATTTGTTGTCTATCAATGTTAATGGCTAACCCAACGATAGTTGCAGTTACATGCTCAGAAATTCTGACTATAAGCAAAGTCAGTTACAGAGCCAGTAGGGTGGTCAGGCTTCCCTTTTAGTCTTACTTTTGATGCATCTCATGGTATTAAAAACCTAAAACAAATCCAAAATCCAAAACTGTTAAAATCATATATGTTGTGTGTTCATCATAAAAGTCAACCTAATTTGTTGGCTGAGTAGGTGTTTAGATATTCAGATATTAAAAAAAACTGTTTTTGATTGGTGTAGTGAATTATGTTCAAAAGTGTCACATATTGTACTCAAACATTTCATTTGACATTCATTCCTGTTAGGCATAATCAGTGTCCTCTAGCAGATTCAACATGTTCTCAGATCATACAGAATGTCCTAGCAGTCGGCTGCTTGTGTCAGATTGTTTTCCTTGTTCGTTCTCTTCCTTCTCCTCTGAAAACACTGGCTGCCTGGAGTTCTTGGTATCCAGCAGAGTGATCACATGTCTTCCAGGCTTTAGTAAATCACACAGCACAGTGCAAGATGGGCTGAACAAAGGAAAATAGGCTGATAGCGAGAGAGGAGAGAGGTGGTGGGGGTGGTAGTGGGAGGGGGCAGGGTGGCATAGAGCACGTGTTTGAAGTAGCCCTGCACATACCCATCCAGATGAGAGAGCGAACACGTGGATGGGGGAGGGGATGGGGGAAGTAGAGTGACGACTTGAATGTGGGAAGGGAGGAAGGCTGTCCGAGGTAAAAAGAGGCACCTCTGTAACAGCAACAGTGCTGGATCCATGTGACAGCACCACAGTTGTTTGTAAAGAATTTCACTGTCACGGTGAATGATAAGATATGCCGTATGTTATGATTGGAGAGCCTGGGGCTGGACTTTATAATGCAGTATTCAACACAGTAACTTTGGACTTAAAAGACATATTACTTGTATACAGTAACTATCTGTTGTAATAAAAAGGTGTTTTATCATTCTAATTGTCGGGAACGGTTGATGCGAAATGCATAAGCAGCTAAGAATTTATTGATGTTGTAATTAAAATAAATGCAACCCCCCCCAAAATGCCCAGTTCTATTAACAAAAAAGAAAAAGAAAAAAAATGTTCAAGTGCTTTATCAATAGTCTATACTTTTCTCAGCATATACTGGAATCATTTATTGTTATGTATTTCATTTATTTAATCAGGCAAAGCAAAGAGAACAACTCCTCTTTTACAGTGCTAAAGTCATAGCCAACAAGCTTGTTGACCTCATAACCATTATATTCATCTGAGATACAAGTTGCAGGCTGTTGGTATAAGTCTGCCGTTGTGCATGTATTTTATGGAGCATTTTGGTCCAAAGATTACACAAAGAGTACAGTCCTTTGGGGAATTCTGACATCCATATCAACTAATGTTACAAATAGCATCTATGTTAACAGAGGCAATCAACAAGGTGCAAATGAAAATTACATTAGTGAAATATTTAAGATCAATTTTGCTTCTAAACTAATAGCCATGTGATCTCAGTTTAATAATTTATCACACCTAAGAAAGGAGATTGTTTATATGAGTGGGCGCAGACATTTTGGAATCAAATGATATTAGATGCAGGAACTCTGCCAAAGCTCAGAGATGAGCGAATTAACAGCACTGTTCAGCAAGGTGAAAGATAAATCAACATCACTGCAACGTTCTTGAAAATTCAGTGTATACTTCTGTGCTGCAGAGGCTACAGTGGGTTTGGCACTGAGCCATGCTGACACATTACATGCTGCTAGAGCACACCTGCTGGGTTTTGGTCCTTCATCCCTTCATATACTACTCCGAGTCCCGTCTTTACTCCTTCTTTGCGCACCTCCCTCTCCCTCTCCCCTTCCCCTCTGCCCCCTCCCCCATGCTATATAAACCCAACCCAGTTTCCTGGCAGTGTGGTGAGAGAGCCGTTGGGCTGTGTCTTTGTTTGTGTTCCCTTGGCTTCCTCTTTTTTTTTTTTTTTTACTGAGTGCTTCAGCCGAGCAGAAATAGTTTGAGTGGTGCCTGCCCTCCCCCACCCTAGTGATCATGCTTCAGCATGGTGCTACATGCCAAGCGACCTGAGACGCTCCCTGACTCACAGTTCAATCCACTGACTTTTATTGCTGTGACTGTTTATCACAAACACAACAGCTAAGGCACGTAGCATGGCAGTCTATGCGTTCAAATCATAATGAGGTGGTAAGTTGTTTGGTTTTGAAGACAAATAACTCATTAACCTTAGATATTCAGAGCAGATTAATATCATTGCTAATTATTATTGTTGGTAGTGTAGATCTGAGACCATAGATTATACAATTGTACATTATAATCAATATTTATAATAATGAGAAACACTTCCAAGTTTGAGATCACACGTTGTTTACATAAGATCATAGTGGGAAATACAAGCCTTGCTATTGTGTCCCCCTGCTTGGAATGTTAAGGCTTTTAAATTCTTTTTACTAGATCAGATAGTTATTCAAAACCAAATGTGAATAAATGCATCTTCTCCCACTTAAGCTAATGGAACGAGGGTTCGGTTTCAAGGAGGTAATCCCAGCATACCTTGGGTGACAGGTAGGAAACTACCTTGCTATTCACCTATACCTCTTGCTATACCTGTGGGAAATTTGCAGTATTCACTTGACTTGACTTTGCTACGACTGGAACAGAAAAATGGAACACATACAAAAGAAATACACAAATGCATCTAAAAGCCAGTTGTTCAATTTGACAAATATCTTGTTGCTTTAAATAAAAAGAAACAATTACAATAAACTGCTACTATTGAATTAAAATTTAATCATCATTTTTTTAAATTATTTCATTTTGTCTTTTTTGCAAATTATAAACAAAAGTGAAAAAAAAAACTGAAACAAAAACAGAAGAATGGAGCTGATCAGCAGCTGCAACACATAGGCTGCTGGTGAATGAGTGGTCTCTGTCCAGAATTTGTTTATTACAAATCATGAGGTTTGATAATGTCACAAATTCAGCACAAACTAATGTGAAATGTATCAAGTGTGCATTTGACATAATTGGTTAAATAAAGCTGTTTTATTAGGAGTCCAAGAAATCACAAGTGGAATGAAAAGATTATTTGTGTTGGTTAACGTGGGACGTGTTGTTGTATCTCACAGTGTGGTAGTTAAAAATTTTCATATAGCAAAATATCAGCATAGCAAAGTATTAAGTTTTGCTGTTGTGGCATGTGGCAGTCTGCCCTTGTGTCTTTCTATCATAATAAGAAAACATACAGCAATTCTCTTTAAAAGCAGTTAATCTACATTAAAAAATACAGGGACAAAAATTTCAGCTGCACTATCACCTTCAAGACACAATAATATGAAAGCTTGTCTCCGCTACTGTAAGTGACAATTTCAAGATCGTATCTCAAAATTTCAACTTACTTTTAGAAGTAACTCAAAATTTCGCAAAGCTTTTAATATCAAAATTTTCAGTAGCTTTTAATCCAAAATTTTGAGATCATAGCACAAAATATGTGATAATAACTTGAAACCAGTGTCAGAAACAAGCTTCCAGACAATAATGTTTAAGCTATTCAATTGTTTCTTGTAGATCTATATACTGAACTACTACAGTATACTTAAAAGTCATTATTATTAATTTGCTACCACATTCTCTTCATCTGTAGTTATTTTACCTGCTGTTTTATTATCTGTCCATTTATCAGTTTTGGTTTGGAGCTAAAATGCTTCCATATGAACTTGCACTCTTTTGGAGACTCATATGTTGCTTCTCGTATTCTCCTCATGTGAAGTGTAAAAATAACTGTCAAAGAAAAGGAAAAAAAATTGAGACTTACCTTCTGCCATTTTTTATCTGGGTAAAAATATGGGAGAATTGGGAGAATTTCCATCACGTCTTGTTGAAATTTGCTTAATGTTTTACCTTTGGATTGACTCCTAATTTTCTCGGTCGGGCAAAGGAAAGATGTGCTTAATCCCTGATGTTCATGGTGGATTGACATCAAATGGAGCCTCTGGGGAGGCAGCCTCTCTTACATTTTTTTGCAGTCACTGGATAAGAGCTAGCCTCTGGAAAGCTGTTTGTCATTCAAAACTGATTTTTAAGAACTGTAGAACCGATCAAAATGCAGGACATAGTCTCAATATCTAGGACACAGAAAAACACTGAAAAAAATGCAGTGAAGTCTCAGTTAAAGTGGGACATCTGGTCACCCTAGGTATATTCTTTAATACTAAACACAATAATGAGGCAAGAAAAGAGTAGTGTGATGCTTACAAGCTGTGAAGAAAAAGAGATACTGATGTCATTTCTAATCAAATGATTTAAGTCCATATATTATTAACCATTTTACTGGCCCAACATAACATAAATAGGCAGCTTGTTAAATATTTACTGTGGAGCACAATCAACTCTGAGGAGTAATAGCACAGCATATATATATGTATATATATATATATATATATGTATATATATATATATATACATATATATATATATATATATATATATGTAAGGATAGTTTAAGGAAATATCACTACAATGAATAGTATATATAGTATATAGCCATGCACACCACAGGGAATCCTTATGATGATATCTATTAAATGCATTGCTGTAAAATCTTTATACAGGCATTGATAGTCCCAGGGAACTTAAGCAACTTAGTCAGAATCAGATACATGTAATTATAAGCACACTTCTCTCATATTTCTGTATAGCTTTTCATTACCACATTTCAGTACACTAACTAATGTAGTAAACAGTCATGGGTACAACTAGGCAAACTGCACTCTGACAATAAAAGTAATAGGACAACTAAAAGTTGTTACAATTTATTTTTTTCCCCATTAAAATCAACATTATCAACAATTTGCTGATTTTCAGAAACCATTTTCATATATGATCTAGCACAGTCATTACCACTGGCTAACGCCTTTAAGTTATCCAGCTACTTAACCACTTGGTATTAGTACAGTTAGTTTTTGTATTTTTTAAGCTGTTGCTGTTATGAGAGTGTACAACAATAAAAGGTAAAAATAAATTAATTAAAAGGCGCTGATGGACCTGTAGAATTTTATTTCTCTCTCAGAATTTCACATTTGACCCTTTGCATTATACACTTTGTCAATTTATTGACTGTTGATTTAAAAATATTGTTAAATATTACATCCTCTAGTTTAACAAGACAATCAAGGCCATTACAATAATGGCCAATATAAGAAATGGCTGTTGTATACTGCTGATATACAGTCCTCCTGAATCTTTTCATTTTCATGGTATGACTTGAACAAATCAACAGCCCTGAGAAAGCATTTCTTTGTCTCCTTGTTTGTTGGCCTTATTTTAAAATTAGCGTGTGAATAAATCCTGCTGAAGGGTATATTTTCAGGATGCCATTGCTGCTCTTGTTTTTATCAGGGTGAGGAACAGGATGCCACCCTGCCCCCTACATGCCACTCATGTACGGGGTACATGAGTGGCATCACTAGGAAATCCACGTCTACTTATTTTAGAAGACTGATCAGCTAAAATCATTTTAGCTAAATTAAAAGATTGATTGTCAGCTGGCTATAGACTTGTGTCCAAAAGTAATGTTGTAAATCCTATAAATGAAAGCAAAGGCAATAATGAATAGTGTGCTGCCAGTCAACATTCACTGCTGCACACATTCACCAGAATGAAAGAGAATATTTGGGAAATCTGCTGGGTTATGGTGTCAGATTCTCTGCTGTACAGAGACCTCTGAAGAAAACTGTCTTTTTTTTGTCATTCTCATTACAGTGACTGATGAGGAAATATCCTAAAGTAAATACATGTCCATTTGGCTGAAAGATCCCTGCTGTTGTTCTTCTAAACAACCCAACCGCCCCTCCCTTCCCTTGTTTCCCAGTGCATTGTGGGATGACAAATAAACAAGTCCAGGCGGAGGAGGAGTCCAATGTTCAGCCTCCACACCAGGGATCGGTGGCAGTGTTTCTCAAAGCCAGCTGATGCACAAGTGCTGAGTCACTTAGACTGTGAATGAATCCACACTCCAAAGAACTGCATGTTGTTCAAACATTCACTAGGACAGCATGGCAATGTTTTTGTTCCCTTTGATGAACCCTTGTACCTTGTGTTCAAGGACATAATGGACATAATGACGTTAATGAACGATCTTAACTGTACAAATGAATGTATGTATCAATATCAGAAGGGAAAATCTTCACAGATATGATATAGTTGAATCAAGGAAGACATGTAGTCTTCCTGGATCTTAATTTCTTGTGATCATCAAGACTAATAGTGTGTTAAAATACATTTAGAAAGATATAAGCAAATCTATTCTGGTGGATTTGTACTGTTCATGTGTTTTCTTTCCAAAAATTATACTAAAATTATTTTTAACAGCAAGATATGCCGGAAATTGCTCTGGAATGCATATCCGGTCCTGGTCCCGGTTCCATTGAAGGTTTGCTATGCAAATATTGATAAATAATGTACCATGGTTTTACTTTTCTGCTCATAACTCCTGACTCTGGACAGTGATTTAATCAGTTTCTGATTGTTCAGCTAGTTGTGAAGAAAATAGTTGTAAAGATGCCAATAAAGAAAATACCAACAGAGCTGAAATGGCTTACAAGATTTAAAAAACACACCCAAAAACTAAAGAAATAGAAATAAACTAAAATATCTTTAGTTAATAAGAAAAAATAAATTACAATACCAGTTTCAGCATGGCAGTGTACTAACAGTAAAAAGGTCACCTGTACTTGTTTGTGTAATATTGACCTTCAGTATTTGTTTGTACAATTCTGATCATCCATATCCTTGGGGGGAACAATCAAAAGTTGTGCACCAACCTTATAATTTTTTTCTTATTCTTAAACAGGTATGTTGTACAGACCAGACCAAGAAACAGAAAAAGTCATGAGTATTGTCTTTACTGGGTTTTGGTTTGACTTGTCACAATAGCTGGTTGTGCTTCTAGTTTCCCCTGCCTCATGTCTCCCCCTTCTTTAACTGCTGTTGGCACACTGTCACCATTGCAATGACTGGACGTAAGCAATCAAGCTGGGTTTTTGAAGGCCTGAAGATTGATTGGTGATACTGATGGCACAAAACCTGCTGGTATGTATTGGTCATCCTTCAGCTAAAATGTTTGTCAGTGTCTATGTTTTTGTTGGTCATTGGTCGATAGATGGAGTGAAAATAATGGATTGACCCACTGTGAACCAACCAAAGACTAGACCAGTAGAGCATCTCATTTGTTCCCATCCAAGCTGATTGAAGTTCAATGATTCTGAAGATGAAAGGGAGGAAAATTCCACAGAACACCTGTTTCAACATACTTCATCATAATAAAATGTTTTTAAAAAATCTATCAAAATGAACCATATCACTCTGGACATCTTAAAAACCTCTTGTATAACTGTCATCCAGCATATGCTTTGAGTCATGTCCTTAGTA
Source organism: Oreochromis niloticus (assembly GCF_001858045.2). NCBI lineage: Eukaryota > Metazoa > Chordata > Actinopteri > Cichliformes > Cichlidae > Oreochromis > Oreochromis niloticus. The sequence goes on along the minus strand of NC_031985.2, from coordinate 34,354,371 downwards.
ATTGCTGACACCGACGCAGACAAATATTGAAGTTAAATGGCCTGTATTTGTATAGCGCTTTTACTCAGGCAGTTGGGTGTTAAAAAAATGACTAAATTACACGTCATGCATATGATGCCCTCTGCCATGACAGCAGAACACAAAAATGTCACATTTACAAATGCTGACAGGAATAAAGCAGTGTAAGCAGGATAGAGTTGTATTCTCTCTTGCTATTTCTGAGATGGGGCCTGAGATGGGCCCTGATTATTTAAAACCTTGTATGTGATGAGGAGAATTTTAAATTTGACTGTGGCTTTAACAATGAGCCAGAAGCCAATACAGGAGAAATATGCTCTTTCTAGTCCCTTTCAGCACTGTTGCATTATTTTGGATCAACTGAAGGCCTTTAAACCTTAAGTCTCTCACCTCTCAAACCCTGTTAGTACATGAATTAATAACACACTCAGAAATTCGGTTACAGCATGATGATCATATTAGTTTAAGAGTTTCTGTCTGAATTCTCAGACTTTTTATCTGATTTAGTGCTCAACAATAATTATTGTTGGTGATTTTAACATCCATGTAGATACCAGAAAATACAGGCGCAACATGGTATTTAATTAATTATTAGAATCGATTGGTTTCTCTTAAAATGTAAAAGAACTCACTCACAACTTTAATCGCACTCATTTCCATTTACAGTCTCTCGAAAGGACTGTAACTAAGTTTTAGGATATAATTCCTCCACCTTTATCTTCTTCAATTTCATGTGTCAAGACAATTCAGAGCAGCTACCTGAAATAACTCGCACTGGCTTTGGATACTGGGACTCCTCTGAAAAAGAAATCCTATATTTAGAAGTACTTGACTCCCTGGCTTAACTCTCAAACGTGCACCTTCACACAGAAAACTCGTAAGAGAGGAAATGGCATCCCACTAATATAGAAGACCTTCATTTAGCCTGGAAAAATAGCTTGTAAAAAAAAAAAGCTTTTGTAAAGCTGAAACATGTTGCATTTCATCACTGATTGAAGAAAATGCTTCTCTTCACTTCACTACCCAGGCTGACAAAAATCGTTTAATCTTAACTAGTAATGACTTCATTAATTTCTTACAAATAGAACTTTAACAAATAGGGAAAAAAAATACTCAGAATCATTTCACATGCATCTTAGTTACTGGTTTCAGACACAGACTTTGAAAATGAAACCAGTGCTGAAGTGCCTTCTTGCATTCTTTCTAATCTCCAGCAGCAGGGGATTTATATGGCTGCAAAAACCAGTCACTGTACAGAAGTCATATGCATTCTCCTCAGTAAATATTACATATTAAATATTTCAATATTAAGCATCTTGAGGGGCCTTGAGTTGTGATTTGAGCTACATAAATGGAACTAAATCCGTATTAAAGCCAAGAATCATAATAAAGAACAGCCGGTTTTAGGGTGGATCTGTCATGTGATCAACAACGTTGCTACTAGAAGATCCAACATCTTTTGGTTTTAAAGTCAGATCTGGTTAGGCCTAGCTAGACTGTGAGTGACAAAATGCTCAGCTAAGTATATAAGGACTCCAACACTAACCATCGGTTGACATGATGGCGGTTGTAGCGATCTTTTATACAAAAGACACAGTCCAGTGTAAAGTAGTAGTCAGTGGTCAGTAAGACTATAAAAGAGCCGTATAAATGCCTATCTATATACATTCTGTACTTTTGGAGCTTATGACTGAATTACATAGTTGTCATTAGGAGAGCATTAGCTCAAGCATCACTTTGGGTCTGTCAGTCTTTTGCTTGGAGCTTAGTGTTCACATTGTGATTGTTCAGTTTAAGAAAAATAATGCATTACAGCACTGCCTTACAAACAAATGTAATGTGACAACTGTAGTAATATGTTTGATTACTAAACCATTAACAGACCAACACTGTTCTAGACACATAACAGTGTGCGTTTCACATTTAATTAAACATAAGTTAATGCAAAAAAAAGCCTTCTTCATTCCCTCTTTAAGTTAAAAATACATTCTAAACATCAAACTTGAGCATTATTGATGAGAACATTATTATTATGTGTCACTGTAGTGTTAGCAATTGCTATCCACAGCTGTAAACTGTTTTGATTATCCACAGGCAGTGTCACTGCTTACTGTTTGTGTTGTGACCCACTTCTCTACCTTCAATTTCAAAACACTTAGGCAATGTAGGGCAGCAGTTACACAGTTCCAAACCACTCAACCAGCGGAACAATGACACACAGTAACACTATGTAGTTGGGCAGCATTTTATCAAAGCAGAATGATTTGTTCCAGCAGGTACTGAGCCTGCAGGGACTAAAACAGATGAAGATTCAGAGAGAAGCGACAATAGTTGCAGAGTTAGCAGAGTAGCAAATGGCAGAGCAAAGTTGAAAATAATGAAATAAAAATAAAGACATAAAGATCTTTATGCTGTATAATTCAAAAATTAAATATGCTTTCCAGTTTGGTCCAACTAATATTAAATTACACTTTTTAATCATGATCATACAGACATAAACTTTTGTGGTTTCATTACATCTCCGGACTGCATGTAACCAGAAGAACATAAGAACATAAGTAGATGTAGACATTTCTAGCCAGTTAAAATTAATTAACAATAACTTCTGGAAAAAACGGCTAATGTCATAGTTACTTTGATTACCAGTTTCCTATTTGTAACAAAGTGAAAGACAAACTCATGACATATTGAAGTTGCTGCTAAAAATTACAAGTGTGCAAATAAGCTTTGCTTAAGCAATGTTTTGAGGCCATCTTGAGGTTACAGTTGTGGGCACAACTTTACATAATGGGCATGAATGCCACAGAATGGCTTTAATTATGTTTTGAATGTTTTTTTCTTTTTTCTTTTTGCCAGATTGGAACAATTGTCAAAAACAAGAGTACAGAAGAGGCTGGCTGGTTATTTGGCCACTCTTCTTTGGTAGAGCTCATTTAAACTGGTTAGTTTTCTGGTGTGGACTCCAATGTCCATGCTACATAGTGCACATAGTCCACTCCAAAACCAGTTTTAATGTGTGTTTTGGATCATTTTCCTCTTGTAACATATATTTGTATCAGACTTTCAACCATCTTGTTGTTGATTTGAGGTGAAGTTGAAGAGTATGGTCGTAGTACTTCTTCATTATTCCATCTTCTTTGTGCAGTGAACCAGTAATATTGGCAGCAAAAAGCATGACAGTAGTGTTATTAGGTTTGAAAGCTTCATCTTTACTACTCCAAACATACCTCTTGTCACTGTGGCCAAATAGCTCAATCTTTGACTTATCTGATCATAAAGCTTTTCTCCAGAAGGCATTTGGCTTGTCTATATGGGCAGCTGCAAATGTTAGTCAAGTTTTAAGAGTCAATTTTTGAGCAGGAATTTCTTTATTTTTCTCTGGTGAAGTAGAACTCATATCAGCTCTGATGGCCTCTTAGTTGTCTTGCAACAGTGTCAGCAACGCTGCCAGGGACAGAAGTACAAACAACTTAATTTGATTTGCTGTGGTTAATTGATTTATTCATCTCATCTGTTTTTGATTCATGTGTGGGTAATGGTAATAGACGGTAATAGTAATTTACCTTTTCATTATGTTTTTAGATAATTTTGATAGGACATATCTGTGGGAGATGTTTATGTTAAAACTGTTACAATGCTTTCAAAAAATTTCAAAAGATTTGTGCAATATAAATAAAAGTAATGATCATATCCACGCTGTAAAGTGTGCCACTATTTTCCTGCGCAGCATTGGACTACTGGCTTCCCATCCCTAGCTCTTAATCGGTTTTGTGAAATACATCAAAGCAGCACTATATAATTTATACCCCAGATAAGACAAAGTCTACTCTGTATCAGTTGGACCAGTTAGGCCTTATTCATCAATAGGGGTCCACTGAACCGCGCTTCGTCTGGCCCCTCACCCAGGACCAACTTGGCTAGGTAGACCCTACCAGGGGGCACAAATTCCCCACAACATAGCTCCTATAGGATCACTGGGACAGATAAATCCCAAAACTACAGAAAGGCGATGATTCACGCATTATGTACCCTGAAGGACAGAAAAAATTCAAGGGACCAGTATACTTGGACTTGGTGAGAGGTGGTGGGCAGGCGTACATACGGGGGCGACCGTGGCTCAGGGGGTTGGGAAGCGCACCTGTAACCGGAAGGTCGCCGGTTCGATCCCTGGTCTTTCTGTCCTGGCCTTTCTGTCCTGGGAGGATGCTGGATAGACATGGTACACCTAGTGAAGGTGCACTTGGAACATCTGGCAGAAGGCCACGGTTATAGATGTTTAAAGCTCACCTCTGGCAGAGCTGTTGACCATAATATTTTACTACCAAGACTAGAACACACCATATATATAAAATGTTTTGCGCTCCTGTGATTTGAATCATGTCTAATAGACCTAAATTTGTTTATGTGAATGTGTTTTCTTCACACAGTAAGGTTATTTACTCAATTCCACAGGGTTGTGTACTGGGACCAGTTCTACTTACATTTTACATATTTTCCTTAGGTAGTATATCACAAATGTTACTGCTATGCAAATGATACTCAGCTTTCTCAATCCATGAAGTATAGAGAAAGCAGATGTAGTTCTAAAAATCTTAGAAACGTGATGTCTAAGCCTCCAGTAACACTGAGGAATATTCGAGTCATTTTTGACCAGGATATATGCACATTAAATAAATATATAGGACTGCTTTCTCGCATTGGTGTAATTTTTCTAAAATTAGAAAGATTTGTCTGAGTAATGCTGAAAAACTAGTTTATGCATTTATTACTTCTAGACTGGACTACTATAATTAATTATTATCACGCTCTCCTAAAAGCTCTCTGAAAAGCCTTCAATTGATCCCGAATGCTGCAGTTAGAGTACTGACAGGGACTTTCTTCACTGGTTCCCTGATGAATCCAGAATCGAACTTATACCTGCTCCTCACATACAAAGTCTTTAATTATCAGGCCCTATATTATCTTTATATATCTCTATCCAGAGAAAGAGAGAGACATACACACAATTTCATGCTGTTGAAGTCAACAGAGTATAAATTTAAGGGCATTTCAGTCTGAAAACCTCAGTAGTTTAAAATACTTAAAATATAAGCTTTCATTAGTGGGCAAAAGTCCTATTAATCACCTCTCAAGTACAGGAAAATAGGCTTTGATGCATCTGACAGTGTTTGCTTATTAATTTATTTTTTATGTTTTGATTTGGTCTGTTCCCCTGTGTCTGCTACAAAGTCACTGAAGCCTTTATGCTGAGCATTGAAGAGAACTGAAAGAAGTCTCATGCAGAGTCACACAAGGAATGACATATGCCAGCCAGAGTGAGCAAACCAGCTTGGCTAGGCTTGTTCACAGCCTTAATCAATGGGAGGCTTATCTGGTGACACAAATGATCATGGCAGCAGCAGAAGCCACAGACTGTAGCAAATCCCAACTCATCTCATTATCACAGATGCATGAGAGGAGCCATATCACCACTTCTGCCAGATCTGTCACTTGGAGCTTTTAGAGTGGTGAGTAAAAAATATGAAACAGTTAGCTGTATATGTAAACAACTGGCACTGTATGAATATCCAGAAGCTAATCAACTGTGCTGATTAGTTTGGGCATATGTTGCCACTCTTGTTGCTGTTCATATTGCTGCAAGCAGAGCTGGAAAAATAATAGTGGTTGTCTATAAAATGAGGATATGGACAGGTTCTATTTAATAGGGTCACTGAGATCCTTCAGTGGAAGTAATAAAATATTGGAGATTTTCTATCAGTCAGTTGTGGTGAGTGCTGTGTACTTTCTACACCAAATCTTTCCAACACATTGAAAAAGACCTCACTTGACCAGAAAAATCCTTGTCAGTCTATTGTCCAATTGTCCAGTTACTTTTGAGCCTCTGAAAATGGGGGACTGTGTAAAAAATGTCTGTAATTGCTAAACAGTTAATGCAATACTTTAGGTAAACCACTTTTAGCAAAAGTCAACTGTGGTGGTGTAAAGAGGATAAATTACAAATACAAATAAATACAAAAAATCCCCCCAAAACAAAAAAAGGGCAGCACTGTTGCCTCACAGCAAGAAGGTCCTGAGTTCAACTCCACATTTGGTCAGGGCCTTTCTGTGTGGAGATTGCATGTTCTCCCCATGTTTGTGTGGCTTCTCTCCGGGTACTCCAGCTCCCTCCCACGGTCCAAAGACATGCATTTAGTGGGGTTAGGTTAATTAGTGATTCTAAATTGCCCATAGGTGTGAATGTGAGTGTGAATGGTTAACTGTTTCTCTGTGTTAGCCCTGTAACAGATTGGAGACCTGTCCATGGTGTACCCTGCGTCTCGCCCTATGGTAGCTGGGATAAGCTCCACCCCTCCTGCGACCCTGATGAGGATAAGCAGAAGAGAATGGATGGATAACAAAAACGCTTATGGACCTAATTGTGTAGTCATCTTTAATGCACACAGATGTGTGAAAATTTAAACGATGCAAAACGTAATGAGTCTGTTGGAGGAAATCTCCCAAATAGAAGGCTGCCAAAGTAAAACAGAGACACAGTGAGACAATATAATCAATCACATGTACATGGGGTGAACGTCTCTAATGAGAGTCACACAGTACTCTTCTTTATTGCAGGTTATATAGGCATGTAGGTTACACAGCAGACAGAGGCAGTCTCCGCCTGTTCTCAGAATATAGATTGCTTAACTGACAAATGCATATCTTACTAAACATTCTGTCCGTACTATACTAAACGTCTGCTTAAGTGGCATTTTCCGTTCTTCTTTACACAGGAACTTGTCTTCACAGGCATTTGATAAGCATAGGCAAGGCTTCATGTTTATCAGGGTGAATCGTCATTCAGAGTTTACACAATCACAAGCAAAGCATATTTGAATAATAAACAAAATCTTTTCACATTTCCCTCCTGTTGTTTAACTTTCACACTAGTTAAAACACCTTTGGTTTATTATCTGTGCATAATTTCTTGCAGCGCATTTTTAATCAGCACGTCATACATTGGTGTATCACAGCATTTCAGTGTCAGGTGGATTATCATCATCTTCGTCCATGGGCAGTGTCAGGTATGCCTGCACATGAACTGCAACAACTTTATTAATCATTGATTGTACACATGGCAAAATACAAGAAGTAAAACAACAGAGTAGGAGTAGAAGAACTCCTACAAAAACCAGTCCTTTTATTAAAAGAGATTTCCACGAACCACTCAACAGCCAGGTAAGCCAATCTTCAGTGTTCGTGACATAGTCCTGTTGCTGAGCGTCCCTGAGATGTTTCAGCGTGCGTAAGGCGTCGGTCATGTTGGAAGAGTGAACATTATCTGGAATGTACGTACAGCATGTGTTGTTAAAGAGTATACAGAGTCCTCCTTTTTCGGCCAGAATCATGTCCAATGCGACTCGGTGTTGCATCACAGTTATGCGCAGGGCATCAATCTCTTCATTTTGTTGATTGTTGATTTTGCACGAGGCATTCAGGAACAGTCCAAAGCGGTAGTCCAAAGTTTCAATCCTTAACATGTTCTTTCCGGTGCCCACCCATGGAAACAGTGAGTGGAGGACCTTTTGTCCGGTGGTCCAAAGCTTAAATTCCTCTGGCACATCACTGCCATAGATGGGATCATGTGGTTGTAGTGTGGAGACGTCTCATCGTTGTCTTGTAGTCTGAGAGCTATTTACAGCTGACATCCTGAAGGTGTGGTCTGAAATGAAGATTGGGGCACAGGTGCCCGTCCATCCGGGTGGCAGTATGAAGTAGGCACGTTGTCCACACAGCCAGGCCATTCCCTGCACCCAGTAGGTGCCGTTGCTGGGCACAGACGTGTTTACAGGTGCGCCCTCTCCGTTGGCTGTGGTTTGGTTACAGTTGGTGGTGTCGCCTAGGGGTCTGTTACCGTTGTCTTGTCGGTAGCACATGGAGTGGTTCTTCCCTGGGGTTTGGTCCAAGAACACTGGGAAGTGAATGGACGTGTTCCGATTCGTCACGTTGAAGTTGATCCAGAAGAGCTGGTCACACGTTCCGTTGTCAAATCCAGCGTTTTCGACGGTGATTACCTCGTATTGGGGTGGTCCCTGAAACATACTAAAGAAGGTTAAGCGCATAGATGACAGAGCTTGTCTCATCAATGATGATTTTCTTATGTTGATAGCCAATGCCCGTGAAGCTGGCAGCGCACTTGGCTTGTGTTTTATTCATGTAGTTTCCATAAAAAGTGGGATGTGTTGAAGTGCATGGCATGTGGGAGCAGACGTAACATGCAGTGTTATTAGGCTCTCCCTTAGTTCTGTCATGTACGTAGCGGTACCATGCGTTATTCATCCATGGGTGAATGTGGTCTTGTGTCATGTCACGGAGGTGTGAATTGTCATGCGTCCATCTCGTCCGTAGATGGTGCTGTTCGTTTTCTGTACCATCCTCTAGAAACATGAGGAGTCCTGCTGAGAGTAGGAGGACAGCCACGAGGACAACAGGAGTCTTCATGGCGACCAAACACACCTAGGTCCTCAGGTGAGTAGACTACTGGCAAGAAGCAGAGGGCGGGATATACCCGATCAGCCCTCCCTTCACCAGTCAGATCACCTGAGGGTAGGGGTGCCGGCGCCTATGAGTCTGGGCTGTCACTCACTTTCTTGCAGTGGCTTTGGTGAATCCAAGATGGTCTCTCTGCTATCTTACAGGCAGTTGGTGTGGTGATAAGCACTTGGTATGGGCCTTCCCAACGGGGCGAGCTCCAATTCTTTCTATGGAGAACTCGAATCAGGACCCAATCACCTGGCTTCAACCTGCAAGATACTGGAGAAGATTCAGAAGGCAGTTTATTGTTCAAAACAATATCTTTGTTTTCTAGTAGCTTCGACATCCATTCTGCTAATGTAGTTTCTCTGATTGATTTATCTAAAGGTTCACTTGTGATTGGCAGTGGAAATGGTCTGCCATGAATGATTTCAAAAGGTGTAAGTTTTTGTGAACCTTGTGTTAATCTCATCCACATTTTTACTAGGCCTATGCACTCTGGCCACGGCCTTCCTGTTTCTTCCATACATTTTCTGAGCCTCTGTTTTATTGTGCCGTTTGTCCTTTCTACTAGGCCGGCACTTTGAGGATGATAAGCACAGTGATATTTGATGTTAAACCCTAGTGCTTCAGAGACTTTGCTGATTACCTCATTGACAAAGTGTGTCCCATTATCTGATCTTATCAGAGTGGGGATGCCATATGTTGGAATAAAATGGTTACATAAGCATTTTGCTACTGAAATGGCATCTGCTTTCTTTACTGGATAGATTTCTGGCCATTTTGAGAATACGTCTATGATCACTAGAGCGTATTCTGAGCATTGGCATTCATTTAGTTCAATAAAATCCATGTGGATTGTGTGGAAAGGATGAGGTGGTGTGGGAAAATGACCTCTCTTTGGTCTAAGATTCCCTTGTACATTGTGTTTTTGACAAATCATGCATGTTCTGACAAATTCTTTTGCTGAAGTTTCGAAATTTAGAGTGTAAAAGTGTTTTGGAGATTATATCTCCTATCCCTCCTGTTGACGCATGGAGAGTAACTCCATGTGTCACTAAGGCTGCTGTTTTGTGTAGAGATTTTGGAAGTATTGGTTTTCCTTCACAAATCATCAAGTCATCTCTTAGTTGCGCTCCACATTTCAGCCATTTCCTTTGCTCAGCTGTGGGAGCTGCTTTTTGTTCATCCTTTGTCAGTAAAATTGTTTCCCTTTGTAATTTCATAGTCATTCTTCTGATGTGCTGCACACTTGCAAACTGCTAAATGTCGCATCACATGAGGAGTTTCCTCCCATGTAAATTACTTGTGTTGCATCAATCAAGCAGAAAGCATCTCACAATTTATTGTATTACCAACTAAATTTATTGTCTGGTCACTGCTTGGTCATACCAGACTCTCTCTGTGTCTTTATTTTTCCTTCTCTGTTTTCACAAACGTTTCACCTATTGTCCTGCAAGCTGGAGAGTTAAATGTCAGTAGTGGGTAAATTCAGCAGTTGATAACAAAACTATTAAGTTTTTCCTGTTTTAACACCAATGTGAGATATAGAGGCGCACATATAGTGTGTGCTCTAGTGTAAGCTGCTCTTCATTGCATGTATGTGTGTTAGTACGCTTGCATGCAGGGCCTCTGGGCCTGTCTCACCCAAAAGGGCATTTTCTTAACAGTTGCCTTTCACTCGCGTGTGTTAAGAAAGGCAAATGTGCTTGTAGCAGTTGTGAGATTATTATGCTGTCATATATTACATTATACCTGTAATCAAAATGAGTGAATCATGATACTGCTGTAGGCCACATCATACTTCTTGTGTAATCAGTATGTAGTTTTAGTTTGCATCACACTTCTGAGTTAAAAGAATGTGAAAATCATTAGATTTATTAGATAGGTTTGTATTATCCTATACTGCTGATTTACTGCTGATTTACTGTGAGTGAGTTACACTGTTTCATGACATTTCATACTGCCGAGTTATGAAGAGAATATTGTATTCAGAGAGTAGGGGCCTCTCTCTCTTTTTTTTTTTTCCTTTGTGATAGTAAAGAGAACAGAGCACATGCCACGGGAGCGTCACCCCCACCTTTGGTGGAAGCAGAAAAACAGGGAGCCAAGGTCATAACTCAGGCTCACAAAGAGTCAGAAAGAATGTGAATACTTAGTTTTGTGGCTGTGGCGCATTTTGTATGGCTTCTTTTCTTTGTTTAGTAGCTTTCTGCCTTCACCTGAGGGTGTGCCCTAAGCATGTGACTTCAGGTCTCCATAATTGGAGTTTATTTAAAGATAAATGAGATGATTTCATATATTGCTCGCAGATCATGCACTAGACGATATGTTGCAGTATTAGCCTGCTTCAACACTTAAACAAAACATCACTCTTTGTTTTATTATTATTATTATTATTATTATCCTGTCTCAAAACAGAAAATGAAATTGTAGTTGTTCTTGACTGAGAAACACAAAACCTCTCTTTTTTTCTTCTTTTTTTTCAAAACAAGAAACTAAGTTTTAATTTCTCAGCCTTGTCACATAAAACAAAACAGATAACCCAGCTCTCAGCTGGCTCTGGACTTATCATCATCAAGGACACATGGTGAGAGCTACTTCAGAAGTTACAGCACTCATCACTCAAGCAACATTTCAAAAAACAAAAGAAACAAAAAACAAAACTCAGCACACTGCACAGAGAACAACAACAAGACATAACTGAAGATGTTGTTCTTGTTTGTTCTCCTTGAATTTTAGAATAAAGTTATTACATCTGCATTAGTAAATCATATGCCCAAATCATTATGTGTCACTTGCTCATCAGCTTGGTAGTGTCCACATATTTAATTCATTTTATTCAGCTTCTCAAACCTGTAGCTTTAGCTGTTGTATACAGGGTTTGGCTCATTAGTTGTTAGTATAGGTTTGCTCTTCACCTTAACAAAGTCTCATCTAAGATGAGGTCAAGTGTCTCTATGCACCTGATTAGTGTAGTTATTTCCTTATTTTCTTCATCTCCTATATCATTGTACTGACTTTGAGCAAACCTTAAGCTTGAATCAGACTACTTTTAACAATCTTCCACCTCGCATCATAACTGACTGAGGTGCCTCTTCTTATTAATAGTATGTCATTATTAATGTTATCATTGTATTGTTTTTCCTTTTTTATAACAGCAATAGTATATCACAATACACTGCTTTACTACTAATATACAATAGTATATTAGTTTATATTTTATTATGTATCCATCACGGGTCTGTGTGAACCTGCAGCTTCACACCTTCCCAAGCTGGAGACATTTTCCTTGGCTGAACAATGACACAGCCTTAATATGCCTTATGCATCTCTCTTTTTTATTTGATATATTTTGTGTGAATTATCTGGTTTCACGCATTCTATTCATTCAGCTTGGTTGTCTTCCCAATTTTGTTTCATTGCTTTAATTTAAGTTAACCTTAATTTAACCTTTTGTTTATTCCACTTCATTCCTCTTTCCATGCTTTAAAATATTACAACTCTTGTGTATGCTTTGATTTCTTTTTAGCTTCCTTTTCAGTATTTATTTCTGCTTGGAGGGTTTCTTATAATTTAGTTAATGCATTTTCCCTCCCACGTGGGACATTTAGTTTTCTTTGGATTTCTCCATCTATATGCACTAATTTGTCCGGCGCCTGGACATTTCTTTTCTAGCCACTGCTCGTCAGCAGTGAGTTTTGTTGCTTTATTTCCCATTTTCTTATTTGTTTTATATGTTTATTTCTACTTATTTTATTTCTTTCTTTATGTATTTAGCGCTTAGTAATACACACACACACCTGCGGCGCTTTCACTGGCACGAGAACAGAGAGAGGTGGCTGACACGCCCTTCTACTTTTGAGCTATTCTCAAAAGCGGTGTCAACTTTATGTGATAAAACACGACCTTCCTCTCGATTCACCAGTACTTCAGCAACCGACAGTAAACAAATCAGTGGAATAGTTCAGCCTCCTTATTGTGCTGTAGAAATCAACTTATTCCACCAAAAAAGACAATAAAAGACAGACAGTTTTAACGCGTGTTCACGCTACCAGCCTCTTAAGGCGAGCGTACTGCTTCCAGCCACTGTGGGCGAGCTAGGCCTATTTTACCCTTTCGGGGAGCTACCAATCACTTATGACGAGCTCAATATTTATTTTAGTGCTTCCAACCCTCTGCGGGCGAGCTGACTACCAGTCCTCAAGACGAGCTTAATGCTTCCAGTCTCTCTTGGACGAGTCTTAAGTTTCGTTTTCGTTTTTGCGCAAACCTTTATTATCTCAAAGTAGTCTGTCTTACCTTGGCGCTGGTTTCTTCAGATGCACCTGATCAGCCCCCGACGGTGCGGACCACTTGTAAAACGTTGACCAAGACCCGAATTCACGCTCTTGGGTTTTATCACACACCTAGTGCGTGAGCTGCCGGCAGACTTCAACGTGGGCTTCTCGCACCGACGGGACCTGGTGAGGCGCTTTCTGTGAGAGCTGCTTTAAATAGGCTGTCTCATCCGGCTCGAAGGACCAAGAAATGTTGGAGGAAATCTCCCAAATAGAAGGCTGCCAAAGTAAAACAGAGACACAGTGAGACAATATAATCAATCACATGTACATGGGGTGAACGTCTCTAATGAGAGTCACACAGTACTCTTCTTTATTGCAGGTTATATAGGCATGTAGGTTACACAGCAGACGGAGGCAGTCTCCGCCTGTTCTCAGAATATAGATTGCTTAACTGACAAATGCATATCTTACTAAACATTCTGTCCGTACTATACTAAACGTCTGCTTAAGTGGCATTTTCCGTTCTTCTTTACACAGGAACTTGTCTTCACAGGCATTTGATAAGCATAGGCAAGGCTTCATGTTTATCAGGGTGAATCGTCATTCAGAGTTTACACAATCACAAGCAAAGCATATTTGAATAATAAACAAAATCTTTTCACAGAGTCTGTGTCTATTCAGTAGATTTGAAGTTCTAGACAGATAAGGATATTGAAAGGAAACAAAATTTAGCTGACTATCATTTGGAGCCATAGCAATGGGTCTGACCTTTTGAAAATAAGAGATTTCAGTTTATGATATTTGATCTCATTATCAAAAGTTATTCATTGCGGAAAAACGCAGTCCTCAGATATTAAAAATTTAATCCTCAAGACAAAATGCACAAAAAGTGTAGCGTCTAAATGTCAAAAATCCTTTCCATTAGTTTCTTTCATCTTACATGATGTAGTCGTGGCGTTGATGAAAAATAATTAAGCAAATGAGTATATATTTGTTAATTTTGTCTCCTGTTTTTGCTCTTTTGTCCATCATTTTCCTGCCATGGAAACATCATGCACAAAGCATGAGAGTTTAGGTGTTTAGGGACCATCTGTTCTACACTTATGAGCTCTAATCGCCGCTGCATGTGAAGAACATATAAAAGAATCACCAACTTCTTCAATCTTCAAGCTGACACATACTGTTAACATCATCATATGCCTAGCTAATGGAGCTGTCCCACTGTAGTTGTAATTTATTTACATATTTCAAAGTTAGCCCTTCTGTAGTGTGGTATTTGTTCTTCCACTGCATGTGTGCTGGAATACACTCAGTAGTCAGTCATGATAAAGGCACAAGGCCTATTACGCTGAAGCCAGAGTTCCTTTGTAGCCTGGAATCAAACAGATATATTTAGACATACTGCTCTGTGCTGTACAAACCGAGTGGTATTCCCCTCTCAATCTGTATGGCTCTGTTCCCCCACTGCAGCACAGCTCTTCCACACTGTCAAAGGCTTTGTTGAAAGAATATCCACAGTGAATAAATCCCTTATGCTGTGGACACAGGAGCTGATTCACAGTGATAGGTTCCTCATAACTGATCCATGTTTTTTTGTACAAAGCCTGCTGTGTGTAGAAAGAAGACAAGCTGTCTTCCCATGACCAGCCCAACTGACCATGTCTAAAGCAGTGTCAGGATGCCGTGACAGACTTGTGTCACAGATAACAGGACATGAGTGACCACTGGTTCTCACTCAGCAGTGGAAAATAGTGACCAGCTTTTGTCCAGTGAAAAAAACTGCAAGGACTAAGAGCAGGATGGGGGAGAGCACAGGAATCAGTAGATGTTTAGATCATTTAAAAGTAGAATAGGAGGAGAGCCTTCAGTTTTCAGGCCCCTATTTTATGGAACCAGCTTCCAGTTTGGATTCAGGAGACAGACACTATCTCTGCTTTTAAGATTAGGCTTAAAACTTTCCTTTTTGCTAAAACATATAGTTAGGGCTGGACCAGGTGACCCTGAATCCTCCCTTAGAGTGTTTCTTCTTCAGTCACCTGTCTCACTCGCTATATGTTAATAGACCTCTCTCCATTGAATCATACTTGTTATTAATCTCTGGCTCTCTTCCACAGCATGTGTTTTATCCTGTCTTCCTTTATCTCTCCCCAACCAGTCGCTGCAGATGGCCACCCCTTCCTGTTAAAGTAATAATCTATGGCAAACTCTCATTTGTCTGCCCAGAAAGGGACAAGTACAATTTTGCCCTTTGGGGACACTAAATATGTTTTCAATGGGCTAACCCACTACCCTCTTTGGGTAATATTATACCCTACCAATTAAAACCTATGTGGTTCCCATGTAGGCTAGTCCATGTCAGACATATAGCAATTTTGCCTATCCAAAATCAAGCACTCAGTCATGCAGAACTCTTCTAAAGGATCTGTGAAAACCTGGTTCACTGATTCACAGGAGCCCAGTGAATTCCAGCTTAGTACCATGACAGAATGCCACCTGTGGAACAAGTGCAGTCGAGAAATTTACCTCAATACTACCTATTCCACACTCAATTATTAATAGTGTTGTAACAAAGTGTAAAGACCAGTACCACAGTGGAAACTGAAGTATATAGAATGCAGAGGTCACCTTCAGATTAGCTCAAGCACAGTGGAGAGAGAGAGCTTCATGAAATGTATTTCCATGGCCAAGCAGCTGCATCCACATCGTACATCACCAAGCACAATGCTAAGTGTTGGATGCACAAATATAAGGCATGCCACTACTGGGCTCGAGAGCAGTGGAAATGTGTTCTCTGGAGTGACAAATCATAGTTTTCACAGTTCTCAATCCGATGGACAAGTCTTAGAATAGAATAGAATAGAATAGAATAGAATAGAATAGAATAGAATAATCCTTTAATTGTCCCACAAGGGGAAATTTGGTTGTAACAGCAGCCAAAAAGACACATATACAAACAAACAGTACACAGGACACAGAACAGAAACATACACAATTTTTCTTACATATTTACATTAAGGACAATTTTTGGTTTTGGTCTTGGTTTGGTGGTTGCCAGGAAAACAGTATTTGTCTGACTGCAAGTTTGGTGGAAGGAGGAAACATTTTGCGGAAATGTTTTTCAGGGTTTTGGGCTTTGCCCCTTAGCTCTAGTGAAAGAAACTCTTAATGTTTCTGCATAACAAGACAGGGAGCAGTTTGGGGAGGGCCCCTTCCTGTTCAACTTGAATGGGCACCAGTGCACAAAGCAAGGTCCAGAAAAACATGGATGAGTGAGTTTAGAGTAGAAGAACCTGACTGGCTTGCACAGACCCCTGACCTTAACCTGACACAACACTTTTACGGTGAATTAGAGCAGAGCCATGCCTTCTCATCCAACCTCAACCTCACAAATGCACTTCTGAAAAAATGGTCAAACTTCCCATAAACAGACCCTTAAACCTTGTGGAAATCCATCCCAGAAGAGTTGAAGCTGTTATGTTATTATGTTTGCAAGCTATTATGTTTGGGGAACAGACACTCACTTTATTTTTAAGATTAGAATTTAAAACTTTCTGTTTTAATGAAGCTTATAGTTAGGCCTGGGTCAACGGACCCTCAACCCTTGCTTACATACGCTGCAATACTTGTAGGCTGCTATTGCAGTGGGATTTATCATCATTTCTTTATCATTCACCTCTTCACTCCATGTATTTATACATTACTTTGCATTTAACCTTTAGTTATTATTAAACTCTGGCTCTCTTCAACTGTGTTTTTTGTCTTCTTTCCTTCCCCTCGCTTAGCAGCAGATGACTGCCTCTCCCTCAGCCTGGTTCAGCCAGAGGTTTCTTCCTGCTAAAAGGGAGTTTTTTTTCCTTCCAAATGTCATCAAGTGGGCAGTCTGATTGTTAGGGTATTCTCTCTATTATGGCAGGGTTTTTACATTACAATATAAAAGCAGCTGTTGTGATTTGGCACTATATAAATAAAACTGAATGGAATTGAACTGTGTGGCTGGGTAGAGCAGGTCATCTACTTATCAAAAGGTTGGCTGATCATGTGTGAATGTTAAGATAGAAAGCACAAACAAAGAAAAAAAATGTCTGTAATTATTGGACTTCTGCACTTCTCCATAACACACACTATGTTCATGTATTTGGGTGATCATAAACATACTTGGAACCAGAAAACAATGAGTTGAAGGTTATATGCAGCCGACACTCAGGTGAAATAACAGCCAATCAAAACCTGATGGTGAGGGTCAGATGGTGGGAAATCAGAACAGGTGTGGCATGTGAAAATGAGGGTTGAGCGTGTCCTGGGAATATTTGGCAGAGGGCCTGGACTGGCTGATCTTCAGCCAGTTTCGAAAGCATTCCAAAGAAGAATTAATGGTCCAGTAGATGTAGCGCTGTAGCACATTCGCTGTCTGTTGGCAGGCCACGGATGGCCTGTGTGTCTGCAGATAGTTCTGTTGCCAAATGGAGGAAGTATACAAACTATATGGTACTATATGGTGTCTGGGCTCGTCTTGCTTGTGTTATCATTGGAGCTGCAAAGTTTTAACTTTCAAAGAGCTCAAGTGAAACCAAGTGTTTTGAACAATGAAGTGTCCACTGTAGCCACGACCTGTGCTTTTCCTGCCGCATTTTTGATCTTTTAATTTTTTTTCACGGTACTCTAATTCCCAGTGAACTCTGCTGTTGCTCCCTTTTCTATTCTGGCCCACTTGTTAACCACTTAGCAAGCGTCGTCTGCTTGTTTTCTCTTTGCATCAAAATGACCCAATTGCAATGATTTAAAAAAAATTAACTAGTCTTGTTCATAACTCCTGTATAAGGTGTTTAGGGCGTGTTGTGCCAGTAGGAAACCCTGGAGGAGACACAGGATATGCTGTAGAGCAGGGGCGATTCTAGGATTAGAGCTTTGGGGGTGCTGAGCACCCAGAGAGCTGCCCATCCAGGCAAGATAAACTTTACACGTCAGAATGAGACTTCTTCCCCGTCTCTGTCAGTCCCTGCATCCTTAAATGTCTCCAGTTGTCCCAAGTTCTCTCTGACTGTCTCCTTGGTGCATTTAAACCCCTGTTCCTCCCTGTCCTCATCGTCTGTTGTCTTCATCTCTGTTATCAGTCATCATAATTTTACCATCTCTGTGCAAGTCTGCAAATTTCTTTCTTAAATCGTATGATTCTTAAATTCAACAAGTCTCTCTGTGCCTGGGTCCTCGTCTCAAAACATGACATCACTGTTTTGTACATTTTAACACAATTTAATCCCCACATTTGAGAAAGAAAGGCAAAACACTTTGAAAAGTCTGTAACAAAACCATCAAATCTGATAAAGGTTATTTAAATGCTGCAAAAGAAGAATGGATTGGAATAAAAAAAAAAAAATACATATCCTAACCTTAATTACTGGGGGAAGATTAATGAATGATGCTCATAGTGAGTAAGAAGTAAACTGAGTGCATTTTTTGGACAGAGATTCACTTTTAATGTGTATGTATAATATAATACAGATACATAAAAAACACTCCCAAAACAGAATAAATTATTACAAATAAAAATCTTTACTGCAGATACTAATTTTACTAATTTAATAATACTAATTTTGTGTTGTAAGATTTATGAGTTTCATGCTTTCATAGTGGTACTTGGGAGAGCTTGACATTTTTATCAGGTGGTACACACTGTAAAAAGTTTGAGAAACATTGATAAGGTAAGTGTATGTGTGCTTTTGGAAAACATTTAAAGCTGCAGTACAGAATCTTTGAAACAAGCTAGCTTAAAACACTTTTAGAATATAAACAGAGCACTCTGCTTCTCTTTACAGCTCCTCACTCCACCAGGGCACTGTTTGGCACTTTCTGATACTGTACTGCGGCAGTCATACAGACAACTGGACGGTCCAAAAGTTGGCCTACGTATTACTGGCTGAGGTTTTAGTAGAGTTGTGGCTGAACCACATAAAAATATATCATTAATTTTAATCTCCCCAAGCAATGATAATGTTATGTTGGAATGTTGTTAAAGAGGGTCAAAAATGTTTCAACCCAGTTTGTTTAGCAGATTCTGTATAGCAGCTTTAATATAGGGAGAGCACAACTTCCTGATTGTATGAGTAAAATCAGGTTTTTTCTCTTTGTCAGTTTAACAGTTTCTGTTGTGCCCGTCACTGTTCCCTGTCTGTTTTCTTACCTGATTCTTCCTGACCTTGTACTTCTCCTCACGTTCCCCTCTTTCCTCTCTCCCTCTTTGGACTGACAATCATACACAAATAGCTTGTATTCAATTAGATGAAAAATTACATTAATATGAAAAAATACTATTAAGATCACTAACAAAAAGTCCTCTCTCAGTCTACTTTCAACCAAAAGGCAAATAAGCAAACCACATGAACATCTAATAAAAGATATAAATATTGAAACACTGATCCAACATTATTTTTGATTGACGGATCATTTGATTTTACACTTTTACCTGAATGTGGCTCCTTTTTTTGAAAAAAACTTCCTTATATCCCTTATGACCCTGGCTGTTTCTCTCTACACACACACACACACACACACACACACACACACACACAAACACACACAACAGGAGTTATGAGGTTAATGGGCATTCAGTCAGTTAGCTAGTTAGTATCCATTTCAAACAGGACAGTGGTAACAACAGCAGGCTACGGACAATTTTAAGTTTTAGATTTTAAATTGGCTATATACATTTCAATGGGAGCAACAGGACGGTCAAATGTTGCTGATTTTACTACAGAGCAGGACGGATTGTAGGGTAGCAAACATCGTAGGAGAACATGTTTTCAACACTGCAGGTAACCTGGGTGTAATGTTTTTCAGCTAAAAAGAAACATGGTCTGACTCCTACCTAACTATATAAAGAGTAACTGAAGGTTAAATGCAGCTAATATGTTTTAAGCTAGGCACTCACACCTTCGCTCCGCTGCGTCTCAACCACCATTGCTTTGGCAGCAACGGCGCTAGAGCCAGAGTAGGGGAGAGCCGAGGTGGAACAAACCATTTTGGAAGGTGGGGGGAGGGGGGTATCTATAATTTTGTTGTTAAAATGTTATGTCTCAACCAAGTACTGTATGGTTTTTATATTTTTAGCAGTGTGTCACACAGACAGCAAATATTGTCCAAAAAAAGTAAGAAATCTTTGGGGGTGCTTTGATTCATTTTGGGGGTGCTGAAGCACCCCTAAAAGTGGGCTAAAATTGCCCCTGGACAGAGATATTTTTTGAAAACTGCACATGTGGACGGGATTTTTTTTTTTTTTAAATGAAAATGGAAAATCTTCATTTTCACAAATACCCGTGTACTTGTGGACGTGGCCCTTAGACGTTGTCCTGTGTGATTTTTTTTTTTTTTTTTAAAGTGGGCCTGGCCCAAATCTACCTTAGGCAATGCATGGCAAAACATAAATGAAAAATAAATAAATAAACAAAGGAGTAACATATTATCATATTTTACAAGACTCACAAAGAAATCCTACAAATATTACAAATTAGTGTCAAGGTCAAACATTTACCTGAATATCTACATCAGAATTCCATTTAAAGGTTCTGTGACATCAGAAAACGTAGCGCTGATTTGCTGGCTTTGCAGTTTAGGATTAGGGATGGGTATCGTTAAGGTTTTATCCGATACCAGTGCCAAACCGGTACTTTTGAAACAATGCCGGTGCTTAAACGGTGCTCGAACCAGTGCTCTTTGGTCATTGTAGCCTTTTTGGCCAGGGTGAAGGGAGTATCTGCCATCAAACAAGTAGACAGCCGCATGTAACTACGACGGTGTTTGCTAGTTCACCTTACCTGCATTAATTTAATAACGTGGTTAGCCTACTCAATGTAAATTACACACAAACAACATTAAGCTACTCACCCAGAGAATAACGGCTGCTGCTGCCATCATCATCCATCATCATTTCTGCTACACTGGCAGGGCTAGGGGCCAGGACTCTCCTCTTCGGGTTCTTGGGGGATGTTGCAAACTCCGGGTCCGATAACAGGCACCACACCCGCAGTAGATGTGCTCGGTGTGAGGTCTTGCTATCAAATACGGTGCATTTCTCGGCTTTTAAAAAAACGCTATGCGTTGCCAGGTGTTTGATCAGATTCGAGGTGTTACCTCCTTTGCACAGTATCACCTTAAAGCACTTGTTGCAGGCTGCTGAGTTTCCATCTTTGCTGTGAAGTACAGCCAGACTTTTGACCGCTTCGCCTTGGGTGTTTTTAATCTGTAGCTCTGCTCTAAAAGAACGTACGTACCTGGGCCCGCCTTGGAAAGGTAAAATGATTGGCTAGAATCCAAAGTGTATGACATCTCAGGAAAAAAAAGCACTGAAATAAAGCACCGAAATGTGCGCTGCTTTTCGGTCTGGTTACTACCGTTTATGTCAGAACCGGTGCCATAATGGCACCGGATATCGGTACCCATCCCTACTTAGGATGCAGCTGTTATGAGGAGCCAATCTAAAGGAGCCACTACACTTCTATGTTAAAAGATTAATTCCAAGTTGGAATTTGAGAGCCATGTTGCAAAATCCTATAATTATCACATATTACCGACACTGTCAGAATTTATCCAAAAGGCTCTGTTCATCTCAGTAAATGTAAGGATGGTTGAAATTTTCCTGCTTGAAGATCTGTAGATGTTGTGATCTCAGATGACCCCTGTGCACTAAAAGAAATCTGTCCTCAGAGCAGACTGTTTTCTTTATCAGAGCAGTAGCTGCAGCTGTAGCTGCCAATTTATTGATTCATTTATTTATTAATGTGGTTGACAGAACATAACATATGACTGGACCACAAGATTGACCAAAAACATATAGTGATAAAACTTATTTTTATCTGAAGGATTCTGGAAGTCACACTGTTGATCGTCTCTCGACCAATACTTCATCCATTCTCTTCCTCTTACACGGGGTCACGGAGGGGAGATGGAGCCTATTCTAGCTGCTATAGGGCAAGAAGCAGGCACACCACAGACAGGTTGCCAGTCTGTCACAGGGCTTACACAGAGAAACAGACAACCATTTGCACTTATGTTGACACCAGTTAACCTTATCAAACTAACTGCATGTCTTTGGGAGAAGCTGGAGTACCTGAAGAGAACCCACACAGACAAGGGGAGAATATTTAAACTCCACACAGAAAGGCCCGAGCTAGATGGCTGATTCAAAACCAGGACCTTGTTGTGAGGCAACAGTGTGCCAATGTGCTGCTCATCAACAACCCACCACAGCTGTGATGTAATATGTTTTTTCTATTTATTTTTTAATAGAGTCCCATAAAATTAGATTTTGGTAGTTTTCTTTTATGACTACAGGTTTGTGTAATATTTTGCCTGGGTACCAGGGTGGACATTAAATGCTATTCTTTGCTTACATTACAATTTAACTCCATTGTTTTGCTCAAATATAGCCTCACAAAGCTGCTAGCATTGTTGAAGATTGTTGCAGGGTGTTAGTGGCCCATTTCTGATCATGATTGCCCATCATCTTTTAAGTCAGTCTAATGACAGCATGATAATTCATGCTGATAGGGTCAGACTACATATCTTCTTTCAGACACCATATTTTGCTTTAGTAAAGCTCCAGCAAGATTTAATAAGTCACAAGAGTAAAACCAGCTTGCAGTTACTACATTTTGGAAGGACTTTGCACACAGACATTAATGTTAAGAACCAGGTAGTCTGGTGAATCTTCTCGAAATACTCATTCTCTAACCATCTCACTTGGATGACACAGACTGTCTTTGCCTTATGCCCTCTACTGTACTCTTCCCAGACAGCCTGATTATGTAAGTTGTTATCCAATCAAAAACTGTCTGGATCGCACAGTCCTCTGTGTGCCTGTTTGTTTGCATACTATATGGCTGAGAGCAGCACAAAGAAACCTGGATTTGAAAGACTTTTATGTAACAGAAAACCAACAGTTTGCCATCACAATACCTGCATACACTATAAATATACTTCACATTGATGCAAGGGGAGAGGCAATTCTGTCTGTATCACAGATGTGACAGTTTGGGTGTACAAATGATCCATGTGGGTGTTATTGACTAAGCTTTATTCAGAAAACCTCCCATTACTCTGTTTGCCAGGAGAGCCTGTGTCTCGTACTTGCAGAGATGATCAAAGCAGAATGAAAGGTAGTCAGTGGGCAGAGAGTGAATGACAGGTTCCCACTTAGAGGGCAGAGCGAGTGGGAATGTTCACTCACTCTTCAGTGTTGGATGTCTTCTTGCAGGCAGGTAAAATAATGATTACCGCAAATGCAGAAGGAGAAACCTCCACAATGCCCAATGAACTAAAAACCCTCAGTAAATATAATTATAAAGCTAAAGTGACCTTTCTGTCAGGGTCTGAAGAGGCAGACCGTGCGGTGGTGTGTGTGGTGGACCCAGGTGCGAACACAAGTGAGCAGACCGGAGCAAACTTAAACTGAAAGCGAGCCTTTATTGTGGCTGATGACAGGTCTCACAACAAAGCAGAAACAGCGTGACTAAACTGAACCTAAACTAAACTGGGAAACAGATACTGATAAACTAAGGAGACTCAGAAAACCATGGCGATGATTGTACAGACTGGCTGCGAGAACATGGAGGGTGGGTACACAGACGACGCGACACTGAGTACAGCAAGACTGAGGACTAAATACATACATGAGGCGATCAGGGGAAGTGGAGACACATGAGAACACAGCTGACTAGAATGGAACATAATGACAATACAGGGGAGAGTAACACTAACTACAATGAACAAAGAACACCAGTCTCTTCCAAAATAAAACAGGAAATACGCAGACATAGACATGGAAATGAAACATGGCATGAACTTAACATAACTGCATAGACATGTCTATGCAGTTGGTTCTGTGTCTGTGTCTACGTGTCATGTTTCATGCATGAAACATGACACGTAGACACAGAACCAGGGAGACTGAGTACAGGGGAAGATGGCAGAAATAACTACAAGAACTTGACAACATAAGACACACAGACATAACACACATGAAGGGCAAGAGAGACTAAACACAAGGGTAATATAATTACAAATGAGCTGGAATAACTTAATGAACCTAAACAAACAATAAACATCCAAATAAACTAAAACTCAAAACACTGGGTCGCATGACCCAGGACCATGACACTTTCTGAACATTTTTCTGGTTTTACCATAACTCAACCAAAGTACAGAGTAGATCTTTAAGACTGATCTTTATGACTGATATTTATGTTATAATTACTAAAATTGACATAGTGTTAGCTGAACGTACCATAAAAAATAATAACATAATATCATTTATAAGTGACACATTCCAATACTTGAGCAAGGTAAAATAGTAACAGTCCAGAATGACTGTTACTATTAGCATGTTTATTTATGTTTAATATCTCCAGGAATTTTCCTGACTAAATGATACACCATTTCTGGTTGTATGATTGGTATACCCATTATATCCCCTACACCCAAAAATCTTACTTACGTTTCATTTGATTGTAATCTACAAAGCAATGGCATTGTACCTAAAATTAACTGGAAAAAATCAATTTATGTAAAGTTCATATAAAATGATAAAAGAGAAATTCAAAATAAGAAATGTTGGTACACTTCCCTCAACAGATTATTGAAAAAATAACACTGCGTCCAATTACATGCTAATTTCAGGCACATCCTGACTTCTCATTTAGACTTTTGGCTCTCTAGTCAGTATGAAGTATAGTTAGCACTAGGTTTCTGGAAAAATACCAGCAGTAGGAAATAAATATAATATGTGACACTACCGGTCAAAGCTTTTAGAACACCCCAGTTTTTCCCAGTTATTTATTGCAATTCAAGTCATTCAAGTCCACTGAATAGCTTGAAATGGTACAAAGGTAAGTGGTGAATTGCCAGAGATTAAAAAAGTAAGGCTACCCCAAACCGAAAAATAATGTTCATTTCAGAATTATACTAAATGGCATTTTTCAGGGAACACAAAATGGGTTAACAATTTCAAGCTGTTCTGCAGCAATGGAGGTTAATCAAGCCTTGAAAGCTTGTGCTACTAATTCCTACAGGTGTTCCAACTTTTCAGGATTACTTACACGCATAAAAGCAGTGAATACACTGTGGTACCAAACTCTCGTGAACATTAGTTGACCAGTATTGTACCTCAGAGAGTAGTATGTTGCTACAAAAATGGTGAGAGGAGCTGTTTTGTTGGATCCAGGGTTGGTGACTTGTACAGAGTGAGCACCATGCGGTACCCTCTGGTACACGCCTTGTTGGTCTGGGGTTCATCCTTACGGCAAGATAATGACCCAAAACATAAATCCAGAACTACCTCTGGAAAAAGAACAAGATGGTAAGCTTGAAAACATGGAGTGGCCAGCACAGTCTCCTGACTAAAACTGCAGTGAGCTGGTTTGGGATGAACTGGACAGAAGAGTGAAAAAACGCAACCTACAAGTGCCACATTTATGGGAACGTCTGCAACAGATATGAGAACTTTCTGAAGAATATTTGATTTCTATTGAAGAAAGAACGCCACGGGTGTGTTCAGCTGTTATATTTGCCAAAGGGGGCTACTTTGATGAGTCAAAAGTTTAGAATACATTTTGGTCTATAAATTGATTCCATTATTTCTTTCTTTCTTTTTTTTTTTGTAAACTCCAATTGCTTATTTTTCAATAAAAAACTAGAAAAATTGGGTTGTTCTAGAACTTTTAACTGGTAGTCTATGTTGAGGAAGTGTTGTGGGAAATCAAGCTTTTTATATTCCTTTTTATGTACACAGACTTAAAATGGAGCTCATTTCACTCACTCTCTTGCTGTTGTACTTCTAATCAGGTAATAATCCACCAGCAACCCAGGAGTGAGAACACATTGCTACCCCTTCCAGGTACAACTAGCAAAAACAAAATCAGTCTTTCACACTGCAGAATAGATTTTGTTAGTAATCTTCATGAATGTAGGTTTTGAGTGCATGATGAGTGTTGCATGTCATTATTCATTTAGCCATGAGGTGTGAAAAGGAAGCACTGATTCTGTAATCAGAGTCATGCAGCAGTGGATCAATACAATTCAAGACACAATTCAAGGCTACAGAATATGGCTCTGCAGCCATGCATTATAATCAAGTGCTCAAATCACAGAAGATGTTTTTGTTCTTCTGTGAAATGGGCTTCAATAACCAGACGATGATCTTTTAGTTTTTATTGCATATGTGAAATGTCCATAAAATAAGGATCAAAAGCTGCTGCAATAAAAATGTATCAGTCAAATGGAGCAGAGATGTTAAAAGAAAGGGACTGCTGAATTAGGACAGTAGATTTTTGCTGCCTTTCTCTCTGCTCACTGTCAGTTCAGTCAGCTGTGATTTCCATATCAATATTTGAGTGACACTGAATTATTTAGAAGCATGCAGTGACACAACGGGATGCAAGCCTGAGTGGCGCCCTGCCACCGCTCTTATTGTTTGTATGTGTACATGAGGATCTGTTGCTGGTTGGACTGAAAACATATACTGAAAAAGCAATCATGTGTGAGAAACTCAGCACAGGTAGAATAAGATCTCAGTCTGACAAAAAGCCTCTTGCTTTCACATAAGTACTTCAGACTAAAACAAGGTAATATATATCAAACAAACATTCAGAGTTGCCATCTGAACACAATAAGGAATAGAAAAGCAAAACAACACAGAAGTACCGTTAAAAAAAAAAAGATTACAATGACAAAAGGAATTTTTGATTTTTGAAAAGGAAAGTACTAACAGGTGTCCTGTTGTGTTCTGTAATTGCTGGTACTAAAGAACATTTCCATTGTCTTGCCTTTTTTGGAAGAGTGGATTTTACATTTTTTGTTTTTCCAGTTGATGTTGAAGTCTACTGATTGAAACCATTTGGCTGTAGATCTGAATGGTATCATGGAGAAAAAAAAATACTTTGGGGTTAAACTTTAATTTCAATCTTAGTTATTCACTCTAATAAGGAGATCAGAACGCCTTGATGCATTCTCAATCATCCAGGAAAGTAAATCTCCAAAAGTTGATTCTGTTCATCTGGACGTAGCTTTTTGTGGGAGAAACGTTTCGTCACTCATCCAAGTGACTTCTTCAGTCTCAGCTGACTGCAGGTTTCCCCAAATCTTATAAACAGTACATTTGCATAATGACTGAAACCAGCCCACTGAAGGAACAATGGGCTGTGAGGTCAGTTCCTTAATCATAATTATGCAAATTACCATGCCCATTGATCAACAATCGCTGACCAAAACCACTGATCAAAGACCACTGATCAATGGCCATGAGTACCATTCACAGAGAGTTGGGGAATGGCTGCAATCACAGCATTGTAAGATGGCGAAAGATGTACCCTTAGGCCCCCTCCTCGATTCAGAGATGGTCTTTCCCTTTTCACGTAAATGGCCTCCTTGACTCCGCGCTCAAACCAGCGTTCCTCCCTGTCCAGGATGTGCACATCCTCATCCTTGAAAGAGTGTCCACTGGCCTGTAGGTGTAAATAGACTGCAGAGTCCTGGCCTGACAAGGTAGCTCTTCTGTGCTGTGCCATCCTTTTCACCAGAGGTTGTTTGGTTTCCCCGATGTATAAATCCTGGCAATCCTCCTGGCACTTAACAGCGTACACTATGTTACTCTGTTTGTGTCGGGGGACCCGATCCTTGGGGTGGACCAGTTTTTGGCGCAGCGTATTTTGGGGTTTAAAAGCCACAGAGACCCGGTGTTTAGAAAAAATGTGTCTCAACTGTTCCGATACTCCTGACACATAAAATCAGAAGATGATTCCAGCATTTGATGTTCCTATTGATCTTATCTAAAAGTGGATTGAAGTTTAAGTGAAGTCTGAATATTTGAAGGAGACATTTATACCTAGGTACTTGATATTGCCAGTTGGGAAAGAAAGGTGTGGATTGCGGGCTGATTCCATAGTTT
Source organism: Oreochromis niloticus (assembly GCF_001858045.2). Lineage (NCBI taxonomy): Eukaryota > Metazoa > Chordata > Actinopteri > Cichliformes > Cichlidae > Oreochromis > Oreochromis niloticus. Next base: position 34,326,627 of record NC_031985.2, on the reverse strand, counting down.
CTCCATTATCAAAACATTTGATTCTTTACCAGTTTATTAGTAAAGTCTAGTCTGATATTTGTGAGAAAGTTTTTTATGAGATTAAATACTTCCTGTGCTGAGTTCTTGTAGATACAGTAATATATCATCAGTGTATAAATTAATTTTGTGTTCTTATACAGAGGACCAAATGTTGTCAACATGTTTGATGTTGAAATTCCAATGTATTTCAGTGGCTAGTTGTTTGTGAAAAAGTACGGTGGGCACCGTTGTCTGGCCCCTTTTTCAAGGGTAAAACATTGTGGGATCATCCCATAATGCCCTTTGGTGAGTTATATTTTGATATAACTTTTTGATTTTGATCTCTGTCACAGTTCTGAAAAATAGAAATGTTTAAGAAATTTGGGTCCAATGGCATGGCACCATAGTTGTAGTTGTAATTTAATAATTTGGAGTTCTTTCCATGTTTGTTCATTTGGGTTTGTTTCATGTCTATTAGTTTTAACTTTTATCTTAATATTGCTCCAAGTTGTGTTCCTGCTTTTTTTTTTTTTTAAGTATGATATAACTTCTGCTTTCCCCTGTTCCCTACAAATCTTTTAAATACCTTCATTAAAATGGAGGTATTAAACACTCATGTAGAGGGCATTATAGTTGTTTTTAAAAAAAATAGACTCCTAAGAAAAAAATCTATTTGAGAAAATGACTGACATACTGGAGAGAAAAACCTATGATCCCTGTTTATTACATTTATGATTCTCGAGATATCATCAAACTGAAATCCTTCACATATTGCTTTATTGTTGGCAAATGCATTACATTTGCTGATTTAGTGGAGCAAGCTATTAAAAGGTTAATACAGTATTCAAATCTCCTCAAATAATGATTGTTGAATTGGCAGTAAGGTCAGATATTTGAGCAAAAACTGTATGAAAGAATCTGGGTGATTATTATTAAGAGAATATTGACCGAGAAATGTAAAATGTTACTGCAAAAGCATTTTGGCGTTTCAACTTTCTGGATCTATTATTGCAGTCTTCAGTAAAAATCATGGCCTCTTATATACCAAGATAGAAACTCCTCTTTTTCTTTAAGACCAGGGTAACATTAGAAACTATGAGATGATTTACTTTAGATTTTTGTAGATGAGTTTCTTTTAGCAGGAGAATATCTGCCTTTAATTTTGTTATGTACTCCACAATTTTTATTCTTTTTGCTTGTGACTGAATACCACATGGATTCTATGAAACCAAACTTAAAGACAACATAAGAAATTTTGTTGTGTGAATATACAGCATGAGATCTGGATGTGTGTCTGTTTAACCTATAGTTTATGAATACCTATGAAAGTGTTACTTGCATGTGGGGAGCTGCTATGCATCTATAGTGGCTGTCATGCGGGTGTACTGTGGTGAGACATTGCGTTATAAATATAGGGGTGCTGATGAGGCATATGAGCAACAAAACAATTAACCATAACAAAGAGATACAAGAAGACAAAGCAGATGGAGACGAAATAGTGTTTGTGTGAGGGTGAAGGAGTGAAAAAGAGAGATAAGAAATAAAGAAAAGAAAAGAATAAGTTTGAGTTTCATGAACCTATTTTCTTTTACCCAGTGAGAGTTTTTAAATTTAATTTGTCTATTTATTTATCCTTTCAGAGGAGCCATGAGGTAGTGGTGAGAACCCCTATGTAGAGTCATGTAAGCTCGACATAGCTGTCCATCAGTGCAGAGCTTATCCACGATGAGGAAGGAATGTTTATCCTTATGTCTGAGGGGATTGCATGAATTTTTTAATCAGTGTTTTCAGTTTCTTTTTATTCTCAGTTTTTGAATTTCTAACCGCATCACTTTTGTTGACACTGAAGACCTATTTTCTGGTATATGAATTCTAAGCTTGAGTTTAAGTTTAAGTGTTTTATCTTCTGATAGACCATGCCCAGAAGATCCAGCTTCTTGAGGATGTGAGTAAGTCCCTGGTGTCAGTTGACAAATATTCTTCCTCTTCTTGTTGCTCTGCGGTTGTCTGGTTGTTCCTTCCATGATGCACTAATAAAAATATTGTCAATAAAGTCTTCAAGTTCTCTAGATTACACTGTGACCCTTAAACGCCAGTTTATCTTTTGCTGTTTGTTTAAATTTAAATAAACATTGAACCAAAAAAAGTAACTAGTTTAGTTTAGAATCTAATCTACCAACCAGGGCTGCAATTTTATATCTCAAATATACACAGGAAGAATGGGGATGGCAGATTTCCTTTTTTCAAATAGTTTCTTTTTTCATATAGTTTGTCATCTAACATCATAGCTGATCTAGTACAAGCTGGAGAGATTAAGTCTCTCACCTGGACTGGGAATCTCTAGGTGTTCCCACAGATCAGCCAGAAGAGGTGGCTGGGGAGAGGGAGGTCTCTGTTTAGGCTGCCCTCACAACCTGCATGGTAGAAAATGGCAGGGATAGATGGATGAATCCAAACTGTTACTGGGTGAAAGGCCGTGTAGGTCTGGATTGGTTGCCAGTCTATTGCAGGGACAACACAAATAGACAGACAACCATTTACAGTCACAATCCCACCTATGGTCAATTTAGAATGACCAATTAACCTAACATGCATGTATTTGAATTGTGGGAGGAAGCCTGAGTAATTGGTAAAAATCCACACAGGAAAGGTGAGAATATGCAAGTTCCACATAGAGTTTTTTTTTTTTTAGCTGCCTCTGGGTTCTAACTAAAAACCCTCTTTGCTGTAAGGTGACAGTAACCACTGCATCACCCTGCAGCCCAGCTTACTGTATATGATTAAATATTATTCCACGTTATAGAGTAACGTGAAATAGTATAGCATAAAAACCTAATGTTGTATACTGTACAAAAGTGAAAAATACAGTACATTTGTTCTTTTTTGTTCATTTTTGTGTTCTTTTTTTGCCACCCAACATCATTTCCATGGTGTAGTATCTAGTATACAGTTATATTATACATTTACACAATGATTAAGCATAGTTATACATTACAGTATTTGAAACTCTCAATGTATACAAATAATTATATACATTATATTAAGATACATATTATATAGCAAATAGGGATGTTCGCAACTAGTTGATTAGACAAGTAATTGCCACTGTTGTCACTAATTGTTATCAGATGTACTAGTCGCTTAATTGTTTTACATTTCAATTGATGCTCAATGCCATTACATTGTTCTGTCCTAAATGTTATGCAGCCATCTGCCACTAGATGAAGCTTCATTGTTGAGAAGTTCTTTTAAAGAATGAGTTTACTGATACAAGCGATGGAAATGAGCTTTCTCCAAAAGGTCGATGGGCTCTCCCTTAGTGATATGGTGAGGCCTGGGCTTCCCTGCCCCTGCGACCCAACTTCAGATAAGCAGAAGATGGATGGATGCTTCTTGGTTCTGTTATTTTAGATTTAAAATTCATGATGTTGGTTACCATTAATTTTCAAACATTGTGCATGCACCACACTTTTCAGTTACACACCATTCATTTTTCAGATGGTAATTTGTCTGATTTTAATCATAGATTTTAATAACATCTTTTTTAATAATATAAATTTATATCACATTCTTCTTCGTTGTGTGTTTGAAGTAATATTGTATATTACATAAGTGGCATGATTCATGTGTTCATGTGATTTTGTGTTCGTGTGGATTCAATGTGTTTATATGGTTTTAAATGCCTTTGTTTGTTCATTAAATGGTTTTTAAATTTAACTTGATTTCTAAGTGTTTCTTAGTGTTAGACTAGTTGCTTAGTCTAATTTGCTTTCCTCGTTTAGTTCACTAAAAATTAGTCACCAGGAACATCCCAAATTGTAGAGAAATACAAGGCATAACTACATTTTATTATGTGCACTGTATGTATACTATATATACAATAATAGAGTATTGTGCAATGAATACATAGTACAGCATAGTTATATGTTACATTTTTTTTACTATAGTGCTCGAATGCCTGCAGAATTGGTCAGTGTGTGGTTTAAAGTGAGTAGGTGGTTGCTCTTTGCATTCCACTCAGCCACTGTTGACCTGAAGTCTTTGCCCCGTCTCTGTGACTGATCAGCAATTTATCAGCTCTAGATCTTGTGACTGGAGGCTGCTGTCACTGCCTTCTTCACTCTGAGTTGCTTAGAGACTGTTGCTCCCCAATACACTTCAGGTACAAGGACAAACGGGATGATGCACTAATCCACTGTGGAATACTGTGGCACAGAACAGTGATTTTTTTTCCTTTTCCTTTTTTGTGGAATGCCTGGATAATGTGACAGAGGAAATGGGTAGTGTGGTGAGCAACAAATAGGACTACTTATATCAATATGGCAACATATGATATGGAAATAATTAAGAGTCACAGTTGTGTAGACTATTAATCAGCCTGTATGGTATCAGTGTTGTTTTTTCTAATGCAAGGGGATTAAGGAAAGCTTGATAGTCTTTATTTAATAATTTTTTACGAGTTTTAGTCAATTATGATCATGAGCATTACATTAAATGTTGTAGAATTTTTAGCCCAACTTAATGTATGTAAGTGTATATTTTTTAACCGTTGTATGTCATGCTTTGTGGGCTTTGTTGTTTTTTTTTGGAGAGTTATTATTTTATTATATTTATTATTTGCAGTCCTGTATCAAACTATTCTTGTATTTTAGTTTTTTAAAATTACTTGGGTAATTTAGGAGTCTAAGCGTAAACACTAAGAGTTTAATTCTCTTAGTGTTTACTGACTTTTGTTATAGATATTTGATTCCTTGTGCTTTAGTTATTGTAGTCTTCCCTTCTTGTTTAGTCTTTGTCTTTGTAATGTGATTTCCCATTTAGTTACCTTCTATTTTATTTTGTTATTCCTTGTTAATCCTTGTTAGTTCTCTGTCTGTAGTGCCTTGTCATTAATTTGATCTCCTTTGGTATTACCCTAATTAAGTTTAGCTGTACCCTGATAAACTTGTGTTTCCACTCTCCCTGATTATCTCCTGTGTTTATTTTGGACTTAGTTATTATTGCCTAATTGGATTTTGCTTTAAAGAGTTTGTTTTTTGTTTTTCAAGTTAAACTCAGTAGTCTGTATTTGGGTCGCTTTCATGCAAAATTTTAATGGCATATATACTTTTGATCATGTATGGATTAGAGAAAATTCAAAACAAAAGTTGTGCACCCAATTGTCTAATTTGCAGTGCAAACATTCCACCCTGGAAAAGGAACAGTCCAAAGAAGTTATTAAAAATTCATGCATGTGCTGAATGTATGAGTGTACTTCTGATCACAACTATAGCACAAGCCTATCAATTTAGAATTATTCTGATTCCCCAATCTGCACATAGTGATGAGAACAAATTGGCCAGTCCACACATTTCATGAATCTGATCCTTATTTTGAATAAGCCTTTATTTTATACATAAGGTAAGGTCATTTCTACACACATATGGCACATCTTCCACACCAGCTTCCATTTTTAGTTTAGGGAGAATATAATTTTACTGCCAAATTGATGCTGCAGTTTTGATTTATTGGAGGGTTTACCCATCTTTTATCAAGTGAATAGTTAAATTCAACAAATCAATATCTACCTAAATATCAACCACTGGCTCTGGGAACAAGCCACTAAACAGCCCTCTGAGTTTTTTTCTGGCTCTACAAACCTGACAGGGACAGATATGCTTGTTTCTATCTCCCTTTGATTTCTCTGTTCATTTCTCTTCCCATTTGTCTGCCTTGTCAATTTCAGCCTCCCCAGGCAGTATGAGAGCATGTAGGCAGGCTCATTGTTTCACTGAACCAACTATTTCCTCCTCATTTCTAGCCTCTGAATACATGAACCAAGCGCCATTTGACACACACACATATGTGTGTACACACACACACACACACACACACACACACACACACACACACACAGGCAAAAAAAGCAACAGGAAATCCAGAGAGAGCAAACTGATAGAGATGGGAAGGGGAGAGGTAAGACAGCTATGACTTGAGGCCATGTTTCCAATCTAATTCTCTGTTTGTCTTACAGGATCTCTGCTCTTAAAGGGCTTGACATCAAATTCAATAACAAGATCTCAGCCTGGCATACCATGCAGCTCACTGGCTTTCAGTCACTGTTCTTTTACTCTCTTTGCTTCATCCCACCTGTCTGCACAAGCTGCTACAGCTCAATACTCCATGGGTTTTTAAGGTTACAGTGATGAAGGTCCAGCTGTGATCTAAGTATATTTCAACAAAAAGTTAACCATTAAAATTGTCTTGTTATAACAGCATGTGTTACTGAGTTTTTGACACTTTGCTTCAACAGAAATTTGATACTTGACTTTTTTTCTCAAGAGAACATCTATTAATTATGGGTGGTTTCGTCTACACTTATGAAGAAACTTCTTTTTCCACATTTGCTGATATGAACAACCCTCCTATGCAATGTCCTTCCCCATGGTTTCATTTCAAAATATTAAAGAGCTGGGGTGATGGGGTTTTGGGGGTGCAGGAGAGGTAAAGGAGAAAAGGAAACTGTGAACGATATAGGCGGTATAAGCAATGGTAGACTACTGTTTGACTTATTAGAAGAGAACCATGGTCTACATACTCTGTAAATAGTGACAGTGAACACCTGGCTGCATATATTTATGTATACCCTGGGATATAAGTGTACCAGCAAGGCTACAGTTGAATCACAAAGATTTAATTTTGAAGCTCAAAGAAGAAAGAATTGGGTGAAAGCTGCACAAATACTAGAGAGTGACAGATATGTAAATTATAGGCTAATCTGTTTGAAAAGGCTACTGAGTAAAATGTAATTTTAAATTTAATGGGCATTTTGTGATATCTGGCAAGAAGTTCAGTGGAGGGAAAAAGTAAAAGTTGACACAAATATACATACTGGCTGGTATAAAATCTAGATGCTTCGTTTTTTGTGTGTTTTTTTTCTCGGGGTGTATGGAAAGATTGCTTTAATAGCACTTTGTTAACTACACCTTAAGTGAAGAGATGGGGTGTGGCTACACATAAATTCAGTGTGTTAGATGCATCTGAATTTGTTGATTTTCTTAAATATAAAAAGGTTGCATTGAAAGGCATTTTGTCTCCAAAAGAAAAACCTTTTTTATGTTGAAAGATGTTTTATGTTACACAAAATTTAACAATTAAGTACATTATGAATAAATGTATAGCTATGCATTTTAAACTTATAACTCATACGGTAGAAAAAATTATTTACAGCTTTATTCTCTGAGCCTTTGGTACTTCTCAAGCTTCTCGTGTTCCTTCTTCCTGATGTTGCTGTCATTTGGTATCGCTACATCTATCACTACGGCCGTCTTCTTTTTCTTGTCTACCACCACTATGTCTGGTTGGTTAGCCACCACCATTTTCTCCGTCTGTATCTGGAAGTATCAAGGAATGAAATAAGTGGCTAGCTGATCCCTGCTATTGCCTATTCTGAAGAAGGTATGGCTATCCACACAGTTTGTTCCAGTTCGGGCTGAATCCAAAAAGCGCTCCCCCAACTCTTATTGGACCCTTTGAAATCGAGGCCCTGGTAAATCCAGTCTTGGTTCACCTCAAGCTCCCTCACATTGTGGGTATTCATAACGTGTTTCATGTGTCTCGGATCAAGCCTTTCCACTCCAGTCCTTTGTGCCCAGGTCATGGACGGCCAGCTGGCCTTCTCCATCTCGCGGATTATGGGCTTAATAAAATGTTCTCCCTGTTTCCTTAGTGGTTCCTGTTTTCACCATTGTTCTATAAACCTGACATTGACTTAAAATGATTTTAGCCAAATTATACTTGACTTTGACAATAACAACTCAGAAGTAGTAACACTTCTTTTTATATAACAGCTTCATCTTTAATGGATACAAAATAGTGTGTTCTTCAAAATAAAAGCTCATGACTATAGAAACCACAGGGCATTGTAAAGGTGCTGGCGTTTCTGTATATAATGAACTATGCCTTTGCCACCATAGTAGTTCCTGTTATGACTATTATTGTACAAACAGGATATGTTTAAATGTTCTGCCCTTTAAAATAGCAATGTCTTTATGTTGGTTCACCTTTAAAATTATTTTGGTAATTATACTCTTAAAAACAATCTAATTAATTATGTTTTTAACCCTTGTTTTTAAAGACCATTCAGCACCCTTTTAGCTGCCTCTTTTGTGCCATTTTTTAAAATTAATTAATTATTTTTTTATAATACCTACCTCTGGGGGAGTATACCTACATTGTACTCCCCAGATTTCTCGTAACCCTCAGAAAGCAATTCTTAGCTTCTGATAGTTCTTCACTTATCCTGTGAGCTCCTGTTGGCATCTCACTGATAGAACTTTTCTTCCAAAAATTACTAGTTATAATGGTTTGGGGTTTTTTTTTTTGTTTTTTTTTTTGCTTCCTATAAACTAACCTCTTAAAACTTAGCCTGCCTGCTTCTTAATATTCCCTAAGCTTCTGCAGTAACATGACACACCATTTATTCTAGAAATGTGAAGTTATCATGTCATACCCTACAAAGTCACAGCACTCAAATCAAGTCATTGCCATTTGAACAAGTTTATTGACTAAACCATAATGGAAGGGTTTGTTTTCTTGCCAGCCAATTGAATCTGGCTGGAAACAGACAGAAAGGATAGAGCAGATGCTGCTGAATAAAAGCCCTGTCAAGAACAGAAGTCTCAGACAGTCTCTCCTTTCTTATGGAGTCTCTGTGTTTCTTTGAGAGCCCTTCAGCCACACACAGTCTCTTCCACATCATCTGTCGGTAGCAGGCGCCAGGTCAGGCAGCAGGTGGTCTTTAGTGATCAACCTCAACTCTTCTGACTGCAAGAGTTGGCTTGACCCAAATTTTAAAAATCTGTGTATTGCAGTTAGCCTTTACCTGTACTGCCACTCTAACAATAGTTAATCTAATTTGACAGCAGAAAGTAAATTGTCTTCAGTTAAACCAGCAAAAATGTTTTTAGTCATTAGAAACTATAGCTGAGAGTTTGCACTGAGTTTCATCACTCACAAAATGTTCTGGGTTTTTTTTTTTTTTTTTTGGTCCTATTGTGTAATTGGGCATTCAACGCAATTTCAACTGCAGATCGATTTCCTTTAAATTATCTTTTCTGAACAAGAAGAAAAAACATCTATAGCTTGAGATTCACACAGAACCTATGGGAGAAGCCCGAAATTTAAAATGACAAGATCTGCTACATCCAAGAAACAGCATTTATGGTCATAACCTTAAAGCTATTGCCTAACAGTCCAATCTCGGAGAATGAAACACTGATTCAGCAGGAAGAACTGTAATCTATTATTCTCTGTAGACCCCATTGTTTATTCATGTTGGCACACTGTACTACTATTAACCTCTAAACTCTGTCCAGCCATTGCCATTCATTTTCTGGCCTGTGTTGTTGATGAAGCCTTTGTCAGACACCATATTTATCGATCGATCGATCCATCCATCATCTTCCGCATATCCAAGGCCAGGTCGTGGGGGCAGCAGCCTAAGCAGAGAAGCCCAGACCTCCCTCTCCCCAGCCACCTCCTCCAGCTTATCTGGGGGAGCACCAAGTCATTCCCAGGCCAGCCAAGAGATATAATCTCTCCAGTGTGTCCTGGGTCTGCCCCAGGGCCTCCTTCTAGTGGGACATGCCCAGAACACTTCATCCAGGAGGTGCCCAGCAGGCATCCTTGTCAGATGCCCGAACCACCTCAACTGGCTCCTTTCGATGTGGAGGAGCAGCGGCTCTACTCTGAGCCCCTCTCGGATGACTGAACTTCTCACCCTATCTCTAAGGGAGAGGCCAGCCACCCTTCAGAGGAAGCCCATTTCCGCCGCTTGTATCCGCGATCTTGTTCTTGCGGTCACAACCCACAGCTCGTGACCATAGGTGAGGATAGGGACATAGATCGGCCGGTAAATTGAGAGCTTCGCTTTTACACCCAGCTCTCTCTTCACCACAAGAGATTGGGCTGCAGCACCAATCTGTCTGTCAATCTTGTGCTCCCTTCTCCATTCACTCGGAGTGACAGCACATTTATTACCTTTATTTAATTGAACTTGTTCTTATTGGGATTTAAAAAGTTGTTCTTAATATGTCTACTATCAAACAGCAAAGTTTGAGGTTTGCTCAATACTCAAGTAAGAATCAAGTAAGAATAGCTTAAAAGTGAGCCAATATCCACAAACTCCAATCTCCCTAACTCTCTGCAAGCTAAAATAAATCTTCCTCTATTTCCTCTGGCTGGTCACCTTAGGTGCTGCCGAGCAAATGCCCGATGGCCAGTCCAGCATTGGTCGTGCCATCAGTTAACCCTTCGGCACGCGAGCCGAGGGTTGCCGACCCCTGGTCTAGATTATTATGAAATGTTTAAAAAGGATGTGCAGTGTAAATGCAAAATGATACCTGTTCAGATTAAATGAAAATGTATGCTTCAGCCATGGAAGGGATGGAGCGATCTGTGGTTCTGAAAGCATACAGAAAAAAAAGAATAATGTTACTTCTCTATAAAACACATAACATAGAAAAACCAAGAAATACGTAACATGACATACACATCCTTATAAAAAGCTAGTACTATAATTTGATTTAGGTTTACCAAACAGTCTACAGACCAGCCATTAGTGACTAAGTTTGGCATAGGGTAAATTTTTTGCTGTTAAAATTAAAATTTCTTCAGAAAATGCACATTTTTCCGAGCCGCGCCTGAAAGTCAATTGAAGGAATTAGTCTTATGTCATTGATCTTATATGCTGGCGTTTTATTTCTGTCTCTAAATCATGCACATTAATAATTATCTTTTGCGCTCGGTGTACACACACATAACACACAGATATTTATATGAAGAGAGACAGAGACAAACGTGCGCGCACAAACACAAGCTTGTGTCTAGAAACCGCGAGCTCACCAGAAAAATTCAAACGAAGCGGAGCACGGAGTTATACTATGAATGTTATGAACTATGAACTTATGCTAGCTAGCTGTATCCACCACCGATGCATCGTGGTAACGCTAGCTAGTTAGTATACTGGTAAAAAACGGCTCTTTGCCTAACTTGCATTCCCGACTGTGATGGTCGGTTGCTGGTAACCAGTTCTAACGTCGCGCCGGATAGCTAGCTAGCTTGTAGCTAGCAGCTACAATCATGCAAAAATTGGGGTGGCTGTCGACCCAGCTTAAATGGGGTTATTTTCTGCAATTTTGGCAATACAAATTATAAAAGCTTTTGTAACACACTTGGCTTTACTTACGTTTATTTTCAGATGAAATTAATCAAAGATGTGACACGATGTTTCCAGCAGCCATGCAGAATAAGAATGGGTCCCGGTCTATTTTTGGTGGGTGTGTTCAAGTGCAAATCACTTTGACTCAAATTAAAGATATTATCTGTTCAACATGAAAAGAAATATATGTTTTGAGAGAAATCAAAAACTTTGCGTTGTGTCCTTTGTACAGATATTTAGTTTCATCCAAATCAAAAGTGGTATTTTAAAATGCAAAAAGAAAGGGTTTCACAATCAAATCAATGATTTTATTCTGTTTTGAATGGCACTTATTAGATTGAATGAATGACTGCATGTTAGACTTTTTTCAGTGTAATAGACGTTCCAGCCATGTATTCCAGCCCTAAACCTAACCTTATCCCTAACCCAACCCTATTCCTAACCTTAACCATCACAGAAATGACGTGAAATAGTGTTTTTGAAAGCAATTTTATATAATGAACGAAAATGTGTAGATTGAGTCCAAAAGGTTCTCATGTTTTGTCATTTTTCCGATCTCATCATTTAGGAACGTGTTGGGTACCCGAAAGCGTAAAATGTTGACGATTTGTCACCTAGCGTAAAATATTACGCTTAAGGAGTGAGAACGTGTTGCAATAGCACGTGCATTCAGTCTATGAATCATTAACCATATTCTTGTTGGGTGGAGAGGGAGGATGGATGGCAGTAAGAAAGATGGAACACAGAACAAAGTCTGCTTTATTTTATTGCATCTTGAAGACACTAATCAAATAATTTGTTTTGTTGCAGCACCACAAGAATATCGAAGGGCATGAGTATATATATCTTTTTTTAACACCCTTTTACACCCTCCAGAAAAAGAAAATACGAGATGTCTTTAGTGACTAGCTGGATATAATTTAATATGCCAGGAGGAGAAGCTGTTGCATAAGATAGAGGGTTGGTGTGTAAACATGTAGTTTGGAAATGTTTAATTTAACACAAATCCTTAGAAAGAGAAAGAGAACACTTAAAATGTGGCATGCAAGTATTGGTGCATGGGATACAGCCATCACATGGACCAATGGAAATGGAAATGGAAACCTTAAATTCATGAACCCTTAATAAACATGTCAAGCTCTGGGATATAGTAAGTAAAGAGTCTGTTATTACGGTCAGGATATTCTGTAGTAATGGCTTATAGGATGCTCCCAGACAGCAGTAGTGATTGCACTGGGAACACGATGCTAGACATGCAGCAGACGACATTCTGGAGGAAGAAGGATAAATCTATCATCATAGCAGACTTAGAAATGTTCTTCAGTGGATTGAGGTGTTGATTTGGCTTCTAAATTTCACAAATCTCAAGCCAGTCAAACATCTGTGGGATAATAATGTTGTGCCTAAGATCATTGACAAGTTCCTCCCGAGTAGTTCTGCTTCCACACTATTCTCATTATGATTGAAACTCCACGAGGTCAGATCTTGCGTGGACCTCCAGACCACGGGAGATTGCCAGATATTTTATGGTTCTTCCATTTGCAAATATTCGCACCAACTCTTGTCACCTTCAAATCCAGCTGCTTGCAGATGGTCTTGTAGCCCATTCCAGCCTTGTGTAGGTCCACAATGTCATCCCGGTTATCCTTGGAAAGCTCATTGGTCTTGGCCATGGTGCAGAGTGTGGAATCTGAATATTTTGATTGCTTCTATAGACAGCTCTCTTTTATGCAGGTAAAAAGTTGAGAAGGCTCCCAATATCTGCTGGTTACATGTATAAAAGACACACGGAGCCAGAAATCTTGCTGATTGATAGGGGATCAAATACATATTTTCTTCATGAAAATGCAAATTAATTTCTAACTTTTTTGAAATGTATTTTTCTGAAATTTTTGGTTATTTTTCTGTCTCTCACTGTTCAAATAAACCTACCACTGAAATTATAGACGGAACATTTTTCTGTTAGTGGGCAAACTTACAAAATTTACAGGGGTTGAAATACATTTTTCCCTGACTGTACAACTGTGTAGAATTATTTAAGTGTTGTGTAGTATTTATATGGTGACATTAAATAATTACATACGCAGCAGTAAAGATGTTATTGAGTTCATGATGGGGCTTTGTAATTAAACGAGTTATCTGTGTTAAAATACTTATCTGACAGCATCAATAAAAATGTCAAAGCAATTATATTCCAGGCGGAAATTGATTGTTGATGATTGAAATCCATTGTAATTTAAACAATTTAAACAAAGTTTTAAGTATTGTAGTCCCATAGCCTTGAAGCCAGAGTTTTAAGCAGATCACAGACTACATTTATTTGATTTAGCCTGTACTGGGCAGGCTAAACGACTGTTAAGCTCTATGGTTAAATGTAAAAAACTATCATTTTTTCCAGGCAGTCATGCAGCTACCACATACTGAAAACTGTGGAAACTGCAAAAAAAAAAACATTTTACAAAGCCACTAAAAATATGTTAATAACAAATGTAAAACACTCTTGGTGGGCTGGTTTTGTTTGTCTGTGTGTCATTGTGCATGAGACATGGCATTCAAACTGTGTGTGTGTGTGTGTGTGTGTGTGTGTGTGTGTGTGTGTGTGTGTGTGTGTGTGGTTACAACAAACAGCACTGTGTGGACGTAATGGCAGGGGGCAAGGATCGAGCATAGCTGCAAGCTGTCGCACTCTTGACTTAAAGAGACAGTGTGCTAATTCCGCAATAACACATAGACAGCCAGTCGAAGACCTGCTACTATATCTGGGCAGCAAGTCTGAAGGAAATAAAGCATCATTGTTATATGCAAGCATACACGCAAATCACAGATTTAAGTCTTTTCTTTTGAGGAATAGGACGACAAAAGAGAATGGAACAATGAGAGGAGGTGATGGCTACCTTGGAGAAAACAAATGAATGAAAGGAGTAGAGAAGGAGAAAAAGAACAGAGGTAGTGTTAATGTGATGGACAGGTGAAGGCAGGCAGGGAACTGGAGCACTGGATGAGCAAACGCTGTAAACATATGGCATTTTTCCACTGGCCTTTATGTTAGTGTTGTTGTGTAGGGAATATTAAAGGAATACAAAATTTGGATATGCATAAGGCTACTTGCATGAAAGTAGCAGATGGCCGTTCAATAACCTTGTCTTTTTTTCTAATCTCTTATTATTTTTTTTTAAGTTAACATCATTCAAATAAAGCCAGAGACAGAATCTGTGCCACAACAGCCGTATTTCTTGGCTTTATCACAACACAAGGTCATTAATGTGTCCTTCACTTTTAAGTCCCAGCGTCCCCACTGAGATAGACTAAACATTCACGTCACACCAACATCTTTTAACCACCTGACGCACACAGCTGTGTGTGTCCAGATATTGCTCCCCACCCACACGCCATAGAAGAGCAGAGAGTATCTGTGGATGCCTGATACCTCACTGTGCTCGGTCAGAGACCCCGTGGCAGGAAAGTGGCTGATTGCATGTGTAAGGATGGGGGGTGGGATTAGAGCTATTTAAAACTGTACGTGCCTGTCTCTCTAGTCTTCAGCACTGCCTGAACCCGCACCACTACCACCTTCTGATTTTCCTTTTTTCCACAGAAAGCATCCCATTCCCTACTGTGGCTCGGTAAAGCAGATGAACAGGCCTCTGTTCTTGGGCTCAAACATATTATGTAACATCACCATTGGTGGAGAAGGAGCTCTATCTGGGCTTGAGGCTACTGTACTCACCTTGATCTGTATTCATGACTTGGTGAGTTTGTGTAAAGTTGAGAGAAAATGTATTGCTTCTAATAATCTGGTTTTCCAGACCTTAAAAGTCAAATAATAAACAATGAAATATATCAATGTAATGCTACTTGTTTGTGCGAGTGGCATGACAGGAGACAGTCAAGATGAATAGTGTTTCAATAGAAGAACAACTTAACAACAACTTTAGCAACTTTAACAACCACAACACTCCACATACCTGTACAGAATATGAAGTTGTTGGTGATCAGTATGTATTTTTGTGATGGACTGCCAGCCTGTACAGCATGTACTTGGGAACTGGAATAGCCTTCAGCCCTGAAAATGTATTATAGTGCTAAATAGTATATGATATAAAATAATGTAAAAATATAAAAATAATATATAAACAATAATATAATATTTATTATAGTATTTCAGGGCTCCTTTCTTACATTATACCAAGTTTCAGTTTGTTTTTAATGCTGTGTATCAGCATGACATTTTTACCCTCAAAAATTATATAAATTGCATGACAATTTTTTAATAACTAAATTGCAAAAATAAGGCTTATGTAGCAAATCTGATACAAATTAAAACTCATATACGCAGATTAAAATTTGATATATTTTTATGTATTTTGTCTAATGGTTCAACAAACACTCCATTATCAAAAAATGTAAGATTTCTGGCAGTTATTTAATGGCTCCAGTTTTAAAGGGTTAATGTTGATTGTGGAATATTTAGGAGGGAAGTGATTTCCCACATGACTTGTTGCAATGGTGCTTGATTTTAAAAACCTGTTGCAATGGGCTTGAAAAGCCTGAACTTAAACATAGCTGTGGCCCAATATCTTTTTAACACAATACCTTCTTCATATAGTGTGTTTTTTGATTTTCAAAAAAATATATGTGGGAGGGGGTCACCTCACAAAGTGAACAAATACACTGGGGAGGCCACAATACAAAGAAAATCCAAAAATGTAATAAACCCCCAAAATCTAAACTTAAAAACTTTGGAATAAACAGTACAAAACACAAATTACAAACTTAAAATGTGACCAGTTCCAGGGATCATGACAAAATCTACCCCCTCTACCAGAATGTTCCTTCCAGCATCTTCATTGAAGATGAAACCAGAATAACAACTTAATAAACACCATGGAAAACCATATAAAAAAATGTGTATGTTCTATTGCAAAATAATATAAAAAGTCTTTTTATCACTTACACATTTTATTATTAGATTATTTTGGTCTGATCTAACATCCCATGTATAGGATTGATGTCGCCTTGATGTGCCATTGATCACTCAAGGGACCTGGTCTATAGTTGTCAATATATGAAGTCTGAGAGAGGTTATGCAGAAGCAAAAATATTCTTAAAATATACACAATGATCAGACATAACATTATGGCCACTGGCAGATGTAGTGAATAAAATTTGCTGTTGCTTCATCATGGTACCTGTTAGTGAGAGGGATATATTCAGGAGCAAGTGAAAATTTTGTCCTGAAATTTTATGTGTCAGAAGTAAGAAAAATGAGGAAGGATTTGAGTGAATTTGATAAGGGCCAAATATGCAGCTTATGTGGGATGTATCTGATTTGTAGTGCTCAGTATCTAATAAAAGTGATCCAAGGAAAAAACAGTGGCAAATGAGTGGGCCACCAAGGCTCACTGATGCATAGGGAGCAAAGGCTGGCCTGTGTGGACTGAGCCAACAGACGAGCTACTGTAGCTCAAATTGCTCTTGGTCCTGATAGAAAGATGCCAGAATACACTGTGCATCACAGTTTGTTCCATATGGGGCTGCATAGCAGTCAGGGTGCCTCTGTGGGATATGCTATCCTGTCCACCTCACAACTTGCAGGACCTAAAGCAGGGGTGGGGGCCTCAAGGGCTGGTGTCCTGCAGGTTTTAGTTGCGTCCTTCATCCAGTACAGCTGATTCGAATGGCTAAATTACCTCCTCAACATGTTTTGAAGTTCTCCAGAGGGCTGGTAATGAACTAAGCATTTGATTCAGGTCTGTAGACCCAGGGTGAGATCTAAAACCTGCAGGACACCGGCCCTTGTGGCCGGGAGCTCTCCACTGCTGACCTAAAGGATTTGTTGCTAATGTGCTGGTGCCAAATATTACAATACATTGTCTGTGGTCTGCTGTATAGAGTCAGGGCTGTTATGGCACCAACACTATATTAGATAGGTGATGATAATGTTATGTGTGATCGGTGTAAACGTCTTGAGACACCACTCAATTTTTGCTTCGAAAATGGAAAATGAGAAATAGCTGGTGATTTATTGGAAAACATGCAAAATTCCTATAAGATGATATTTGGTATGATCACCTTTATTCTTTAACACAGTGTAAAGTCTCTTAGGCAATTCTCTCTCCTGATCTTCCTCCCACGACTATGATTTGAAACGAAAATTTCAAATTTGGATCCATCAGTCATTAAGAGCTGTCGCTGCTCATTTTCAGTCCAGTTCTGTGTAATTTGGCATATCGTAGCATTTCTTCTTGTATTGCTTCCTAAGCAGGGCTTCTTGAGATCCATCCTTAAACTGTCCTTAAACAGTCTTTGCTGGATTTTTTCTTTTTCTTATATAAAGAATCAAATAAATGAGTTACCACAATGATCATATGAACACGCCAACACTGAAACCCTATAATTCCCTCTGCAGCTCGCCTGGGATTACAGATCTCATACCAGGCAGTAGAACTATCAGTGCTGATGAAGATTCTCCAATATCAAGAGAAAGATAACCACTGCTGATGAAAAACTACTAGCTGATTTGTAAAACATGTCCTTATAAGATTTACACAACAAAAAGTAATCGATTCTGTCTTCACATTAATCACAGTGAGCAAGAAAAGTCAGAGTAATCAGATGGCCATTACAATTAAAACAAATCAAAAACAACTGTAAATAGCTGCCACTCAACATAGTGCCAAGGAACATATAAAGGATGGACCTGATGAACTTGTAGGAGAGATAATGCTTCATTTAGTGATCTGAAATGTGTGTTTTACTTTCTGAGTGTGAGACAAACTACATAACCACATTAAATGTCCTGAAAGCACCACTCATTACCATTTATCCTGTAGTTGAAAGTTTTCCTTATGGAGAGAGGAAATGTGGCTTGTTCTTAAATATTACCATCTTTTAAACTTTATAATGTCTGATGCTGGGAAGACTTAGAGGCAGTGGACCATGTCCTGCTGGGCTGCCACTAGACTGCAGCTGTGGCTCTAGTGACAAGAAAAAAAAGTTTTTTAACCCTTGTATGGTGTTCGGGTCTGTGAGACCCATGCCATTTAGAGGCCGTTGCCCCTTTAGGCAGTATATACCATCAAAACCTGCAAAATATGGTATAAAGATACGTACACTTGATTAGAACTGATTTTATTTTTTTTATAACATTTTATTGACAAAAAATGAGAAGCACATTAATTCATAAATGTGATTGAGCAAAGGTAAAAGGAAAAAAATTAACCATGTTTACTGTTCACATGGCTCGTAATTGGGATAAAGTAAACATCTGTTGAGTAATTTAACATAAAATTGTTTGATAGTGTTAATTGGAAAGCCAAAACTCTAGCGGGTCCACCAGACCCATGAACACTGGCTGAGTAACAAAAATACGAACACCATACAAGGGTTAATTAAACTCAGAGTCATTTAAACATAGGTTTGAGAGAAAAATTCTCAACTGAAGACAAATAGTCCCTGTGGTTGTTTTTCTTTCTTTTGCTCTGACTGCTGGACTATCAGTGTTAAATTCAAACACATTAAAATATACTGGTGAGAACACACTTACATATATGGATGAGCTGCAGTATAATTAGAGAAACTTTTAAACTTACAACAACTAAAATGCAATTATTGAGTATTTTTAGTATTTACATTTACAAGTATTCCAACAATCAATCAGCTTCAAGTTCCTGGGAGTCCACATCTCCGAGGATCTCATCTGGACGACCAACTGCTCCAAGCTGGTCAAGAAGGCTCACCAGCGCCTCTTCTTCTTGAGGACTCTGAGGAAGAACCACCTGTCCTCAGACATCCTGGTGAACTTCTATCGCTGCACCATCGAGAGCATCCTGACCAACTGTATAACAGTCTGGTATGGGAACTGCTCTGCCTCGGACCGGAAGGCGTTGCAGAGGGTCGTGAAAACTGCCCAGCGCATCACCGGAGCACCACTTCCTGCCATAAAGGACATCTACAGGAAGCGGTGTCTGAAAAGGGCTGGGAAAATCATCAAAGACCCCAGTCACCCATCACATGGACTCTTCACCCTCCTGCCCTCTGGGAGGCGCTACAGGAGCCTCCGGACTAAGACCACCAGGTACCGGAACAGCTTCTTCCCTACAGCTGTCAGACTCCTGAACTCTGCCTCCTGACATCTGACCCACGTTAAACTCATGGACTGAACATACACACACCCACAACCACCTACACACACACACACAATGGACAACTGTACCCTCAAACACACAATAATAACATGGACTGAACCACCACTCACAACCACTAGCACTTTATATAGCCTCTGTAGAAATTATCCACATATCTCACTTATCTTAACTGCACTACTGTATAGTTCTGTGTAAATAATCATTCTGTACATACAATAATTTTTAATCCTACAACTGTTTATAACTTGCATAGTTCACATTTCTGTATAACTGTATATCTCATATTTCTGTATAGTTTTTTTATTTCATATTCTGTATAGTTTTTTTCAGATTTATATCCTGTTCATAGCCTGTACATAGCTTGTACTCACTACAGCCTGTACATACTTATAGTTATAGCATATTTATAACATACTTCATACCGTGTACATTATAACATACCCATTCCTGTAATATACTTACATATCTATATTATTGCTAATATATATTGTAATATATCTATATCATGGCTGAAGCACTTCTGGATGGATGCAAACTGCATTTCGTTGCCCTGTACCTGTGACATGTGCAATGACAATAAAGTTGAATTCTATTCTACTCTAAACCTTGCCAGACTGCGAAGTGAAATATCAGCTAGCAATGACTGGTCATTGTATCCCTGTCCTTTTCGCTCGCTTTGTGGTAGAGTATCACTTCCTGTTCCTGCTCAAACACAGTGGTGTTTCTGAGTAGCTTTTCTGCTTAGCAATTTAATTTAAATCTTTTGATACATCCCTTTTTCATAGTATAATCTTAACGTGCTTCATCTGAATCACCCTTTCTGTGTACTCACTACCTAATTTATAGCGAAAGTATTCACTCACTGTCTCTTTACTGTTTCGCTAGCTTAGCTTAGCTCGTAGCCGACTCGTTAGCACCATGGCTACTTCACCTGTCCCTCCTGCACTTTCCTGCTCATTGTGTCAGATGTTTAGTTACTCCTCGGCCTCCTTTAGCAGTAATGATACCTGTAACAAATGTAGCATATTTGCAGCTCTGGAGGCCAGGATTACTGAATTGGAGACTCGGCTTCGCACCCTTCATTCACCCGTAGCTAGCCAGGCCCCTGTAGCTGGTGCAGCCGAAGATAGCGTAGGCCCCGCTAGCTGTTCCCCGGCAGACCCCAAGCAGCTGGGGAAAGAGGGCGGCTGGGTGACGGTGAGGAGGAAGCATAGTCTTAAACTGAAGCCCCAGGTACACCACCAACCTGTTCATGTGTCTAACCGTTTTTCCCCACTCGGCGACACACCCGCCGGGGGTCAAACTCTGGTAATTGGTGATTCTGTTCTCAGACATGTGAAGCTAGAGACACCGGCAACCATAGTCAATTGTCTTCCAGGGGCCAGAGCAGGCGACATTGAAGGAAATTTAAAACTGCTGGCTAAGGGTAAACGTAAATACAGTAAGATCATAATTCACGTCGGCAGTAATGACACCCGGTTACGCCAATCGGAGGTCACTAAAATCAATATTGAATCGGTGTGTAACTTTGCCAAAACAATGTCGGACTCTGTAGTTTTCTCTGGTCCCCTCCCCAATCAGACCAGGAGTGACATGTTTAGCCGCATGTTCTCCTTAAATTGCTGGCTGTCTGAGTGGTGTCCCAGAAACGATGTGGGCTTCATAGATAATTGGCAAACCTTCTGGAGGAAACCTGGTCTTGTTAGGAGAGACGGCATCCATCCCACTTTGGATGGAGCAGCTCTCATTTCTAGAAATATGGACCAATTTATTAAACCCCCCAAAATATGACTATCCAGAGTTGGGACCAGGAAGCAGAGTTGCAGTCTTACACGCCTCTCTGCAGCTTCTCTCCTCCTGCTACCCCCCCAAAAACCCATCTCCATTGAGACTGTGTCAGCTCCCAAAAAGACAAAAAACAAACTAAAAACCAGCAATAAACAACTTAAACATAAAAAATCACAAAGAAAGAACAATACAGTATCCACATCTGAACCAAAGAGTAAAACAGTGAAATGTGGATTATTAAATATTAGGTTTCTCTCCTCCAAGTCTCTGTTAGTACATGACTTAATAATTGATCAACAAATCGATTTACTCTGCCTTACAGAAACCTGGTTGCAGCAGGATGAGTATGTTAGTTTAAATGAATCAACACCCCCGAGTCATTCTAACTACCAGAAATCCCGAAGCACAGGCCGAGGGGGCGGTGTGGCAGCAATTTTTCACACCAGTCTATTAATTAACGAAAGACCAAGACAGACTTTTAATTCATTTGAAAGCCTGATGCTTAGCCTCGTCCACCCCAGCTGTAAAACTCAGAAACCAGTCTTACTTGTTATCATCTATCGTCCACCTGGGCCTTACACAGAGTTTCTCTCTGATTTCTCAGACTTTTTATCTGATTTAGTGCTCAGCTCAGATAAAATAATTATTGTGGGTGATTTTAACATCCATGTAGATGCTAAAAATGACAGCCTCAACATCGCATTTAATCTGTTATTAGACTCAATTGGCTTCTCTCAAAATGTAAAAGAACCCACCCACCACTTTAATCACACTCTAGATCTTGTTTTAACATATGGCATAGAAACTGGACATTTAACAGTGTTTCCTGAAAACCCTCTGCTGTCTGATCATTTCCTGATAACATTTACATTTACAATAATTGATTACACAGCAGCGGAGGGTAGACTTTATCAAAGTAGATGTCTTTCTGAAAGTGCTGTAACTAAGTTTAAGAATATAATCCACCCACTGTTATCATCTTCAATGCCCTGTACCAACATAGAGCAGAGCAGCTATCTGAACGCTACTCCAACAGAGGTCGATTATCTTGTTAATAATTTTACCTCCTCACTACGTACGACTCTGGATACTGTAGCTCCTGTGAAAACTAAAGCCTCAAATCCGAAGTACCTGACTCCGTGGTATAATTCTCAAACACGTAGCCTAAAGCAGATAACTCGTAAGCTGGAGAGGAAATGGCGTGTCACAAATTTAGAGGATCATCATTTAGCCTGGAGAAATAGTTTGCTGCTTTATAAGAAAGCCCTCCGCAAAGCCAGAACATCTTACTATTCGTCACAGATTGAAGAAAATAAGAACAACCCCAGGTTTCTCTTCAGCACTGTAGCCAGGCTGACAAAAAGTCAGAGCTCTACTGAGCCAACGATTAGAACATGCTGTAGGTATTACAGGTACTGCACTGCAGTGGTTTGTATCATATCTATCTAATAGACTCCAATTTGTTCAAGTAAATGGAGAGTCCTCTTCACACACTAAGGTTAAATATGGTGTTCCACAGGGTTCAGTGCTAGGACCAATTCTATTTACATTATACATGCTTCCCCTAGGCAGCATCATTAGAAGACATAGCATAAATTTTCACTGCTATGCAGATGACACGCAGCTCTATCTATCCATGAAGCCAGGTAACACACACCAATTAGTTAAACTGCAGGAATGTCTTAAAGACATAAAGACCTGGATGGCCGCCAACTTTCTGCTTCTTAATTCAGATAAAACTGAGGTTATTGTACTCGGCCCTGAAAATCTTAGAAATATGGTATCTAAGCAGATTCTTACTCTGGATGGCATTACCTCGGCCTCCAGTAACACTGTGAGGAACGTTGGAGTCATTTTTGACCAGGACATGTCCTTCAACGCACATATTAAACAAATATGTAAGACTGCTTTCTTCCATTTGCGCAACATCTCTAAAATTAGAAATATCCTGTCTCAGAGTGATGCTGAAAAACTAGTTCATGCATTTATTACTTCCAGGCTGCACTACTGTAATTCTTTATTATCAGGATGTCCTAAAAACTCACTGAAAAGCCTTCAGCTGATCCAAAATGCTGCAGCAAGGGTACTGACAGGGACTAGAAAGAGAGAGCATATTTCTCCTGTTTTGGCTTCCCTTCATTGGCTTCCTCTTAAATCCAGAATTGAATTCAAAATCCTGCTCCTCACATACAAAGTCTTAAATAATCAGGCCCCATCTTATCTTAATGACCTTGTAGTACCATATCACCCTATTAGAGCACTTCGCTCTCGCTCTGCAGGCTTACTTGTTGTTCCTAGAGTATTTAAAAGTAGAATGGGAGGCAGAGCCTTCAGTTTTCAGGCCCCTCTTCTGTGGAACCAGCTTCCAGTTTGGATTCGGGAGACAGACACTATCTCTACTTTCAAGATTAGGCTTAAAACTGTCCTTTTTGCTAAAGCATATAGTTAGGGCTGGACCAGGTGACCCTGAATCCTCCCTTAGTTATGCTGCTATAGACGTAGGCTGCCGGGGATTCCCATGATGCATTGAGTTTTTCCCTTCCACTCACCTTTCTCACTCACTATGTGTTAATAGACCTCTCTGCATCGAATCATATCTGTTATTAATCTCTGTCTCTCTTCCACAGCATGTCTTTATCCTGTTTTTCTTCTTTCACCCCAACCGGTCGCAGCAGATGGCCGCCCCTCCCTGAGCCTGGTTCTGCCGGAGGTTTCTTCCTGTTAAAAGGGAGTTTTTCCTTCCCACTGTCGCCAAAGTGCTTGCTCATAGGGGGTCATATGATTGTTGGGTTTTTCTCTGTATTTATTATTGTGCTATCTACTGTACAATATAAAGCGCCTTGAGGCGACTTTTGTTGTGATTTGGCGCTATATAAATAAAATTGAATTGAATTGAATTGAATTTATTTGTTACATTTCTAGTTCTTATTCTGTTCTCTTTCCTTAGACTGTGACCTACTCCCTTTAGCTCTCTGGATTTGTTCGTGTATTTGACCTACTTTTACACTGTTTTTTTTTGTTTTTTTTTACCAGGGCCTTTTTTGATGAGAAGATCACTAATCCAATGTCACATCTGCAGCTTTTAAAATGAGTGTCATCATTCTTTGCTTATATGCAGATCAATTTAGATGGATGCAACAGCAGGAACTACTTCAAAGGTTTTTGTTTTTTTGTTTTGTTTTTGCTTTGTTTTTACCTGAGACAGGAGGCCAGAGTACCCAAAGAGAATCCACACAGACATATGGAGAACATGCAAACTCCACACTGTTAACATGAAAGTGGAAATCCAAAAAAAAAAAGAAAACAGAAAGTAAATATTAATGAAATCTCTAGGCCAGTAACAGTTTGATAGTTAGATTTACTAGTGTGCTTGTGATCATTGATCAACAGGATGATCATTAATCAAGCTAAGGTTTGACCCAATTTCAGTCAAGCTTTAGCTGTCAGACAGATGGCCTCACAATTTACAATACTTTAGTATACAGAGGAATTCACGGCTGACTCAGTGACTGCAAGGTACCAAGGTCTTCTCCACCTTAACAGCTTGTATGAGGTATTTGTAAGTTGTGTTTGTTTTTTGGTTTGGTGAAATGTAGCACTCTGCAACTGTGCAAATCTAAGCCATAGTACCATGTTCTTGTTAGAGAGAAAAACCTTCTCTTGGCAACCCTTCTGAACAAACCATCTTTTGTGTCCTTTTTAAACTGTACAGTGTTCACAATGTGCAATAATAATAAAGCCCCACTTGTAACTGTAATTTGGCCTCCAAAACCCCAAAGCTCACATTAAAAATCTAAACATTATCCTGTGGACTCTTCACTGATAAATATAGTAGAAATAGCAAGATACTTCGTTTATTGTAGTAAAGCATACACACACAGTGGTCCCGCATAGGATCTGCATTAGCGTATTTCATTTGCAATCTTTCAGAAGCATTTAGAGCACAGGTCAAGCTGGTCATCTTCTCTCCAGTTTGCAAATATTTCCCCCTTGAGTTTTCTGTGTATGTTATTTTATGCCTCAGCAACTAAATGGCCTCACAGTTGATCTGCTGCAGGTTAAAAAAAAAAACTCTCAATAAGTGTTTTTAACAGAGGAAAGGGGCTACCAGAGAAGAAGAAGAAGTAGTAGTGTGTGAAGCCCCTGCAGCCTCTATGCCCCTTCCCACCACTCACACTATGATTCCTCCTCCTATGCAGCTCAGCAGTAATGACCTCCCTCTGCTCTGCAGAGCACCTTCAGCCTGTCCATGGGCTGAGGCAATCTGTCGCTTGTTTGTGCTGGTGACATCTGCTCCCACAGGGACCCAGGAATATGCTTCTGTTCTCTTGTGAAGCTCGTGAATGTGAACTGTGTGGTTTTTTTTTTATTATATGCGGGGGTGTGATGGGTGAGACTGTGAGAAGAGCACTTACACATATATTGCTGTTGTTGAGTGGAAATTATAGTTGGACCAGCTTTACTGATTTATTGCTTTACTGAATACTGATACTTTCACACTCATTTGAACAGATAAATATCTGTTAGCAAATTATGATGCCATGCATCATTTGATTTCTTGACATGTGGAAAATTACAATTGCAGTTGCACTGCCCAAAAGTGGCAAGTTAATTTTTGTTGTTACTGTATAATGATAGTAAAGACATCCTTAAACTGTAAGAGATTGTCTGATGTGCATCTTGTTGACTGCATTAGTTTAAAGATTAATGTGTTGATAGACAATATATTCTTTAAACTACAAACCAAGTTTTACATACCATTTCAGTAGGAACGTTTGCATACATTCTTATGAGTTGAATAGGCTACAATAGCAGAAGTCAAGTCAGGCAAGTCCAGATATGAGCCAGTGGGCACAGGCTTAACACAAATGAAAAATTGACACCTGTAAAACATAGGCTGGTCAGATAATTCTCTATTATTGCTGAGGTGGCAGATTAGTTGTTAATGGATTCTTGTGTTTATTGACTTATGGTTCCTGCTTTGGTTGTATTTTATTTGTGTGTGTTGTGTTTCTTTGCTTTTCTTCCCCTTCTTTTTATCTCTGTCTTATTTAAGCCTTTGTCCTCTTGTTCTTGCTGCCCCGTTTTCGTGTTTAGTGTGGTCTCCATGTCTCAGTTTTATTTGTCTTTCAGTCCCTTTTTTGAAGGCAGCTTCTCTTGTGTCTTACGCAGTGATGGGCAAGTTACATTGAAAAAGTAATTAATTATAGTTACTAGTTACTTCTTCAAAAAAGTAACAGAGTTAGTAACTGAGTTACAAGATTCTTAAAGTAATTAATTACTTGAAAAGTAACTATTGCGTTACTTTAAAAAAAAAATGTTTAACCCTCTGGGGTCCAGGTTTTAATTGGCCATTTTTAACTACTTTTGATTTTACCTCTACATTTCACCTTTAAAAACTATTTACTTTGCCTTGTTTGGTATAATCCTTTTCAGCACAACCTCACGTGTCTGAATTTACAGTTATGTTTTCATTTTGACATACTGTATTAACACAATTGATCTAAAATCAGACAAAAAACATAAAATCCGAGTAGAAAAAGTTATATTTTTTACTGTAACAACCACAAACATGTTTAATTCAAATCATATTTCATAACTTTAAATGCAAATATAAATTGTCAATTTTAAAATCATATGCACTGTCACGGACCCAGCTCTGGAGGACTCGGGGTCCGTGAGAAGTGTGGACTGTTATCGTTGTTATTGTTATTGTTATTAGTTGGTGTGTGCATGTGTCTGTAGCTGTTTTCTGTGGCCAAGTTACAGGCACCTTCAGACCTGGTGGGTGTGGCCCTGCTAGCGGACTGGCCACACCCGAAGCTCCTGCCACACACCTGCTGCTGATCAGGGCTCGTCGGGGGAGCTACTTAGGAGTCTTGGAGCTCCCACCGACGCGGGATCATTTCGTGAGACTTCCCGTCAGTTCTCCAGCTGGTCTGTTTGTGAGTATGAGCTTACCAGTGTAATTGAGGGTACTAACGGCTGCCTCTGTTTTCCTAGGAGGATTGCTGGAACTAGAGGGCAGCAGGCATAGAGTACACGGGCACGAAGGAGCAGACACACGGAGCACTAACACTGGGAGAAGACACGGAGTGGAAGTCGGGGGCACACGGGGATGTATTGTTGTGTATTAGTTGTGTCACTGTAAATAAAGTCACTGCTTATACACGGAGCACCGGTGCCTGGGTCCTCCTTCCCTACACCCCCACGGTTTGCCCTGCCAAACCGTGACATGCACAAGTTATGCAAACAACAAAGTTATTTGCAGCCATTTACCTTTTACCCCCTTTTTAAAATAACCATTTCAAACTATTTACATAACAATCAGGTGTTCTGCATTAAATAAGATGCCACACAAATTATTTGTGCCACTACAAAAAATAATTTCTGTCCACTATAAAGGAGAACATCACAGCCTGATACCTGCAGGCCTGACAGCAGGAGGTGTATCACTCCAGTTTTCTACCTGGAGAGTGGAGACAGCAGTCAGTTCATTGTTCTGACACACAACACAAAACTATCCACAACACTACTCACTAACTACACAAGACAACACATTAACTACACACTCCAAACATGCTAAATGTCACAAATTTCTCACATCTCAAAACTCGCTCTCTCTCTTTTATTGCTCTCTCTCTCTCTCTCTCTCTCTCTCCCCCGCCGTCACTCCTAAAACTTCCCCCTCAACCAAATGTCATGTTGCCATATCATTTTTGATTGGTCGACATGGTGCATTTTTCCACCAACACGAACGTTTTTTTAATTTTTTTGGTCATAAGCTTGCGCTTGCTAGCGCTGTCCGTAGACAGTAAAGATGAAACTATTGAGCAAAAAACACCACGTATATATTGTTTATCATGACTCTGGTTTTACGTGGCCCATCAACACAATTTAAAAACTGGTATATATCACCTTGTTGATTTGTCATCTTGAAGTGGTCATGTGATTGGCTTACCACGACTACTTTATTCTTCCTCAGTCAAACAGCAGCACTCATGCGATTGTTTTGCCCCCTAGCTCCAGGGGTTGTGCCAAAAAGTGATCGTCTGCCAGAAAGTGATTGCTGCCCGCGGGAGCGCGCGCAGCTGCTTAAAGCTGTAGCGCCCAGATAACTTACAGCTACTTCCGTGCAACTGATATAAGATGCGGTAAACTGAAGACAGCTTCAACCGTCTGTTTGTTGAAAAATAGTAACGCGACCGCACCGCATTTTCTTGTTAGTAACGGTAACTGCGTTGTAACGATAGAAATAGTAATTAGTTAGGTTACTCGTTACTGAAAAAAGTTACACCGTTACTTGTAACGCTGTTATTCCCATCACTGGTCTTATGTGATTTTCTTTACCTGTCGTTCACCTTTCATGGATTTTCTTTTGCATGATTTTCAATGCTGCAGCAAGGGTACTGACAGGGACTAGAAAGAGAGAGCATATTTCTCCTGTTTTGGCTTCCCTTCATTGGCTCCCTGTTAAATCCAGAATTGAATTCAAAATCCTGCTCCTCACATACAAGGTCTTAAATAATCAGGCCCCATCTTATCTTAATAACCTTGTAGTACCATATCACCCTATTAGAGCACTTCGCTCTCGCTCTGCAGGCCTCCTTGCTGTCCTTAGAGTATTTAAAAGTAGAATGGGAGGGAGAGCCTTCAGTTTTCAGGCCCCTCTTCTGTGGAACCAGCTTCCAGTTTGGATTCGGGAGACAGACACTATCTCTACTTTTAAGATTAGGCTTAAAACTTTCCTTTTTGCTAAAGCATATAGTTAGGGCTGGAACAGGTGACCCTGAATCCTCCCTTAGTTATGCTGCAATAGACGTAGGCTGCCGGGGATTCCCATGATGCATTGAGTTTTTCCTTTCCAGTCACCTTTCTCACTCACTATGTGTTAATAGACCTCTCTGCATCGAATCATATCTGTTATTAATCTCTGTCTCTCTTCCACAGCATGTCTTTCATCCTGTTTTCCTTCTTTCACCCCAACCGGTCGCAGCAGATGGCCCCGCCCCTCCCTGAGCCTGGTTCTGCCGGAGGTTTCTTCCTGTTAAAAGGGAGTTTTTCCTTCCCACTGTCGCCAAAGTGCTTGCTCATAGGGGGTCATATGATTGTTGGGTTTTTCTCTGTATTTATTATTGTGCGATCTACTGTACAATATAAAGCGCCTTGAGGCGACTTTTGTTGTGATTTGGCGCTATATAAATAAAATTGAATTGAATTGAATTGAATTTTCCAGCCATGTCACAAGTGGCCTGTTATTTGATTAGCTCACCTTTGTCCTTTTTCTTTATTCACTTATTTCACTTTTTCTGATTTCCATATTTGGTAAATGTTCAGTCACCTACTGTTTATTTACATTTTTTTTAAAATTTGTTATACAAATGGATCCTCTCATAATACTTTATGACAGACAAAGGAAACAGGCTTCTTTTACAAAATTCATAGTTAACAAGCACTGAATTTTGATCACTTTGGTTACACTTTGGTTTAAATTTCTGTCTTCTGTTCATTTTCTTTTTGGACACAAGCAGTAGCTACATAGGAATGACTTGTAACTGTGACTGGGTTTATTGAACACTCTATTTAGAGCTTCAGGCTTTACTACTAAAATTACGCTTTTAATCCCTACATAGGGAGGAGACGCTGCAGCATTACATTTACACTATAATCAATGGTATCAGTGTTGATGCCAAGTGTGAGAGCAGCATATGTAGCGCATATGTAACTTTATTAACTGGGCTGGTTCTTATATAGTGATTTTCTGCTGTACTTGAGCACTCAAAGCGCTTTATACAAAATACCTCATCCACCCATTCATTCAAGCACTTTTTTCTACACCTAAGTGCTTTCTGTCTAACATTCCAACACATTCACACACATTTATACTCCAATAAAAGCATCGGAGAGCAACTTGGGGTTCAGTATCTTCCCCAAGAATATTTGGCATGCTGACTGGAGCAGCCAGGGATCAAACTACCAAACTACATCTTTATTTCATCTCTTTAGTCTCTATTCTTAAAATTGTGATAATAGTGACTGAGCTCATAAATTCATCAGGAGATTCTACTGAGTTCATAGAGAATGAAGACTACTTTTCCATAGGTTTCTAAATAACCAAAGGTCTTTTTGTATCCACAGAAAACACAATCAAGTATCACGGGTGTCTGTCCGTGCATTACAGTAGCCCTAAACTGGTTCTGACTGATATTTTTATGACCACAATAAAAACCTCCTAATTTATCACTAAAAACAATATCAACTAAAGCAAACACAGTGAGGAGGGGGAAGACACTGAGTTACAATGTTACAACATTTGTCAGGGTGGGAAGGATAAATGTGTGAGTATGTATTGAAGTGTTTTGTATTCTTTGCAGAAATAAACAGCAGCGTTCTGGACCTGAGAGCAACTCTTTCTTAGTCAGCATTCTAACAACTCAACTGCTCCCTGCACAGCACATTCAAGCCGTTGGCTTATTGTGAATCAGAACCAATCATGTCTGATCACTGACGCAAATGGGAACCGAGAGAGAGAGGGGAAATTGGGAGGAAAAGAGCATTTTAAAGGATCATTTAAGATTGTGACATTAAGCAATGATGCACTGTTAAGTCAAAGGTGGGTAAACCATTATCTCCAGTCAGTATTTATCTTGAATCCTAGACATTTATCAACCCAGGCTTTTCTCAGCAGGTGCATCATTACACCCAAAAGTGGGTCACAAATTGGAAAACAATCAAAAACAAAGTCCCACAGTTCTGCAGAGTGCAGCCAGGTGCAGATGCAAATTATTGCTTCGACATGCTGGGCCAGTCATTCTCCAGAAAGAAATAATACTATTTTTTTGTAATACTTTTATTTTTGAATGGCCTTGTTTATAACATACTACATTAAAAAAAAACAAAAAAAACTCTTACCCTGTAATGGTAATCTCATCCAAATGTAGCAGTCACGCTGGCAGCTCTCAGCATTATTTGCAAAACCTAAGGTCACCATCTCAACAAGTGCAAAATGATAATGGTTGAGCAATTTTTCTTTGTCAGTTACTATCTTCTAGCTCCTTAGACTACGATGACCTGGATGACTGAGAACCTTCACAGACATCTTCTAGCATGTTAGCTTGCTAACATTTGTTAATTCGCACAGAACTCAAATACAGCTGAGGGTGATTGGAACATCACTGGATCTGCAGGTATTTAGTCAGGAACGTTAGGTGTGTCCAGGAGGCATTTAACCAGATACCTAAAAGACCTCAGCTGGCTCACAGAAGAAAGAGTCTCTACTTCAAGATCATTCCAGATGTCTGAGCTTCACACCATGTGTCTCTTGGGCTGAGCCCATCAACCCTACACAGGAAACTCATTTTGACTGCTTGCATTCAAAGGTTACTCTTTCATATGTTACTCTTGACCATAGATGAGCGTTGGGATGTTGAAGGACTAGTGGTCCATGGTGGGAGTTACCTCAAGTATTCAGGCTTTGTCGTCTTCACATAGGATGCTTTGGTCAGGTTTAGGGATTCCAAAGTGCTCCTTCCCCAAAAGTATCCCGACTCTAAATCAGTATTTCTCCTCCCAAACTGAACACAAGCTGAGCAATACCCTGCTTTTCCTTTTTGAGTTGCTGGATGCCTTGCCAGAATGTCTTTGATGCCTTCCCAAACCACAGCCCTTTTGGTCCTTTTTCATCCAAGCCTACCAAGCCTGGAAAGTATCCTTCTTCAGTTTGAGAGCCTCCTTCAGTGATGATGACTGGAGGGTCATGATCATTTACCACGGTTTTACCAGGCCTTTTTGCATTGTAATCTGTGTTTGGTGTTCGTTGTTTTGTTTATTGATATTTGTTTTAGTCAGCATTTTAGTGACTTCAGTTATTGATATAACCCAATCCTAGTTTTAGTGCTTGTTTTGTTCCCTTAGTGTTTCCTGTCAGTTCCCCTAGCTTAAGTTCATTTATATGTCTACATTTAGATATGGTCTCACTACCTATGTCATTATGATAGTTTCTCTGTAGTTTTATTTTTCTTCTTGTCTCACTGTATCATACAGCAGGCAGGACTGGGTCCAGATACAGGACTTGGGGGACAGAACGTGAACTCAAAACTCAGCTTTTATTTCTGGTAACTCACAGTAGAAAACAAAATATAATGCAGAGGAGGGCAGAAGCCAATTGGAAACACAGGAAACAGAGCAAAGGAGCACACAGCATTGTGGTAGGATGCAGCAAAGGACAACTAGAGAAAAATACGGATAATAGAAGATAATAATGGAAGAGTAAACAGGTGAGAGATAAAGTGGGAACAAAGTAAGACAGGAAGTAACTAAACAGAAGACAGACTCACACATGCAAACTTGACACAGAAAGACAGAAACACAAGCAGGGAGATAGGAATAGGTCAAGATCAAGGTGACAACCCCATGTGAGACTGTCCAAATGTTTTATTAAAGCAACAGGAAGCTATTTTGAGGCATTCAAATTAAACCATGTAATTCTTTTTCCCCCTTTTTTGTTCATAATATATTTACATATGTTTTATTTATTTTATTTTTTTATGTGTTCTGTATTGTTCTATTGTAAAAAAAAAAAAAAAAAAAAAAAAAGAGAGAAAAAGAAAAGACTAGGCTTTTTATTTAAAAAAAACCCCAAGCTTAAATATTACATTTCACAACTCACTTATGAAACTCTCCTCAGGCGGAGCCATGTGAGTGTGTTTTTCTCTGCTGCGCTCATGCTGTGTATTTGTTTTCCCCTATTCTGATGACACAAGATTTACAGGAATTTGTATTGGAAGTAGAAAAGGAACACAACAGTGTAATGAGTGTTTTAAATGCAAACCCAAAGCTTTATCAAGAGGCTCTGTGTGTTCCAAGTTAGTGAAACATTTTGTTCTACAGAGTCATGTTGGGAGAAACAACTTGTCATTGTTTGGTACACAAAGTAGATTTGGAACCAATAGATCTGTCTGCCCATATCAAGCTAATGCTGGCCTTTTAATAATTCACATGTGGCATGCCAGAAGCAGTCTTGACCAGTTTTTGTTTGTGCTTTAGTTACTGAGCCTTTGATAAGTCCTCATTGTCCTTATTTGAACTTAAAATGATTGTGTCAAACAAGCAGAGTCAGACATGCCCCAAGGAAAGCCAGTGATGAGTCAGTTCAGCTCCCCACTTAGTTTACTGTAAACTATTATCTCATTCATATTCAGTTACAGAGATGTCAGGGCTTTTGCTTGTAACTACTGGCCAATCAGAAGCTAGTTCCATTGATAAGATGTACTATAAGGCATCAGACAACTCTGTTTATCAATAACACAAAGCAAAGGTGAAAACCAGTGCAAAGAGACTTTAATGTGGTGATTCTGCTTGAAATGGTAGAAACGGAGGGTGCGGTCTGACTGCTCATCGGTTTGTTACCTGTTGAAGTTCAGCAGCGGCTGGCTCCACCACAAATGAGGGCTCTTTATTACGATGCTTGGCTGGTGTCAGCATTTATTCGGGTTTAACATAACTCTGGGTTCTTGGCTTGCTTAGCGTTAGCATGCTGTCTGTGCTTGCGAAGAGCTGAGTTGTGTTAACAGTATGATGCAGTTGTTTCTGTCCCCAAGCAGTCTTGACTTTATCATCATGCTCTTGTTCTTTTGTGCAATAGCGTCCATATCCACGCTGCAGACTGTGCCAGTATTTTCCTCCTCCAACATATATGCCATATATGCCAAATATTTGGTTCTCTTCATCTGGACGTAGCGTTTTCAATGGGAGAAACGTTTCATCACTCATCAAGTGATGAAACGATATCAAGTGACTCCTTCAGTCTCAGCTAAAAGCAGATTTCCCCAACCTTATAAACAGTACATTTGCATAAAAACTTAAACTAGCACCAAAACAGATAATGATGGTAGAGGAAACAGGTGAAAGATATAGTGGGAACAAATCAGGCATAACAAGACAAGAGAAGTTATACTAAACACAAAGCACAAATGACCACCAAAGTAACACAGGAAGTAACTAAACAGGAAACAGGACAGGAAATAAATAAATTCCTGGGATGCGAACTTGACGCAGAAAGACAACCAAGGAGACAGGACTAGGGAAACAGAGTTGGATCATAAAAGGGAACTAACAAACCTAAACTCATCAATAACCTAGCAAAAAAAACTACAGGCCACATGAAACGCCATTAAGATTAATGTGTAAAATCTATGCAAATATTTTGTGCATTAAAAATGTTTTTCAGACTCAATAGCTGTGTCCAAATTCAGGGACTGCATCCTTCGGAGGACCCAGCCTTTGCGGTCTCCACATGGGCTGGGTCCTCCAAAGACCAAGAACGCCAGAAGTGCGAGGCTGTGAAATGAGACGGTCTAGCCTTCAGATTTGCGTCACCAGCTGTCTCAGTGGAGTTTAATAAACTCAGCCGTCTGCTCCATGCTATCTAAAATATAAAGGACACTGGAGTAAATTCTCTACCATCTTACACTTCTGTTTAATCAGTTTTCTGTTTGACGTTTATTCAGCTGTAATCTCAGCCAAACCGATTTACTCAGGAACAAATAAAACACTGAGAAAAGCCAAACAATAACATTTTTAAGTTATCTAAGAGACTTATTTATCATGTTTAACCTGAGTAGCGAAGGACTGTGGGGGGTTTGAAAACAACGTGCTGGGAGTTTGCTGTTCTCGCCGGCTCTAGTGAGCCTTGATCTCCCAGTCAGCTATTGAGCTGGTGGGAGATGTGTCCAAAAACGTAAAAGCACTTTTGCAAACGTGGTGATGTCTTGATAAATCGAGCATATATTTCAAGTTTACACAGCTACAATCTCGCTTGAAAATATCTTACAAGTTTATTTTGTGACCCACAAAGAGTAATATTAAAACTAGGTAGCTGCTGCCATAGTTGGAAACTGGAATTGGCTGGGCCGCGTTATGAATTCTGGGATAGGTTGGGCCACAAAGGATACACCCGATCCATCCATCAACTCCGGGGAAAAGGAAGACGCATTTATCGGCCGCATTTGGAGGAGTCTTTGAATTTGGACAGGCTTCGCTGTGACATAATCAGCCTACAAATGCGGCCTCAGGAGGATGCGGCCCCTGAATTTGGACACAGCTAATGACTAAAAATGGGCTGTGAGGTCAGTTTAACCAGCTTAACCAGAACAAAAGATATTTGTGACATCAGCAAATAATATAAATATTATAAGTAATATGAAATTGATGCCTGTTTCTTAATTAGCTCGTCAGCCAATTCAGTTCACCCCTCTGATATGATACCTTTCCAAATTGTTAAATAATGATTTATGATCAACAATGTCAAAAGTTTTTTGGATGTATAAATAGCTTTGCTTCATACCTTTTTTGCCTCAACAGTGTTAGATTTCTGCAATTAATTCCAGTAATGCTGAAGGTTAACCATGTTTTCTAAATCCTTCCTGGCTGACAGTGAGCAGTTTGTTTTTCTTAATTAAGTCATCTTATATGACTGTTTTCCAGTATCTTGGAGTATTGAGAGCGTGACCGTGGTTCAGGGGGGTTGGGAAGCTCATCTTGCAACCGGAAGGTTGCTGGTTCGATCCTCAGCTCTGTCTGTCTTGGTTGTTGTGTCCTTGGGCAAGACACTTCACCTACTGGTGATGGCCAGAGGGGCCGATAGCATAATATGGCAGCCTCGCTTCTGTCAGTCTGCCCCAGGGTAGCTTCTGTCAGTCTGCCCCAGGGTAGCTGTGGCTATAACTGTAGCTTGCCTCCACCAGTGTGTGAATGAATAGTGGAATTGTAAAGTGCTTTGAGGGTCTTGAAAAGCGCTATATAAATGCAATCCATTATTATTTATATAAAAGTGTTACTTTTGCTATTTCAACTTTTGTTTGGAAATGTTCTCGGGTATAACGATTTGGTATTTGAGCTACTGGCCTTTTCTGTCATTTCAAACCAGTGTGGTCAGTCTTCTCTAACTTCTGGAATTAACAAAGCATTTTCACCTAGCGAACTGCCACTCACTAGATATTTTCACTTTTCTGAACCATTCTCTCCCAAGATATGGTTGTGTGGGAAAATCCCAGTAGATCAGCAATTACTCATATACTCATCAGCAGTTTCTGAAATACTCAAGCCTGTCTGGCATTGATCTTCCCCATTTTGATGCATGGTTTGATATTTCCATTAATGAGCTGCTAAACAAATGTACCTAATAATAAGTGGCTGGTGCGTGTGTGTGTGTGTGTGTGTGTGTGTGTGTGTGTGTGTGTGTGTGTGTCTTTCACTGGCTAAAAAACAGGTGGATGCAACTGTTTTTGTGAATCTGCACTATATAAATGAAACTGAATTAAAGAAATTGCTTTAAAAAGTGAAAATAGTTTGAAAATATAGATTTCAGGGGGTTTTTTTCGTATAAGTGTAAATATTTTCGATTATTTTCAGTCCTTAAATACAAAAGTGATGAACAATAGCTTGAATTATATCAGCAGACATAAGAAATCATTTTTCTATGAGAATTATACAATCAATTAAAGTTTTCTATGACGGAAATCTTCTCTTCCTTCGGTTTATGTATGCATTCAGTTCTGCTGGGGAAATTAAACATTCTGGGTTCATTTACAACAACTATTAGCCACAGCATCATCATCATTATTATTCCCCCAGTGAGACAGCCAGAAGTAGAACAGATGAGTCAACAGGACACTCACACATCTGGTGATAGGGTTATGTCACCACACTGCATCATTTGCTCTTTAGTACAATCTAAAGGGGCTTGCTGATTTCAGAAATAATACCCGTTTTGCTGTACCAGCTGTTAACATGATGTGTCCAGATGTTTTTTGCTATACCCGTGAATGCTTTTCTACATCAAAACAGCAGCAAAAACAAAACAAATTTGCTCATTTTGTTATGAAATTGGGCAACCAAGATAACCCATAAGTTTCCTTGAATTTATCTAAAGCATGGACTAAGGGAAAGAGAAAGAGCTTGGGCTGGGTATTTCAGTGGCATTGAGGGAGCCACAGAATAACATTGATGACACTTCATGTCACTATTTAGGCAATATTTCTGGATACAGTTCCAGAACTAAATTATCTATTAATTACCCTAACCTGACATTAGTAATGATACCTGCATCACAACATGCATCAGATGAAATACTATCTCCACCTTTTCCCGGCTTAGCTGATGATAGCGAACAGTCTGATGATGTTATCTCCAGATGCACAATGTTTTAGTGATCAGGACTTTGAAGAGCCATCTTCAAGTAGTTGTCTGTCCCCCAATAATTCACTCAGTCAGAGTTAAAAGACTTAGTAATAGATTTGGGTCTGCCAAACGAAGCAGCTGAGTTGCGCCAGTCTAGGCTCAGTAAGAAAACCCTCCTGCCTTCAGGCCGTACTACGCTCATTCCAACCCGGTGACAAAGTTGTATTGGTGCCTAACCCTGGTCCAGCCCTCTCAGCAAAGTTTACAGGCCAATATGTTGTGAAAAGCAAAGTAATTGACACAGATTACATTATTAAAATGCCTGACCGAAGGCACCAGAAATGTCTGTGACATGTGAATATGCTAAAGCAGTTTAATTGCAGCAAAGATGCTAAAAAGAACTCAACTAAAGAAAAGTCTCCTGAACCTACCACTGACGTTTCCCAGTTTGTTATCTAGCCTTAGGTGTTCTGTTATCATTTCCCCCTCTGTGTCCTGTCCTCTTGTGCGTAGTTTCCTGTGTTAGTATCTCTTTGTGAAGTCAGTCTTGTGTCCATGGTCATTTGTCTGTTCCCCCGGTTATGTCTCTGTGTAGTCTATCATGTCTGGTAAATTCTGACCCTCATTCTGTGTCGTTCAAGTCTTGTCTCTGTCCCCATGTTTATTTCCATGTTCCCCAGTTGTGTCTATGTGTTTTTCTCGCTCCCTGTATTTAGTCGGTAAGTATCTCAGTGTGGGTTTCTTGTGTTTCCTGTTTTATTCTGATAGTCTCTTGTCTTGTGTGCATCTTGTTCAGTTTTGCTTCCCGGTCTCGTTAGTTAGATTATGGTCAGCTATGTTCCCACCTGTGGTCTATTCCGTCGTTTGCCCTTCTGTGTATTTATTGTCTGCATTTCCTTGTGTTCCTTGTCGCAATCTTCCTCATCCTCAGGCTGTGTGTCCTGTCTGTAATTTGTTTCAGTTTAAATTTCTTGTGTCTTTCTCGGTTCATGTACTTTGTAATTCCAGCATTAAAGCTGAGTTTTGAGTTCAGTCCTGCTTGAAAGGCTTGCATTCTGGTTACAATCCTGCCTTGCATCTTACAGCGGTACATGACAGTCACAGTACCTGACTCTTTTCCTTTACCCTGTATAGAAGACAGCATTAACAGCATTGGAGCCGCTAAATATATAGCAAAATTAGATCTACTG
Source organism: Oreochromis niloticus (assembly GCF_001858045.2). NCBI lineage: Eukaryota > Metazoa > Chordata > Actinopteri > Cichliformes > Cichlidae > Oreochromis > Oreochromis niloticus. Next base: position 34,288,123 of record NC_031985.2, on the reverse strand, counting down.
AAAGGCTACTGGCAGGTTCCTCTCACTTCAGGAGCCTCTGAGATTTCAGCTTTGGTCACCCCAGTTCACTTTTTTGCAGTATACTGTGATGGCTTTCAGAATGTGCAATGCACTAGGTATTTTCCAGTGGCTGATAAACTGATGATGTTGTAGTATATTCATCATGCTGGTCTGACCACGTGAATACACTCTACCTTACTTCTTGTTAAATTTAGAGTCAAAGAGGCTTGGGCTAAACAAGTAAACACAGTTTTTAAAGGCTGTTGTGACATACCTGGGTATACCCTGGGCCGGCCACCAGACATGACCTCCGGCAGTTTTTAGGATGTGAAAAATTCACATTTTGTGACAAAGCTTTGCATGATTAAATATTTTTTTATTATTTTTTGCAACTCAGCATCTTTGAATCAGGTAATGTCAACTATTTTCTGGAAAACACCAGTGGGTCAGGGTGTGGTTGGTGGCTCGGCTGCAGGGAGGAGTGGTGCAGTGGGTTCAGGGTGTGGTGTCAGGAAATGCTGGGTTTCGCAGCCGGTGAACATCATCTAATCTGATCATCGAACCCCTATTTCAGTAGTGGCCAGGCCGGAGAGGAGGACAGAGTGGCTGCAGCAGAGAACGGGAGCAGTAAGCACTGCAAAGTGTCAATGAGAAGAGTGAAACGAAAAACTGACAACACAGTCATTGTGAATAAAATAAAGAGCCAAAAGTGAGCATTCTGAGCTGTGTCAGGTCCTTCAAGGTTACAAGCAGAAATTGTGTGTTTGAAGTGCAATCTTCCAGCAGTCTGAAAGAGTTCCTTTACTCATTAGATGTACCCCTCTATTAAGATAAGTTGTATGACAAAACCCATGCTTAGTCCTGATTAGACCATGAAGAGCACTTACTGATTTTCTCCTATGACTTTGCAATCAGTATACAATCAGGATGAAGCATCCCAACCTCACTGAGAGGTCTCAAATTAGTAAGTGGCAACTAAAATCCTCACATTGCTTTATGACTTCTGACAAGTGTTACTTTTATCTGCTGCCATAACCATGGTTCCAATAACCACTTGCATGGTTTATGGAACACCTGCAGTCACAATTAAAAAAAACAATGTTCTCTATTTGTAAGGAAAACAGTTTGAATCTGTATGTTGAATTGTCTAAAAAACATGCTTAGGGAAAGGCTGTAATCATTATATATACCATATTCAAATATCCTTGCATCCCAAATAGACTCCTCTCATCTGGACATACCTCTGATGATGTGTCTGGAATATGCTAGGCCCATTCTTTCAGTTTTGAGGTTACAGCTTCTAATGCTCCTTTCACCAGTGGGACCACTTTGGACTTTACTTTCCACATCTGTTTCATCTTAAGTCTCTGTTACTTCCTTTGTCTTGTGCTCCTTCTTATTTATGTTGCTGTCCGCTGGGATTACCACATCTATCACAACTGCAATTTTCTGCCCCTTATCAAACATGACTATGTCTGGTTGGTAGGCAAGTAACCCTGTTGTTCACCTTTAGTGGTGTCTCCTTTTGGGACTTGGGGACTTCAAGTGTATATGGTGGACAGATGGTCCTGTACTTAATCCTAGCCACTTGGTTGTGCCTCTCACTGTATACAGTCCCAGCTTGCATCTGACATCATTGTACTCTGTGTTGGACAGTCTCTGGGTCACCTTTGCACAGTCTCCAACTTGGGTCCTGTTGGTAGACTCCTCTATGTTTGGACTTAGAGCCTGGTCTTGTGCTACCATGACCAGAGCCTCTCTGCTGTTCTTTAGGCCTGCCTTTTCTAGATACGGGGAGGATTTCATGATGCCACTTCCTCTATCTTTCTTTATCTTGTCCATCCCATACAGGGGCGTGGTCATCCATGACAGTTCCTCTTCCTAGGCCTTAAGGTTGTTGCAGGAACTCAGCGTAATTGGCAATCCACAAATATAATCAAACAGTATATGAGCGACTTTGGTCTTTGCGATGCATGGCGCTCCCTTCACCCCACCAGTAAGGAATATACTTTTTTCTCACATGTCCATCACTCCTACTCTCGTCTGGATTATTTTTTGGTCAGCAGCTCACTGCTGAGCGACATTTCAGACACTGAGATTCACCCTATAGCTGTCAGCGATCCTCCTCCTGTATCTTTAACACTAATGCACAAGAATAATACTCCGCCAAGTAAAAACTGGAGATTTAATACATCACTACTTAAAGATGAAGACTTTATTAAATATTTTAAAAAAGAGTGGACTTCATATTTAGACTATAATGACATTCCCGGAACATCAGCTATGGGAAGCAGGGAAAGCTGTGATGAGAGGTCAAAGGAGTTTGCAAAGAAAAGCGTCTGGACTTCTTTGAGTTGCTAGAAGACGTTTCACCTCTCATCCGAGAAGCTTCTTCAGTTCTAAGGTCAAATGGCCGAGAGTCCCAGATTTAAACCCAGTGGGAGTATCCCCCCAAAGAGGGACAAAGGACCCCCTGGTGATCCTCTAATCACATGAGCCAAGGTGTGAAAGCGGGTGTGGGACCTAATCAGCCAGGGTTTCAGGTGAGCTCATTGTGAAACCTGGCCCCACCTTGTCATGTGAATTCCTGAGGTTAGATGGCCCAGGATGTGAGTGGACGTTAAGGCGTCTGGGGAGGGAACTCAAAACTGGATTATAGATGGCAGACAGCTGGTGTCGTAAACCACCGCCTCTGTTCAAAGATGGTCGCTCACAGTGGACATAGATGGCCTCTTTCACTCCTCTTTCAAACCATCTGTCCTCTCTGTCCAGAATGTGAACATTGGCATCCTCGAAAGAGTGACCTTTGTCCTTAATGTAACCCATGTGAAATACACGGCTGCAAAATCCCTTTTTGTTATCTAAGGCCTGTTATTGTCACAAGGGGGTGCTGTGATGCAGTCTTGTGTTCTGACGACCTTGCGTCTAGTGCGCAGGAAGCATTGCTTGTCTCTTCCTGTGAGATCTTCCCTCTGATGGCGGTCAAGTGCGTGCCGGAGCGCATGGAAAATAATATCTTGGTATGCAATGCTGCAACTCGGTTAATGAGACCAGATTGTTTTATGTATAAATGCTAATAAGCTACTGTTTTATTAGGCCCCGAACTCTGACCACAAAGGGAATAACGTCTGTCAAGTTATTTGTGTTGGAAAATCCCGGTGAGTCACGTGCTTTTCTTAGCTACCTGTTAAGTTAGATAATGTATTTCACTAGCCGATTCAGCTCAGAAACCTTTGAACAAAAACCAATCGGGAGCTATGAGAATCTGGTGTAGAGCTGGGCGATATGACCCAAAATTCATATCTCGATATTTTTTAGCTGGATGGCGATATAAGATATATATCTCGATATTCTTTTAAAGCCATAAAGTAAGAACAAAAAGAGAGTTCTTAGTCAAAGCTGTGTCTCAGATGTCACACGGGCACTTTTATTAACATACAGCATAGATGTACATGAAAAAAACTACTCAAAAATAAATTATGAGCATTTATTAAATAATGATGCTCTATAAATAAAAGAAAACTATGTCGTTTTGTGCATAACAAAGAGCTCACAATTGTGCAGTCAAAATGTAAACTAAAAGACACTGAGCATAATAACACAGACAGATTTCACAGCTGCTCTGTTCCCAACTTCTACTGCGTGACTGACAGCCTTGAGTTTGAAATCCGCTTCGTAACCATGTCTCTGAACAGGTGCCATTTATGGTCCTTATACACACACAATACGGTAATATTACGTTGAAGCACAGTACATATTACTCCGCGAGGCTCCTCGGTAGCCGTAATGCTCCGACAACCCATCAAGCGGTGCAGCTCCGTAGCTTACCAAAGTCAAACTAAAACATTTTTTGACAGATTGCTGAGCGCTGTGTATCACATAAAATCGGTTCGTGGTCATCAAGCACAACCAGAATTCATACAAAAGGCGCACTGTCAACTTTTGAGAAAATGAAAGGATTTCAGGCCGTGCATGGCGTTAGCGTGGCTAGCTCGTTAGCATGGTTAGCTCATTAACACGTTGACGCCGTCCAGCCCCATGCACGGGGCGATGCGCAGTAACTCATTAACGGAGATTTGGCGTCTCCATCTTGTCGCTGCCTGCAGGTGAAGCGATGGGGGAGGAGGGGGAGTTGTGTTCAGTGAAGGAGAGGCGAGGTCGAGTAACGTTGCGTAAAGACAAAAGTGGACGAAAGAGAGGCAAACTTGCGGCTTCGCAGCTATAATTATAACGTAACATAGACTATATCGATATAAAGGATATTGTCACATCTTATATCTCGTATAAAAATATATCGATATTTTTTTAAAAATCAATATATTGCCCAGCTCTAATCTGGTGTGTTGTTTTGCTTCTCTTGTTGTTCTTTACAGTGTGTTTATAAGTGTTGAATGCTTTGAGCTAACGATGTTTTACTGGCGATGCTAGCTGCTAATAGCTGTTAGCCGCCCCACCGCCCGAAGCCATATTCCGATCGGGGAGGTATTCAGATAGAAGCACTAGCTCTGTATATATTAGAATGGTTATGTCTTAATAGATATAAGCATATTACAAGTTTAATAGTATTTGCATTGTGAATTAAGTCACATTTGCTTGTAAGCCTTAAGGATCAATGTCACTTTCATTGCTATGTCTGTCTATGTTACTGTTTAAGCTGCTGATGTTCTTTATTGTGATATAATTTTGATAAAATAGTTGATACTGGTACAAACAAGTTATTGTAACTCTTGTAACTTGGTAAAGCTAAAGGGATTGCCATTTGTTATTAATACATTTGGAAAAGAAGTTAATGAGCTCATGTTAAGAACACAAGATGGGAAAGAAATTCATTGTTCTGCACTGTTTGTGTAGATTGGTTTTTTTGACTACCAGAAAGGATTCTGGAGAACCACTGACGGCGAGAACAGCCCAAATGAGATCCTGGATGATCGTGAAATGGTGTGGCCAGCCATGCGATCGGATTGTGGGATTTGCCTGAGAAACTGATTCAAGCAACCCTGGATTTCAGATAAGCCCTATGCACTACTTTTCCTACCCGGATAATAGGGTCTGCACACTGACAATTCCCCTACAGTGCACCTGTTGGGTTTCAACGACTTTAAAGGACAATTCAGACTGGACAATTCAAACTTCACAAGAGGAACACTTTAATCTGTTTCATTCATTCAAAAGAGCTCTGATACAATTCAGTATAAGTCTTCCATTTAAGTGTCTTTATTTTATTTTATTTTGTTCTGTTTTACATCTATTCACCTTTAAAATGCACTATTAGTGTGCAATTTGGTTTATTGTGTTGTACATGTTTATGAATGGTACTGAGGCAATAAAGGTCCCAGTTATTCACTTCCAAGCCAACTCTTTTTGTGAGTCTCCAAAACAAAACCTCCTTCTGAACCTAGTAATATGTCTAGGGTCTCTATTTGAAGTGAAAGTGTACTGGTCCTGAGTAGAGGCGCTACATTAAGATGCAGATGGACTGCTGAGTCTTGTCCCGTGGAGGTGGCTCTTCTATGTTGTGCCATGTGCTTGTGAAGTGGCTGTTTGGTCTCTCCAATGTAGAGGTCTGGGCATTCCTCGCTGCACTGTACAGCATACACCACGTTCACAGACTTAACAACGTGGTGTATGCTGTACAGTGCTGACACAATCACTGTCAGATCCCAGCACACCTGTTCACCCCGCCCCTGAGCTCACTGCGTCACCCCTCCTCTGCAGCTGGCCAGAGACCACACCCACGCCACACACGTATGTCCAAATTCCTTTGGAAAAATAAGCCCCCACGTATAAGCTTAAAAACACTACAAAAGACCAAGGATAAAGGAGGATTAGAACTACCTAACTTTCAGCACTACTTCTTAGCCAACAGGCTTCAGTTTATCTCAGGATGGCTAAAACATACCCTCTTAGATGAACCTTGGCTAGATGTAGAACAAGCACTTTGCAATAATCTAGAGATTTCGGATCTACCATTTATCAGCTCAAACATCCAACGAAATGAATGCTTCAAAAGCATCAGCATCAGCTCTTCTCTGACAGCATGGTGGGAGTTTCTAAAATTGACGGAGTCAATCCCATGCACATGTACACCTATCTGGAACAACCCTGACATATTACAAAACAATAATATGATAAACTTTTCAGATTGGAGTGGTAAAGGAATCAAATATTTAGAACATATACTAGAAGGAACAGAATTTATTTCATTTGACAGACTAGTTACACAATATGGGATCAACAAGAAAAGATTTTTAGAATATCAACAAATTAAATCCATAGTAAAAAAGAAATTTAAACCGGGTCAAGTTGAACTACAAACACCACCAAGTGTGGTTCAATTTCTTACTCTTAAAACCCCCAAATTGCTATCCAAAATATACAGAATGCTTTCTAAAACAGATGAATCAATATCACTTCGTATTGCAAAATGGGAAACGGATTTATCAGTTAACTTAGACCAAAACTTCTGGTCTCAGATTTGCTTAAAAACCTTTCATCTAATTAGAAATCCCAGTCTTCAATTAATTCAATACAAAATACTACATAGAGTGCACTATACAGGTCATCGGATGTTCAAGATGGGCTTTACGTCTACCAACAACTGCTCACACTGCCAAACCAATTCACCGGACAATTATATCCACGCTCTTTGGTTCTGTCCACCAGTTCAGAAGTTTTGGCGCGAGATATGTGAGGACTTATTAAAGTGTCTGAAATGTAACATTCCAACTTCCCCTTTAGTGTGTTTGTTGGGCAGCTTAGATAATGTCACTTTAGAAAAGAATATAGCCCATATGGTTTTCACTGCCCTATGCATAGCCAAGAAAACAGTCCTCATGAACTGGAAAAATAAAAATAATCTTAATTCTAACCAATATAGAAATTATCTATTAGATTACATTAGTCTTGATACAGCCTCTGCCACCACATCAGATCAATTGCTCTGGGCTCCTTTGATCAGCTCCATCACCTAGTGGGGGTGGGGGGTCATAGTTTGGTCCCACCTTCGCTGTTGTGATTGGTGTGGGGGTAGGGACAGGCTTAGGGCGTCGGGGGGTTCCCCAGGAGCATCTTCCTTGGGGGCTCAACCCGGGGTCAAGGCCTATTAAGGGCTCTGTTGGCTCTTAGGTGACGGTTTCCTTGTGGCTGCGTGCAGCGGGGCTAGGGGAGGGTCTGTGCTGACGGACGTGGGTTACTGACCTGGTAGCCTGGCTGCCCCTGGGTGGGTCCGGGACAGGCGTGAGGTTCTGGGGGCGCTCCGTCTCTGGGCTAGGGCCCTGGCCGGGCCTCGGGGGCTTGGGTCCTGGTTGGTGTGTTGCCGGGGTTGTGGGCGGGTGGGTGTATGGGGGCCCAGCCCTGGCGCAGGGTGCCGCCAGTGCATCGAGCCACCTGGGGGGCTCTTCAACTGGTGGGGGAGGTTGTTACATCTTGCAGGAGCTCTCCTCTCTTCAGGAACTCACTCTGCAGGAGGGGGAGATACAGGAGAGATGGAGGAAGATCTCAGCCTGGGCGTCTATTGTCTTGTGTAATCTGGAAGATGAGTGGATGACGGGGTGGGTGCAGTTTTCTCCTTGGTGGGGTCGGGTGGGCTGTCCCGGCCTCTGTGGGCCGGGCGGCGCTGCTGCACTGGGCCCAGGTCCGGATGGGCCTGGGCCCCCTTTCCCTGGCGGGTTGCAGAGTATGGGGGTGCCTACTGGGGTCAGCGGGGGAGCTGGCCCCAGAGAGGGGTCACGTGCCCCTCCCTTCCTTCCCTCCCCATCTCCAGCTGCCTCCCTCTTTCCGCTCCACCACAATCACCCACACATGCAGGGCCTTGGGGTAAAGGTGTGTAACCAGGGTGCAGAGGAGGCATCCCCCCCCTCTGTCCCCTTATGGCTGCCTGTGGCTCAATTTTTATCTCACAACTTAGACATTCACATTACTCACACTCTCATAACACATACATATAGGATCTTGGGGGTGGGCACGCTACACGGACTCCAAAAGACCATCAGGGTGTACACCTGACCCCTGGGGTCGTTGCCCACCTCTCAATTTTAAATACACGTAGACATTGAGGGCTAGCAGGAGGGGCTATGCGCTTACCTGCTGCTCTCTGGCAGGTAGCTCCATGCCCTCCTGGGTTTTAAATGCACCTTAGAACACACATGCATCAACACTACATATGAGCGGGTGGAGGGAGGTTTGGAGTCTTCACACACACCCGTTCTCTGCGGCCTGCTGGAGTGGGGGGGCTAGGAGGAGGAGTTGGCCGTCCGACTGGGGTCTGGAAAGTGGGGCCTCCCTGCTGCTGTGGAGTCGGGGCGCTCTGCTTCTCCCCAGTGCAGGGAAAAGGGTAACACCACCTGGGTCTGGGTGCAGTTTCCCCCTCCAGGGGCAAGGGTACCTAGACCCGGTTCTTAGAGTACGCTTGGGGAGTGTGATTGTGTGTACAGTGTCTCTCTATGTCTGTCTCCACGTTGGTTGAGTGTTGAGTAATTGCATATGAGAGCATGAGGGAGGGAATGGATGTTTGTATCTGTGTGTGCCTGTATGCCTGTGTCTATATGTCAGGTTGGGTATCAGACGCCACCTCTCTGGGGACATCTCAGGCCCTCCAAGGTATGGAGGCCTATCTCCCCCGACCACTTCCCCTGCCAGTGGCAGACGCCCTCAGACATCGGTGCATTGGTGGTTCTTTGTGTCCGGGGATGGGCGTCCGGGTACACACCGGCTCACTCCTTGGTGGCTGCTTATCGGGGCCTGGAGCCTGGGGCTCGCTCGGGCCACTTCGGGGGTGGGGTGCCCTCGGCCTCTCGGCCTGGGGCTCGGTCACTCTGGCATAGCTGGCTGCCGGCGGAGCTCACGGGCACGTCACTGCAACCCCCCTGGCTTCTGCTCCGCGGCTGCTGAGTGACCCCTCATCTGGGACTCTCCTCAGCTCTTTCTGGGATAGTGGCGTGGCTGCCCCTCTGTTGGTCTTCCTTGGTCTCTTGTATTCGGGGGCCTCTGGATGTCTGGAGTTTTGATCTCCTCCATACCTGCTTCATGCCCTGGAGGACGGGGCTGTGGCTCCCCACACCCTCTACCAGATCATTACATGAAGGAACCTTTTAAAAACAAGCGCGTCCATGCTCACAGGTGTACAGACGGGTGCTCACACACACAAACTACACCCTTTTTGGCTCCTACCTCAAAGCACACTGTGCGCTGTCGATCTTACGTGCTGCACAATAATGTTTAATATTTAGTATTTACTGTTATTGTTATAGCGGTCATAAACATGTTATAGCGACATAAAAACATCTCTTAATACAAATAAGAAATAACATAAACATCTCTCTTGCTTGTCTAGCATTTCTCATACTTCAGTATTACAGAGAACACCATACCAGATTACAAAGGGGCAGATCCCGATACCAGAAACAGAGCTTAGAGCAATAACATAACAGGATGGCGTAAACACAGAATCATAATCAATTTAGGCCAATTCCTTCATTTGTGAGTCAACAACACCCTCTAGTGGACACAATTGCTCACTCAAAGGCCGCCATGTTTATGCAGGCTTTATAAACAAGAACGGATTCGTATGCTAACTTAGTAACTCCAACAGGTAAAATCTTTGGGAACATTAACTCTCCACAATAACTGAAACAACTTAGAACCGAGGAATATCCTGTGGAGCCAGGCTACTACTTACTTATTCCCACAGCATAGCTGCTAACTCAAGGCAATAGTAACAGATGTCTACATTGGTACATTAACAGTAACAGAAATAAAATACGTTCCCAACGTGACTTACTGGTTCTATGAACGCACACTTGCCCGCCTTAGTCCGATTCAACTCAAGTCCACAACTTGCCTGCAGCAGCGTTACTCTCCGACTACACTTTTAATTGCCACAGCAAGGAGAGAACGGGTGAGCACTGTGATTGACTGTTGGCCTCTGGGGGAACCATGCTCCTCCCATGTAGGTAACGCATGCCCTGACTTTTTAACAGTTATATTCCCATATATCATCGTGATGTTGTTTATTCTATTGCTGTCGTTTTCTTCAGCTTGTTTTCTTTTTTCTTTCTCAACAGGTGATCCAGGTGATTGATATATGTATTTTTTGTCTGCCCTATTTTGTTGGTTTTTGTTTTTTGCCCTTTATCCCCGTCCCTCTTCTCCGCTGTTTTTTCCCCCTCTTTCTTTCTCCCTTTTCTTTTCCTCATTCAATTCTGTCCCGTATCTAGCAAGTGAAAATAAAAAAAAAATAAAATAAAATAAACAATAAAAGGTGAATCAAATAGACCATTACGGCAAGGCTGGGATGGTCCATTTGGTAAAGTAAATCCGTTGGGCATCTTTCTTCGCCTTTAGACAATAATTCTGATGGCAAAAGAACCAAACGGGACAGGTTAAAAAAAGAAAAAAAAAGGTTGTTGTAATTTGGCGCTATATAAACTTATACTTATTGACTTGAAAATTCCTATTCATTATGACCATTTGTCTTCAGCATAGGCTTGGAAAATGTTGTCTGAGAGTGGCATTTATCTCTTCCTATGACCAGTTTACTCTTCTGAGTATCTGATGACTGCTAGGGTGTATGTATTGATGGTTGGAGCTTACCCTTACCACTCAGCACCTGTCTTACCTTCTGGAGGTATTTGACTGTGGCTGACCTTCATGCATCTTTATCAGGGTTCCGATTACCCTTTGTATATTTTTGCACAGTTTCATTTAATACACAGAAACACAATCTTTTCCGAGTAGCACATACATTTACAGTTTAAAAATGGCAATAACCCCTTAAATTATAACTTCTCTCAAAAAAAAAGAAAAGAAATCATGTGTCCTGATACATCTTTTTTTTTCTCTGAACAAAATTTGTACGGTTTAGAATGTTTGAACATTGAATGTTCATTGAATGTTCAAATTTCAGTATTTCAAGCTGGAAGAACAGTAAGATTGTATGATTCTTATAACCTGCATTGAGTGATGTGAACTGCTTTCTTATTTAGAATAAAAAGTGAATGTATTAGTATTGTACTTTTAAAATCATTGTCTGAGACCTCTGCACAATAGCTTATGGTGAAACCTGCAAAAAAAAGAGAATGTAGAGTGCTGAATGGTTTAATGCCTGCTATTCCTTGTTTAGTAGTGCTTCTTGATACTTTTGAATGAAAGCCGTTCCAATCAGCACCATTTATTTTAATCTTTATATTTGGATTTATTTTATTTGTATCAGTTTTATTCAAAAGCCAAAACTTACATTTAATTTTAGAATAGTGCAAAAACAATTTAAATATTCTTCCATCTTTTTTCCCCTACTATAAATATTCACAATATTCACTAGGGAAACATCAGGGAATAACATGATCACAGATGTTCAAGAGCCTTGTTTTGGCTCTGATTTAATTCTTTCAGGCAGACCATTTTTCTATAGTACTAATCATTAATCTTGTTAATTGATGTTGTTAATTGATTTAACATTAAAAAATGAAAGTGAAAATACTGAATGAAAAAGCAAGTTAAAACTACCTTAAAAATATGGGATTCAGTTCTTAATTCCAAAGATCCAGGTGTTGAATATAATATATATATATATATATATATATGTATATATAATATATTTAACTGAATAAACCCCACAATACCTGAAATTATTTTAAAATGTGATGAGGGAAATCATCAAAGATTACATCAAATATTTTGTTAATTCCTCTGATACTTTGTATAAAGTAATGTTTGCTGGTGATACCAATCTTTTTCTTTTCACATAAAAATCTAGATCTCCAGCATATCAATAAGGAATTGATAAAGGTGGATATCTGGCTTAAACGTAATGAATAATCATTAAATGTCAGAATTTCATCTCTGCTTTTTGCAGATGATGTGGTTAAGTTGGCTTCATCAGCTGGTGGTCTCCAGCTTGCACTAGAGCAGTTCTCAACTGAGTGTGAAGAGGTGAGAATGAGAATCAGCACCTCAAAGTCTGAGGCCATGGTCCTCAGCCAGAAAATGGTGGAGTGCCCTGACCCAGAGTGGAGGAATTTAAGTATCTCGGGGTCTTGTTCGTGAGAGAAGAGGGAGGGGACCGGGGGATCAACAGATGGAGTGGTGTTTCAGGTGCAATAATGCAGACACTGTACCGGTCCATTTTGGTGAAGATAAAGCAAAGCATGTAAGCAAAGCTCTTAATTTACTGGTCAATCTACATCCCTACCCTCACCTATAGTGACAGTCTTTGGTTCGTGACCGAAAGAACGAGATTGTGGATACAAGTGTTGGAAGTGACGGTAGCTGCTGGTTGAGGAGTTGGGTCATCCGGGAGTGGCTCAGAGTAGAGCCGCTACTCCACATCAAAAGGAGCCAGTTGAGGTGGTTCGGGCATCTGACAAGGATACGTCCTGGCTGAGGTGTTCCATGCATGTCCTACCGGGACAAGGCCCCGAGGCAGGACATGCTGGAGGACGTGGCTGGGAGGAGAGAGGTCTGGGCTTCTCTGCTTAGGCTGCTTCCCCCACGACCTAGCCCCAGACAAGCGGAGCAAAATGGATGGATGTTAGAAAAACAGATTTAATTATATTTCCCTCCAACAGAAACTAGAAAAACGATGCACATGTAAGTATCCACATAACTGTTTAGGTTATTGAGTAAAATTTGCAAAAAAAAATTCTGGACGGGGGGTTCACATGAATGAATTTCTGAATTTTGAGAGGCATATTGAAACTAAAGCAGCAATTATCTAAATATATTGGTTTATTTTTTAAATACAGACATTTTCTTCCATGAGAAGCAATACCAACCTTATACTGGTCGCGCTTTGAACTTTATTTAAATTATTGTAATGTTAAATTGTGTAATACTTTTCCTGCTTACCGTCAGAGATTACAGACTTTACAAATGGAAGATTTATGAGCCATATCATGGTCCAGGGTAGATGCTCCATCTGATCCTCTTTTTCATGTTTACAAATGTGTGAAGTTAACTGAATGTAACATTTTTCATAACGTCTGTGTGCCTGGAGCTTCCATCAGAATGTGAATATGTGAACGTTAGAATAAAAATGCTCATATGAATTTGTGTGTGAATGGGTGAATGAGGCTTGTATTAAAAAGTGCTTTGAGTGCTCAAATTGAGTAGAAATGTGCTACATAAGTACTAATCCAGTTACCATTTAGACCTGAATCTAATATTAGAAGCCAGAATCAGGTGGGAAACAGACAGTCAAGAGTCAATGCTGGAAATAGGAAATAGGAAAAAAGGAAATAGGAAAAAAGAAAATAGAAATAGGAAAAATGACAACGGAAATAGGAAAAAAGAAATAGGAAAAAAACAGAATTCCAAAAGCGGAAATAGGAAAAAAGAAAACAGAAATAGGAAAAAACAGAATTCCAAAAGCACAAAGGAAGTGTTTCTGGGGAGAGAATAACCCGACGGACCAGTTGCAGGAACCCAAAACATCGTAGTTGTGTTTTAGCATGATTCATATAACACTGATGACGGATTTTTAGGCTAATAGTTAGGCTAACACACTTACCTCTCATCTTTTCTTTCCTCACAAAACCAATAGATCGTCCACTTCTTTTAAGTGTCTCCCAGCGCAATTCTTGGCCGTTTCTCAATTCTCAAGTATGCGAGTACGTACTCGCGTTCTCACCGAGAACGCACGGGAGTACGTACCCGCCGAGAATGCGAGCACGGACTCGCGATTTGTACAATTGGAACACCTGCGTACGTGATGATGTCACAGGTCCGGAGTTTTTACTGCCGTCCCCTCCTAATTTAACTGTGAGTAACATGTTATGAAGCTTAACTTTAATCACAGCCAAACCGGTTTACTCAGGAACAAATAAAACACTGAAATAAACCAAACATGAACATTTAGAAGTGATCTAAGTGACTTATATATCATTTTTAACCTCAGTAGTGAAACCTCTATTAATAAAAATAGTGTACATGTCCTACTTAATACCTTAATAAAAACAAGCAGGTGAGATGTTAGAACACTTTTATTTCTATTTTAGTGGACACTCAATACTATAGACAGCTGCTGGGGTTTCTTTAACCTGAGTAGTGAGAAGACCGCGAGCGGGGGGGGAGTCCGCTGTTGAGTTTTGGACGAAATGCATTCTGGGATATTTAGCTGTACCAAGTCCACACCGATGCATGCTCGATAAAACGGGCGGAGCGAGAACACATCCTGGACTTTTTCGCGTTCTCGGCTTGATGCGTACTTCGAATTGGAACAGTACTTGGTCTCCGACTGATGACGTATCACGAGTACACGAGAACGCAAGTACGCACAAGTACGCATATTGGTCGTGTCCAAATTCATGGGCTGCATGCTCCTGAGGACGCATTTGTAGACCGATTACGTCACAGCGACGCGCCGAAGGCTGTCCAAATTCGTAGACTCTAGCTGTGTCCCAAAACGTCGGCTGCATCCTTCGGAGGACCCGGCCTTCGCGGTCTACGTGGGCTGGGTCCTTCGAAGACCGAGAAGGCCAGAAGTGCGAGGCTGTGAAATGGGACGGTCTAGCCTTCAGATTTGCGTCACCGCTGTGTCGGTGGAGTTTAATAAACTCGGCCGTCTGCTCCTTGCTATCTAAAATATAACAGGACACTGGCGTAAATTCTCGACCGTCTCACACTTCGGTTTAATCAGTTTTCTGTTTGACGTTTATTCAGCTGTGTGAAAATCCCGGAGGAACCCACCCGATGGATTGATAAAGTTTTATTTAATCTAATAATCTAATAACTTTGATCTCAGCCAACCCGATTTACTCACGAACAAATAAAACACCGAAATAAGGCAAACAATTACATTTTTGAGTTATCCGAGTGACTTATATATCATGTTTAACCTGAATAGCGAAAGAGCGGGGGTCTGAAAACGATGAAGCCGGGAGTCCGCTGCTCTCGCCGGCTCGAGCGACCATTGAATGCCCCGGTTTGCTATCGAGCGGGTGGGTAACAGACGTCTCCGAAAACGTCAGCGCACTTTTGCAAATATGCGATGTTTTGATAAACCAAGCAGATATTTGAAATTTACACCGCCACTTTCTCGCCTGAAAATATGTTAAAAGTTTATTTTGTGACCCAGAAAGATTAATAAGACTAATTTTAAAACTTAGTAGCGGCCGCCATTGTTGGCAGCTGAAATTTGGCTGGACCGCGCTATGAATTCTGGGATATGGTGGGCCACGAAGGACACACCCAACCCATCCTTCAAATTCGGGGAAATGAAGGACGCATTTGTCGGCTGCATTTGAAGGAGTCGACGAATTGGGACAGCCTTCGTCGCTGGGCTGTGACGTAATCGGCCTTCAAATGCGGCCTCCGGAGGATGCAGCCGACGTTTTGGGACACAGCTAACGTCGCTACCCGATCCGTACCGGAAACCCGATCGGTACCCCGCATGCGCGAATGTTACGTCACTTCCTCTCTTTGCCAACATTGCGACATTCAATATATTTGAATGATACGGTTAGCGCCCAGTTAGCTCCTAGCATTTCTCAACAGCTGTGCCTCCTTTTCGACTACCGGGACATTTAAACAGTGGATAATCCATTTACAAACAAATCCATGCTTTTCTCCTTATCGAGCGTCCCCCGATTGAACAACAGCGCCGTAAAATAAGAAGAATGGTGCCACGGGGCGACCGTGGCTCAGGGGGTTGGGACCGGCACCTGTAACCGGAAGGTCGCCGGTTCGATTCCCGGCCTCTCTGTCTTGGTCGTTGTGTCCTTGGGCAAGACACTTTACCCTACTGGTGTTGGCCAGAGGGGCCGATGGCGCGATATGGCAGCCTCGCTTCTGTCAGTCTGCCCCAGGGCAGCTGTGGCTACAACCGTAGCTTGCCTCCACCAGTGTGTGAATGTGAGCGTGAATGAATAATGTCATTGTAAAGCGCTTTGGGTGCCTTGAAAAGCGCTATATAAATCCAATGCATTATTATTATTATTATTATAATTAAATTACAGAGTTAATAATACAGACTTTGTAATGTGTCACGTGAAGATTCATCAGCCAGATGAAGTGTTTACTGACAATTGACAGTGATGGCGGACATCATCACTATTCCAATCAATCCTCTCCACACAGACAAGCATAAACACACTCGACTATCACTAAATCAAATTTAACACACGTTTGTAATGACGCTAATTCAGTTTACAATAGGGTTCGTTCACTCGGTCAGCAGGGGGCGGTATCCTCAAACACTGGGGAGTAAACTGCCATTAAACGAACAGAAGAAGAAGAAAACCCCTGCACATGCGCGGTACGGATCGGGTAGACCCGATTTGTACGGTCCGACTTTGCACATGCGCAGTAAGTATCGGGGAGTCCCGATCCGTCACTATCTTTTTATTTTTTTGTTTTTGTCTACATTATATTAAATGTTTCATTATCGGAAACATTTTAAGAGACACATTATTCTTAACATCTTAACAGATACTCTGACCGTAACTATCGTAAAATGCTTCGACCGGAAGTAGACACCTTTCGCGCATGCGGGGTACCGATCGGGTTTCCGGTACGGATCGGGTAGTGACAGACTCCTCCGAATGCAGCCGACAAATGCGTCCTCCTTTTCCCCGAATTGAAGGATGGGTCGGGTGTGTCCTTCGTGGCCCACCATATCCCAGAATTCAGAGCGCGGCCCAGCCAAACTCCAGTTTCCGGCAATGGCGGCCGCTACTAAGTTTTAAAATTACTCTTATTACTCTTTCTCGGTCACAAAATAAACTTTTAACATATTTTCAGGCGAGAATGTGGGTGTGTAAACTTCAAATATCTGCTCGGTTTATCAAGATATTGCATATTTGCAAAAGTGGTTCGACGTTTTCGGAGACGTCTGTTACCCACCAGCTCGATAGCTAGCCGAGAGCTCGAGGGTCACTGAAGCCGCCGAGAACGGCACAACTCCCGGCACATCATTTTCAGATCACCGCGGACTTTCGCTACTCAGGTTAAACGTAATATATAAGTCACTTAGACAACCCCAAAATGCTATTGTTTGGCTTTTTTCAGTGTTTTATTTGTTTGTGAGTAAATCGGTTTGGCTGAGATTAAAGTTATTAGATTAGATTAGATAAAATAAAACTTTATTAATCCCCCGGGTGGTTTTCACACAGCTGAATAAACGTCAAACAGAAAACTGATTAAACAGAAGTGTGAGATGGTCGAGAATTTACGCCAGTGTCCTGTTATATTTTAGATAGCAAGGAGCAGACGGACGAGTTTATTAAACTCCACCGAGACAGCGGTGACGTTAATCTGAAGGCTAGACCGTCCAATTCCACGGCTGTTTACTTCCGGCCTACCCGACCTTCTGAGGACCCGGCCCACATAGACCGCGAAGGCCGGGTCCTCAGGAGGATGCAGCCCATGAAATTGGACACGACCATTGAGAAACGCCCCTTAGCATATTTTGGTTCCTGCAACTGGTCCGTCGGGTTATTGTCTCCCCAGAAACACTTCCCTTGTGCTTTTGGAAATCTGTTTTTTCCTATTTCTGTTTTCGTTTTTCCTATTTCTGTTTTGTTTTTTCCTATTTCCGTTGTCGTTTTTCCTATTTCCATTGTGTTTTGTGTGCTTTTGCAGCGTTTTTCTTATTGCTGGTGTTTTCTTAAGTTGCAGTCCGTTTGGCCTCTCAGGGCCACCGTAAGAAACCCCCGGATCCCCCCACTGACATGACCGCTGCAGCACCAGGCAAACCTTCCCCCCCACCCCGACTCCTGCTAAACAGGTGAAAATAGACTTAAGAGCGACTTAGTGCTGATGAATCTTTGATTTTATTTATTTATTGCTGTGTTTTACTTGCATCTATTTAAAAGAGAGAGTGTAAACACAAAAAAATATTTTATCACCGTAGTTTCTCTATGAATTTCACATTCCTGTGGCAGAAGACAAAACAAAGAAGTTTTCTTCCCACACAGAGTGTACAGCGGACGCTAATGTTTTTGTCACTTTTTACGGAATCAAACTCAAAGTAATGTCAGTACTTCCATGCTTTAAACGCTGCATGGTCGTACTCTCTCCCGCACTCCATATTACCCATTGTTGATCTACACACGTCTGGTGCTGCCACAGATGTCACACACTTATACGTCATTGTCATGAGACACTCTCACAAACAAAATCACGGTTTAGTAACGCAGTAGCGCAGCGTGCTTACGGGAAAGTAACAGTAATCTAATTACTTTTTTTGCAATAGTAATACTTTACTCGTTACTTGAAAAAAGTAATCGGATTAAGAAGTTTGCTTTAGCAAGCAGTTGAAGAGGTTTGATGATGATGATTAATCTCTGTTGTTCTAATTTGGCACTTTATAAATAAAATTGAATTGAATTGAATGTGGAATAGGAAATTTGAGGAACAGCTCATTTAACATACAGTCTTTTCGAGCCACTGTGCTTCATGAACATACACTAAATTACAGCATGAGTAATAAAATCTCCAGTATGCAGTATACAATCCTACAGCTACTTTGACTGACAAGTGATCTTTAAGGATTAAAAAAAATCTGGGATTACCACTTTAAACAGTTTAACAGTAAAAGGTTCAGATACGCAGTAGGTTTGAGGGAGAGGGGCCTCTTCAGATTCAGGCCACACGTCCATCAGCTAAGTTGTGATGACTCATGCTGTTACACCATGCCTACGCATCTTTGCCTCTGTTGCACACCAGCTTTATCTGTTTCTGCCTTTCCCTCCCCATCCTTCTCTGCTATTGTCTCTCTCACGCACACCCACATTGACAGTCAAACACAAACACATACACACACATTTATGGACTAACCTTCCACCCCCTTTATACTGTGAGGCAAAAAGCTAGAACACAGTATTCTTCACTGCCACCAATCCATGCCCTCATTTTAAACATATCTCCTGCCTAATTCACCCAGTTACATAACAGACAATTACACAACCAATTCAGCACTTCTCAAAGACTAGCCTCACAAGGGCACTCCAAGCACAGCAGTAAGCAGAGTGCTGGTGATATGGGGAAGAGGAGAAAATGTGTAAGTAATTTTAATAAAGAGATGGAACACAGTTAAGACCTATCAAGCACTAATGATAGTAAATGAAAAATGGGGGAGGGAATGAACCAGTGTGAAATTGTCAATTAGGATTTTCTTCCTGTTGTGACTAGAGGGAATTTGATAAGCCAGAGGCAATAGCAAACTTCTTGTATATATGAAGATCATGGAGGCCCTTTTCTCATTCTGTATATGAGCTGAAACTCTACAAGCTGAAGATTAGACAATCTTTTTCAGCGAATACAGTAAAGTTATCACGGTAGAGGAAATGTCAATGTATAGGTAATTATCACCCAGGTGATGTCATCCACCTGTGCAGATTAAATGATAATATACTTTTTTTATTAACCTTTTGTGTCTTTATTAGGGCTGTCGGTCAATTAAAATATTTAGTCGTGATTAATCACATACTTTTCAATAGTTAACTCAAGATTAATCGCAATCAAGATTAATCGCAAATTGCATGTTTCTTATACCCTTAACTGTATGGGAGTGAACAAATATACTTGCTTTATGCAAATATGTTTATTTTTATTGCAACAATTCAAAACAATGAAAAGTCCAAAATACTCTTCAGAAAAACCTCAAAGGTACTGAATGCTCAAAAATATGCTGAAAGGAAACTTGAGCATATACTCCCACAAAATGTAACTGTTTAATTTACCATTAGACAGTTAAGGGTCACAAAACATATTCCCATCTAAGTGGGATCAAAACAGGGAGACACAATACACATACAGTGTCTTTGACTAAAACAGTTTGGCTATACTTCTTGTTGCTCTCCAGTTGTATTTAGCAGAGGCTGAGCAACGCAAGCTTCTTCATTTTTCTGTTTTCCTAACAAAACATGAACATGGAAACACCACAAAGGAGATAGAAAAAAAGAACTAAAAACATACAGTGCATGGGTTGTCCCTATTACTTTTGTTTCTTTGCACTGAACCAGTTGCTCAAACAGACAAGCATTTTGACATTTTCAGATGACAGGGCAGCCCGCTTCTTCTGAACAACATGCCCAGAAAGTGAAAATAACCTCTCACATGGTATGGATGTGGCAGGTGTTGCCAAGTACTTGCGTGCAAGGTAGGCCATCTCACTGTGTGCCCCTTCATTTCTGGGGACAGTCCTCTATGTCAATAGTTGGCTCCGCCCTGTATCGCTCCACACATTTTTCAATACAGTCCTCCTCTTCATCAGATGAAGACTCTGAGGCAAGCATGAGAGCTGATCTTTTCTTAGATGGCTCATATGTTGCTGGTTGTTCAGGCCGTGCAGGCCTCTGCCTCTCCCTCTCCCTCAGCAAAGCACTGATCAAGCGCCACACCTCAGCCCTGTCAGGCCTTCTCAGACACTTAAGATCCTTAAACCTAGGATCCAGTGCTGTTGCAACCCTGAGCCATATGATGTTAGTTTTTTCCTTGCGCTTCTCCATTTCTGCTTTGAAGGTCTCCTTGAACTTAACCATGTAAGCTGGGTCATCCTCAGAGACCTCCATCACTCACGACTGGTGACACAAAGCTGGCAGCACCACTGAGCAGGAAACAAACTTCTCCCCTCCCAAAAGTTCAGTTATATACCTGCAGTTATAGAGAAATACATTTCATTAAGAATTTGTTACATTCACTCACATAAGGTTAAAATACTTTATACAGACACAAACACACACACTTTCCTATGTCAAAAGTGGTAAGAGTAAGTATTAATAAATTACCTGCAGTGTTCCAGCACAGTCTACAGCTTCTTCAGTTTCTCCAGTTCAGCTGTTGTTGGCATTGTGACATTGGTTGGATGTAGTGCCAGTGCATCTCTCAGTGGTTCTTGATTTCTTAGAACACGCTGGATCATCTCCAGGGTACTGCTCCATCTTGTTGATACGTCCTGTGTAAGTTCAATTCAATTCAATTCAATTCAGTTCAGTTCAATTCAATTTTATTTATATAGCGCCAAATCACAACAGCAGTCGCCTCAAGGCGCTTTATATTGCACAGTAGATCGTACAATAATGGATTCAGAGAAAAACCCAACAATCATATGACCCCCTATGAGCAAGCACTTTGGCGACAGTGGGAAGGAAAAACTCCCTTTTAACAGGAAGAAACCTCCGGCAGAACCAGGCTCAGGGAGGGGCGGCCATCTGCTGCGACCGGTTGGGATGAGAGAAGGAAGACAGGATAAAGACATGCTGTGGAAGAGAGACAGAGATTAATAACAGGTATGATTCAATGCAGAGAGGTCTATTAACATATAGTGAGTGAGAAAGGTGACTGGAAAGGAAAAACTCAATGCATCATGGGAATCCCCGGCAGCCTACGTCTATTGCAGCATAACTAAGGGAGGATTCAGGGTCACCTGATCCAGCCCTAACTATATGCTTTAGCAAAAAGGAAAGTTTTAAGCCTAATCTTGAAAGTAGAGATAGTGTCTGTCTCCCGAATCCAAACTGGAAGCTGGTTCCACAGAAGAGGGGCCTGAAAACTGAAGGCTCTCCCTCCCATTCTACTTTTAAATACTCTAAGGACAGCAAGTAAGCCTGCAGTGCGAGAGCGAAGTGCTCTAATAGGGTGATATGGTACTACATGGTCATTAAGATAAGATGGGGCCTGATTATTTAAGACCTTGTATGTGAGGAGCAGGATTTTGAATTCAATTCTGGATTTAACAGGAAGCCAAAGAAGGGAAGCCAATACTGGAGAAATATGCTCTCTCTTTCTAGTCCCTGTCAGTACTCTTGCTGCAGCATTTTGGATTAAATGAGGTTTCAGGGAGGTTTCAGGACAGCCTGATAATAAAGAATTACAGTCGTCCAGCCTAGAAGTAATAAATGCATGAACTAGTTTTTCAGCATCACTCTAAGACAGGATATTTCTAATTTTAGAGATGTTGCGCAAATGGAAGAAAGCAGTCTTACATATTTGTTTAATATGTGCATTGAAGGACATGTCCTGGTCAAAAATGACTCCAAGGTTCCTCACAGTGTTACTTGAGGCCAGTGACTCTTTCTTATGAAAATGTGCAATTTGCTGTTGTTCGAGTTCCAGTGCGTTTGGTGGGCTATGCTTGAAATGGCCTATGACCTTTCTGCATTTTGCCAATGCGCTGTTAAATGGACTGTTCTGTAGAGAAACTGTGATGGCTCGATGGAGGCTGTGTGCGACGCAAGGCATGTGCTCAAATGGCAGCTGCCTGGCCACTGCAACCATGTTGTGTGCACTGTCAGTAGTCAGCGTGCTGACTTTATGTTCAATTCCCCACTGTCTAGCTACCTGCATAAAGTGCTCGGCGCATGTGTCAGCGAAGTGCTGCTCCTCCGTCTTCATAACAGTCAAAGCATGCGACTTAAACTCCCACTGAAAATAATGCGCTGTTACCCCAAGGTAGCTGTGATTACTTAGAGAAGTCCAATAGTCTCCGGTGAGTGCAACCGTGTTGGTCTGCCCCAAAGCGTCCTCGACTTTGGCTTTCTCATCTTCATACAAGTTGTGTATCTTTGTTACAGTGGTGGCTCTCGAAGGCAATTCATACTTGCAGTCGTTGGATGCTATGCGAATTATTTCAAGTAGCTCCTCATCCTCCACAATGTTAATCGGCCTGCAAGTTGTAGCCACCCATTTTGCTATGGCTGTTGAAAGTTTGTTGGTTGTAGAATTGTCCAGACGTCTCCTTGAAAGCTATCCAACGTGGTCTGCCTTTGGCAAGAGGGAGGAGGGCTCTTTGCGTTACCCGTGTGCTTGGCTAGCAAGTGGTATTTGGGACTGGACGTACTACGGTGATAACTCAGTTCACATTGACAGTAAATACAAATTACTTTAGTCTTGTCAAGAGAACCATCTGGCATTGCTTTAAAATGGAACTTGCCGCTCAAAAGACCTTTTTCTTTATCCATTTCTACTCACATCTACAACTGCTGCGTTGCTTCCTGATTTCTGAAAAAACGGGGTGGGCCAAAGGTCACAGCCCAGGAGTGTGTGAGTGCGTTACTTCCGCGTCAAAAAAATTAAAGGTGTTAAAAAAAAAATTGCATTAACGCATTGTCATCGCGTTAACTTTGACAGCCCTAGTCTTTATACATATAAATTGACTCTAAAAAGAGTTTACATGTGATTATATTTTATAAAATGTAGCAGTTTTAGGTTACTCCATGTACATAAGAACCTAACCCTGAGAGTGAAAAGCTCTTTAGTGCTTTATTGAAATAAAGTATAGGTCAAAACATAAAAGCTTTGTTGTTATTGCAGGGGAATTTGCCTTACCACCCTTGACCACAGTTTCTGTACTCGTGTGGTTGCTGTACGGGTCTTTTGTGATGAAGAGAAAACCAACTGATGGTGAAGCTGACTAATTTATATTCCTAGCCGTACATATGATCAAGAGATGTGTAGTGACCAGAATAATAAGATCACAAATTGCTTCTTGTATCTTGGAAAGAGGTCCTGGCTCACCTTAGTGATAGAGTGAGGAACTCAGTCATTCCGGAGGGACGATAAGAATGAAAATGAAAATAAGCTAGTTAAGGTGGTTCAGGCATCTGACCAAGATGCCTCTTGAATGCCTTGAATGTCTTAAGGTAAGGAGTTGGTACGGACCCTTGACACAGGAGCGTTTATGTGTCTTAGCTGACTTGGGAATGCTTCAGTATTCCCCCAGAGGAGAGTTGGCTCTCTCTGCTTAGGGTGTAGGAAGCAGGCAATGGTGAAGGAGGCTGATTCCTACCTGAGGGTTGGTAGGAGGCCAGTAACAAAGGACATTGACCCCTTCTGGGGGCCAGAGAGGTGGCAGCTAATAGAAGATTGGATCCTTCCAGAGGCTTACCTTAAGGCCAGTAGTGGATGCTTACAAGGTGGCCAGTGGCAAAGGAGGCCGAGTTTCTCCGAAGACTTGGTTGGCAGCCAGCATTGACAGAGGAGATGGGATCCCTCAAGAGGCTTCGCTAGAGGCCAGCAACAACAAAACTTTTCAAAAGGGTAGAAGTGTAGCACTGGAGAGGAATCTTAGGATTAGCATCTTGCCCAAAGGATACTTTGGCATGCAGACTGAAATAGCCAGGGATCGAACCACCAAACCTTCCAATTAGTGGATGACCTGCTCTACCCCTGAGGTACAGCCGGAAATGGTCACTGTGATGTTCAAGCAGGACAGAGTAGCGATGTTGGAAGTGGAGGCCATCTGACTCAGAAGACAAGGGACTGTCAGAAGGTCTTGTATACGGACCCTCTGTATATATTTTTTAACCTGTGGAATGATCAGTTTGCTTGATAAAAAAAGATTATTTCTCCCACTCGTTACAACCTTCAAGTTCATTCAACCAATTGCCCTTGACAGTGGCACAACTTACATTTTCAAATAATATTAAATCATAATTTTGATATTTTGATTTACCATTTAGGCAGTGGTTATCCAACTTGTCAATGTCTGTTGGAATTCTTCAGAGACGTGCTCCATCCTGTGTGCTGCATCTTTTGTACAGAATTATTCATACTGGGGAACAATAATGAGTCTATTAGACCTCAAAACCAAGCAAGAACTACCGTTATTGTATCTTTTTCAGACATCTACATATGTCATAGACTTTCTGCCACAGTTGCCTGACCTTACTGATTAAAGACTGAGAAAGTCAAGTATAGTAGACATCGACCCATATTGTTTTATGCAGTGTGTGGGATGCTGACATTACTGCAAAAGATGGTGAAAAGAAATTCGATATTAGGTATTTTGAATGCCAGCTCTCTCCATTGTTTTCCAAGTTTAGAACATTTTTGTGAGTGTGGCAACACAAATGGGGGAAATGATGAGGAAAAGAGAAAGGGGAACCAATGATGATGTCACACATGCAAAGATTGTAGTGTGTTGATTGGGAGCTTGAAGGCTTTACAGTTACAAGCAAAACCCAACAATGTCACCCTGGGAATTTCACCCAGATAATATCCAGTTTAAAACTATGCTAATAATCAAGAAGGCACTCAAGTCTGTTATACTTGAGACAAAGACGTGATGCGCAGAGCGTACATTTTTTGGGGGCATATATATAAAGCATACATCAAATAGAAGACTCCGTAATTTAATTGCACATATACTGTTAAAAGATATGCCAAAGGAAGACAAGTCCTGAGAATCATCAATTCTCATCTGCAGCTCACCTTTAAATACACTCATATTAAGGTGCAGCTCAAACCAGGAGTGTAAACCAGGTGGACACACTGAAGATCCCACCACCAAGGCACCCAGCCACCTCCACTTTTGGCCTTTAGCTGCTGAATAAAGTAAACGTATGTTATTAATAGATCCAAACCATGTAAACAATCAAATGCAGCCTCTGTAGTTACACTATAAAAAACACATTGGTGATCTGCAGCTAATTTTGGAGTCTATCCAAGCTGCCATAAGGTGAAAGGTCACCAGTCTGGTCAGCAATCTGACACAGGATTAACAAGAGAAACACAGACAAGCATTCACACTTATGGTCAATTTAGAGTCACTAATTAACCTGACTCCACTAACTGCACTACTTTGGATTGTGGGAGGAAGCTGAAGTACCTGGAGAGAATACACGCAAACACAGGAAGAAAATGTAGAACTGTTCCTTTTAAAAACTGTTCCTGTTCCTCCATCCCAGATGGTGGAGTTGCACTCAGGACCTTCTTGCTGTGATGTAACAGTGCTAACCACTATATCACTGTGCTGCCCTATATTGGACTTGTATGTCTAACCATGAAAAATCATGTTCAGAGTACCCAGCCTTCTTGAAGTCACTCAGTGTGGTTCTTAAGGGTGCTCCATTTAGTGACTTCATCCTCCTACTGGAACACTTCAGTGCTCGTGCAGGCAACAACAGGAAGACCTGGAGAGACATGATTGGGAACAACGGCCTGCCTGATCTGAAGCAAAGTGGTGTTCTGTTATTGGACTTCTGTGCAAAACAGCTTGTCAATAGCAGTGAGGTCTTTATCTCTCACCATGGCAGAGCTTCAACAGCATTCCAAGGGAGGCTTGGGACATTGAGCCCAAATGGACTATGTTTTCACATCTCCATTGCTAAAGCTGCTGCAAGAAGCTGCGGCTGCAAGGTGGTTGGTGCCTGTTATGGTGTTAATCCTTGAACCAGAAGGTGGAGACTGGAGTTGAAGGCGATATCAAGCTGAAGAAGGTATCCTTTCCAGCTTCTTTGGCCTGTTGTACTTTGAAAGCAGGTGATGTGTACCACGAGGCCAAGCACTATGCAGCCCTGGTGGTAGTTAAAGCAAAAACTCAGGTCTGGGAGCAGATAGGTGACATAGTTATTCAGTGTAAGGAATACTTCAAGAACCTCTGTTGGATGCCAGGGCGATCTGGCTGCAACATCTGTCACTCCATTGATCATGACGGTTGATTTGGCTAACTATGCGGGTGTCCCCTTCTGAATCCCACTGACACATCTTCTGTAGAGGAAACAGGGTCTTGGGACGAGGGGGGCAGCTTGCCCATCAGTGGGGTGAGGTCACTGAGGCAGTTAAACTAGTACATGGGTGGTCTGGTCCCTGAGTTCTTAAAGGCCCTGGATGTTGTAGGGCTGTCCTAGTTGACACGCCTCTACACTGTGATGTGGAGATTTGGGGCAGTGGCTCTGGACTAGCAGACTGTGGTGGTGGTCTCTGTCTTTAAGAAGAGGGGCTGGAGGTTTATTCCAACTACAGGGCGATCGCACTTCACAGGCCAGGTAGCCAGGTGGAAGAAGGCTTCCACTTCAGGGAAAATGTGGAGTGCCTACTCCGGGTCAGGCACGAGTTGACGAAGTTTATATATCTTGAAGTCTGTACATGAGTGAGGAGAGAAGGAAGGAGCTGCATCAGTCCATTGTGGTAAAAGGAGAGCTGAGCATTAAAGCAAAGCTTTCAATTTACTGGTTGATCTATGTTCCTACCCTGACCTATGGTCACAAGATCTGGAATAACCTTGTGTTTTTAACTGATGTGAAGTTACAGTCGGTTGTATAATGGTAAGATTTGATATGTTATAATCAGTATCATTATTCTATTCATCTTGCTGTGGATAAACAAGTACAATATTTCAATTAATATTAGCATTTTGCTATTTTTATATCATTTCCACATTCCCATACGGTAAAAAAAATATATTTTAAAATACATTTTGAAATATATTTCAAAATATACAAAAAATGGCCAAAAAATATATGTGCTAAAATACATTTTAAAATATATTTATATATTTTGAAATATATTTTAGCACATATATTTTTTGGCCATTTTTTGTATATTTTAAAATATATTTAAAAAATATATTTATAATATATTTTGAAATGTGTTTAACACATATATTTTTTGGCTGTTTTTTATATTTTGAAATATATTTATAAAATATATTTCAAAATACAATTTAAACTTATTTAAAATCATACAAAAATATATAAATTTAACCCTTCATATATTTCTAAGAAAACACATTCACATGTAACAGCTGAAAGAAATCTTTATTTGATGTTTAAAACATACATATAGCATATCAATCAAGCAAGAAATATTCATTTTATAATTTTATTCTCATTACATACTTAAACATTCTAAAAGAAACACACACACACATACACATATATGTGTGTGTGTGTATATATATATATATATACATATACATATGTGTGTGTATGTGTATATGTGTGTGTGATTGTATGAACATAAGTCAACATACTTAAAATGTAATTTCTTTTCCTTTTCCAGCAGTCTCAGTTCCCCCAACTTTCACTGCAATCCTCAAAGCCCCTCTGGACACATTGGGAAACCTCTTCCTTACCGCCACTTTAACAAACAAAAGTCACAGTTCTGTTACTTTTATCAGAGTTAAAATAAAAATATGATTTATGTTAGCTGGCTTCATTTAGCAAACAGATATTTCTGTTTATATAGATACAGATATTAATACAGATATATTTTACGCATAATTTTACCCCTTTTTTTTCCTAGATGGAAAGTCTATCCAGTTCACATTATAGTAATGCTAACACCCCTTTTGGTCGTCTCTCCTTACCCTCCAGCATTCATAAATCTGTTGACCTTCTTTGTCTGAGACCAACCACTACAATGCATCATCACCTATTTGTATTGGTAACTTACTTTGCAACCTATTTTAATGGTTGCAAAGTAAGTTACTTGTGCTGTATGCAATTTTAGATACACAGAAAGTCTTCACTTACTATATATGGCTGTCATAGTGTCCTTATGAAGGGCAGTTCTTCACTCTGCGCCGATGTCCGTTTTGCTCTGTCCTATAAAAAGAATGAACATTTGAGTGTTTGACTAGTTTTAGATTTCCTAAAATCTGATATTTGTACAACTAAACATTTGAACTACAATGATATGCTATTGAGAGATACTTTTATGGGTACTTTTTGGTAAAGAAACTGGTGACAGAGTTGTAGGCTTTTTAGAATACTATTAGCTAACCATTTGAACTGACTTTCAAAGCTGTTTACCTTTTAAATTGCTGTGGATCAAAACCTCCAGTGGGAAGGCGGCCATTAGAAGAACACGCACCATTGAACCTGAAAATAACAAAATCAAACAAAAAACAGAACATATATCAATATATAAGAGTCAGGTAGGGTAATAAATCTCTTCTGAAGCAATATAGTTCATTTTGGGTGAAAAACAAAACATTCCTCTAAAATATATATACTGACATCAGCAATCAACATCATGATTGTAATTATTTCCTTTTTAGTACATCTACTGCTCTGTGCATGTGTCAAGCACTACGACTGTATCTATGCATATAAATTCACCATATATATCCTGCAAAAATGTTTTTGTTATAGTCAAAAAAGGCAAACAAACAAAGGCATTCAATCAGAGGTGAGAAATTAATTGGGAATATCAATTATAGGTGAACTATTCTTTACCTACTAGCAATCATATTTGAATGTAAAATAAAATAAATAAATAATAATAAAAATAACATGATGTAATTAAAATGCACAACTTGCATTAAGGAAATCTGCATTTGTATCCACAGGCTAAAAGTAAAACAGTAAATGTGTTAGTAATAGTACAGGTATTTGTAAAAAAAAAAAAAAAGAGGCAGTAACTGTGACTCTTCTAGTCGGATGCTAAATGCAGAGATTTATATTTACAGTATAATACTGCATGTACAGGTAGCTGTGTTGTGAACTGTAACTGAATATTAGAGAATCTCAGAGAAATTAAATGTATTTATTTTTTGAATTTATCAATCATAAAACCGTCTGTTTTGAAGGCCTGTTACGATAACAACTTTTTGTTGGTCGGTATATTGCCCCATAAACAATTGCGACAAGTTATCTCATTGTCATTTTAAGACCATTTTATGTCTTTGAATGTATAATCATAATATAACACCATAATAATGCAAGATCTACACACTTTCAATTGACAAACCAACATCTAATTCTTAAAATATTTAGATCATGGAAATTAGGTATCAAAATATTAGATACCATAAAAACTTGAATAAATAGTAAATTTTATAACAAATAGAAAACAATGTTATTTAATGTTATTGTGTTGTTATTATTATATTTTATTTTTGTAAATATAATGGCAGATAAATTGCATCATCAACAATTATTGACGTCATGTACATGTATTGTGTGTTAAGTCGATATATCGATTATTGTGATAGGCCTACTGTTTTGGTATCATAACAAGCTTGTCAAACATGCATGACCACTAAGCAATGTCTAAGCAGTAGTATTGGTCTGAATGACAACAAACATAACTAGTGTTTTGGAAAATCTGTTAGAAAACAGTTATTTCAATAATTATGATTAGCATGTGACACAGACACTGCATAAAAACTACAACAACAAATACTTACTTTAGGAGGATGGGGGAGGGCAGCATGAGGTTGAGACTTCGACATCTGTAAGAAACAAATTCATGTATTACAAACAAGTCACTTAAAAATACATTAATGTGGCAGACTGTTCCCTGTTCAGATGCAGTGTATAAGGACAATCAGGGCTGTCACAACAATGGGGTGGGGCCAAGTGGCGGCAACCCTAGGTACAATGTGCAGGTATATATAATTACATATAATATATGTGAATAAAGCAAGAATCAGTTTAGGTTAGTCACTGTGCTGACTGATGCTTGCTAGGTTTATATGATTGCAAACTGCACAAAAACAACAACAGCAACAACATTAATGACAATGACAAACAAAATTACTTACATTTATGTAAATCTCACATCAGGAAGATCTGCATTCGATTTCATGGGCTGAAATAAATAGGCAGAAACATTACTGCTAAAAAAACAAAAAACAAAAACTCTAAAAAGCCTAAAAATGACTTAAAAAGCAAGGAAATGTGGAACATTGTAATTAGCGAACATTAATAAAGCATAACTGTGCTTTGTTTCTAACCTTGGTAAGTAAGTGCTCTGTAGCCAGAAGGACAGGTGGGATTTCTGTGAAAGCCAAATTAAATGTGAATAGGTTTTGATAGTTATTGTATATAACAAGTGTAAACAGTTTTATTTGTATTTTTTTCCCTTTCTGAGAAGGCAGAATAATAAGAAAAGGCAAAAGTACGTCACAATATAATTAATTAAGTTACATATTTTGATTACCAAATTATGGAAGCGTGGAGCTGCCACCCAGGCAAAAGAAAAATAGAGCTATATCACGTTATAACATGAAATGTTTATTGTTCTAACATTATGCCTTTCATGTTTGTATAATATAATATCACGTTATTACAATATACATAATTATCACGTTCGCACAATATTGTACGGACGTGATAATTATGTACATTGTTCGTACAATGTTGTTCAAACATGTTGTTCAAACATGAAAAGTATATTGTATAAACATGATAGTATATTGTTAGAACGATAAAGTTTTCACATTATAACGTGATATACTTATATTTCTCTTTTGCCTGGGTGGCAGCTCTACGCTTCCGTGCCAAATAAGCGAGAATAAAGTAATATTATATGAGAAAAGGCACCTGCTAGCTTGATGATGGAGGCTTCATAGACCGGCCACCCGCCTTTTGGCTTCTTGTCGCCACTCCACCAAATAAAGGTCCGTTTCCTCCATGCCGGCTAATTATTCATCCTCATCTCGTATATGTTCAGTTGGCAGAATTGAGAATTTTACATCTTCCAAACACTTAATTAACGCGAACATAATCGGCTTGTTTCTTCCCGTCTCCTGTATCCGGCCGTTCCTCTCACTGTCGGAATTCGCGCCTCAGAGACGTCGTTATTTTTCAAAAAAAAGAAAGAAAGAAAGAAAGAAAGAAAGAAACAGCAACGACTAATAAAGAGAGTTTTTGCACGTTCATTGCATATTTGTGGGAATGTTTAAATATTTAATTTTTATTAATTACTTTTCATTATATCTTTATTTTTTCAACCACCATGGCAATGCGCATGCGCATACTCTCCTGCACGCAAAGGGCTTTGGAGTTGACGTAATGCCGCAATGCATTGTGGGAGCGCAGTACCATCTTGGCAGGCCACGAATCAAAACAAGATTGCTACGAACCATTCTGAAACTAGCTCAAAAGAAAAATGACGGTATAGAGACAGATTGTGTCCAGATGCAAAGAGACGGTACTTGATTGTTGAAATGTGAACCCGTATGAAATATAGCCGTGGAGTAGAAACCCTGAAGACCAAACCGCTATTGACTTAGCATGATCTACTCTCATACCTTGTCTGTGGAGTCAGCGCATACACAGCGCACCAATTTCGCAGTTATAAATCTCTGGAGGCGCACATCCAATTCACCAAGGACTGGGTACAAGATTTGGCTATTTTTAAGCCTCCACGTTGTGAGTACGCCGTCATTCAAGCAAAGGTAAGTCAGCTCGAGTACTGCGAGTAAAATGCGTTTGATTCCCCCCGAACATTCAAATTAGTGCAAGCATAAATTCATTCATGAGGGGGAAATTACAGTGAGAACATGTAGAGGCTCTGTTAGAGGGATAACATAGTGAGTTCAGTGCATTGATGTGACATTGTCCTGAAGGATTTAGTTGTTCTTTATGGTTAAAGAAATTGCCCTAATTAATTCATATTTATTATAAATAATCCTAATTACACATCTTGCTTCCTTGTTTGTGTCCTGTGTCCTAAAAATACATTCTGTTTTAGTTTTATACATTGATTAATGACCTGCAGAATCTCCTTATCATATTAGGTGTCCATAATTGTCACTTAAAGTCGAACATTATGTTTTCTCCCTCTTGAAAGTGATTACATCCTTGCATTACATACTTTAGGTTCATTTTTTGCTGATAGGTTTCTAAAAAGAAACAGGCAGATTTAGAATATAACATGCAGCGTTCTATACATGGATACATAAAAACACTTTATTTGTTACATTTATGATAAATGGATTTGAAAGTAGATAAAACACATTTGTGTCGGCCTTGGCTTATTAAAGTTCTTGTCTTTGAATGAACTTTGTCTGTGTGTGTTTCAGGTTATGCACTCTTAAAGACTGAATTGCAGCATTGCAGCCACAGGTCATTGTGAGCATCACAGGGAAGGTTGAAGCCGCCCACTGCACGGCTGGAGTCCTGCAGCCATGTCGCTGCTCTTCTGTTTAATGTAGAAGCAACAGTGCGGATCTGTGGCACAAGGACTGTTACAGATGAACCTGCATACTGGGTTTTGCCTGGTAATATGACCAAGATGGTAAATGGACTGATTCTTATATAGCGCTTTTCTCCCGGAGTACTCAAAGCGCTCTATACAACATGCCTCATTCACCCATTCACACCCACTCATAAACTCAAGTGTAATTTACATTCACACACATTCATACTCCGATGAATGCATCGGAGGGCAACTTGGGGTTATTATCTTGCCCAAGGATATTTGGCATGCAGACTGGGGAAGCCAAGGATTGAACCACCAACCTTCCGATCAGTAAATGATCTGCTCTACCACCTGAGCCACAGCCACCGCCATTTGGTCAGATACAGCCAGAGGTTGGCCATAAGATAGACTTCTCCTCTTCAGCTGCCCAAAAAAAGGTTCTTGATCAAAACATAAACAGACCATTCGTTGTGACAGGTAAAAGAAGCCATCCTCAAAAAAGAAAAGTTCCACCTGCTACTGTGGAGGAGTTGGATCAACTGATGGGACAATATTTTTCCAAGCATAGTTCTGTTCTGAATAACCCATAATGTTTTAATTTAGGGGGCCATGTAAATACTTTGCATTTACTGAATATGTACTTACTAAGTACCACTGTTCAAAAGTTGAATAAAGAAACAAAGAAATGTTTGCCTATTTTTAATTAAAAGCACTTTGTAGAACATCAAATCAGTTACAATGTAGAATCAATGTCATGTATAGTTTACAAATGACAAAATGTTTACATAAAATCATGACAGCATTTAAATAATATCACCCACTACTAGCATTCTGTAATTTAATGTCTCTTTTGAAAACTTATCACTACATAAACAGCACAAGACTTAAGAGTATTTAACAAGAGCATTTTTCCCTGGTTTTACTACCACACTGGGGCACATGTTCACCAAAACGCAGCAAACCTTTGCCATCTTATCCAGGAGGGTCACCTTTTTACCCACACATGGAAGAAGTAATCTGATTGGCATGGTGGTGTGTAGCATGTAGTTTGAAGCAGGGATTTCGTAGTGCCCCATGTGTAGTGTTGGAACCCAGTCAGGATTTGTTTCATTCATTTCATAGGCTGGTTTGCTGCAATAATGCCAAATAATTAGCAACTCTATAAATAGAAGGTAGTTCTGCATGTTTGTTCTAAGTTTGTGGTATGATCTCAGAACGCATTGAAAATAAAACTAACAGGCTATAAAGAATAATATGAACTTATTTAGAACTTACCTGAATGAAAATACTGGAGCACACCAACAGATATCTGGGGATGGTAGAGAACTGAATATCAGCTCATCTCGCAGCTGCTATCCAGGCTAGACGCCTTGTTTTGGTAACATCCAACACATAAGCTCCCTCATGATGCTTCCAGGTGAGGAAACAATGAAAAGAGAGCCTGTTTTCAAGCTTATTCCTTTGCCGGTAGTGCAATCTAACATTACAACCGGCCACACAGCAAGCATTTGTTTGGCCTGCTAATATGGCGCCTCGACCAAAAATCTTGGCTACGCCCCATCCCGTAAGATCACGCTCCAGAGCCCTATTATCGTACGGATCTAGAAAGAAGACACTGCATTTTTAACTCTGAGGGAGAATGAGCCTATTTCCAAAAAAGTGGAGTGTGTTCCTTTAAGTACTATATTGTATATATTGTCAAAAACTAAAGTGTACATAGCAGTTGTTGTATCTTGTTTACTGTATCACTGACAGATAATTTCAAAGTCAATGAACGCTACATTATATTGAGATATTGTGTAATGTGAAATACTGTAAGCAAATGAATAAACAACCTAATTCGTGATAGGCCTTTGACTCTGTTTTGTTTGAATCCAACTGTTTTTTGCAGATGTGCATAAAACATGTTACTTTTAGTATTATTATCATCATCATTATTGCACTAAATACATTTTAAATAAAGGATACTTTGATATACATTCTACTGTAAGGTTGGAAATGTATTTTCTTCACCCTAAAATATGTTTTGAAATGTATTTTGGTTTGAAAGAAATATATTTTCAATTTCAAAAATATATTTTTTTGGAGCATCACAAATACAAAATATATTTGCCATATATTTGAAATATATTTTGGCCAGGAAAAATGTATTTTTTTACCGTATGGGTTGTTTCAATATTAACCAAGGGTTAACAAATAATTAAGAATCAATGTCAGGGTTTATCACTGATTCATTGATGTTCTACAAACAGTTGAAAGTATAAGTAAAATCCTGTTGATCATCACTTGCACTTGGTGTAAAAGTGACTAAAATGAGTGTCATAATTCAATGTTTTAACATTCATTAATCCACTGTCTTCTGCTTATCACAGGTCAAGAGGCAGGATACATACAGGACACCAATATCTTAAAGGCTAACACATGGAGTCAGATAATCTCTAATTCAGCTATCCATTCACATTGACAGCTAGATTTTATTTCAGTTTTGAGCATAAACGCTGTTTATTTTGCAATATGTATGAATCTCACAAAAGAACAACAACACTAATAACATATGATCTTAGAGAATATAATTGTAGATTAAACATAATATATAGTATTTTAAATGAGCTCAACCTTAAACACCTACAGCAGTAATAATCCTTTTAACAATGGCAGAGAACATTTTTTTCATAATAATTACTTTTCATTTTATTGATTTATGTAAAATTAGTGGGGTCTTTTCAAAATGACTTACTGGCACTTTTCCTAAAGCATTATTTTAAAAAATCCTCTACTACTCATCATAGTCAGGAAGGAGTAGGGATGGGTACCGGTGTCCGGTGTCATGATGGCACCGGTTCTGACATAAACGGTAGTAACCAGACCGAAAAGCAGCGCACATTTCGGTGCTTTAGTTCGGTGCTTTTTTTTTCCTGAGCCAATTCTAGCCAATCATTTTACGTTTCCGAGGATAGTAGGCGGGGCCAGGTACGTACGTTCTTTTAGAGCAGAGCTACAGATTAAAAATGCTCAAGGCGAAGCGGTCAAAAGTCTGGCTGTACTTCACAGCAAAAGATGCAAACTCAGCAGCCTGCAACAAGTGCTTTAAGCTGATACTGTGATACTGTCAAAGGAGGTAACACCTCAAATCTGATGAGACACCTGGCGACGCATAGCGTTTTTTTTTTAAAGCCGAGAAATGCGCCGTGTTTGATAGCTTGCTGCGAGACCTCACACCGTGCACATCTACTGCGAGTGTGGTGCCTGTTATCGGACCCGGAGTTAGCAACATCCCCCAAAAACCCGAAGAGGAGAGTCCTGGCCCCTAGCCCTGTCAGCGTAGCAGAAATGATGACGGATGATGATGGCAGCAGCAGCCGTTCTTCTCTGCGTGAGTAGCTTCATGTTGTTCGTGTGTAATTAACGTTGAGTAGGCTAACCACATTATTACATTAATGCATGTAAGGTGAACTAGCAAACACCGTCGTAGTTACATGCGGCTGTCTTCTTGTTTGATGGCAGATACTCCCTTCACCCTGGCCAAAAAGGCTAAAATGACCAAAGAAAAAGTGGAAAACAGTTAAACATGAGAGGTTTTTGGACAAAGTTTGTGTTTTTTCCATTGATTAAGCACTGCTTCCAGCCAAGAGTGATACCATATATGCCCTATAGCTGCAGAAAAGGCTAACATTGTTATCTTTTTACAAAAAAAACAGCTGAACATGAGAGGTTTTTGGACCAATTTTGTGTTCTCCATTCTTTAAGCACCGGTTTGAGCACCGTTTAAGCACCGGCACCGTTTCAAAAGTACTGGTTTGGCACCGGTATCGGATAAAACCTAAACGATACCCATCCCTAGGAAGGAGTTTAGAAAGGTGTAGAAGATATATATAAAAGACTAACACACAAGCAGCACAAAATGGTATGTTTTAATCTGGTCCAAACTGTCTTGAACACATCTAAGATTATTTTTAGGATGGCTTTAGATTGGAACAGGTAGTTTTGCATTTATCAGCCCTGATTCCTGTTATTACACTGGAACCACAACTTGTGTTTCCAGATAATCATCACATTACTTGAAGTTTGCTGTAATAGGTTATTAGCATCGAGCATGACTTTGATGTAGTTTTCACTTGTATATTTCTAAAGTAATATGGTCTCAAATTATATATATTTTAATCAATTTCTTAGCCACCCCCAAAACCCCATAACTCAGAGTATGAGTGTAAAATTTTGCATGACTTTGCATGTCTTCATTAACTATGCTAAACTCTGTTCATTCTTAGCAGACAGTAAACATATCATCAGTAAGTCAAAGACAATACAGTATATTAGCAAGACACATATCCATATTAAATGTTGCTGCATTGGCGGCTTATTTTTAAGCATAGTGAGAAGTTCAGCAACATTATCCATTTCTTTTCAGTCTCAGCTTAACTGAGCTCCTCTCCTTTATTCTAATGGCTATGTGCTTCCTGCTGCTCATCCACAACAGAGCCGAACATTCCATGTGATTTTCCCCTCTGCTTCCCTGCTGCGATCTCTCAAACCACCAAGCTATGTGACCACAGGGCTATTTCTTCCAGGGAAAATATCACAAATATGCACTTAGGTGGTCTGCAGCAGCAGGAAGAACAACTCAGTGTGCTAAATAAGGGCCCGATTATACCTGCAGCATTGGTCACTTGTGATGTCAGCAGGAACCTGCTGCACTTTTCTCCTGAATGATAGGAGTTGGCACCCAGACAAAACCTCCACATCAGCCGTGGTGCAGGAGGAAAAGAAGAAGTCCAGAAGCAAAGAATTTTATTCAACAAAGTCTTTGTAAACTGTTGTAACGTCTCTCTGTCTGTATGATCTGTGAATTTCTGAGCTTCTGTATTGATACACAGCGATCAGACATTTATAACCACTTAGAGGTGATGTGAATGATTATGTCTTCATCATGGCACCTGTTAGTGGGTGCAGTATATTAGAGAGCAAGTAAACATTTTTTTCTCAAAGTTGATGTGTTAGAAGCAGGAAAAATGGGTGCGTGTGCATCACTTACCTGGAGAACACACTGTTAAAAAAAACATCCTAAAAAAACAGTAATATTCCGGCAGCTGGGGCGCCAAAATAATACCGTAAAATAACAGAAAATAACTTTCCCATAAAAATACGGTTATTTTCAGTAATGAAAATACAGTTTGTTGCCCTAATGGATTTTGCCTTTTGCAAATGCTTTTAAACATTAACATTTTAATGCAATTTAGCAATATGAATAATAACACTTAAATTTACAGAAATATACAGTTAGTTATTTACACCAACTGTTATTTGATGTAAAAAAGTTGTTTATCCAATTATATTTGATGTAATACTACAGTATACAGCAATAAATAATTTGATTTCTCTTTCAAAACGTGTCAATAACTTGCCAAAAACTAGATATTGGATTTAAAATTACAATTTACTGTTGATTCTAGAAAATATCACATATAAATTTAGTTTCTAAGTGTAATCTAACATAGATTTCGTGAATATGTACTGGACTTCCAATTTGAATTAAGTGTGCTCCCTGTAAGATTGTTGGTTTTATCTGTAACAAAACATCCAAAGAACCCCTATTAAACAAAACCCCTGATTATAATTACATCAAGATTATGTTAATTCTTGATTATATGTTGTGTATGAACAGTTTTTACATGTTTATTTTACTTATAAGACATAAGACATGGTTTCAATCATTAACATGGATTTTATTGACAAAAAGATAACCCTTCCTGGAACAATCCAAGAACAACTAACACTTATGCATGAACAAAGGCACATAGAAAAAAAAAATCCAATTCAAACGCACATTTGAGCACAAAAGAAGGGGACACTGCCACCTCAAATGTTCATCTGCCTCACCACATCTGGAACAACGAAAAGGGGAATATTTGAGGCACATAACCTGCAGGTTTAGAAGTAGCTCTAGCTTTCTGAAAGTCTCACATTTAGGGCTGCTGCTGGCCATTTGCGTTCCCTTGGAGAAATTTGCAATGTAATTATATGCAAAGAACAACTAGAGTAAAACAAAAGCCTCATTGTTATGCTGATTATACTTAACTGACAAGTTAAGTCAGTCTATTACAATGAACTGAGATGAAGATAATACTTAAGACAATGCTACACCTATCGCAGGACAGAGTGACAGAGAAGCCTGTCAGCAGACAGTAACATACTAACTGGCTAGCACTAACGCTAGCTAAATGTGAATAGGATTTGCAGCCTATATTTCACTTTTCCCATATCAAGTGGGCCACCAGTGCTACTGAACAGCAGATTATGTTATCCTCTGGATAAAAATAAGAACTTTTTATGCTCTCCACTCGTAGTCTGCAATTTTGGTGATCAGTGTCAGAACCTTTGGATTGACTGCAAGGTTTTTCTTAGATGTGTTCCGCTCCACTTTGGGTTTATCTTAAGGCATCTGTCGAATGAAAAACAACAACTTCATTAAGAAACTGAGGACTGGACTGTATGTTTTTTTTACATTTGCAATGAATCTAAGTGTAGATTGAGCTTGCTTTTGAGTGCATGTTTGGACATACAGGTCATTGTGGAACAGAGAGGTGATGCAAAGATGTTTGGTTAACCTGTGAGTCTTGCAAATACTGTTTCAGGGTAGTGAAACATCTGTGAACACCTACTTCTCAAAGGTCTCTTTCTATAACTTGACATGAGCATGAATCAAGGATATTTCAGAGACAGCCATCTGAAACTCAAATATTAATTATTTGTTGATTTATCAATCTACAAATCATCTCAACACTCAAGCATTGCTCAGTCTTATGCGTTTTAGCTGCAAATGAAAGGAGATCTGATGATTTGATTTGGATTGCATTACTTTAGATTTCACTGTCTCATCATTCTTATGTTTCAATGCATAAAATTGACTGGTGCCACCTTACCGTTGCAAGAATTCCAAAGTTGCTGCTTGGGTTACTGGATAAGAAATGTTCATGCAGTAGTAAGAGCCAAACATCAGGATAAGTGCGTTGTTGAAGATAGTGATATGGCCATTCACAATGGCCTGATCCACAGATAACATGAAGTGCTCGGCTGTCAAAGTAGAGTTTCCTGTTGTGTACATGAACAAGAGACAAGGGGACAAAAAAACAAGTCCACACATGACTCAAACAACTAACTGCAATGTTACAACTGATGTATATCAGTTACATACACTGGCATGCAGTTTGGGCCCCCCGGTCAACTGCAAGGTGTCCAAACTTTTGCTGTGGGCCCTTTCCTTTTCTGTTTAAAAAAAATTTAAAAATATGAAAATGATTTTGTTTAAAATTAAATGTCATCT
Organism: Oreochromis niloticus; assembly: GCF_001858045.2. Lineage (NCBI taxonomy): Eukaryota > Metazoa > Chordata > Actinopteri > Cichliformes > Cichlidae > Oreochromis > Oreochromis niloticus. The sequence goes on along the minus strand of NC_031985.2, from coordinate 34,248,213 downwards.
GTAACTTTATGCCCTTTGGAAATTATTTCATCTTCCACTTGCTTAACTGTTCATATGAACTAAAATCTTGACCATGGGTGCCCAAACATTTACATTAAAGCACCACAACTGCGATAGCCGTAATCTTTTGACATCCTTAAATGCAGCACAATACTCACCTTTACAGCTTACTGAATAAATTTAAGAACTCACGCCACTAATCTGCAGAGGAAGAAAAAAAACCTTATAAATCATGAAACCTGCCAAAATCCAAATACATGTCTGCAATGTACGTTTATATGTAGTCAAATAATTCGCCTCAGCTGCTTTAGTCTACTTCCACTCCACAAAATAAAATACTTGGCTTAGCCTTTATATGTCCGTTACATTTTACAGGGCAAAGCTAGCACAGTGGGCTACTTCCATTTCCCTCACTTCATCACGCAGCACATCTTGGTGCACACGAACACAGATCGCCTATTAGCAGGGGCGGATCTAGAGAAATTTTCTTAGGGTGGCATGAGGGTGGCAAAGAAATCAAATGGGGTGGCAAAATCAAAGCCTTTTTTTTTTCAAACACATATGCAGGTGGTTACATATAGTTATAATGATTCAAATGCAGTAAGTATACACGTTTTTCATATGAATATAGTCTATAACTTAATTATCGTCTGTAGCCCACATAATTACACACTTTAGCTACATAAAACATGTGAGTTTTGATGTTATGTACTGTATAGCCTGTATAATAAATAAATATGTAGCCCAATAAGTATAAAATCCAGAAAGCTACACAACATGGGGCGGTACATTTACAAACACAAGTCTAATTTAAGTTTCACACTGTTTTTTGTTAGAAAACAATCACGTTGTTACAGCTTAAATTACACAAAATGTCAGAAATCTGCACTGTCATGAACAAAAATTTAAACCTAATTTTTCATAATTTGTTGGATTAACCCACTGAGGTCCAAAATACAACCGGCCATTTTTGACTCCTTTTGAGTTTACGTTTGTATTTCACCCTCAAATTGTTTCATTTTATCTTTTTTCCACCTTGCCTTGTTTGGTGTCATTCTTTTCAGCTCAACTGAATTTAGTTGTTTTTTTCACTGACATACTGCATTAGTATTACTGATCTGAAGTCACACAAAGAACTTAAAATCCTAGTAGTATTTTTTTACTGTAAAAAAAACCACAGACATGTTGAGTAAATTTTTATAACTTGAAATGCAAATATAAAATGTACATTTTGTAAACATATACAACTATTTATCTAAAAATGCAGCCAATACACCTGCCATTTTTTTTTCATTTTGTACAACCATTTAAAAATATTACTAAAACTAAAATGAGAGAACAATCAGGTGTTGCAATAAGATGCCCCACAAATGATGTGTGGCAGTAAAAAAAAAAGTTTGTCCACCAAAAGACAGAGGAGAACAGCACAGGGATAAACCTGCAGGCCTGACAACAGGAGGTGTATCACTCCGCTGGTTTTCTACTTAGTGACAGTGTTTACGTTGCAAATGTGCTTTTGTGACATTCATTAGTCACAAAAGCACAACACACACAAAACAAAACGACTACACAACAGAACAACTACACAAGACAACACAACACACTAAGTATACACTCCACACTAAACGTCACAAATCTCCCACATCTAAAAACTCTCTCTCTCTCTCCCTCTGTCACTCACTCACTCGCTCTGTCTTGCTGCCATTACCGTCGCTCCCAAAACTTTCCCTCTTCCTAAACAACCAAATCCCACGTGTTGACTTTTTTTTTTTAAATTGGTCGACATGGTACATTTTTCCACCAATAGGAAAGAGGTGGCTTTCTTTCCTTTCTTTACTGTTTTCGCGCTTTCCTTAGAAAACGCTTAAAACACACACACACAAAAACGTGACGACAGTATTTAGAAAAAAGCATGGCTTATATATATTATCATAACTCTGGATTTACTGGCCTGTAATTAAAATCTAAAAACTTTTAAGTCCGAACTTTCAATGTGGGCTGAAATAGAGACTCAGCGTGGCTGCAGCTTGTTGCTATGTCAGCTTACATCAGTCATGTGATTTGGAGGTGCAGCGTGTCCGTGGACCACAGAGGGTTAGTAACACTCACCTTCCTTCCATTTCCAGAGTGTAACATCCAACCACCTGTGTAAAATCCGAAATTCCCATGGTGTTGTTCAAAATGTGCTCTGGCACAATCATAGGCATTGCTTGTTACTGAAAACAAGAAAAAAGCCCTATGGGCTGAACCATTTGTTAATGGTGGAGGGGGGAAACACTATGCAGCATTTATATTCAGTGTTCACTGTAGCTGGTCTCAAAGTGTTAATGCTATCTTATTTTAATAAACAACACTGTCATATGCAAAACTAGGGTGGCAAGGGATCATTTTAGGGTGGCACTTGCCACCCCATGCCACCCTTCTAGATCTGCCCCTGCCTATTAGCTCTTAAGTTGCATACTTAATTTCACATTAAGACAAATGCATCAGTGGCTGCTGTCGTCGCGGGCCCCCTAACGGGTATTAGCAGTGTAGAAACTATCCGCGTTGCAACTGCTGTGTTTACACGGTCACAGAAAGCTGGCAGCTAACAAATTAGCAAACAACAACTCTGCTAGCCAGCGAGCTAGCGGCTGGTCTAACTACACCTTATACTGACAGAGGACGTGCTTTGCCTGCATAGCTAGGGATTCCATGCCTTTTACCTTCTCAGTAAACTACAAGCCATAGTGGTCAAGCAATGCCAAGTTAATTCTACTAAGCTGAGTTTGATATACTTGCCTTGCACTAGTGCATGGATGATCTTTCACCAACCTCTCTCTTCCACCGCGCTTTCCACAGCCACACGCGCGACCTTGTGGTTGTTAGTTCAAATTCCTCATGTCGTTATGTGTCCCAACATCCAATGGCATGTCACATTGTTTTCATGACCGCGCCCTCACCCCAGGTGCAGAGGCCTATTTCTGTTCAGGAATGTTGTGAATACTTTGAGATTTATATTAATTGCAATTCCTACCTCTACATTTATTTTTTTAAATATATAATTAGCACAGCGTGGCCGACATTTGACATTTTCAGCAAAATTAATTAATTAATTAATTATTAATTGTTCTCATTAATTTTTAGATCATTTTATATATTTTTCCATAGTTTTACATTTGAATTTAACAGTTCAATCTTTCAAATAACGGACAAATATTTGTGAAAGTATGATACATTTGTGAATGTATTTTCTAAATATCTATCATTTAAATATGCATATGTACAGAAAAATATATTTAAAAAACAAGAATTTTTATTCTTTTTATTCTTTATTTGATTTTATGTTATTTTACATTTGACATGTAAAATCACATTCTATTTATGTAAATTTAATGATATTGTAGAAAAACATGTAAAATACACAGTAAAATACTTTGATATTACAATTTTTTTTACAGTGCACCTGTACCTGACACCTGGATCACTTTATAGACTCCGGGCTTACTCATGTGCAAGTTTATGCTCTGAAGTGTAAATATTTTCTCAACATCCAGAGTCCCAAGTGAAGTTTGACTTTGCCAAGAAGAAAGTGTTTCCTTTAAAACAATACAGTTTATTCTGAACCAGTAAAAAAACTCAACACCTTCTCCAACTTGCCTTTTTATTACATGGAAGACCTGTGTGTGCTGTGTTACGGGTTCGAAATTGAGGATGAGAGTAAAACAATGATAGTCCAGAAAAGGTCGTTCAAACAATTGATTTTAATGCACGCAGCGTGGAGAGGTGCAAACTGCAAAACAGTTGTACATCTCTACCCAAAATACACTCTAGATTGCTTTTATAACATCAGGGTATTGTAACGCCCCTTCTTGCGTTTACAAGCACATAATTTGCATGTACAGAACATTCATGTATTTTAAGAATTAAATGCAAACACAGAAGTTCCTCCTTGTGGCATACTCTTAAGAATATGGTGATGATCTAAGGCCTTTGAGGTCACCGTGGACTGGACATCCTTCCGTCACCTGTAACTAAGCAAACTCAAATACCACAAGAAGCTGAATACATTCAGGCCTTTGCTCAGCTACTATTTTACTGTAACCATGTACTCAGCCTATGAGTTATGATACATATATTTAACTCAATCATTTTAAAGTAGTTATAACTGCACCTGTAATAAACATGTTAATATTTGATTATGATAACCCCTATAATATAAATTATAACATAATGCCAGCAGCTTCAATAAACACTTTGATGAAATGATAATTACTGCAATGATAAGATGATGGTTATGTAAAATAATCCCTGTAATTCCACAGCTGCTACATACATGAAAGCTCTGTTTTTCCGTAAATGACTTGGGTTGCGTTAATAAACAGTGGTTTATGGAATATGGCTTCATAATTTCTGGCTGTTGCTTTTTAATGGTCAATAATGCTGACACTGAACACTACACTGAGTATCTTCCCGTTGCTTTCTCAGCACGCTATGATGCTAACAAGTGGGAACATAGCTCAACAGCTCAAATGGTAATGATCGTATTCTCATTGGCATGCCATGGTCATCCTCATTCCTGTCCTCATAACTATAATACTTGAGGACAAAATTCCTAAACTTTCCTTTTGTCGGTTATGTATAAGCCATGTGTACGAGTGTGTACATGCTCAATTCATGCACTGGCCACTAAAAAAGTCATAAGGGTAGTTCATAGAATAAAGACTCTGCTGGTTTTCTGGCCAAGCATTGTGTAGAAAGATATAAATGGCACGATTTATACCACAAAACTTTATTGTAATTGATGAACAGGACTGATCCAATTTTGTGAGACAAATGAATAAGTCCGCATTCATAAGTAAATAACTGTTCTTGTCAGGTGTTGTCAGGGCTGGACTAGGACAAACAATCCACCAAACAGACAAGCAAACAGGTTTTAATCAGGTTGGTAGTTGCTGTTGGGTTAATCCTTAGTTGCACTGTAGCATGTGACAAATATTAAAAGCTAAACTTTTGCTATTAGCACTGGCTCATAGTCAAAGCAGCGATTCATTTAACCTGAATCCTTGAATTTCTGCCTTCCTGATTACTTCCCCCTATCTATTTTCTTACCAAGTGAATTTCCCCTTCCTAGTTTCTTCCTCTCTTCTCCGGAGCTGGTGCCAGCAGCAACAGCCTCCTGTGACTGGGAGGCCCAAAATGAAGTTGATTAATAGACACTAACCCTTCTCTAAGCCAAGTTCAAAAAAGTAATAACAGAATCAAGAACAGCATGTATGATATTTTAATTCTTCTCCCAGTTTCTTTGATGTCCTAAAATATAAGAAAAGATAACAAGAGAAGTGCTCACTCTTCCCTTCCCTGGATCTAAGTTGATGGCAGCAGGAGAGGTTTTGATTTATAATTCCTAGGATTGGTACTCTAGGAACAACCCCAGCTGTTTCGTTGACACAGCTGAGGCCAGGAGAGAGATGAGTAATGTAATTAACAAGTGAATGAACGGAGGAAGATGGAGAAAGATCAGTCTGCGTGAGAGGGGGGTATCGCTGCCCACTGATGTTCCCACACGACAGAGCTATATCTCAGTGTGTACTAATGTCCCACTCTGATGTCATCCTCTCAGCATAATTAAATGAGATAAATGTGAAAGAGGAGCAATAAGCCTTAAAGGGCAACAACTACATTAGTGTGGTGCTGCTCTGCCTGGGCTTGTGTTTCGTGGTACAAATATATTCTGTTACATCTCTGCTAGAGCAGCTCCACAGATTATGCGTATACTAAAGACAGGGATGGAGGAAGAAGAACATCTATATCTCCTTTTACCATGACTCTGGGTCACCATTTCATTCACAGTACTTTTATAAATTAAAGCTGACACAAACATGAAGGTGCTAGCTATAAACATTTGAGATGGACACTGCAAGCCCACGTGTAGCTACACCAGAAAATATCATAAATAAATCTAGTGGAATGACTGAATTTTATTCTCATACTCAGTATAGAATTATTGTGTCTTTAAAGCTCGACATGTCTAGGTTTAATTTTCACACTAGTTTAGATATAACAGTGGATTGTCTTCCAATTTGAAATAACCAGAATGAATAAACTCTGAGAACTTTAACAGCTGATAAATGTAATCACAACTGTTTCTTTACATAGCAATGAAACACTGATTTGCGAATTTATATATATATGTATATATATATATATATATATATATATATATATATATATATATACATATATATATATATATGTATTTATTTATTTATTTTTTTCAATTCAGTTTAGTTTCATTTCCAGAGTGGGTTTCATCAGAGTGTTTAGCTCTTTCAGTCTACGTATGACAGCTACTGAACAAACAAAAACGTACTGAGCATGTGAGAAAGACTGAGCCTTTAAGCCTCAGCTCAAGGTAAATGAACCCTTGACTTACAGACAAATCTCCCCACACAAGTACAAATCACTGCATGAATCTGGTGAGAGAGAAATGCAGGAAAAGTCACATGTTTAAAAAACAACAACAACAAAAACAGCCAAATGAAAATCTGGGTGACTTGTAACTGATGAAATGGGTGTGTCAACTTAAGGAAAACAGTGGTTGTTGAGCTTCTTGCCTTTGAAATTTTTACCTTAAAGACTTGGACCAGGTCTACAACCACTTGCACTAAGTTGCCTTCGAAGTAACTTTGGTATGCCAGGATGGTGATGAATTGGCAATAAAACGGACTCGGTCACTTCTATCAGTTTGTGATTGAACAGGAGCAAGTATCAATTCCATGCAGTTGTGATAATAATCACCATATTACAGGTATCTCACAAAAATGAATACACCCCTAACGTTTTTGTATCATGTTGGAATACTGCCTTGCAGCCCAGTTTCCAAAGGGAGGGGATCATGCTCTGCTACAGTATGTCACAGTGCATGTTGCCATTCATGGTTCCCTCCATGAACTGTAGTTCCCCAGTTGGTCCCCATGACACTCCCACCACCATGCTTGATTGTAGGCAAGACACATCTGTCTTTGTACTCCTCACCTGGTTGCCAACACACAGGCTTGACACCATCTGAACCAAATAAGTTTATCTTGGTCTCATCAGACCACAGGATGTGGTTCCAGTAATCCATGTCCTTAGTCTGCTTGTGTTAAGCAAACTGTTTGCAGACTTTCTTGTGCACCATCTTTAGAAGAGCCTTTCTTCTGGAATGAAAGCGATAAAGACCAAGTTCATGCAATGTGTGGTCTGAGCACTGACAGGCTGACCCCTCAACCCTTCAACTTCTGCAGCAATGCTGGCACTCACATGTCTTTTTTTCAGAAAACAACCTCTGGACATGACACTGAGCACTTGCACTCAACGTCTTTGGTCCACCATGGCGAGGTTTGTTCTGAGTGGAACCTGTCCTGTTAAACTGCTGCTGTCTTGGCCATGCTGCAGCTCAGTTTCAGGGTGTTGGAAATCTTCTTATAGCCTAGGCCATCTTTATGTTAGACCAACAATTCTTTTTTCAGATTTCTTTGCCACGAGGTGCCGTGTTGAACTTTTAGCGACCATTATGAGAGTGTGAGAGCAATAACACTAAATTTAACACACCTGCTCCCCATTGACACCTGAGACCATGTAAAACAAATGGGTCACATGACAACGGGGAGGAAAAATGGCTAATTGGGCACAATTTGGACATTTTCCCTTAGGGGTGTACTCACTTTTGTTGCCAACGGTTCAGACATTAATGGCTGTCTATTGAATTATTTTGAGGGGACATCAAATTTACACCGTTATAGCTTATAGCCACGGATTACTTTACATTGTACCAGAGTGTCATAGCTTCAGTGTTGTCCCTTGAAAATATATAACAAAATATTTACAAAAATGTGAGGGGTGTACTAATTTTTGTGAGATACTGTATCAGATTGATTGTACATATATAAATTAGAAATCAGTTATGTGCAAACCCTAATAATCGAAGAGAAAAGTGTAGGACCAACAAGGAAAATTATTGATAGTATGTTAAAATCTACACAATGAGTATTAAAAAATATGCAGACAAAATGTTTTACATCAAAGTCTTTGTTAAATTGACTTACAGTAACTGGGTAATAGCTAAATATCATGAATTAACTGGTCTGAAATTACAAGCTGTAAATGCAACCAAGACAGAACAACCACAGAAAACTGCTTAACCACTGCAAATAGCAGAATAGAAAGGTTGGTCTCCATAGATAATTCAGAGACACTCTACAATATAACAAAGTACAACACACAAAAACATGTGATCAGTATTTTAAATTGGCTGTAAATATCTGATTAAATGTTATTGATTTTAGTATGAAAAAAATGTTATGTTATTTGTGCCTCAGTGGACAATGCCTGGGAAACAAGTCAGCAATCAATATACAGTTTAAAATTCAGTGTATTCTAATTGGCAACATGTCTTTGCAACCAATTCAAAACAGTACAATGCAACATCGATCTCTGCAGTGTACACAAACTGGCTTGAAAACAGCTTCCACAGCAAGTCTCTGCTGCACATAAAGCAGTAAATTATTTCGATAATTAATGTTTACTCAATGTGATGCTGACAAATCGCATTAAATAAGTAAAGACTGCAAATTTACTAACAGTCTTGTTAACCTTAATAAATCACTTTTTAAGTATACACTCACTTCATGGGCACACGTTGCTAGTGCTGCATTGGCCCCTATTTTGCCTTGAGAACTCACTTAATTCCTCATGGCATAGTTTTGACAAGGTGCTGGAAAGATTCCTCAGAGACGCAGGTCCATATTGATATCATAGCAAATTGCTGTAGTTATGTTGGCTGCAAATGATGTGACTCTACTGTTCCACCATAAACTCAAAGGTGTTCTGATGGATTGAGAACTGGTGATTTCAGAGGCCATTTAAATGCAATGAAGTTATTTTTGTTATGTTCAAGAAGCCAGTTTAAGATGACTGGAACTTTGTGACAAGGTACATTATTACCCTGGAAGCACCCATCAGAAGATGTGTACGCTGTAATCACAAAGGGATGGACATGGTCAGCAACAATACTGAGGTAGGTTGTGGTATTTAAAAGATGCTTAAAGCCTCGATTATACTAAAGCTTTGATTATACTCCACTGCAGACATAGAAAGCTGGACTTACCTGATGACCAAATAATCATTCCTGTTAGACTGCCATCTGGAATGAATGCTTAGTTAGTACACTGCAATGTAAATTCTTGGTGGACAAGTCTGGTCTGTGCAGTCAAAAAATAAATGGCCAGGTACATGGACATCCGCACAGATTGTCACACTCACTGTCTGACGACAAAATTTAAGCCACTCGAACATGAGCATATCCAAGCAGAGTTATGGATGCTGAAAGTATAGTTGAGTCTTAAGAGGTTCAAAATGTCCCAAGAAAATATTTCCCACACCATTACACCATCACTACCAGCTTGAACCATTGATACAAGGCGGGATCAATCCATGTTTTCATGTTACCAAATTCTAACCCAACCATCCGAATGTTGCAGCAGAAATTTATCAGGACTGGCAACATTTTACAATTTCCTGTTATCTAATTTGATGAGGATGTGTGAATTATGGCCAATGTTTCCTGTTTTAGATGACTGTTGCTGTAGCCCATATGGTTTAATGTTCAATGTGTTTTGCATCATTAAATACTTTTCTACATACTTTGTAACAAGTAGTTATTGGAGTTATTGTTGTCATTCTATCAGGTTGAAGTAGTTTGACCATTCTCCTCTGACTGCTGACATCAACAATGTATTTTTTCCCAATTAACTGCTGTTCACTGGATATTTTCACTTTTTTGAACCACTCTCTGTAAACCCTAAAGATGGTTGTGCAGGAAAAACCCAATAGATCAGCAGTTTCTCAAATATTCAATCCAGTCCATCTGACATCACAAAACAAGTCACTTAAATAACCATTTTCCATCATTCTGAGGCTTGGTTTGAACTTCAGCAGCTCATCTTGACCATGTCTATATGTCTAAATGCTTGGAGTTGCTGCCATGTGACTGGCTGATCAGATATTTGCATTAACACGCAAATGATCTGGTGTACCCAATAAAGTGACCTGTAATTGGATATATTTGAGGTAATAATCTATTACACACAAGTGTTTTTTATCTGTTATATCAGATTTTTTCCCCATTGTTAAACTAGTCTTAGAATGTTTTTTTAATTAGCATTTTAACTAATGATTCTTCTTTACTGAAGCAAAACTGGTTGGAAGGCTCTTAAGATGCTCATGAGTTTCTTAAGCAAAGCAGAGCAGCAGGAAGATATGAAGTAGGAGAAATATTCTTGTGTGCCGAAAAGCAGTAAGTTAATAAAACATGACAGATTTTGAAAGGATAATGATTACAGCTGACCTTATTTGAGACACCCGGTAATATTGCTATATGGAAGAAATGAAAGTGGACATGGAAAAATTCAGCAGTGCAGCAAAAATGAAGGTGTGTCAACCTTCTATGAAACAAAGTAGTAGAGATCTTTATTTTTTTTTCACCACAGACCCTAGTTTACAGCAGATTCAGTATGACTGAATACTTTTGGTGAAGAAATTTTGTCTAATATTCCCACACTCAAACTTACTCAAACACACAGCTGAAGTAATACCCCTCTGAGGTATAAATACACAGTTCTAGGAATCACAACTTTAAAATTAAAGGTCATACATAGCCACATAGTTTTGATTAGACATCTGTTTAGGTTACACATGAAAGTTAAGCAAAGAAAACACACGGTAATTAGTGATCTTCAGTGTGATATACATTTTCACTTTGCACAGAGCAAGGTTGCTTGCCCCTTCTTCTACTCTTTATGTTATGTAATTACTGCTTGCATAACATAAAAATATATATCGCTCCAAGAACGGATGGAAGTCACAAAAATAGCAAACTAAACCTTGATATCCACCATCACAGAATAAGTGTGACTATATACATGGAGCACTAAAGAGAGTACAGAGTTGGAGTTTGCGTTGAGGCTAGCCTAGAGAAATGTGAACAGCTAGTCTGACTATGTTGGACTACAAAATACAACTGAAAACACATTTTAAATGCGATGCTTTTAGCTATGTTTTAAAACCCTCTGGACATTTGAAATGCAGAATTGCTAAATAAGCTAACTGGTTGGTTGAAGACATGTTAATAAAATAAATAAGAGATTGATGAGATATAAAATCAATAATTCCAATAAATAATAAATTTAAACAATAAAAACAATAAATTTACAATGTTTTCACTTTGGGCAAATCAGAGTAGCTGTTAGACATTAAGAATGTGATACAAGAAGACACAGGTCAGCTCTCTTTCAGTAGAAATATGACCTCCTGGTCTTGGAGAAAAAAATCTAAATGGTTTTAAAATCTATGTATCTGTTCTTCTCTATTATGGTACTGGTTGTATTTACTTTATTTCAACCACATTTAATTGTACCTGAGAGCAATAACATGACAATGAAGCTAATTCTGGTTAAGCTAACCTGGGCTAACCTGGGCAATATATTGACTGAAGTTCAGTGATACGTGTGGGGGGAACTAAATATTACAGCACTGTGCAAAACTCTTTGGCTATCTCTCATTTTGAGGTCTGGAGTCTTGAGGAGGCCAGTACATGACTGATAGTCTCCCATTGTGTGTTATGCTAGCTAGGTGTGGTTTTACTACATTTTTTTTCTCTTTATTGGACAAATATATCATGTATAGCAAATATGGCAATCTTAACAAAGATTTTTTTTCCCAACTTGAAATAGTACCAGAACAGGCTGGATTTCAACATATAGAAGATAGATAATGAACAGGAAGTACAAACAACAAAACAAAAAAAAAAAACGACAAAAAATAAATAAATAAATATAAGTAAAACAAAGAAACCCAAAACAAAAGCAAAAAAAACCCAAACAAACAAAAAACCAAAAGATAATTAAGAGACAAAAAAAAGTTATACCTTAGGGGGGTTTTTTTTTAACAGATTTAGTTCATTAATCATATGATACAGATCCACAGCCTGTTTTTTGTCCATAAAGTTTATAGATGAGAAGCAGAGGCATAGTTCTTTGTGAAGAGTGAAAAAGGACGGCTTTGTTTTCAGAAAACGACATTTGTGAATGAAGAATTTACCCATAATAATTATTACATTTAAAACATTTTCAAGCTTCTTTTCTTTTCTTAGAGAAGAAAATCTCTAAGAAGAAAATATTTTCTAATTTTCTAAAAATGAAGAAAGTATCATTTTTAGAAAATCTGAAAAGTTTGGAATCTTTGGGAAAAGCCAGTAGTGCACATCGTTCCAGAGGGCTTTACAGAATATACAATCATAAAATAAATGTTCTGTCGATTCAATATGCCCATCACAAAAAGAGCAAGAATTATTATCAATAGCAAAGCGACGTCTGAGAAATTCTTTGGGAAGGGTAAACACCAGAGAGGATTTTGTACTGGACCTCCTTAGCTTTGGGAGGAATGGGAAGTTTTAGGCAATTTTTTCTGATCTCTTTCTTTTGATCACCGGAGAACAGATGTGAGATGGAGTTTGGATTGGATCTATATGGGAAAAAAGCATTAGTAAATAATTCCCTAATTTGGGAGGTTTTTTAGACTGTTAGCTGTAATGTAGTGCCCATTTACTAAGAGTTCAGGGAGGTCAGGGGATCTATAGTCAGGGTTTTGAAAAAGATTATATGCTGTACATAAAATGTTTTGAGGGATAGCCTTAGTTTATATTAGATTATAATAGATTATAATCGGCAGTGAAATCATCAAATAAAATTTTACCTCTATCATTTAACAAATGCATCACTGACCAGATGCCCTTTTCGTACCAGTTTTGCATAAAGATTGATTTGTTTCTAACTTTTATGTAACGACAGTTCCATAGGGGAGTATTGTGTGGGCTATGATTATGTTTGTATATTAATTTCCAGTATAATAAAACTTGCTGGTGAAAGGAAGAGAGCTTCATGGGGAGTTTTTTATGTCAAAATCACATCTAAGAAAAAGATTAATTCCGCCTAGAACTGAGAATATTTTGCTTGGAATGTGAAACCAAAGGCTATTTTGATTTCTTAAAAATGAGCTAAGCCAATTTATTTTTAGGGTGTCATTTAAGCTGTCAAATTCAATAGCTTGCAAACCTCCATCTTCAAATTGTTTGACTAAATTACCTTGCCTAATATAGTGGGTTTTACGCTTCCATATAAAATCAAAGTTTAGCTGGTTAATAGATTTGATTGCTGATTTAGGTACTCCTACCGTATATGCAGGGTATACTAGCCTGGAAATACTTTCCATTTTGGAGAGAAATATTCTACCCAGAATCGGTAAGTCTCTCTGTGCCCAATTATTTAAATGAGCTCTACAGTTTTGGATTTTCTCCCAAATATTAAGGTTATCTAAATCAGTCTTATTTTTGGTCATATACTTGACATTGGATAATTGACATTGGTAATTGACACAAATAATTGACATTGGATTTTACAGGAATATTAAAGGTGTTAGAAACAGTACAATCTTTTAAGGGTAAGATCTCACATTGGTTTAAATTCAGATTTAACCCCGAAGCTTTTGAGAAATTTTCAATAATCTTTAGAATTTGGGGGATTTCATTCAGGTCATTTAGGAAAATGGTTGTGTCATCGGCTAATTGGCTGATAGAGAGCTCTTTACCCACAACAGATAACTTACCAAAGTCAGCATTTTTAATCAATATGGAAAGCATTTCTGTTGCTGCGATAAACAGCAATGGCGAGATTGGACATTGTTTTATTCCTTTGCAGATCCCAAATCTTTGTGAGGTGCCATGTGGAAGACACACTGAACTGTTTGTATCTCTATACAGTAATTTGATTACATTAATGAAGTTTTTTCCAAAACCGAACAGATCTAGGGCTTGGAACATAAATTCATCCTCTATCATGTCGAAAGCTTTGTAAAAATCTAAAAATAGTACAAAACCTTTGTTTTCAATTAGGTAGTTGTAGTCAATCAAGTCCAAAATAAGGCGGATATTATTATGGATTGAGCGGCCTTTTATAAAACCAGACTGAGTGTCAGAAATAATCTGAGTTATGCCTGATTTTAACCTGTTTGCAAAAATATGTGTTAGAAGTTTATAATCATTATTTAAGAGTGCTATTGGTCTTAAATTATCAAGAAGAGTCGGATCTTTCCCAGTTTTTGGTATGAGTGTAATTACCATGTTTCATAGTGTGTGTGAGAGAACCATTTTCTAATATTTCTGTGAGCATTCCAAACACAAGGGTTCTAATATGAACCCCCCAAAATTTGTAAAAGTTACTTGTCAGACCATCACAACCTGGGGATTTATCTTTGGGTAGAGCACCTAATGCTTTATCTAACTCTTCAATGGTAATTTTGGCCTCACAAGTCTTCTTAAAATGTCCATCAATTTTAGGAATCAGGTGTTTAATAGATTGAAAAAATGCCTCAGCCAATGGTCTAGAGTATGAAGAGTACAGATTACTGTAAAAGGTAAAGATTTCTTTAGATATTGAGGGTCAGTGCATAGCCGATTATCAATTTGTAGACTATTTATGGCATTTCTCTCTTGTCTTATCTTTTCTAATCTACAGAAATATGCTGTACTTTTTTCACCATCCTCAGATTCAGGTGCGCGACAGCTTTCAGTCAGTTGTGATTAGTGCACGACAGCTTAAAAGAGGTTGCCTGTCTGGACAGCCATCTTGCCGGCCCCTCCGGATCCCCCCCTTTTATTACATTTCCAGTGAGTTTTGGATCATTTTCATGCTGACAACTTAAGTTGTTGCCCATCACATTCTTTCCAGATGGTTTTGCGTGGTGAATCAAACTCTGATGGTACTTCTCTGTGCTCATAATTCCATCAGTTTTGGAAAGATGTTTGGAAAGGCACAACTGACTGAAATACACCTCCAAACCATGCTAAGACATGCCAGGTTTTCGGCTAATAGTGTCACGGCCGGCGGGCCAAGCCGTTTGTAAATTATTAAAGCACCCAAATGCAAGCACTGCTTCTGATGAGACTGAGCTTTATTGAAGAGGATGACAAACAACGAAAAAAGGCGAGGGTGGCGAGAACAGAACTGACAAACCTAAACTGGGAAAACTAACAAAACTAACCTGAAACCAGAACAGAGATGCGGGGAGACGCCACAGACCAGAGAACAAAACACCATATAACGCAGACAAACTGTTACGTTCCCCCCGAAGGTCTAGGCATGCGAGTGAGGGGGACCAGTAACAAATGAGTCCGGAAACAGAATGAAAAGGAAAACAGACAGAGTTGTTCTGTATTAATATAGTTTTATTACAAATGATATAGGTTTATTACAAACGACATTAACTTAAAGAGCCGGCAACACCGTTTTACCTTTAATGCCAAAGAAACAAAGGAAACACTCGCAGCAACAAAAGACAAGAAAACTACTAAACAATAAAGGGAGGAACTTCCCACACTTCCTACTTTACTCCTCACCACGGGGAGACAGTCTCAGGGCCCACAAGCCCGTCTACTCACTAGTCAGAAGGAGGCTGTCTGTCCAAGACCTAGCACAAAACCATGTCGAGCCACAGAGGGAAAAACCACCCTGCTCACAGCTCATCCCCAGCTTAAATAGCCTCAGAAGTGATTGCTGACAGGAGTCAGGTGGCAAACGAGGCTAATCAAGAGCAGCTGTGTCCTGGGGAGAGAGGAGAGTGAGAGAGACAGAGGGGGTAGGAGTGGCAAGAGAGGAGGAGGCGGGGAGAACGGGCAAACACCCCACCCACAGCTGGGAGACATGATGGGACAGGGGAAACAAAAACTGAACACACTGACATCAGACACGGATCTTCAAAGTAAAACAGGAAACACACACACGCAAAGACACAGACTCAGAGACGCGGGCTTAACACAGAGACCTGACTACACTAGAAGGGATATACCGGCAGGGATGACACAAAACAGAGCGAGCACAGAATAAACACTGGGAAACCAAAACACAAACAGTCATAATTCATAATAAAATCAAAAGTAAAAGTTCAAAACCAAAAACACTGGGTCACCGACCCAGAACTGTGACAAATAGCTCTTTGACAGTAACCTTGTTGGTACAAAAATATTATTTTATGCCTGTAAAAGAGTATAATGCTTGGCATTTTTGTGATTTGAAATAAAAATTTAAAGGCATATTGAGAAAATAGTAAAAGCTCAAAAAAGAGGGAAAAAATTAAAATATTTCATCTTTAAAAATTACAAGATTAAAGATTAAAAGACCTTTAGAAAGCCCAGAGAACTATTGCTATTGCCAAACATAAAGACATGAGAGGTGGTTTTAGACTTTTGGACAGTACTGTAGTACAGTGTTTTTAGCTAATATTTGTGATGAAAACATTGGTCATTTCTTTTCCCGCATAATGAAAAGGTTCTTTAAAGACGTACAACAGAACACCATGCAGCTGCATCAACACATTAGTAGACCACAAGGTGCAGCTAGCAGCCGACACGTAAACCCTGTTATATGTTTCCATAAAACATCACCCCCCAAAAAATACAGTCATATCAGACTGACCTGCCTCCCTGCCTGCTGCTTCTGTTACATCTCTAATAGGAGGAAATGGCTTGTGGTGAGGAGAGGATCCAGCCCTTCTGTGGGAGTTTAATTCAATCACAGTGCTGGTCAAAAATGAATTAAAACTCTCATTAAGCCCCCCTCCTGTGTTCCAGAGACTAAGCTGGCTGCTAAGGCTCACAAGTATGATTTGGGTGTTACACAGAAGCATCAGTCAGCTCTGGAGCTATCTGTCTGTGAGTCAGCCATCAGTCACTAAATCCATCATTTTTGTTATTTTAATTTGCAGCACTCACCCACACAGTGCACCCAATGAACCTAGTTGTGGATGATCCAAACAAGCTGTGGACATCTGTTGTTCAACCTGAGTGAGTCACAGTGTGGCAAAATTGAGACTTCATATCTCACTGAGCACAATGAAGATTATACACCACGATTCACACCACAAGATCGTTGACCTTTCCGCAACACACTGTAACTAACCACTTTGCACTCTGGTCATTTACTGTATAAAGTCTCGTTGTGCTCGTGTGCTGTAACCTCAACTCTGCCTCGAGCCATTTATGTGTTTCTGCTCCAGGACCAATTGAGCTTTTTTCTGTGAAACATCCATTATCACTGGATTCACACTGATACACTGTTACATCTATTGTCAGGACACTATAGCTTATTCTATTATTGAACAATGATTGTGCTGTACTTATTCTGGTGCAGTGTGCACTTAAAAAAATTAATGCGGTGTGAACAAATTTGTTTTCACATAAATTGTGCAAGACATTGAGATTCTCAGCCACTTAAAATATGCACAATGCAAGGGGGCTCCAAGCAAGATGATATAAGGCAGATAGATGCCTGGTGTGTGTGAGGGGGGTGGGGGGTGCCATCTTTTCCCTCTCCGCCCATTAACCATGAAACATGAGCTCCCCCTGCTGATCCAAAAATACAAACGGTGTTGCCTTCAAGGGCCAATGATTTAAAACAACAACAGAAAGAACAAAAAGGTCTTTGTAAATCTGAGGAATTGGACTTAATAAACATAAATACATTTTTTTAAACGCACAAAAAAGTGGTTCTAGAGACAAAGTGATTAAAAATTATTCTGACTGGCCTCTCAGAAATAAAGTCTCCATTTTATTAATTAATTTGCATCAGGTAGGTTTTTTTTTGCTTATTTTTCTTTTTTATTTAAGTATCAGCATTTTTCTATGATAATACGTGTTTGTCTTTTGTCAGCTACTCAGATTCCTCTGTGCTAAACTGCATACAGGGATGCATACAGGCTTTTACTTGGTCAACCTCGTGGAAACCAAACATTCCCCCGAAGGCCGCAGTAGTTTCCGAGGCGTACCTGAAGGTAACATATCATTGTCGTAAGTGTGTTGAATGACGTAGAACAGCCCTCAGTCGTGCTTCATACACGTGTGGGGCTAGTTTGTGGATAGATGGGATTTTAGGGAATCACAGTACCAAAAAGAGTCAATATTTGGATCGAAATTTCGAAAGGTCCTGCTAACTGTTTGCGTCGTTGACGTTCCTTTTAAAGAGGAGTCTTTGGTTGCGGAACATTTCGGTGAGTTGAAATCTGATAGAGATACAGAGGTTGTTGTTGGCTAGGTAGAAAATTATGTCAAGGTAAACGAATACGTCTCGCTTCCGGTAAGAATAAAACAAAATAAAATTCTACTCGGAATATCTTCTTAATATTATTGTAGAAATGATTTGTTATATTACGGCTCACATACTCTCGCTCACATTTAGACTTGGATGGCAACGTTTAGAAATTTGAGTGTATAAACTGTTATGTGCGCGATTTTAAATACCCAACTTCGCTTTTATTTTGAAAGCCGTGTTGGGGATCGTAACAATTTGGCAGGCTTGATAGAAATGGAACATTAGCCACCCTTTGTAGTTAAAGAAACTAATGAAATTGGTACCTTGTTTAGCAAATCTTAAGCATCCCCTTTGTGTGTTGTAGATACTAATGACCGCCTTGGTCTGGTGTAGCTGAAAATAACTCCCGTAACGATGTTGACCATTAGCTAAAAGCTAGCTGTGCCGGCTGGTTTTGTTCACTTTGCAACTGTGGCGCGCGGTCTACTCGTGCTTCCCGAGAGCCATGCTTCATGTATAAAAAACCCCCCAAGTTTTTCAGGGTCGTAATACGACACAGTATGTTTTTAGACGTACTTTGAAACACATTTAGTTGTCGACCTTCGAGCCTATGTAACGTTACTTTTATTTTTATTTAAGTTCTATTTACCTGAAAACAACAAAATTAATGTGGGGGTCCATTGTTTTTGTACAAGGAGGAGGACATACGTGGTCTGGTCTGTTAACTTTACTGAGTCTTTCTTTGCTGAATACTTATCTGTTCATATTTAGCTTTCCTGTTAAACATCTGAACATCATATGTATATTGCAATGTAACCCAGCTCAATAGGCAGCATGATAATGTACTTAATCATCATAAGGAGGGGGGGCAAAACTTTCTAACGCGAGGTTCACCAAATTCCAAAGCTTTTAACTACTTCATTCTTTAGCAAGTTGGTCTTTTCTTCATTCCAGTATTATTTTAATACACGATCAAGTTGAGTCTGCTATGAAAATGAAGAAAATGTTTTAAAAAAAGTTCTTATTTTTAGTAATGTATCTTGTTTTGACCAGCCACATGTCCCACGTGGTTAAAGTTGACCTAAAAAGACAAAAGCTTTTTTTCCACTCAATTATTAGAACACAGACACACAACTGGTCTTTTACATCAAAAACATTAAAATGGTGCCATTAGACTATTCACTGTCATATATCCCACTGTATTAAGACTCAAGTTGAGGCCGTTAACTTGCAATATGGAAGTAACATCAGTTATTTCCATCCATTTTGCTCTGCATGTGGTATGTAATGTAACAAGTGCTCCAGCGACTCCCAGTGGAGTCATTTGTTTACAATGGGGTTACAATTATAATACACCAGCTACTAGCATCCCAGACTTTGCTGCCTGGTTGCACTCTGTGTGTGATTGATGATTTTGCTATACCAATAATTTTTCAATACAACATTGTTATATAGCATAAAAATTTGTACTGGTGTCATCGCCGACAATATGATACAACACAGCCCTAGGATGACGGTAGCAATTTGCTTCACTTTATTTGATGTGCTGAAGTTATTCTACAAAGAAGCCACACAGACATGCGCGCACACAAGTGAAGACACTCAGTGATTATTTTTTGTTGTTTTTGGTCATAGACTGAACAAAGTGGAGTTTGGCCTGGTCACATGATAACTGTTTGAGGGAAACAAGATTGTAGTCACTCATGCTCAAAAGTAATGGCTAACCACAACTAGAGGTTGAAGCCAATATATGCTAATACACTACATTGTTATAATCATATCTTATCTTTGTTTTTGTCCGGCAATTCTGGTATTTCATCTTATCGCATGATATTATAATAGCCTATCTAGGAACCTTTACTTTGATAAGGTCTTAAGAGGAAAAATGGTCAGTGAATGCATCAGTAAGACCAAAGTGCCTGGAGAAAATTGAACAGCAACAACAACTGAACAAAGATGTTATCACAAACAAAGAATTATTAATTCACATGTAATGTGGGCCAATAAGTTACTGCGGGTAAGCTTCTGAAAATGACTATTTTAAATGTCTAACTAGTTATTAGTGGTGTACTGTTGCTTTCTAATCACTCATTTACCTCCAGGTACCAGAGCAACAATGATGAAGTACATCCTAGTAACTGGAGGAGTCATCTCAGGTATCGGCAAGGGCATCATTGCAAGCAGTGTGGGCACGATCCTCAAGTCATGTGGCCTGCATGTGACTGCAATCAAGATTGACCCTTACATCAACATAGATGCGGGCACTTTTTCGCCCTACGAGCACGGTACGTCAGCGGAGATATTCAGTATAAATGAACATGTGCAGGCATGTCATCTAATTGTTTACCCCTCACTCTGTCCAGGTGAAGTATTTGTGCTGGATGATGGGGGTGAGGTTGATTTGGATCTGGGGAACTATGAACGCTTCCTCGACATCCGGCTGACAAGAGACAACAACCTAACCACGGGCAAGATCTACCAGTCAGTCATCAACAAGGAGAGGAGGGGAGACTACTTGGGCAAGACTGTGCAGGGTATGCAACGGTCGGGTCATTTAGAGAAGGATGGTAATGTCAAAGATGAGTCATTAACCGAACACGCATTTTATGCTTTGCTCTTTTCCAGTGGTGCCACACATCACAGATGCAATCCAGGAATGGGTTATGAAACAGGCACAAGTGCCAGTTGATGATGACGATATAGAACCTCAAGTGTGTGTGATTGAGGTAGGCTGGCTGCTTGAATGAAGTAAGATTACATGAAAAAAGCATTTTTTTTATGCTGATTTGATTTCTCAATCCTAAAAACTGGTTTCTTTTCAATAACATGTATTATTACATTTGCATAATTACACATTAGATTGGCGTGGTGGGTAATGCTAGCTAGCCAGGTAAGATAACCCATGAAATATGCACAATCTGATATCTCCATGTTACAACGGGGCGATCGTGGCTCAAGAGTTGGGAGTTCGCCTTGTAATCGGAAGGTTGCCGGTTCGAGCCCCGGCTTGGACAGTCTCAGTCGTTGTGTCCTTGGGCAAGACACTTCACCCGTTGCCTACTGGTGGTGGTCAGAGGGCCCGGTGGCGCCAGTGTTCGGCAGCCTCGCCTCTGTCAGTGCGCCCCAGGGTGGCTGTGGCTACTATGTAGCTTGCCATCACCAGTGTGTGAATGGGTGGATGTCTGGATGTGTAAAGCGCTTTGGGGTCCTTAGGGACTAGAAAGCGCTATATAAATACAGGCCATTTACCATTTACCATTTTACAAGAAGTTACCTGATATTGCTATTATAAAAATCACAATCAGACCAACATGAGTAACCTAAATTTGGCTAGCAGCAAATCTGACGTCTTAATATATTTGTTATATTGCATAAATTTGTTCTAGAAGAGTTTTATATAAACAAAGGCTTTTTTCCCCACCACATTCCAAAGGTATGACCTCACTGCAACATGATTGGTCAGTTGCAGTGTTGTTCCTGGACCAACATCATTGTCATAATGCAGGAACAACACCTAAATGAGGGTATCAGATACACCCTGAAATACACTGGCTGTATTTCTGCAACATCATGTCTCCAGCACAGTTGCGTTCTTTCCTCGGTCTGGCTTTAAAATGACTCCCAAGAATCTTTCAGAAGAAGCTCTGTCTTACTCTGCACGTGGTCTTTTATTTTAAAAATGACTGGATTTTCTGTACTGTTGTGCCTGACTTCCTGCCCTATTTACTTGCTCCGTGCAGCTTGAGGTGGCATCTGTTTAAAAAGACAAAACAAGAAAACCTATTTTAAATTATGCTGAGTGGTAAGCCTCTTCTGGGACGCCGCTGTAGATCTGGTGGAGTCACAACCGCTGTTTTGAGTGTGTGCGCAATCATTTCTGGACCACTTCTGAGTAGAAAACCACCACAACAACATCCAGTGTATTTTAGGGTTAACAGTTGGGAAGACCTCGTCTGCTACAGAACGTCCAAGAAGAGAAAATGGTAGCCGTGACGCATCAATCAGACTTTATGGTGCTTCATGTTTGTTTACATAACTGTTTGGCTACACAGAGGGATGGATTGTGGGAATAGGACTTGCTCGGATGGTTGGGGGTTTTTCCACAAAGTTTTTCAAATAGTTACGCAATCTCCCTCTGTATATCTCTGAGCTTCTGTGCTGGAATGTCATTAAAATAGCAGTAAAAACCGACATGATAATACATCCGTGTCTTCAGCCCAGCTACGACAGCTCCAGCCAAATGTGCCAGGTGGTGGAGGTGCATGACATGTGCGTCAGGGGGCACTCTGTGAACATAAAAAAACACCCTTACTATTCAGTATTGAAAGCCAATTATAGTCAACACCATCGGTCTGCAGGAGGGAAAACTCATAGTTGAACCTGTGGTAGGATAATCTGCTCTGTTATAGTGACTCACTTGGTACATTTTCAGCAGTGTGGTATGCCATAAAGTGTAATATCAATAGGCTGTTAAGGGCTGGAAAACTGTCATAGATTACCAAAGATTCCCTGTATTTTGATCAAATGTCATTAGGATCTACCTTTAATATTGTGTAAAACCCCCCCTGCCTTGATGGTCACTGCCAGTGTTTGTGTGTTTGTAGCTGGGAGGGACTGTCGGAGACATAGAGAGCATGCCATTCATCGAGGCCTTCAGGCAGTTCCAGTTTAAAGTGAAGAGGGAGAATTTCTGTAACATTCATGTCAGTTTGATACCACAGGTAAGACAGCCATAATTAAAAAGTTGTGCCCAGATTTTTGTTCTGCTTTAATGAGGTGTTGCTTAGATACCTCTAGGAAATGAAACTAGCTTCTAGAAGGTGATTGTTGTAGACTGTCTCATTATGTACCGGTTTGTTGTTTGCATGGTTGTGTCCAGCCCAGCGCAACAGGAGAGCAAAAGACCAAACCAACACAGAACAGTGTGAGAGAGCTGAGAGGCCTGGGCTTGTCTCCTGATCTGGTGAGTGAGTTGCTATTACATAAACATGTTTGATGCCTCATTTGCATTTAAATTACATTTCTGAATTAAAATGTATTTTTGAGTGGCACATTTTACATGTTGAAACCCAGATGTTTTATGTGCAAAACATTCTTTGATTCTTAATCCATAATTTCACTGTAGGCAACCAGGGATTGCAGTGCCATGAAAGTACTTGCCCTCTTTCCTGATTAAATATTTGTTTTGTTTTGTTTTTTGCATATTTGACACACTTAAACGTTTAAGATCATGGATATATCCTATAACCCCATTAATCATTTTCTGTATGCATATATGTTGTCACACGAGGTGCCTGAACTGTAAATGCTGCTCCATTCTGCTTCTTCAAATGAAAAACGGATTAACCATTTGTTACCGCTGTATGGAAAAATTGTGCAAACTCTTTGTACAGTCACCATCAACCAACCACGGACCCTTAACTGTGATTAGTAATTAGTGTGCTAACATTCTGATAATATTGCAAGCAGTTTTGTATTCATACATGATGTAATTGTACTAAAGCATGACCCCTTTAAATTTTAAAGCAAGACTTTATTAGATCACTGGTATAGTGGGGTGATGCGTTCATGCTGATGCTCTGCATTGTTGATATGATGGTTTTAACCTTCTGGGAAGCTTTTCTAAAACTGAATGGACATGATCCTGCTGAAAAATTAAATCAAGGAAAAATTAAAGCCTCCTCGTCACAGTACAAAAAAAAGAGAAATTTAGTCAGAATGGAGTTGGAGGCCTTTGCCAGTTTGCACATAATCAGGACTGTAAGATGAAGAAAGGTGCTCACACAGATTTCTATAAAGTTAAAAAGACAAGTCATGCAAGAGGACACACATTTTCTTACTTGAACCCAGCCTCATGTGTGCGACATGTGGCAAAGTTCAACTTTGGACAAACTTGGAATCTGATCTTTAAAGGTTTTTCTGTTTGTTTGTTTTTCACTGGCAGATCATGTGCCGCTGTACAACTGCTCTGGAGAACTCTGTCAAGGAAAAGATCTCAATGTTCTGCCACGTGGAGCCTCAGCAGGTAGGTGAAGCACCTGACAGGCTTGATGAAGCCATAACGCTCTCTCCGTACACATCTAAAATGGATGACCTGTCTTCTTCCAGGTCATCTGTGTGCACGATGTGTCATCTATCTACAGAGTGCCATTACTGCTGGAAGATCAGGGTGTGGTGAGCTACTTGAGCAGGAGATTGAATATGCCAATAGAGACCAGACCAAGGAAGATGCTGACTAAATGGAAGGAGATGTCTGACAGGTGAGTGAGCACCTTTGTGGGTTGAACCTTTCCCATGAGAAGTCATTGTCCTCCAGAGAAGACAGAGTAATAAATGGATGCCCATATTTTTCCTCACAGGTCGGACAGACTGCTAGAACACTGCTCTATCGCACTGGTGGGGAAGTACACAAAGTTCTCAGACTCCTATGCTTCTGTTATAAAGGCTCTCGAACACTCTGCACTTGCCATCAGCCACAAGTTGGAGGTTAAGGTATGTACACAGAGTCATAGTCTTAGCTCAAATGATCTAGACATGGTTCAAAGTGAAGCCAGCTCCTCCTAGATTTGGTGCTTCCTTATTGTATTACATGGATTAAATATGACAGTCTTTACAGTACCCTGAAGTTTAAAGGTATTACTGCTCTAGGGTAGGGGAAAGTGTTGATAGTTATATTTTTAGTTATGATTAGTGGTTAAATAGTTGATTTTAGTTTGGGGGTTTTTTTGTTTTTTGTTTTTGTCTGTTTGTTTGTTTTGGGAGGGGGACTTTTGTTTTAAACAACTTGACTTGTGCCTCTAGACCAACCATGTAAACTGTGTACATCTCTTCATCTCAGTATATAGACTCTGCTAATTTGGAGCCAAGCACTCTGCAGGAGGACCCAGTGAAATACCATGAGGCATGGCAAAAACTCTGCAGCTCTGAGTGAGTGCCCTGTAGGAGCACAGTGTCTTGTCTCACTAGATAATCCAGCCTGAATATTAAAATGGAACTTTTATCAACATGACAATGTTTCCACTGTCCTCAGTGGCATCCTGGTTCCTGGAGGTTTTGGTGTGAGGGGAACTGAAGGAAAGATTCATGCCATCAACTGGGCCAGGAAACAGAAAAAACCCTTCCTCGGTACAAGAGTTTCTGTGGATCACATTACATGTTTTATTATCTTACTCCATATTTAATGTCAGTAAGTAGCAGCATCAGAAACACTACTTGACTGGTGTTCGTATTTCTGCAGGTGTGTGTCTTGGAATGCAGCTGGCTGTATGTGAGTTTGCCAGGAACGTGCTCGGCTGGACAGGTAATGTTTTTGATATTATTTTTACAGTAAAGAAGAAACAAAGCAGGAAGACATTGCATTGTACTAAATGTTATTCACATTACTTTAAAATTTTGATGTTGAGTGATGTAGATAATTAATAAATGATTGAAATTTCATAGATGAAAAGTGTATATTGTTCCATGTATACAATAATTTGGGATGGATAGGTAATGAACATAGGATCTATATCTATGTCAAGTTTAATCATTGAGAATGTTTGTGGGTACATAAAGGTAGATCCAAAGAGGACCATCATAATCTGATTGTGTGTCCTTGTGTGTAGAGGAATAAAAAAAAAGAACCACATTGCCTACTTCGTATTTCAGTCAAAAGTCCATATTTTCCCACAATATCCTCGATCTCAATTGTTAAGGTTCGACTGGAGAGGAGCAAATTTTTTTCTTATGGCATACTATTTTTGTGGGAAATTGCAGCGTCAGTTGTGACTGAAAATGTATTTGGGGGGGGACAAGTACTTGTTTCTTTAGCAACTTAACTAGCAAAGGTTCAGATGTCTGTTCCTGCTGTGCATCAGTCAAGTTCTTGTACTTTTCTGCGTGTTTAGTTTTGTAAAGGCGGTTCCTATAATACTTAAACGTAGCCTTCTGATCTTCAAAAACTTAGAAATTTTTAAAAGTTTTTTTTTTTTTTTTTTAACTTCAATAAATTAATACTGGCTTTATTTTTCTTTTTTGGGTCAGCCGATGTCTTTCAGAGCTAGCAAACTCAGGCCAAAAACACTGGTTCCAGCCAGTGTCTGCCCTCTTGTCAACTTGGCAGCTGCCGTAATGCTAACATTGAACCCTGAAACTACAGAAGATAGTCCGTCAAAATAACGTGTTTGTTACAGCACAGTTATTTGAGAGAGGTGTGGGAATGGGAGCTTTCTTCAAAGAATAGTCAGTTTTCAGCTTGAAATGCTTCTCCTACTTACAAAAGGTGGGCACTGGTGGCTGACTGTTGATTGAAATAACTAATGGCATGTTGTTCTGTTTCATTCTTAGATGCCAACTCAACTGAATTCGATCCAGAAACGAAGCATCCTGTGGTAAGTTTTATGCATTGCACAAACAACCTGACTCCTGCATGCACTGTAACTGTATATTAAAATCCTTTCATTTTAATCTTTGCAGGTGATTGATATGCCAGAACACAACCCCGGACAGATGGGTGGCACCATGCGGCTTGGGAAGAGACGGACCATTTTCAAAACCACCAACAGCACACTGCGTAAGAAAAGCTTTTAGTTTAACCTAGACCAGCCGGTGAAGCACTGTTGCTCTGTGCTTATAGCTCTTCTGTGTTCCAGGAAAGCTCTATGGAGATGCAGAATATGTGGATGAAAGGCACAGACATCGATTTGAGGTAATGCTGAACTCATAGTTCATCATCATTAAAAAAAGAAAAAAGCTGCAGACAGCTTTTTTTAAGTTATTTTTGTCTTTATTAAAAAGTGCAGTGAAGAAACAGGAAAGCAGGAGAGAGAGTGAGTGGGGGACAGACGTATAAGCATCCGGGGTCGAACCCAAGGAGCTGCAAATGGTCAACTGCTCAACTTGTGATCCAAATGTATACCTTGTTTTTGTGAACAGGTCAACCCTGAGCTTAAGAGCCACTTTGATGAGAAGGGTTTCCGCTTCGTAGGTCAGGATGTGGAAGGAGAGAGGATGGAGGTCATTGAGCTTGACGGTACAGAAAAGCAAACAGAATTATTTTCAGTTTTAATATATCAACCTTTTCTGTCAAACCTTCAACAGACTCTGTTTAAAATTGTTTTCTCCACTTCCAGATCACCCATATTTTGTTGGTGTGCAGTATCATCCCGAGTTCACTTCACGCCCCATCAAGCCGTCACCCCCCTACCTTGGTTTGTTGCTCGCTGCTGCTGGGAAGCTGCAGAGTTACTTACAGAAAGGCTGTCGTCTATCTCCACGGTAAATAGATTGCATGTCTCAGTTTACTCATGTTCTAAAGGTATGCATACTAATTGAGACTGCTTCTGTGCCACACAGGGACACATACAGCGATCGGAGCGGCAGCAGCACACCAGACTCTGAGATATCAGAACTGAAACTTCCTTCACTCTCCAATGAATGACCCATCTGTGGAAGATATTTTAACACATTTCTTAATTAAGTGTCCTACCATCAGTTGTCTCAAGTGTTGGAAAAAACTGTACTGTTCACACAGATAGGGCTGGGATTTCCTACAGTACAGAAGTGACTACAGGCAGCTGCAGATTAAGTTATGGGACTTTCAGCTCTAGAGTAAACTATGCTCATGAAACTTAAACACCAGTTTTTAAATAAAATTTAAACTGTTAATATTCCTTTTTTCCTCTTCCTATAAATGTTACAGAACACACTGAAAACTAAATTGGAGTGTTAACTTCAGTTGTCACTCATTTCTACAACAGCACTTTAGAAACAGGTTAAGCATGGGAGTTATGGGTTTCCAGATTACCCATCTTGTAAGTTTAATTCATCATATTTGAAGTTTAACTTAACCTCTTGATATATATTGCAACAAGTAGGCAATACAATTGTGACTAGATATTCAAGTCTTGAGCTCTAGGTCATCTACTGCAGGCATACAACATGGTGTGTGATTAGTTTTCCACTCCCCTACCTTCCTCTGACTTCCACAGGGTTCATTTCACCCATGTCATACTGTTGTAAAGAAACTGTTACTTTTGTTTCTGATGCCAATCTACCACTACAGTACTGTTGTGGCCTTAATGTAAATAAATGTGCTACAAACTTCAATGTCTCCATTCTTTAGATCATGTTACAGACAAGTTTCCAGAGGTAGTCAAGTCAGTTTTATTACAATCTGCAATTGTCACACATACAAGGTTAATTTTCTTAGGTTCAGCCTTCTTAAAAGAGCCAGGTCAACAGGTGTATGCATTTCACAGCTGCAAGAAAGCTCCGTTCCAAGTTTCTCTTCAGTAGTGTCTGTACCTGGCCGGAAAGTCAGCAGCAATTCTCATGGAATTGTCACGTCACTCCCAACGTAGCACCATACCTGAAAAATAAACACCTCAGTTTAACCAAATTCAGAAGCTTTTTGTAAACATATTCGTTATGCACTGATCTCAGTCCCATATCCGCAAGCTTCATCCAGAAGTCAACAATGTATTAAGGTCATCATAGATCTTTAATAGCCATTGTGACCAATTTCAGCATCAATATACCTGTAAATTACAGATGTGAATGCACTTCGTTACACCTCTGCAACACCAGGAGGTCACAAGCGGATAGATGCCTAAAATAAATAAGGAAGAAGTGAGATCACAAGTTGCATGTTAGCTTTGTCTATTTTTCAAGCAGATGTCTGTAGGACAGCTGAGTGGCTGCTGATGGCACAGAGTGGCCACAGCAGTCAAAGACCACCCTGTTTTCTTGCATGCACTTGGAGAGCCAGGAGCTACAAACAAGCACCGACCCTTAGGATAGCATGCCGGAACAGGGACACAAGTGGTCTTTTTGAAAAAAAGAAAAAAAAAAAAATTAAGTCAATTCCTTACCTGAATGAGCAGCAGTTTTCATTCACAAATGACAGGTCTCCATTCACCTAACAAGAAAATTTGGTTAGCCGTTTTGCCCCAACAAACATTGATTAAAGTCAGTCAATACTATCAATTTGTAATAAATGTGGCTCAGGTAGAATAAGTCTCAATCAAGACTAGATCAGTGAGGGCAAGTTTGTCATCACAGCCAGGATTGTCTGAAATATTTTGAGTTACCTGCATGTTTTCTTCTCATTTGATGGTTTTGGCCTTGCACCTTTGGTGTCACCCAGTACCTGTTGGAAGACAAGGCAAATCACTTACATTTCTTTGAAAGTGTGCATTTAATCCTGGGATAAGTCACTGATCAATGTCCTTCCCCTAAATGTTGCTGTAACAGTTATTTTCAAAACTGAACAGCGACCGTCGGTGAAAGTCTTCATGTTGGCTTCCTTTTGACCGTTCACTGCTACATGGGAGCATGAACGGCTTCGATAGGAGCCTTTTCATGATGGGACAACTAATTTTAGTTTAAAGACTCACCTGCATTCTGCATGGTGGGAAGCAAGGTTGAACTGCCATTTCAAATAGACCCTAGAGTCAAAATAAAGAAGATTAAAGATTAGTTATGTTGAAAAAATGTTGCCTGTGCCACCATCTTTAATAACAAACTGCATCTAGTCTAATTTTGATTCTAAAGGTAGTTGTTACAATGACATCAATGCTATTAACGTCAGAGGCCTTAATGTTTATTAAAATGAGCTAGCATTCACATGTTGAGCCAAGCTACAATTATTAAACAAATCCCTAAAACAATATACTGCATAATGACATATATAATACATATTTAAGTATGTAACAACTGCATGTGTTTAAAGAAATGGCTTTGATTTTACCACCTAATCTGATTTCCATGCCACTCTAAGAAAATTTCTCCAGATCCGCCCCTGGCCACGTGGTACAAACCCATTAGCATCCAAGCTAAGCTATCACCAAGCTAAGCTATAGCTAACCCTTAGCATGGTCACTAAAGCCTAGGTATATCTACTGTCGAGTTGCCAGGTCTATGACAAGTCAGCAAGAAGTGTTGATTATAAAAACAGCACTATACTACATATCCCAAAGTGTTAACTAGTCAAGCATTATGGCTGTAGACACAAGCTAACGTAAAGTCGTTCACTCACTTACGCTAAAAGCGGTACATTAATGTTATAACTAAATGAGTTCAGTGTCGAGATGGGCTGATTTAAAAGTTACGCACAATTAATGTAAATACCTGGAGACATGACCTTACTAATCGACAACACCAGCATAAAACTTACCATAGATCTTTCTTGGGGACTTGCGCTCGCACGGAAGACTACACGAGGAAGAGAGCAAGTAGCAGGGCCCGCTGTTCTTATATACTCACGCTGATGTCCAGCGGCTGTGCGCTGATTGGCGCGCATTACTCACGCGGACTGGTTGAATAGTGGGATATGTAGTATCACACTCCTTTTTTTTTCTTTCTTTCTTTCTTTCTTTTTTTGTAAGCAACGCCTGCTGTATTTTTTGAAGTTTACTGACACTCAGGCAACAGAGTTTTACACTTAACTAGCCACGCGTTTTTCACAGAGTACGGCGGCACAGATAAGAATAAACTGTGTGCAATTAGAGAAATATCCTGTTAATTCCAGACCATCGTCGGAATTGAATATAGGCTACTTCAGAACCACGGACAGCAACACACTGTGTGTTTTAGGTTTTGTGATCTCAATAGTGCACGATATATTAAATAAATGGGGGTGATTAAGGAAACTAGGTGCAAAACATACCCAAGACAGACCTCATATACATATATTGTTCTGTTTTTGCTGCTTTTAACCCCCCCTGTAAGATTCTTTTACAACACACACAGGCCAGATGAGGTTGTAACGGGTTTATTGGAGTGATATTCGACTAGTAGAGCATAGGTAAATCTATCACATGATTGCTGCGGCCGCTCTGTGCTCCGTGTCTCTTCCTGAACAGAAGGCAGTAGCAGCAGCTGGGGCTCCATGTAAACACGCCGCGCGCAGGGCTTTGTTTCACACACACTCACTCCGCAGGTATCTTCCCTCTAGTCATGCCATGGATATTTTGTGGCAATACCAGTTCCGAATCATTCTACTCGGGGATTCCACAGTGGGCAAGTCCTCGCTGTTGAAGCGTTTCACGGATGGAATTTACAGCGATGTGGCGGACCCGACGGTCGGGGTTGATTTTTATGCCCGCTCGCTTGACATCGAACCCGGGGTGAAAATAAAGCTCCAGCTCTGGGACACGGCTGGCCAGGAACGATTCAGGTATAGTGAGGTGAAATGTATCTTAAATAGAATATATCTGAGCTGAATATGTATACAGCCATCGTCCTTCAAAGAGATTTTTAAATAAATAATTGTGAGGCCTCGGTTTAATGTCGTCTTTGGCTACTATTCTCAGACCCTTTAAATTGAATATGGGCCATTTTCCGGTCTCGTTAGCATGTAATGAAATGAGTTTAGACAGCGGAGAAAGGAGGCCAATAGAAGATATTACGATGTCCTGACCTGTATAACAACAGGACACGGCGACTTACATCATGCTTTCATGGATGATGGGCAGCCTCCTCATATTTAGGCCCCAGTATGATTCCCTCATATACAATTTCCAGGCCATCGCGGGGATGTCCCGAAGTCCCGATCCAAATCTAGTTGTTGTTTTCATTCATCTATCCTGTTGCTTGCTCTGCTTTTCATGCCCACTGTCATGGATCATTTCCTTTAAAGAACTCCTGTGTCTGGAGAAGCTCTTAGATCTGCTTTCCCTTTTGAAGCCTCTGAGGGTGTTTTCCTCCAGGCTTCACTTCACTTGTCTTTCACTTCTGCCTATCTGGCTGTAGAATCTGTGGTTTTTAAAGCATCAAATGCAGAGATCAGAGTCTGTATGTGCATATATTTTCATAAATAGGATAGTATCATGCACCTGCTGTTATGACCCAAAGGATCCTTTGTGTTTTTGTTTTTTATTTCACTTGTTTAGTTTCCATTTAATTAGGCACTTTAATGTATGAAACTTAAAAAAAACATTCACATTGCAAGTTTTGACTTCATAAAATTACAGAAATTGTTTTAAGAGGCCAAGAGAGACAAACCTTCCATAGCAATATGACTTGGGTATATTTATTAGACCTCTACGTTTCACGGACTTGACCACAAAAAAGTCCCAAATGTTGGGTGAGGTCCAAATTTATTGTCAAATTATGTATTATGCCATTCAGTGCCATTCACATTATTTATTAAGTATGTTTCAGTTTTAACATATTTAACTCCCCTCATATTGTGCCCACTGTCTCAATAAGTAGTTTCATCTGAATGGCAAGGCCAGTTAAATCACACATTTAACTCCAGGAGTCTTACTAATGTAAAACACTAGTAACACAGCTTTGAAAGGAAATTCTTGTGTCATTTAAGTGGTTAGCTTGCAAATAAGTTGAAATACTTAAAAGACAGCATGCAAACACATTCCTTGACTGACTTGGAAAACAGTGTGTGAGAACTGATTTGGGATTGTATCGAATGGGACTTGATCTTATCTTAGTTTCCGCTGTCCTGACATTTGAGCTCCACTTTGGCCAGAATATTTAAGTTTGTTTTCTATAAACTGAGTAACTGGTACTATGACTCCTTTTCTATTGTAACTGAGCACTCAAAGTGCTTTTTTCTACATGTCTGATTCACCTACACACACTGAAAAACGCATCAGGCAAGTTGGGTACAGTATCTTGCTCATCGATACTTTGACATGGAGACTGGAAGACCTGCTCTACCTCCTGAGCCACAGCCACCCCTTTTCTTCAAAGACTTGATTTGACTCAGGATTTGACTTGACTTGCTTTGGCGATTCTTAAGAGAGGACTTGGACTTACCTCAAGTGATATGAATTTTCCACCACAAAAATTAAACTCATATTATGATGTTACACACAGCAGTATAAGGGTAGTAAACTGGTAGGAACCATCAGAGTTCATAGAGCTGTCCAAGACATTTAGAAGTTATAAGTCTAGAGATGTTTGTCTTATTTTCTAACACCAGTAATGTGTCTTTCCACCAGGTCTATCACAACATCATATTACCGCAACTCTGTAGGTGGCCTGCTTGTCTTTGATCTCACCAATCGTAAAACCTTCGACCATGTGAGGGAATGGCACAAGGAGGTGAGTGAGCACATCCTGCCTCACCACATGGTCTACATCCTCATCGGCCATAAGAGTGACCTCAACAAGGACCGGAAGGTGAGCAGGGATGAGGCAGAGCAGCTGGCCGCTGAGCTGGGCATTCGCTATGTGGAGACATCGGCCAAATGCAACAGCAATGTGGACCGGGCCTTTGAGCTGCTGACCAGGGACATCTACGAGCTGATGAAGATGGGGGAGATCGTCACCCGTGATGGGTGGGATGGCGTGAAGAGTGGCCTCACTGCCAAGGTTCTCTACTCTGCAGAGGATGAAGAGGAGCTGGCCCCTCCATCAGCTGAAAAAAGCTGCCACTGCTGACTGAGAAGTCTTTGTGTTCCAACACTATCCTGTCACACAGCCGATCATCAAAACCAAATCACTGAGGCTTAGCACCCTGTGATATCACCATTCATCACTTCCTCACCTTGTGCTTTGTGCCCTCTCTGTGTTGATTTTTCGGACCACTGGGATTATTTTCAATCAGGATGCTAGAGTAAATACCGATGTGTACCTGTTGGGAAAGTATTGTATTGTTAATTTGATATGATGTAGCATGAGTCGAGCTGTTTTGAGCCTCATCTTGCTCAAGAAAAAAAAACAAAACAGAAAGCATGCCAATGTGATCAGGTCTTGTTGCTTAAAGTGTAGCCAGTACTCCTTTTTTATAACAATGGAGCTAAATGACTACTGAGCATAAGAAAGTACATGTGGACTATTATGGTCTGGTATCATCCACATTTCATACGGTACTATTATGGGTTTCTACTTGTCAAAAGTTTGTGCAATGCTTTGCCTGCAGTCTTAAGTGGCTGTAACATTGTAAATAATAGTTAAATCTATAAAGATGAGAGCTAAAGGTGACTGAAAGCTATTTAATTCATAGTGTGAACAGACACAGTGCACTCTGCAATAAGTGTCACTATATTAAATCAATGTGCTCCTCCTGCTACTGTAAGCTGTGTGTGCACTTATGCCAAATTGACCTTTGACCATTCTGTGAATAGATTAATAATGTTTTTTTTGTAAAAAGGTAGAGATTATTTGTAGTAAAAGTGTATACATAAACATAGATTATTGTAATTAGACTAAGTGTAATATACGACATCCACAATAGCAGTAAGTGGCAATGCGAGAAAAGGGAGTTTAAGGTCTAAATATGCCCCATTGATATAGACATAGACGATATACACAGCAAAAGCTAATGAGCTTTGATATGTTTATTGCAGGCCTCTTAACTGGCTTTAATTCAGCTTATCTAGGCCATCAGCTCAGCAAATGTCATATCATGAAACCATGACATAGGATTTAACTGTCATTTTGCGTCTTTTTTTTTTTCATTTTCTTTTTGCTGTACAAATGAACCTGATAAAATTCTTTGTAGGGCCTTAAAAGTGCGTAGAGAATTAGAGAAAAGCTCTAGCCTAGCTTAGCATAAAGAATTGAGAGTAATAACATGTTTAAGCAAATTAATTTTATGTTTAAATTCATGGTTGCCAAAGTGTGGCCTGTGGGACAGTGGTGGCCGCTGGTAACGTTCTGTGGCTGGGTCAAAACAGAATGAAACAAAGCGACCATTTGTTGTTGATTTTTGTTCTGGACAGCTATATAAAACAAAGTTACAGTTGTTGTCAAGACATGTAACAGCCACAATTTCAATTACCATCTTATAACTCCTCCCTCTGAACACCAACTTAAAGGGTTTGTGTGCATTTTTCCTGTACCTGTATCACTTGTCTGCTGGTTCCCTAAATTGGCACTTTCTTGTTTAAACCATGTCTGAAAAGCCACTAAAACCTGTAGTTACCAAGTTTATCTATTACTCTTCAACAGCTGGAGGCACTCAACCAGTTAAGTTGTTAATACACAACTGTTTTCCAAACACTTTCCGAATATAAGTGTTTTGTTTTTATTGTTTTTATGATGTTTTTAGACCTGTTATGTAAATGTGACAAAGGAATTTTTCATTATCAATTTTCAAAAGATAATTTTAGGCACATAAATATAATTCTAAACAACAGTTCAGAGCTGCACTACACCTACACCCAAAGTCATTGAAATTCCTTGTTAGCTAACAAATGTCATCAAATTTTTGTTGTGACTTTAGTTTCTCTTTGCTGGCTGGAAACACTCAACAACTCCCTCCAGAATCACTGCTGAATTATTAATAAGAAAAATGAGTTAGATTTTTTTAAAGCACAAATTTAACAAGGAAGATAAGCTGTGCACTTTAGAGGTGCTAGTATTGCTAGCTATTGCAATAGCTGTCACTCCTGCTTCCAGTCTTCATGCTGAGTTTGCCTAGTTTGCCTCTTTGGTCTCCACATATCAGAATCCATCTTTTCAGGAAAATCCTAAAAGAAAGTTAAATGTATTTTTTTAAAGGGCTACAGTAGTAGGCTATTTTATTTTAGACCTGTTATGTGAGTATAACAAAGGAAATCCCTTTTATCAATGTTCAAAAGCAGAATTTTTACCAAACTAAATATAATTAAAAAGTGCAACGCTATGCCCTGCAGTTAATCTTTTGCAGTTAAGCTCACATTCTTTGTTAACTAACTAATGTATTGTAGATTTTATTCAGCTGTATTGGAGAGTGAGTGGGTGTCTGCACACATGACTTCCAAAACCTGCAGTGAATACCTTTAACAAAGAGGATCACAAATTCCTTTAAGGCTCTAGAGGCTAATAATTTGCTGCTTGCAAGCCTGGACCTTGTTGCCAGTTACAGTTTGCTTTCCCTGGGACTTCTACAACACACACTACACTGTAAATGGCAAGAAAATATGCATTCTAATGTTTTTACTTAGCATTCATGTGACCAGTCTGACACTTCTTTTTCATTTGTCTGAACCAGTTAATAAAGTGTACATCACGTGGTTGCAGCTTAGTATTTGACAAGGAATGTATTCTAAAGCATTTCTACTCCCTTTTCATTTTTTATTTATTGTTTTGCACTAATTCAAACTGCATTTTTTTTCTTGGTGAAAGTCTGCGTTTGTTTGACAATCAAATGTTATCATTTTGAGTTCTTGGTATAAGTGAGGAATACAGTGTTGGGGTGGCAAGCCTTAAAATCGTGCTGAATGAAAACCAACCAGTCTGTACAACTACCTGTCTCACTTTTGCCTCTAATCTAAACAGGGTTACATTGCATTGTATAATACTGTGTGTTAGCACTGTGGTGTAAGCATTACTGATGACTGCAGGCTCATGTAGGCGGGAGGAAAACACTGGAAAGACAGGAAGAAGTATTATTTTGAAAGATTGAATCTATGGGACAAAAAGACCAATTGAAAACTATATACCCAACAGCACAAAAAAATATGAAACATTTCCATCTTATTTGTAATCTTATAAGCTATACCAATACATCTGCAGTGACTGTAAGTTGTAATATTACTACAATGAAGGTGAATAACTAACTTTCAGTCCAACTCTAGCTTCTCTCTGTGTTCTTTGAAGACAATTTGTGGAAACATTCTTATTTGTTTTCTTTCCAATCTCTTTTTTCCAGTGAGATGACAAGACTGATACAACACTATCTTCTAGTGTTCTAAGCTATGCTAACGGCAGTTAGCATAATGGCTGTCTGCATCTGACTTATTTCAACAAATGAACTGCAAAAACACCAAGCAGCGAACACTTCTGAGCAAACAGTGCTCATAGTTTGAAGGCTTTTAGGTGAATCGTGTAACAGACACGCACTTAGTTTACAAAATCTTAATTTTTGTCACTAACTTTTTCCAAACCCCCCAAAAATGATTTAAATATTGGACTTTTGGTGCCAACCTAACGTGTTGCAGGGGATACACATAGAGACAAATAATTTTTACTTATTCTATCTTCAAATAGATATATTTCATTCTGCCATTTTAGTTGAAAGTATGATTTAGATGTAGCTTTGCTATAAAAAAAAAATACTTCCTATCATTCTTTAAGCATCACTAGTTTATTGGTTTAGTATCACATTTTACTATATTACACTTGGATTCAGCTTCAGCATAATTTGTATGGTATAATAAACTAATAAACCAAAGCTATTCTAGCATCTTTTTTAATGCAAAAAGGAAAACGGCAGCTCCATTCAGTTTATCAAAGCCTGTGTTACTAGTTTGTCTTGCTTTACAAACTGTGTAATACCCTTGGCTGTGCTGTTTAACTCTTGATTACTTTTCACAAGTTATGTTTATGTTTTAAACATATCACCAAAATTCTATTTAATTTTTCTAGATAGGAACATAAATAGTAAAAGATCAGATTGATTTTTTTTTCAATCCTGGCCCAACAATTTGACTTCATAAAGTTCACCAATATGTAAATGTTTCACTTTGTATATGTAGGTGGAGTTATCATTTTTTGCTCAATTAAGCCAAAACCTAGCATTTTTATATTTTAGTTTGTGAGCAGTTATATGGAATAAAATATACAGAGTAACTTTTTGAGCTAACAGCATGGCGGTTCTATCTCTGTACTGACCACAGAGGATGTGTATATCTGTGCTTTAGACTTTAACACCTGTAGAAAGAAAAGGAGAAAGAAAATAAATGTTTTTTTTCCTCCAGTACACATTTTTCTTCTAACTGAACTTAGAATCAGTAACCAACTATTTATGTGGAACATATTAAACAAACATCTATTGCCAGGAGGAGCCAGAGGTAACTAACAGCGTGAAATGCTCCAAATATTCTATTTGACCAATCAGAAATGTCCTGCTCTAAAAGCCTCACCCCCTAGTAGCCCACTGAAACTTTGAAAAGTACCACCAAAGCTTTTTACATACCTCTGTAAATGGACTTTTTGGTGGGTAAAACAATTCTTCCCTTTTCCTTACTTTGACAACATAGTGAGTCCATCCAAAGGTCATAGTCACTGTTGTTCCTATTGTGGAAAAGCAGCTATTGATACCAATCACCTCTTGTCAGTCTTAGAAAGAAAACAGATAAGAACGTTTAAAAAAAGAAAAGAAAAGAAACAAGAAACAAATCACCCATGTAATTAATAGTGTCATATCCAGTGAACTGATCAAAATAATCACAGCTAGGGTTTCTCTACCATGTAACATCAACAGTACAGCTTCTGATCCCCCGATGGTCATGTTCCACAGTATTACTGAATAAATGTTATTTATTTTTATGTTGTGTATAAGGGATATTGGTTATTAAATGAATAAATAGATGTCCGTTGAATAATGTTTGGACTGGATGGTCTTCTTAACAAAGATTTGGCGCCCTCTTCTGACAGATTTAAGAACCATCATCATTGTCTGGATTGGTTATTTTGCTCATTTATGGTAGTTAGGGTAGAAATTTGGACAAATGTTGTTAGTGAGGTCGATCCAAACCAAGTATTAGAATATTACCGATCCCTCAGCAGATGTATTTTCTTCAGCTATGAGAACATCATAAAAGATCATTGCAATACTTAAATGTGTATAATCGTATAAGCTACTATTCAGATAACTTAATGTCCTCAATGTTGTGCCTGGGAATCTAGGCAACAGAGAACACGAACACCGCACACACACACACACCACATAATTAGGATCTTTCTATTCCCGTGTAATTCACTTTTAATTCAGTGTAAACGGTATAATAAAATTATATATATATATAAAAAAAGTGTTATTTTTCAATTAAATTCGATAATGTATGTAAGGCTCAGGGAGAGGTGGAAAAACTGTCGAGATTTTGTAATCGATTTTGAAAGAATCTCACATATTACGATTGTAATCATGCGATCGACTTTCCCACATTGCCTGTATGCAACATTAATTCCAGTGCATGTAGCGCCCAATGGCAGCATTCAATGTTAAATTGCCCCGCCCTCTTTACCCATCATGCTTTTCGGTGTCCAAAACTAAATAGCTAAATACGGTCAAGTTTTGATTCCCGTCGGCTATATAAATATATAAATGAAAGATAAAGGGCTGATTTTCCGTGTTTTTCTATACAAAGTATTGTGAAATCTTTCTGCGCCGACTTGAGGTTTATACATCATGAACCCTGAATGAGGAACAGGTTACCTGTGGTCAGGTCGCAGGATGCCCTACGTGGTTGTTAAAAAGGGCTTCTGCTATGTTTGGCACAGGAGAGGTGGGGTGTCTATCTCTCTTGCGGAATCGCCATCAAGAGATTTCGGAAGCATAATTTTTACCTTTGGGGCTGCCGATGATCACATATCTTGGCGCCCCTATGTTTATTGTTAACGAAAAATTCAATGTTTACGTTCCATTGCTAGCTGCACATGACATAACTCCCGTGTTGCAGAAATAAGCACTTGACTTCTAAAATTTAATGCAAATGTTAAGTATGATCTATGTAGAGAACACTATTATAAATGAACATACAAGTCTTTGAGCTATGACCAGATAAAACCTATCAAGGTATTACCCACTTATTCTCGCCTGCATATATAGATTCGCTAATAATGAGTCACAGTGGTGGTAAAAACCCGCGGTTTACACAGGGTTTACAAGAGAGTGAAAACAGGGCGAGCGCTGTTCAGCAGGAAGTCGAACTATATCTACTGTGTGCGCATGCTCCACAGCTCTCCTCTATCTAGGGATGCGTTTGTCTTCTTAAAACGGTAAGAACGAGCTATTTTTTTACTGTGTGTTTTTAAATATATATGACTGTAAAATAGCGATCGCTCTCACCACACAAGCTGTAGTTTTAGCGGGGTGGTTTGGGTACATTGCGGAGGGGGTTCAGTGAGCCAGGCTCGTACTGAATGGAGGGGCAACGCCGTCGCCGTGCCGTTGTTTGCTGTACGTGCCGCCGCACAGGGAGACGTCATTTTGAGGGGGAGCGGAGAGTTAAAATGCAGAGTTACGAAGGGACGTACGGTTCATAGACAAGCGGCACGTAACCGTCACACTGTAAATGCAAAGCTTTACCCGTCTCGGACAGTGGAGTTGACGCTATTGTTTGGATTCCCACACATCAAGTTACGCCCTTGTGTTAGCAGTAATGGCTACCGCCGAGCCCTAGTCTGAGGAGCTCCGACAGCGAAAAGTAGTCAGCTGGCTACGGCGGTAGCGATAACCAAGCCAACTTAATAAAAGTAATTTATTTGCAGCAAAAGAGTGTAGTTTTAACTGAGCTGTGAATGGTTTAGTAACCACTTGTTGGTTAGTAGCCCCCAAAACACGTAAAACTGTGGTTTCTAATGCCCAATGCGCGTGGGAAAAACCCACACTTGCTGTATTCTACTAAGAAAATGTGTCAGTTTAAAAAAGTAGCTTGCTTTTCTGGCTATCGTGGTTTCACATTTCGACAAAACACAGCTTCTGAAAATTTCATAGCCTATTACAATATCGCGTGTAAACCTTACGTGCACACTAGCAAACCGTTACGTAAAAATGTATTATATTAATCCAGTTAATATTAGTCTCAAACAAGTGGACCAGTCAGGCCATTTACAAAACTCTGCATGCTTTGGTTTGAATTAGCTAAGTTCACCTTACTTGGAAACAGAAGGTCAACATTTCAATCCACGTTAAAGTAACATGAGTTTAACTAATGTCAATAGCAGCGTTTCCCAAAGTGTGGGCCATGAAGCGAGGAGCTTTATTTCAGCGAGTGGTCTCTAAGAAGTCACTAATTATAAAGTAAAAGGAAACTAGTAGTTTTGTGTAAATTAGTTTTTAAATTGCACCAAATATTTACATTTAAACAAAGAATTAGTAATAGTAATAATAACAGGATTTGAAAATTTCACATTCTTCATCTTATGAGTTATTATTGGGGCACAATTGTTAGGTTTTGAAGCAGGCTACAACTGTCTGAATAATATATACAGGGTGAAATAATTAGTGTTAGGTTGTTTTTGTTGTTGTTGTTGTTGTTTTTAAATCAGCTTGTATATAGCTGCATAAATATTTGAAACTTACCAGGATTTCTTTTATCTAAGCCACTATAATACACAAACACAGATGAAAGTGATGACTCACAAAAGTTTATTAGGATCTGGCCTTGTACAGTAGTCAGTAAAGAAGTCGATTGTACTAACTAAGAAAAATTCTTTTAGTAGGGTCAAACTTCATCAGGCACTTTCTCTTCTCCAAGCACAGTGGTAACATTTTATGGAAAGAACAATGAAGGCCCCACAGTTCCTGTCAAAATAAATAAAGGTAGACCAAATGAACATTTCTCTTGAGGTCCAACTTCTGCTGTTTTAGCCAATACAGCTGACTAAATCTGAGCAAATACAGCTGATGCCGATAAATGTCACATAACTAGTCTTTATTTGTAGGCATGTGCGCACTTACGTTCTCACCTTAGCATTAATGCCTCAATGAATTGAAGACAAAGGAGGAGCCTGAATATTTAGTGAGCCTCTGCACTAATTACAGTGCAGAGGGTCACTAAATATTCAGGCTCCTCCTTTGTCCTTTGAGGATTAAGTTCACTAACTCATCAGTCATCTTGGCATTCCTGGAGATGCTTCAAGATGGGTCATCAAAGCTTTCTGACTTTAGTTCAAAAAGGCTTTAAAAATATTTTCTCCCCCTGAGGTTATTCTGCTCCCACCCTCTTTGAGCTTGTTTGGAATTCTGCTATAAATTACATCTTAGTATTTTTGGAGTGTCATGTCTCTTTCTTATAATGTTATACAAGTCAGTTAGCCGACCCGATGTTAGCTAGCAGAAGTTAACTAACAATACCTATGGTGGGCTTTTAAAGATGAGTTAAGGGCTTGGATATTCAGCTTTTTGTAGGTAGGTAGGTGAAGCATCTTTTTCTTAATTTCAGTTT
Source organism: Oreochromis niloticus (assembly GCF_001858045.2). NCBI lineage: Eukaryota > Metazoa > Chordata > Actinopteri > Cichliformes > Cichlidae > Oreochromis > Oreochromis niloticus. The sequence goes on along the minus strand of NC_031985.2, from coordinate 34,206,233 downwards.
TGAACTGAAATGCAAAAAATCAGAAAAATGTACAGCCTTTTATTACCATCATCTGCTTTTCTTTTTAATATATTTATGGCTTTTCAGATGAACAAACCCCTAGGTAGCTGTTGCACAGAAGTGGTCCCCTCCCTCTAGTCTACTCCAATGAGTGTGATGGCGACCACTGATGAGGTCACTGTATCTATGGGGGAAGTGGTGATGGTAAAGGATGACAGTGGTGAAGGTGACCCCGATGACCCCAGTAAGACTCAGGTCATCCTCCAGCTCCAGCCAATCACCGCTGGGTATGTACTGAGATACTACAATTCACTTCAAAATTGTATAACACCACAATCAGAGATACTGGGATTCCAGATGGTCAGTCATTTTCCATGTTTACTCTGTGGTACCAAGAAAAAATGTACCAACTATCTATCTTTTCAGAGACGAATCTGCAGAAACAGATGCGGCTGTCATGGCTGTTGAATCTCATCCAGGTAAGAGGTTGTCACAATGATTCAGACAACTTGAGGGATGTAATGATCCATGAGTTTTGCAGATTCCATTACATAAAGCTTGTTGGTAAATGTTGCATACATTTATTCCCTGTAGAGCAAACTGAGGGAGACGACGTTGAAATTGGCTGTCCTATAACGTGTGGTGACTGTAAAGCTGTGTTGCTAGTGAAAAAGTTTGTGTGCCCAGGAATCAATGTGAAATGTGTGAAGGTTAGTATCCTTTTTTTCTTTTGGCTCACATGGAGTACAATGACAAATCATTAAAACATCGCCAAATATAGCAACGTGACAACTAGGTCATTCAATAGTCTCTGAGCAGGAAATAAACATGTAGAGCTGACAAGTGTCCCACTATATCTACAGAGTCATCCAGTTCATTTCTTCTCACTGCAAGTAGCAGGTTTCAAATAACCATGCTCCATGCTCTAAATGTGAGCGAAGAAACTGCAGTGATAATGAAACAATGAGCAAGGCCAGAGGCTGGGGTTTGGGTGCCAATCTCACTGAGATCCCAGGCCTGGGAGAGCTCTCTGGTATATTTGAGAGAGGATGACAAACAGAAAAAAGGAAGCAAATGTGGGCCATGTTGCATTAATGTGATACATTGTTTAAGTAGGAAGTGTAGCACTGAAAAAACAGAATTCAGTACACCACAGTAATGTATTATTTAAAGTTGAGAAAACTTAAGCATATCTTATATTTTTTCCTCCTGATATAAAACAGTGAAAACATTATTTCGCTACTCCAGCTGCCACAATTGCTCATACTTTGCAGTGTCATAAGTCTACCATCATTCTAGAACCACAGCATATCTATTACATTTTCATATTAAAGGCCAAAATCAAAGAGAAGACGTCTGATATTGTAATGTGTTGCTTTTAGTTATTTCTGTTGTTTCATCATTGCACTTATTGAACATATTTACTAAAATGGCAATCTCTCCACTAGTATGAAGACCAGTTGATCAGTCCCAAGCAGTTTGTGCACATTTCTGGAAAAGCTACTCTGAAAGACTGGAAGAGAGCCATCAGGATGGGGGGAGTCATGCTGAGGTGAGGGGATTTATTTTTGAGACAGAACACTGACATACTATGGCCTTTAGATGAGCAAGTGCTGGTTAGTTGCACTGCACCACATGGTAATGAGTTGAGCTGTGACTCATCCATCTAGAATAAATATTCAAATGTTCTTCTGTGGCTTTGTGACAGGAAACTAACAAGCCACTATTGCCTCATTTCTGAGTGTGAGTGAGATGATAACGTTAACCCACGGGCCTTCCTGTCTCTTTGACTGTTCGAAATAGATTTTTCTATATCACGTTTAAGCTGCGCTAATCAGTGTTACAATGAAATAATTGTGTAAGATGTTGCCTGTAGTGGAAAACCTGACTGTGATTCTGCAGTTCCCCTCTACAGATTTGCCTCAATGATCTACGGCATTGTGTCTTGTAGATAAATTAATGGATAATTATTTAGTTTTAGGGTTACACTACTACCCTATAGTTTGGATGTGTAAAGTAGACTTATTTTATTAATTTAAAAACCCCTCTGTGTGTGCTGTGACTTAGCCGTATATTGCTTCAGTGATCACATAGCTTTTGGAAGACTGCACTGCAAGTAATACAGCTTACTTTATTATACAGTCTTTTCAGTTTCTTGGATTTCTTTGAGATCATTTGACAACAATAGTTGACTATGCTTTACATCTTGTGTAGAGATCAACTCAGTTTCACAGATATTGGATAGTTTTCATGCCTTTGAAATTTGTGTCTGGACTTCAAATAAAAATTAGGCTTTTGGTTTCTAGCAGTGAAATGATAAGCAAATAATTTTTTCTTTCACATAAAGTTTTCCATTTCAAATTGATGAATTGTGTCACAGTTATTATCAATCTCTGTTGCAGTCTAAAGGTTATTAGTCTGTCACCAACAAAGTGCAGGGTTAAGATCTTCTTTACTGTGTAGAACATTTGTATTTGCCCCTCTGATTAAAAGCACAGGAGAAGCAGAGGATTTTGACTATGAAAGAAACTGTACAGCTTTACATAGATGCAACAGTGTCTCCTTCTGACCAGTGACTCTTATATGGTTACTGACAACGGCACAGCATCTCCTGTCATGTGGAGCCATGCGCTGCAGGCAGCCAGAGCCAGAAGGTAGTAGCACAGGGTGATCCTGAGTCTCAAAAGCAAGAAAGCAGTGAGCAAACAAATTCTTTTTTTTCTAGCTTCAAAGTGTTTGAGAAGTAATATAGCTTCTATAATATAGTTAATAATAAATTGTTTACTAAAAATAATTACTCTTACTTAAAGCCCTGTACACATCTCAGGGGACCTGTTGTTTTCTGATCCAAATGAACTATTCGTCTCAACCTTGTTTCCAGAAATAGCAGATGTAGATGTTCGAAGCTAAAGCTCTACATTATCTGCTGTATGTGAGAAGGCTAACTCTGAAGAACGTCTTGAACATTTAGGAGTGAAGATATTTTTCCTCGTGTACGGGAGGAGAGCAGAAACAGATAAATGTTTCTACCTACATCACAACAACAGCTTAGGCTAAAGTAACACATGCCAGACGCTGAAGTGTATATGTACTTTATAAGGATTTTACATTTGACCTTTCACCTCTGCTTCAAGAGCAAAATATTAATCTGAAGGTCAAAGTGATAGTTACACTACATAGAGCTATTTAAAATCATTCTTACTGCCATTGTGTGTACTGACAAGATATATGTATATAGGAAATATAGATATATGATATATAAATCGCACATTATTTTATTATGAACATTACAGTAACAGGTTATATAACCATTGAAACATAGAAGACGTGTATAATATTCCTTATTGAGTATTGTTTTTTGGGAAAACCAAAATAAACTTGTGATCAAAAGCTTTTTTTATTTGGGTTTGGGTTTTGTTATTTACTAAACAATGAAATTAATGCTACACATTCAAAATAATGCTAAACAAGATTTCATTAGTAAATACTGGCCAGAGAGTGAGCTGCCTTGGTAGAGGGTTGTGCTCTCAGAGCACTTGGTGTTTTACAACTGTTTTGGCTGTAGATCAGTGGTATAATGCAGTCTAGCAAATTGGCAATAAGCAACACTAAAACACAGCATTAAATTAACATGTGGAATAGCCCTACAACAGTGTTAAAATAAGAAAGTGGAAATAAATGCAGGAATATGCGCACACTTAAACCAAGACCAACATTTTTCATGTTCTTATCTCATGTCAAGGACATGAGACAAAATAGTTGAGACAGATTTTATGAAGTGTCTTAAAGCAGTGGACATAGAACTGTTGTAGTTCAACCAGGAAATACTTTTGAGAGATACACAAAGACAGAGAGACTGTCCCACTAAAAATAGCAGCAGCTTTCAAACATGGACCTTCTAAAGCTTCGTATAAGCTTCACAGTAACTCTAGAGTACAGATTTGCACAGACCTCCAACTGTGGATTTTGTCCTGCCAGTATGGAAAGGACTGCTGCAAGCAAAACTTGATTTAAATGCATACAGATATTGCATGTATTGCAGATGCACCGCTTGAGTCTGTTGCACATTTTATGTAAACGTCTAATATTCTCTCCAGGATATCTGTGTGGGCAACTCTCAGACACCACTTAGTTGTTGCACTTTACACAGTTGCTCCTGTTGTTAATAGTTCCAAACAGAATAAGTGTACTGAAATATAGGCACTGAACTGTCAATCAGAAAATGCTGGTCTGTAATGGATCTTCACTTCTAAAAGATGCAAATGTTTTTGACAACACTGGCCACACATTTCTGGTCAAACAAACGTTTTTTCCCCTTTTTTATATATTTCCTAATTTCTACTCTCCAGAAAAATGATGGATTCCGGTCAGCTGGACTTCTACCAGCATAGTACTCTGTGCACTAACACATGTCGCAGCACCAAGTTTGACCTTTTAATAAACAACACACGCTTCCCTCCAGATGGCACCGGACTTACCACACCTACATCCTCTCAAGGTAAAAATCAGAATATAGAGTATTATTGTGCCTTACAATATAAAGCGCCTTGAGGCAACTGTTGTTGTGATTTCGTGCTGTATAAATAAAATTGAATTGAACTGAATAGAAGGTGCAATGAATCCAGATTTGCTCATTTAAACAGCAGTGATGTTATAATCCACAAGTGAGTATTTTGTTATTTTTGTTGTGTTTTTCAATCAAAAGATAGGGTTAACATAAGGGCCACTGACTGTTTCTACTAGGCACAGTTATGAATTTACTTCTAAACCCTTATTTAAAAGTCTTTTACGCGGTCAGTGTTTTTACAGAAAAGAAACATATGAGCCTGCTGAAAGAATGTGGAGGTTTGTTCGTGTCATGGAAAACACAGCAGATGGGTGATGCTGGTGGTGGAGCTCTCCACAATACAAGCGTTCCTCTAGTCTGAAAATAAATGTGTGCAAACTGCAAAATGTGTTTAGGTGCACTTGTGCGCATGGAAACTTATATGAGCCAACCCAAGCAGCTTCTGTTTTTCTAAACAAAAGTTTGATAACACAACAACAGTGACAGCAACGGGGCTCATTGCTGTTACCTTCATGGCTACAGAGCCAACAGGAGTATTATCAAACCACCTGTTCAACAAGCTTAGCGGCGAAGAAAAGCAATCTTTTCACCTGCTCTCATCCAACACTGATATGTTTTATAGTGACAGCGTAGCTGAATGAAGTAATAATCTAAAACAAAAGCTGTCTGTGTGCAGACAAATTGCTTGTTGATCTTTAAAGTTTTTGTAATTTCCTGCAAACTACTGTTGGGTGTGAACTCTGTGATCAGTTTTTAATACACTGCATATCATTTAATGCTTAAGTGATAATTATTTAGCCCAGATAGAGAAATTATACGATATAGAAAAATGCTAATTAAGTGTGAGATATGATGAAAGCTGCCCAGCAGGATATAAGGTAAAATTGACAACAACAACAAAAAGATCACTAAAGATAAAGAAGTGTGGTGGGGGAAAGTGACACTGAAGTTTGGCTCCCTCTTAAATCCAGAATTGCATTTAAAATCTTTCTCCTCAGTCATGTCTGTTGTCTTGTACAAATTACAGCTCAGGTGGTCCTGGGTAATGGTGGGGCAGCCGCAGAAGACCGAGCAAAGGTCCTGAGTGGGAAGTCGGACTGGAGTTCAAGTTCATTGGAGTCTGCAGACAAAAAGGGATCAGCTGAGATCTCAGGTAACACTGAGCACACATCCAAACACAGATCATTAAGAGTATAAAAGAGTATAAAAACAGCACACTAGTGAGTAAGATTGCTCTTTGTTGTCTGTTTGTCTCCAGAGGACACACTGAACTTTTGGAAGGGCATTGCAGATGTGGGTTTGTTGGGTGAAGTGGTGACCAACATCAACACGGAGCTTGTGGAGCTGTTAAACAGCGTGCAGCAGCGCATGGATCCGGCCAGCCTACAGGACACAGGTACAGAACGAGGCCAACATGCACTGGGAAACTGCACCTGACCTATGTGAATAAGAAATGCATTGAAAGAAAGAGTAAATTGAGCTGCTGTTGGAAACCGAAAATGACTGTCCAACAGCAGAAAGCTTTTTAGAATAGTTTATGTTAGAGTAATGCCAAACTGATTTACTGTGCAAACAGCTGAATCTGTTCCTCCTTTCTGACTGACCAAGTAATTTTTTTTGATTGATTGCCACACTGATCCCAGATTCCTGTCTGGTAGAGGTGGCCGTGCTCAGTAACCTCGCCCAGGTCTTCGATCTGCTTGACGTGGTCAAGAAGATTGTGGAGAGAAGGAAGCAGCAGACGGATCCTGGTCAGGAGCAGGTGCTCAGCATGCTTAACAGTGAGTACAGAACACAAACAAGGCTCTACTTTAGGAGCTGCCACACAGAGCCGCTAAATTCAGAAGATTTTTATTTAAAAACAATATTTCTTAAAAAGAATCATGGCTTTACGTAATAAAGTAAAGGTAAATTGAATTAAACTGCAATAATCAGGTGAGACTCAGTTACCAAGCACTTTTGCAAGAGTGGGGAGGAAGATTTCTCTTTTAATAGGAAAGGAGGGGCAACCTTCTGCTGATGGGGTTTGAGGAGATGAACAAGGCAAAAAAAAAAAAATAAAAATAAAAAGAGCACAGAGAGAGACCCTGAATAGGTTATAGAAGACATGCTTAGTGGATTCTAGGAAATCCCCTAGCAGCCTGAGCCCAAAGTAACATAACTAAGTGATGGTTAAGTGACAGTTGAGATTTGAGGGTAAATTCAAAACTATCAAAAGATTTGAATTGAATTTATCTCCTGAATCCAAACTGGGAGCTGGTTTCACAGGGAGGGGCTTAACAGCTGAAGGCTCTGCCTTTCTTTATACTTTTGGAAATTAGGAAGTGTAAGTGTGGTACTGGGATAAATTGGTACTGTGAGGTCTTCTGGATATTTAGGGACAATCTTTTTGGACTTTGCATGTGCCAATGAGAATGATCTTGAATTAATTTCTGGTAGGAAGACATGTGGTCATATGGTACACTGGCGCTGGTGTCCTGAGTGAATTGCAGCCTTTTCAGGGACCTTTTAGAACACCCTGATAATCAGTAGTTATAGTAGTCCAACTTCTATGTAACAACTGTATGAAGTAGCATCACTCTGAGTCAGGATGTTGTCATATTGCAGAGATAAGTGAAGGTAATCCTAGATGTCTGTTTAATGTGCGAGTTAAAGAAAAACCCAGTCAAAGATGACTCCAAGGCACCTGATAGTGCTATTGAAGGTCAAGATAATGCCACTCATACAGGGAGTGCAGAATTATTAGGCAAATGAGTATTTTGTCCACATCATCCTCTTCATGCATGTTGTCTTACTCCAAGCTGTATAGGCTCGAAAGCCTACTACCAATTAAGCATATTAGGTGATGTGCATCTCTGTAATGAGAAGGAGTGTGGTCTAATGACATCAACACCCTATATCAGGTGTGCATAATTATTAGGCAACTTCCGTTCTTTTGGCAAAATGGGTCAAAAGAAGGACTTGACAGGCTCAGAAAAGTCAAAAATAGTGAGATATCTTGCAGAGGGATGCAGCAGTCTTAAAATTGCAAAGCTTCTGAAGCGTGATCATCGAACAATCAAGCGTTTCATTCAAAATAGTCAACAGGGTTGCAAGAAGCGTGTGGAAAAACCAAGGCGCAAAATAACTGCCCATGAACTGAGAGAAGTCAAGCATGCAGCTGCCAAGATGCCACTTGCCACCAGTTTGGCCATATTTCAGAGCTGCAACATCACTGGAGCGCCCAAAAGCACAAGGTGTGCAATACTCAGAGACATGGCCAAGGTAAGAAAGGCTGAAAGACGACCACCACTGAACAAGACACACAAGCTGAAACGTCAAGACTGGGCCAAGAAATATCTCAAGACTGATTTTTCTAAGGTTTTATGGACTGATGAAATGAGAGTGAGTCTTGATGGGCCAGATGGATGGGCCCGTGGCTGGATTGGTAAAGGGCAGAGAGCTCCAGTCCGACTCAACGCCAGCAAGGTGGAGGTGGAGTACTGGTTTGGGCTGGTATCATCAAAGATGAGCTTGTGGGGCCTTTTCGGGTTGAGGATGGAGTCAAGCTCAACTCCCAGTCCTACTGCCAGTTTCTGGAAGACACCTTCTTCAAGCAGTGGTACAGGCAGAAGTCTGCGTCCTTGGTAAATGGTAAATGGCCTGTATTTGTATAGCGCTTTTACTAGCCCCACCTAAGGACCCCAAAGCGCTTTACATACCCAGTCATCCACCCATTCACACACTGGTGGAGGCAAGCTACAGTTGTAGCCACAGCTGCCCTGGGGCAGGCTGACAGAAGCGAGGCTGCCATATCGCGCCATTGGCCCTTCTGGCCAACACCAGTAGGCGGTAGGTGAAGTGTCTTGCCCAAGGACACAACGACCAAGACTGTCCGAGCCGGGGCTCGAACCGGCAACCTTCCGATTGCAAGGCGGACTCCAAACTCTTGAGCCACGATCGCCCCACCTTCAAGAAAAACATGATTTTCATGCAGGACAATGCTCCATCACACGCGTCCAAGTACTCCACAGCGTGGCTGGCAAGAAATGGTATAAAAGAAGAAAAACTAATGACATGGCCTCCTTGTTCACCTGATCTGAACCCCATTGAGAACCTGTGGTCCATCATCAAATGTGAGATTTACAAGGAGGGAAAACAGTACACCTCTCTGAACAGTGTCTGGGAGGCTGTGGTTGCTGCTGCACGCAATGTTGATGGTGAACAGATCAAAACACTGACAGAATCCATGGATGGCAGGCTTTTGAGTGTCCTTGCAAAGAAAGGTGGCTATATTGGTCGCTGATTTGTTTTTGTTTTGTTTTTGAATGTCAGAAATGTATATTTGTGAATGTGGAGATGTTATATTGGTTTCACTGGTAAAAATAAATAATTGAAATGGGTATATATTTGTTTTTTGTTAAGTTGCCTAATAATTATGCACAGTAATAGTCACCTGCACACACAGATATCCCCCTAAAATAGCTCAAACTAAAAACAAACTAAAAACTACTTCCAAAAACATTCAGCTTTGATATTAATGAGTTTTTTGGGTTCATTGAGAACATGGTTGTTGTTCAATAATAAAATTATTCCTCAAAAATACAACTTGCCTAATAATTCTGCACTCCCTGTAGTAAATAGTTGTTAGGCATCATGTTTCATGTTTCAAATTTAGCAGCTCAGGTTTGAGTCTGACCTGCAGCCCCTTGCTGCATGTCTTCTCGTGCTCACTCTCTCCATTTTTTCTGTCTACTCCTCAAAAAGGCAAAAAGCCCAAAGTCAATGGCTTTATTGTTACACATATGCGGGAAAAAAGTTATTTTTGTTTGTTATTAGTGAGAGACATGAGGTTTAAAAGAAAAAGGCTAAAATTGAGAAGCAAAATTTGGTTTCAGTCCATCTTGAGTTCCACTCTTTGATTAAGCAAAATTCTTTAGACAGTTGTTCTAATTTGCAATCAGTTCCTGATTGTGAGGCTGTTGCTCCCAAATGCACTACGCCATTACCCAGCAATAATTAAAAGGTCATGTGCTGCAGATCATTATCATCACTACATCATTTTAAAAAATAAAATGCAGCCACATTCACACTATAACTGTTCTCTTTATACATTTTTCTGATAAAATGAGCAGTGACACAGGTCAGTGGCAGCAGCTGTGCTGTGAGTCTGACTATATTGATAATGAAGAAGAGTGATGACTCCCACTGCTCCCATCCGAGGTAATAACAGTCAAGATCATTTTCCCAGATGGTGTACAGTCTTGCTTCCTCCATGACTGGATATCATTTTTGGGTTCTTATTTTTTATTTATTTACCTCTGTGTCCAACCTCCCTCCAAGTCATTTCTTATTTGTCATTTATGGACTAAGTTTAGGGAGAAATTAGGGGTATTTGTTTTAGTATGTTTTTTTACAAACAAGGTAGGATCATCGCTGTATAGAAATTAAATTAGATTTATCATTTGCCTGAACCAAGACAGCGATGGTCTCGGTTGGCCCTCCTTGAACCCAGAGGGAAGCAAATGGAAGCTTTGCTTTTATGCTGAACACTGATGGAGAGTTAACTGGCTACATAGCAAATAAGGAAAAAATAATTAAGTGAATGCAGAAAGACGCAGACGCAGTTTGCATAAAGGATCCAGAGAACACATAAGAAGTTTGGATATCTGGTTAACATGAGTCACTTTAGAATCACCAGTTAACCCAACCCCATGTGTTCTCTTTGGACTGCTTGAGGAAGCCAAAGTCCCAGGAGAGAGCCCAGCAGACACGGAGGGAACATGCACACAGAAACTCTGCGACTAGCTGGTGAATTAGAACCCAGTACCTTCATGCTGTGAGGCAACAGTGTTAACCACTACACCACTGTTCAGTTCACGTTCACACTAAATACTTTCTGTTCCCAGTCAAAGTTAACAAATAACAGCTCTGGTGGGTAACATCATGAATCAATTCAGAATCCTAACAGATAGTTCATGACTTTTGACTCCTAACAGAGTCAAAATTCCTGAATATATTTTTTTATCTCACTCACATCTGTCATGTTACTCAAAACTGTTTTTGAATACTTAAAATGAAGAATGACGTTTTTATTGAGTTAGGGTTTATGTTGTGAAATTAGATTTGACATTTGCTGGATTATACATGCCTAGCGTGTCTGATGAATATTGATATTAGAGATCAATATAAGAACGTGCACGTTGTAATCTTGTAAAAATCTGCCTGGCTGAAAATAAATGTATTCTTGTGGTTGACTCAGCCCTCACTGTCAGTCCTGTCATGTCTCTGCAGACCTGGAGGTGCAGCTGGAAGAACAGAAGAAGCAGCAGCAAGTACGAGCTCTTCTCACCTGCCCCCAGCCTGCCAAAAACAAAACTCCCACTAAACGCCCGACCAAGCGGCCTCGACTCCAGAGACCTGCCTCCACCACCACCCTCCTGACCACCCCTATAAACCAGCAAGCCACTCTGCAGCCTCAGCAGTTCACCGTTCTTTCACCCATCTCGCTGTCCTCAGTGGGGCAGCCATTCACCGTGGCAGGCCTGCCTATTGCCTCGCTGTCCCAGTCCTCCAACACAGTCACATTACTCCCTGCCGGCTCGCAGGTCTTCACCCGCTACATGGTGGCTGGAGATGGCAAGACAGAAACCATCACCCTGCATCCGTCCTCAGGTTTGACACTGGTTGGCACGACTGCTTTGCAGGACTCCAGCCAACTGGGCACAGTAATGAGCCCCATGGAACTGGTGCAGCTAAGCCAGCAGGCCAGCGGTGCAGAGGTGGTGCCCATAGAAGGCCAAGTGGTAGACGGCACCATGCTAGTGCAACAGGAGGTGATGCAGGGGGAGGTGGAGGGCAGCCAGGAACACACGGTCATTGAGATCAATCCAACTCCTGTGGAGCAGGCAGTGGGAGTGATGGAGCTCCAGCTGACCGGGGAGTCAGGCAGAGAAGGGGCCACCATGGTGGTCCAGAGTGGAGTGGAGATGACCATGTCAGCGGAGACAGAGGAGGAGACTCAGCACCAGCTGCAGGAGGCACACACTGAAAGGGTTCAGGAGGTGCAACTGGATGCTAGCGGGCAGCTGTCGCACGTACAGATAGTGGTGATAGGAGAAAACACTCAGGAAGAAAACAAGGTCAAATAAGACACAACCATCTTTATCCAGCACAGCAGGTATGAACTCATGGACTGAGTCATCACGGACTCGACAAACTGTAAATACACAGGATTTCCAAATCCACGAATTGCCTTGGCCTAAGACCAAGCTCTAGGGTAGCCATTTTTCCTTTTTGTGTCTTTGTACATGCGCCGCTCAGCTTGTTCATTTTTATTGAAGCAAAGAGGGATCTGCAATATATGAAATGCTTCTGTTTGTTTTCCAGTTGAAGGTTCGAACATATAATGACTTGGCTCTAAAATTTGTAGTTTTGGCCATTATTTCTGTTCTTTTTTTATTTCAACCCTGTACTCACCAAAGTAACTGCTACTGAAATCTGGGAACACTGGGACTGTGACTTCAAAGAAACTCGTACGCTTTAAAATCCACATATTTTTGATGTGATAATTATGAAGTTAAAGATAAATGTATTTAAAGGCTTAACACACAGTAAAACATGACGCCTGCATGTGTTAGACGATGTTGAAGTGAAGCAAATGCTGTGCCAAATTCCCGCTTTTACTTTGATTACAGTGTCTACATAGAGTTTGGGACAGCACATACTTTGATGTGAACTGGGCTGATGGTGTGGAACAGCTCATAAACAAAATATGTGCACCGTTTTAAGATCAAACTGTTTCACACAATTTCTTTATGTCTCTTTTTTCCCGATTAACCAGGCAGACACAGTCAAATATCCATCAAACATTGTTTTTCCTCAGTGAAAAAAAAAGTTAAATATTTCATATCCTGCCAGATAAGAGAATACTTGGATGTTTTACTTGAAAATGACCTGAATTATAAATATATTTATTCCATTTTCTGCTGATGGACTGGTGGTCCCTGGGGGTCTAATAATAAGGAAAATAATGGCCAAAAGTATAAAAATGGGATCATGTCTTTATGAACTATAATTTTACTTTAAGCCTCTATGAACAACCTGAGGTCAGGAGAAAGCACTGTAACAGTAAAGTCAGCATGCAGGGCTTTAGAAAAGGTGCTGATGATCAGTCAGACTGGGCAGCGGCAGGCTGCAAGTCCCTTCTGTTCATCAGACTCGTTACCAGTAACAGTGTTGGTGTTACCTGAGGCTAGGAGGAATTGCACTCTGTTTTGCGTGGTAGTTTTGCAAACTGTTTTTGTTTTTGCACTGTGTAACGTCCTCGTGGGACTATAGGAGGATGTTGGCAGTGATGCCTGCTCTCGCTCTCAACACTTCAGTGGAAACAGACTGAACTCCTTACCGGAGCAGTATCATTTATCCACATACTGTATTCTCACCAGTTTCATACTGCCTGATAAATCTTCTCCACTCTTCATTTATTGTGAACACCTGTTGCTTTTTCTCCGTATCTTGGATAGTGTGAGCTACTGGACTGATTGTTCAACTGAGGATATAAAGAACATAATATACTCAATGTCAGACTTGCCTGTATTTTACACTTGTCAAGTAGTATTTTATTTATTAGCTTTCAAAACTGAAGTTTAAGGAGCAGATATGGGTTCATTTGAGCTCTTGGTTAAAGCTCACATCAACAAAGACCTGTTCATGACTTGTGGTTTTTCCAGTAATTTAATTTAAAAAGGTGAGAGTGTTTGCATACTGACTTTGTAATGTGTTTTAATATCAGATTAAAACAAGCCAAAAAAAGATAAGTAGTATTTATTTTTTAATTTCACCACCAGAGAGCGCTGTTTGATCACCCCACTACGGGCTTTAGACGATCTGCATTAGTAGATGGTGGAAATGGTCTGCTGCTGTAATCTCCGACTGCTCCATGTGTCAGACTTATTGTGGAGCATGACTTAATCTGGGCTGCTGTGGACTGATGTGCAGGCCTTTCTGGAGGATGAGTCGTGCTGACAGGGCACAGGGCTTCACTGGTTATTACATTTCGCTGCTCTTGTAGCCCTTAACGCTCTCCGACAGGCTACATAAGGGGAAGGCGTGAGGGTTTTGGTTGAGTGGAAAGACAGACAAATACACAACCACAAGGCTGAGAAAGACATAGACGAACTTATTATATGTGGAGTACAAAAAGGGAAAAGGCATCAGGCATCAGTGGTTTAATTGTCGAGCAGCTGGGGGGCCCAGTTAATGCTAAAAGGCTGAGAAACTGAAACAGAATAAACACTGTGTGGTGTGGAAAAGGAATAATCATGAAGTGTTCAACAGACTGTGTCGCATGTTTTGCACAAGACAAAGAAATCAGGCTGAGCGCAGGCATCAGTTGCATGTCTGAAATGTCTTAAAGTCTCTGGAGGCGATAAAAGGTTGTTAAAAGAGAGGTTACCACGGCTGACATGTTGTCGGTATCACCTCGGCCTTAACAGCTTTAGGTGAGAATAAATCCTTGAACTTAACATCTGGTAGTCAGTGTGCCCTACAGGCAAGGTGGCTTCAAGCTATATCTATAACACCAGGGGAGGAAAAAAACTGCCAGAATTAACATATCGGACTTGGAATTTTTAAAAAATGTATTTATATGTGTTCTTAGTCATGAACAGGAATTTGTAACAAATATGTAACTGATGTATTTCTAGCAACATATTTCACACCATCAGCACATATTTTGACCAGAAAAGGGGAAAGATGTCTCTCTACACTTGAAATAAAAATACATTAATTGGTAAAGTATTGAAAAAGTGACTGAACTAAAGTGTGACATGTATGATTCAAAGCTGGGTCTCTGGGTTGAGTGGCAAATTGAATATCTCCACCACTAAACCGTCCTTCAGACCTCCAAATGTCAGCTTTCTTGCCCTGAAGAAAAATCTGAAGTACATGGACAAAAATCAGTACGCATGAGACCAGAGAGATGAAAAATCATGTTCCAGGATATGAATCAGTAGATCAGAGGTCATTACTGCCTTGTATGAAAATGAAAATGAGAATCAGTTATTCTGGAAAAGTACACTAAAGCCATAATAGCCCCTCAAAATCTGTAAGATTCTCACCAGAAAGCCTGTTTAAAAAAAGCATTTTAAATGATTTTTTAGGAGAGTCCACAGAGTCAACAAAGTGCTAGTACTGTTTTGTAAGAAGCTAAAGCCTGTCCATTTAGTGTTCCGTATGTTAATACAACAATTTTAAAACTAAAATCTATTGGGAAAAATTGTAAAAAGTATAGAATAGAAGTGATTTGAGCTCACTTGCTAGAATGTTTTAATTGTCTGGCTGCAGCGTTTTCTATAGCTTAGAGGCATGAAAGAGATGATTTGTCCAACACAGTAAATACAGCACTGCAATAATCTAGACAAAATGACACAAATGCATGAGTAATTTTTTTCCAGTTCAGTTGAGGAGACAATATGTCACAATTTAGAAATGTTCCTTTAATAAAAGTAACACAAGTGAGACCCAGAGAAATATCAAATATTACACCAAGTAACAATAGGTATTGCTAGAGAGCCAGTTGCTAACTTGGGTGAAAATGGTGGGTTAGGGCAGATAACCTATCCACCTGAGGCTTAAAAGACATATACAGCTGAATGTCATAGAGATGATAAAAAAAAAAATGCCATTCAAAGAATGAATGATGCCAACTAAAGGAAGCATATAGAAAGAAAATAATAATGAACCCAAGACGGAACCTTGTGGAAGCCCACAGGTTAAAGGGGTAACTTGCTTGTTCTAACAGATAAAATCCTACCAGATAAGTAAGAAGAAAGCCAATCTAATGTAGAGCCAGTGATACCAGCTAAAACCTTAAGACTGTTAAGCACAATGTTATGTTCAATGGTATCAAAGGCTCCACTGAGATCAAGTATTTACCTTTTTATTTACAGGTGTGAAACAAGTTTAATAGGCTGTAATTGTATCTAAACTTCTCTGTCTTCTAGATCTTTCTCCATTTCTGAGTGGACAGGACAGAAGGATAGCAGATTCTTTTCCAACGAGAGTTATTTTGTTCCACAAGCAAAACTTGACAAACTAGAAATTTAAAGCTTATAGGAAGTGTTTCCATTTCTCTTTCCACTGAATCTTTTCATAGTGTTGAAGTTATCTGGTCATTTTTGAAAAGCATCTATCCATCCATCCATTTTCTTCTGCTTATCTGGGGCCGGGTCACGGGGGCAGCCACCCAAGCAGAGAAGCTCAGACCTCCCTCTCCCCAGCCACCTCCTCCAGCTTATCCGGGGGAACACCAAGGCATTCCCAGGCCAGCTGAGAGAGATAATCTCTCCAGCATGTCCTGGGTCTGCCCCAGGCCTCCTCCCGGTGGCACATGCCCAGAAAACCTCGCCCAGGAGGCGCCCAGGGGGCATCCTTGTCAGATGCCCGAACCACCTCAACTGGCTCCTTTCGATGTGGAGGAGCAGTGGCTCTACTCTGAGCGCCTCCCGAATGGCCGAATTTCTCACCCTATCTCTAAGGGAGAGGCCAGCCACCCTTTAGAAGAAGCCCATTTCCACCACTTGTATTTGCGATCTCTTTCTTTCGGTCACTACCCACAGCTCGTGACCATAGGTGAGGGTAGGTACGTAGATCGACCGGTAAATTGAGAGCTTCTCTTTTACACACAGCTCTCTCTTCACCACAACAGACCGGTACAGCGTCAGCATCACTGCAGCCGCTGCACCAATCCGTCTGTCGATCTCCCGCTCCCTTCTCCCGTCACTCATGAACAAGACCCCGAGATACTTAAACTCCTCCACTTGGGGCAGGGTCTCGTCCGAGACCCGGAGTGGGCACTCCACCCTTTTCCGGCTGAGGACCATGGCCTCAGATTTGGAGGTGCTGATTCTCATTCCCACCGCTTCACACTTGGCTGCTAACCGTTCCAAGGAAAACTGGAGGCCATCACCTGATGAAGCCAACAGGACCACATCATCTGCAAAAAGCAGAGATGAGATCCTGAGACCACCGAAGTGAAAGCCTTCTGCCACTAGGCTACGCCTAGAAATTCTGTCCATAAAAATTATCAACAGAATTGGTGACAAAAGGAAGCCCTGGCAGAGCCCATCACCCACCAGGAACAAGTCCAACTTATTGCTGGCTATGCGGACCATTCGGACTCAATGTCCCCAGTCTCCCTTTTGAAAAGCAAATTTCTGTTATTCCAAGGTTATGTGGGATTACTGGACAGCAAGTGCAGGCTAAACTGTGTTGCTAGCAGTACTGTAGTAAAGTTCACAGCAATGGGGTCTGCTGTACTGGTGTAGGACAAGCTGCAGTGATAATGGTCTCTAGTCTCACTTGCTATATTTATCATTGTACTAGCTTACTAGCTACAGCAGGTTAACATACAGTAGAATGTAGTTGGCTAAACCCACAAAGAGAAGTCAACCTCAGAGCCAGCAACAGCAAATCTCAACAAAATATCTAACAGACAATCATTTGTCATTATTTCCAAAAGTATATTGTGACTTATTTCTATATTAGTAATTTTCCCACACTGCATTGCTAGACAGGATCTTAGAACCACCAAATTAGTAATTACCACTTTAACTATTGCTTACAAGTGACAAACATTTGTAGTCAATCCAGATCTGAACCAGAAATATTTGTTCATTACCTTAATGAGATATGTTATATCTTGATTAAAACAAAACACATCACATTGGAAAAAGAACAAATGGGAGGCACTTGCTTGAATAATCCAAATGCAAATATTGTTTTGCATTCAGGCACTAATTTCATGTCTGAAACCAATTTTCAGCATTTACAGAGGTATTCTGAGCCTTGTACTATCCCTGAGTGTCAAGATCCTCTGTTGGGTTGCTGTGATTTATATTTTATTGAATGCTATTTTATTTATCATACTTTATTGATTATTGTTTATTTAGACAAAGAAGAAATAAGAAGACATCACCTAGGTCTGTGCGAACTTTCTGTGGGTATTTTTGCAGTTTCCTAATGTTTTAAAGAAAAACATTTAAATGATTAATTGAAAACTAATCTTCAAACTGAGAATTTAACAAAAATAATTAGTTGCAGCTCTCATTTAAAGCCTACAAAATGAGCATTGTGGCTTGCTGCCTCGGCCTTCTTAAGCAGCACTTTAAAGCTTAACTAAGCAGGATTTAAACCTCCCTTATCAGCCTCAAGTGGCAATTATGCAGAGGAAGTGATGGCTGTTGCTGCTGCCAAAAGACTTGACAGAGCATCTTCACCCCTACTTTTGGTGCTTGTAGTATACAATTTAATAATGTCACATTAGCTCTATGTTTTCTGAGTGACATATTTAAAAAAAAAAATCCTCATGAGGATCGGCCTTTCGGGACAGCCAGGTACAGCTCTAGAGATAAGGTGAGGCGAGTGTCACAAGAATCTCAAGAGTTAAAAATTCATATCTGAACCCAGCTTTAGATGATGAAATGCTCTGTATTCTAAAATGAATCCTGATCAAGCATGCTGTACCCAAAATCTCCTTGCTATTGTCTTGGTTGATGCAAATTGCTGCAGTGTCTTGTAAATGCATTGCTTACACCAACCTGTTTTTGCAAACGCTCATCATTTACTTTTCAAGCTGTCATGAAACTTGAAAAATACGGTGCAAACCAGAAATGGACATTGACATGAACATTCACCATCAATGTAACAGTTGCACCTTACTGATGTGGCTGCAACCAACTCTTTTCAAAAGGTGCAACTTTTATTTGAAGGTAAACAGTCTCCATTTCCGGTTTGTGTCACACTTTTTGTAGTACTATTTAGCAAGTCGTCTATTTGCAAACAGATCTGTGTCTTCCAAGCCAGCCTAGTGATTCTGGCAACCTGCTACCGACCAAAGCAGCAAAAATCAAAGAGCATCAAAGTGTATGTCTTTGTAACCAATTTCATGGTAGCAACTACCAGCAAGCTCCAGCAACCAATTGCTAACTTGTCGCAGAATGCAATAAAAGATGATGTGTCTTTTATTGCTTAAGTCCACTGCTCTGCTAAAATTAGCCCATAGGCAACACAGCAGACTCCCTCTATCCATTTCCATTTGCTTATCCAATTCAGGGCAGTGGAGCCTATCCCAGCTGTCATAGGGCAAGAGACAGGCTGGACAGTCTGGTGTGAATCAGATTGGAGATGTAAATGTGAGTGAATGGTTGTCTGTGTGTATGTGCTGGCCCAGTGACCAGATTGGTAACCTGTCCAGGGTTTGAGTCTTGAATCTCCAGTCTAGTCCAGCAAATACAGCCAGACAACCATTCACACTCATGATCAAGTTATAATCACCAATTAACCTAACCCATGCACGTTTTTGAACTGTGGGAAGAAACCAGAGTACCCAGAGAGAACCCACATGTAGACACAGGAGGAACCCAGGCTATGTCCACACGTACACGGGTATTTTTGAAAACGGAGATTTTCCGTTTTCGTTTTAAAAAATAATCCCGTCCACACGTAAAGGCAGAAATGAAGGAAAACGCTGCTAGGAACATGCCAAAGCAGCAGGTGGCGCTATATTCCTAACCGTGTAGAAATGTTGGCCAATCAGAAGTCTAGAAGCCTCGGTGGGAAATAGTAAACAAAGCTGGGCCATAGAAGCAGAACCGAGTCGTATGTGTGGAGGGACAGTAACTGTGTGTGTATATGTAAGCATTTAAACACTGCAGAGAGGACAATTAACAGTAACAGTATTGTAGAAATTCATTTCATCGAAACAACAACGTGGCGCACACTGTGACGTCAAAAAAGGCGCACACCTTTGACGCTGCGTTTTCTCCGTTTTTCTCGTCCACACGTAAATGCAAAAACGGAGTTTTAGAAAATATCCACCCTGGCCAGAGTTTTTAGAAATCTCCGTTTTCACTGACCGAAAACGCCGTTTACGTGTGGACGAAAGGTGCAAACGCATAGAAAAATCTGCGTTTTCAAAAATACCCGGGTACGTGTGGACATAGCCCCAGACTAGATTCAAACCTAAAGCCTTCTTGTTTTGAGGCATGAGTGCCAACATTCATTAGAAACATTCCTGATGAATACTAATTAATATGCCTGACTGGATAAGCCCTATGCAATGATATCTAACGTATCATCAGTTAAACATGAAATTAAATAATGTTTGAAACTTTATTGGCTACTTTGCAGTAAGTGCTGTGGCAACTAACATAGATAAAATTAGCATCACAAGAATGTAACCTGCCTTAGGAGAAAACAAAAGTAGCTTAAAGGTACAGTCAGTCAGTTTTTGTTGTACTCACAAATGTACATTGATTAGTGTGTAATTATGTCGTCCAAGAAACTGATGCATTCTCATAAACTTAGATTAAATTTTTTAGAAATACATAGGAGTGGGTGCGGGTTTGTGAAACCTGCCATCATAAATATATTGTGGCCAAG
Source organism: Oreochromis niloticus (assembly GCF_001858045.2). Classification (NCBI taxonomy): domain Eukaryota; kingdom Metazoa; phylum Chordata; class Actinopteri; order Cichliformes; family Cichlidae; genus Oreochromis; species Oreochromis niloticus. The sequence continues at coordinate 34,186,243 of NC_031985.2, read as the reverse complement.
ATGGACATCATCGCTCCGCCGAATTGCGTTTTATGTATATGACCAGTGACCAGTCTAGCTAGTGTTTACATGCCATAGAGGCAAATTTAATCGAGTGTTCTAAAAATCTGATAAACAGTTTGATTAGTCTCACATCTTATGAAAGTTTATTTACTAAGCGTCCAAGTCCTCCACTTCAAAGAAAATTTCACTAACAGTGACTAACAGCAGCAAAAATAGCAGCACTTACTGAAGGTTTAAGGCATCCACAACCACCTAACCCCCCCCCAAAAAATATCCAAGTCCTGACTTAGGTCTTAAGCAGGTTTTTTACAGCTGGGATTTAAGTTTCAGCTGCGTTTCAGCTGTAGCTGCTCTGCCATGAATAAAATTGAAAAGTGTGAGAGGTTTTTTTTGTTGTTTTTTTTTAAATTGAGTAGGTTCTTTGCTCCCATTGTCACTCGACTGTCTTTGGCTACAGTGTTAACATCATCAGCGTTCTCTTGTGTTCTGGGGGCCTCTGGATGTCTGGAGTTTTGATCTCCTCCATACCTGCTTCATGCCCTGGAGGACGGGGCAGTGGCCCCCCACACCCTCTAGCAGAGCATTACATGAAGGAACCTTTTAAAAACAAGCGCGTTCATGCTCACAGGTGCACACACGGGTGATCACACACACAAACTACACCCTTTTTGGCTCCTACCTCAAAGCACACTGTGCGCTGTCGATCTCACGTGCTGCACAATAATGTTTAATATTTAGTATTTACTGTCATATTCCCATATATCATTGTGATGTTGTTTATTACTCTCGTTTTCTTCTGCTTGCTTTCTTTTTTTCTTTCTCAACAGGTGATCCAGGTGATCGATATATGTATTTTTTGTCTGCTTATTCTGTTGGTTTTTGGTTTTTGCCCTTCTCCCCCGTCCCTCTTCTCAGCTGTTTTTCTTTCCCTCTTTCTTTCTCCCCTTTCTTTCCACCAGTCAAGTCTGTCCCGTATTCAGCAAGTGAAAATAAAATAAACAATAAAAGGTGAATCAAATGGACCATTACGGCAAGGCTGGGATGGTCCATTTGGTAAAGTAAATCCGTTGGGCATCTTTCTTCGCCTTTAGACAATAATTCTGATGGCAAAAGAACCAAACGGGACAGGTTAAAAAAAGAAAAAAAAAAAAAAAAAAAAAAAAATAACATCATCAGCGTTGGATAACTGAAGATACTGAAATAGACATTTTTAGTGTATTACTTTGGAAGGTAAGTTGAAAATACTGTAATACCATGTATTCACAATATTGTAAAACATTGTTCATTCTTTTCATCTGATAAGACTTCAGACTCAGAATTCTCTTTATGTGTTACTGGAACATAAGAAACCTCGTCTGAATCTTTTTTTGGAGTCGGGGGAACTAATAAAACTGTGGCAGCCTGTTCTGCCACATCGTTTCACTCTGGTTGGCACACGCCTTGAGCACAGGGTGTGACTTCTCTTCTCTCGACGAGCAGACGGGTGAGACGGGAGGGCCCCGGTGAGCGATGATGGGTGCCCGGCTGATGGACAGAGGTGTTAACCCCGTGGTCAGGCAGGGAGAGATAGTGGCGTTCTTGTTTACACAAACTGAGGCCGGATTGTCACTTTGTCTGTCAGTGAAAGAGCCTATCTGCCTCTTCTTATCTCGCTGTGAGACAGCCAGCAACTCAGCTGCAGAGACCTGATGTAGCTTCATCACCATAAATTATTTCCCTTAGCCATACCATTGCTGTTTTTCCTGTTATTTTTCTGTCCAGTCCGCTCAGCTTCCTTCAACTCATGGGTTGTTTTCACATGTGGTTCACTACCACATGTTTTAGCCGACCATGACCCTTTGTTCCCGTGCGCCCATAAAAACTGCAATGTGAGATTACAAAAATAATCAACAGCAACGACATGAACGACAAAACTTGTGGGATCGCAGATATTTGTCTGATTCAAAAATTTTATGGAGAATTTATTTCAATGTTGAACAGCGCTAAACATCAGCAAAAGTGAAAGGACATTGACTGTATGCGTTTCTTGTCCAATTAACACATACAGCTATTTGTCAGATTCAACATGGCCACTCAGAGAGCGGGATATCAGCTGCAAGAAGTACGCTGGGCAGGTTAAAACGAATGACAAATAAAGCTCTACAGGAAGGAAGCACACAAGAGTAATGAAGCGCACACTACATGAGAAGAAATCAAAAAGCCTGAGGACATGAAGAGGCTGTGCGGATGTGCCGTTTTAGTGATGGACAGCTACTCTGGATATAAATTTCAAGGACTGAGGGGGCGAGAGCAGCAGAGAGAGGAGAGAAGAGTAGTCCCAGGAGGTGAACATTTTCATAAATTGATGACTGCTATTGTAGGAAGCAAAACGTAGAGGAGGAAAGTGATGAGTAGAGAAAGATGAGGATTTTGCAAAATTTCAGAGGATTTTCTCTCTTATTTTTCCATTAAAAGAAACACAAGAAAAAATGTTGTCAACCACAGAGTGGGACTTCCCATTTGAAATTGAAAAGCTGTGTGTGTGTTTGTGTGCACATAGTGTCAAAAAATAAGACAGCAACACAATGCAGAAAGCAGAGAACAAGAAGAGTGTGCATGAGAGCTTTTTGTTTGTTTGTTCAGTTTTGTTTGCATTTCACAGGTGCTGGTTAGTCACTATGAAACTACTCAAACAAACATCGCAGCACGCCTGTATATCACTAACAGCATACACCTGTTATTTCGCTGTCACTTAAAAAGAATTAAAAAAAACAGAAGCAAAGACTGAGTTAGATACATACCGTCGTATGTCTCGCCAAATGACTAAAACTCAGTAAAAAAAAAAAAAAAAAATCAATTTTATGTCTTTTTCAAACTATGAAGAGAAGCTGTATTGATTCTTGTTAGGAAAGCGGGACACGAAGAGCAAATCGTTCAGCATGCTGCATTCTGACAGATTCAGCAAAGCAGACAAATGTAATGTGCCAAACTCCAGGTGTTCAAACTCTAGAGACACCAACGCTTGCACCTCTGAGATTGTACATGTGGCTTGGATCTAATGCAAACAACAGCATGGTAAAACAAATTTGTTAAAAATGCTAACATGTGATTTCTGGAGCCACATTAATGTTCAGTTGTGTAGATCTTTGAGAGGGAAAATGTGGGAATTTAACCAATGCAGAGGTTATGGAGACATGTGCAGGCCTCAAAGGAGGGTAATAGAATTTTCTCTCGGTTTCATCTCAATGCAAAGAAATTCTTTGTTTATTATAACTCCCATCATATCCATGGATACGACGCTAAGCACAGACATATACAGTAGATAAAACCAAATACTGGTTTTTGACTCATTTTTGAACCCTCAATCCATATTTTGCCAGAGCTAATAATTTTTTGACCCAGAAGTTACAATATTTGGATGATAGGATAGAGTGACAGGCTAAAGCTAGCAAGCAATGAACTGGCTATTGGAGCAAAAGAGGCCAAAAAAGGAATTGCAGTTTTTGGCACTACAATTGTGTCATTTTACTGCCCCAGAGGTTCCTGCTTGGGGCTAAGCTAAAGGAGAGAGGAAAGAGAACAAAGCAGACAGACGGGACAAAAAGCGAACTGTGGAAGAGAGAGCCAGAGATGAGTCAAGAGGAAATCCTCAATGCATCATTTAGAAGTCACTAAGCCTATTTCGGTATGACTAGGGGATCATTCAGGGTCACCTGATCCGGGTCTACTATGGGTCAACTATGAGCTTTATCAGAAAGTAGAGAAAGTATCTATCTTCCAAATCCAAACTTGGAACTGGTTCCATAGTAGTGGGGCCTGATAGCTAAAGGCTATTCCTCCTATTTTACTTACAGAAACTCGAAGAACCAGAGTCTACAAGCTTTTAAGGAATATCTCAATTCTAAACTGAAACAATACAGTACAGGCAGTAGAGGCACGCAGTTTCAGATGTGAGGGTAAATGAGAAACAGTTACTAAAGAACAGTCTGTCACTGTTTCTACAAAAACTGAAATAGAAAGAAACAAATGTTTACATTAGCTATCATAGCAGCTAGTCAGCTGTTAAGAAGATAAAGCGTTTGTATGTCTAAGAAAGAAATGATGTGAGACGGTCACTTATGTATCAGTTTCTGACAAAACTGTTCTAATGAAATTCAGTATTGTCTAAGGCTTGTAAAAGGGACAGACATAGTTGTTTACCGCGTAATCAAAAAACAGTATTATGCTGTTTTGTGCATGAACTTATCTCCTTTCTTATAGCCGCTTAAAAAATTGTTAGAAAACATGTTATGTGAAAGACTGGTTGTTTGAAGTTTGTTAATTTGTCCACAGTGGCGGTCCTAGCCTGTTTGGTGCCCTGGGCGAACACTCCCTCTGGCTACATAATTTATTTCTACTGGACATGGATTTAGAGTCTGAGTCAACAAAAAAGATGTATGCCTTTACTACTTGTACTCATTTACTGATAGAGTTTTCATTTTGCCCTCCTACTAATATTTGGTGTTTCACAAACGACGCTGTAACAGGAATGGAACAAAAGGAAAGTTGATTTTGAGAAGGGAAACTGAGATTGTGAAGAACAATGGTCACACGGGTTGGATGCTTCTCTACCGCTCATCCATGTTTCCAAAAACTTCCACAGTGACTTTGAGCATGTCAGGTCTAAACCAGGTGCATCCATCAAAACCAACGTCAATGTCAGTCATTTGTCAGATACGTGAAATATAAAATGATGTGCTGTTTCAAGTGGAAAAGATATGATTTACTGCCTGACACCCTGATGTGCTGCCTGATGTTTGAGCACAATGAATGTAGTTGGGCCTGAAATAGAAAATCCCATCCACTTTCATTTAGTGAAACTTTGGTGTATGGTGATCAGTGGGAAACGCTGTCCTCACACAGAACATGACAGCATAAAACTTGAATGGAATTCCAGCTGTGGCTGACAATACACACTACGAACCAGCTTCCTACTGCTAAAGTAAAGAAGTCTACCTTCCCAAACAATTAAAGTCAAATAAAACAGTGCCACTAGCTTAGAGGTAGGTATAATGTTAAAAGTCTGCCCCCACCCCCCACAGATATAAACCTGTGCTGGTGGTAGTTTAAAATCTTCAAAGTGCAAGTGGATGTACCATAATTTCAGTATGGCATTTCAAAGCATGAATTGATCTAGCCTCAACTCAAGATTGAACTTTGACATGTAAAATATAAAAAACTGTTAATGTCTGGCTGACTTTAGAACAAGGATGTGACCTGTTGTTCAAGAACTATTGATTGTTGAGAATGTAGGGAAGTTACAGGGAGTTAACAATATGCTTGTATAGGAGAAGAAAAACGCTATAGTGGAGCTTACCAGGTACAGTATTGTCTGTATCAGCTTCTTTTCACAACTAGTAGAAGTAGAATTCACATTGCCAATTTCTCCCTAAAGGTGCTTTCAGTTACTATTACATTTGCCACCTGGTCAGTCAGTGTTCTCAATTTAAAATGGGTCTATAAAAATCCAGTCATGTGATCACGTTTTAAATGTGACATTTAGAATATTTTTGCTCAGAATGATACAAAATGCTATGTGGGAGTAAACAGCACAATAGACTGCAGACTACGCAAAATGTGATGGTGGTAAAAAGCTTGATTGGCCTCTAGTAGTCACTATAAATGCTGTAATTTGGCTCTTTTACAAACTAATTTACAAATACGTATAAAGTTGCTTTCGATGTTCCCAAGGCCCTCAGAATGTAGCAACTCTGCTTTTTAACTCTGCAGCCTGAGTCTTGCTACATAACTGAATACAGTAGGCCTATTATAGGAATTAGCTAATGGTTTAGCTAATTCAAATATTATGTAATTATATGGGCCAGATCATATAGATCCGAGTTTGTAAAGATGTGAAAAGTTTTGATCTGAAATATTGCGTGAGCAGAAAGTAACCTATCAAATAAGTAGGTATTACAGTTTGAGATGAATATAAATTATAGAAGTACAAGCTTAAACCTTACATTAGTTTGATAAAAAAAAAAAACAAGATAGGGATAATCAAAGTTATGAGAAATTAAATGGAAGGCATTCTAAATAAAAAATAGAATGTGTTAGAATAGTGTGTCATATTAGAAAGGAGTAAAGCATCATAGGTCTGAAACCAAACATAGGATTCAAATGCAAACCTCACTCAGTCAAGTGCTTTTATTTACAGTGCAAAACACTTCAAACAGAAGATCAACACTAGTGAAGGTCCTGGGATTTCTGCATGATAGGGTCATCCACAAATCCACACAGATCCAAAGGTTCACTCCCAAGAACACAAAACAACTCAGTGTTCTTTGGTCAGGGTCTCTTCAGCAGAATCTGCTCACAAGGAAACAACATGTAAGGCAAGAAGCACATACACAGAGATAAAAGAGCCACGCTTCACTGTTTTTAACCACAATGATCCAGGGAAGAATGAAGCTCTGCCTGTAGTTACCACAAACGAGAATATCAGGAACAGGTGTGTGATTACACAAAGTGCGTGGAAGCAGAAGATGGGAACCAGTGGAAGGCCCTGCTTCTGAACCAAAACCAACACACACACACAAACACACACACACATGGTAGAGGAGAGAGAGAGAGTGCTAAGAGGAGTGAAACAAACAGAAAATGGTGAGCCAGCATGCCGAGGACAGAGGGATGATGACAGGCTGCCTGAATGACTGGAGAACCAATTAGTTAGAAGAGAGGTTTTTGAGGGGAAACTAAAATGAGTGTTTTTGCACATTGTCTTCCAGAAAGTTTTTTTTGGTCCATGGCTATGTCAAAATAAACCTCTCTCCTCTTGACCACTGCCCTGTCTCTCTACAGCCTAGCTGTGAACAGTCCAACACTCCAAAACACACACAGATACTGTTTTTACCTGTGAGCCAATGTGCATCATATTTTAGCTGAGATGGCATTTACCCAGGTCCAGAGGGTACTCGTGTTCTTGTTGCATGCTTCATGCCATCTCCATCGCAAAACACAAATGGGAGTTCTTCCCTGCTGCACACCTGGACACAACACTGGCCAACAAATACTTTCTGTCTTCATCGACACTGCCTAACTTGCCCACTAGATGCCCAGTTAGACTCACCTTTTCCCAGCTGAGTGTTATAGTTTTAATATTCCTGGAATAATGAAGGATAGGCTTACAAATACAAATACCCGAAACTCTGAAAGAAATTTTCTGCATCAACTTCAGTTCTAAGCTGAATTAAGCTCAAAATGGCACTCTTCAGTGTGAGAGTGATCTTTAATAAGACTTTTATACTAAATAACTTATTGTGGATAAAATGTTTTGTTCTCAACCAAATCTTAAAATGGACCAGTGGTTGAGGTGGCTGTTTATACATATGCCTCAAATGCCACCTAGTATTTGATGTATTATAGCTCTTACTTTTAATCTTCACAGTCTCCATCCAGTCCTTTTTTTGTTATTGTTTATTGCCCACAAACTTCCTGGCAGTTTAATAGCAGCATTTTTATCTACTCTTCTTTAAAATTATGACAGAATTATACTTTGTGATTTTAGCATTCAAACTGTGATTTACCCTTTAAAAACACTGTCAAAGTCAGCCCAAAATGTCTCAAAATTCTATGCAATATATGACAGGAAATATCATATGTATCTGATTTTTATCAGATCATTTTATCATTTCAATAACCTGGCCAATTATTTCAACAAAGTCTGCTTTTCTGCACTGAATATTATTGCTCTGCCAACAGAAGGGAGCTCCAGATAACTCATGATATTATCCACCCATGCTATTTTAAAAGTCAATACATTACATCCCCATAAAATAGTTTTTGTTTGAATACAGCAATATGATAATTAATGCCAGATCACAGTATTTTTCTCCCATCTTATTTTATCTCAAAAGCATAACCTTACATTTTTATTTATGAATTATTTCTATCATCGATGCCTCAGTTAAAACTCTAAGTGTGACACATTTCAGTGTTTCTCATTCATTACTGGGTAGTGTGAAACAGTTTCACCTGGTTACATTGGTTACTTAGAAACTGTTTGACATAAGTCAGTTTCCTTTAGCCTCTTGATGTACTACCTATAGATTTTTAGTTATGAATTGGGCTCAGCCAACTTCATATCTTTAACGGTTATATGTTACGTCAGTGTGTTCTTGATTATTTCAGAAATTCCTATATGAGTCCACCTCCAAAAAACCTTCAGACTCTCCTGACAGACTTTTCAACATTGCTTTGTGATGATCACATTGTTACATATATGTATATTTATATATTGTAATTTCTAAATTTCCTTTTATATGAAACATTTTAGAACTTTTTTTCTGGCAAGATAACTACTGTGTGCGCTTGAAAGGATCAACATTTTTGAGAAATTCTAATCAGGGTTCTATAAGTTCTACAGCTCTGAGACTTGCAGAAAGTCACCAATGACCTTCTAATGGCTGTTGAAGATGGCACGTGCTCAGTCTTGGTGCTGTTTGGACCTTAGCGCTGCCTTTGGTTTAGTCAAGCAGAAGATATTCCAGATATTTCCACCAAGATTTTCAGGTGGAAATATCTGGTATAGCTTTATCATGGTTTCAGTAATATTTGGCAAATTTGATCTGACCCTGGTACGCTGAGTTCTTTATCAATTCAAGACTCTCCACTGTGGAAAGATGGTCTCTTACTCAGAGAACCAAGGTTACAAAGTAACCACATGTTTGTCCCTCTTTCATGACCAAATAGATTAGGTGATCAGCTAGTTGATAGTAATGTAAGGACCATATCACTAAAGTACCACAACTATATTTTTTATCATTAAAGATAGATCTATCTTAACATTTAAAGACACAGACTTTTTCACATGCTTTTGTTTCTTCACCATAGATTATTATAACAGGCTTTTTATTTGCTTAGGCAAAAAAACTGATTACACAGAACTCATCTGTGAGCTCGTTAGTTCAAATGGCCTGGTTTAGAACTAAAAGGGACAGAGCATTTGTTCTCAGGCCCCCAAGGCTCTGGATTGACTTGACAGAGGAGTCGTTGACTTCCTGTACATCACGCCATAAATCATGCTTTTAAGAGAAAGCGTTCTCTAATTGTATTTGAGATATTAATTTGATTTGAAATGTATTTTATTTCTTATATTTGCTTGTTATATGTTTTATTTTGTTGTGCTTATAGAGCACGTTGTAACACAGATTTTGAAAAATGCTGTGTGAATAAAAAGTTATCATCACAGTGCTGTGTACAGTCATTTTGGGGCAGCACAGTGATGCAGCAGTAAGCACTGTCACCTCACAGCAAGAAGGTTGTCTCTCTCCATGTGTTAGCTGTATTTCTTATCCTGTGACAGCTGGGATAGGCTCCAGCAACCCCCTACAATCCTGAATTGAGTAAGTGGAAAGAAGATGGATGGATGGATACACTCATTTTAGCTGGCATTACATGAAAGGATATAATTACAGCAGGTGCTGTAATTTAAGTTGATTTGAGATTTGTAGATTGCAGCTGTATAAGTTGCAAATGTGAAACTCTGAACCTGCTTAAACAAGATTTTTTACATACAGCATCTGTTACAAAGTGAACGTACACCACAAGATAAAAGAGAACATTTTTTATCAGTAAGGCACTTGATGCTCTTGAACTGAGATGTGTTTCCCACAGACTAAAAGTTAGCTCTTTGATTCAGAAAATGAATCCAAGCTGTTAGATGAAGAAATCGTACAGGGTATTAATTTGGTTGCCGCCTACCTTTTCAGGACTGCTTTCACTGTGTCATCGTGTGTACATTAGAAATATCTGCCAGTACCTTGAAACATTAACTCTGGGATTACACCAGACACAGAGCAGGAGATCTTTTGTATTGAAAATATCGGTGAATCGGTGTGTAACTTTGCCAAAACAACGTCGGACTCTGTAGTTTTCTCTGGTCCCCTCCCCAATCAGACCAGGAGTGACATGTTTAGCCGCATGTTCTCCTTAAATTGCTGGCTGTCTGAGTGGTGTCCCAGAAACGATGTGGGCTTCATAGATAATTGGCAAACCTTCTGGAGGAAACCTGGTCTTGTTAGGAGAGACGGCATCCATCCCACTTTGGATGGAGCAGCTCTCATTTCTAGAAATATGGACAAATTTATTAAACCCCCCAAAATATGACTATCCAGAGTTGGGACCAGGAAGCAGAGTTGCAGTCTTACACGCCTCTCTGCAGCTTCTCTCCTCCTGCTACCCCCCCAAAAACCCATCTCCATAGAGACTGTGTCAGCCCCCAAACAGACAAAAAACAAACCAAAAACCAGCAATAAACAACTTAAACATAAAAAATCACAAAGAAAGAACAATACAGTATCCACATCTGAACCAAAGAGTAAAACAGTGAAATGTGGATTATTAAACATTAGGTCTCTCTCCTCCAAGTCTCTGTTAGTACATGACTTAATAATTGATCAACAAATCGATTTACTCTGCCTTACAGAAACCTGGTTGCAGCCGGATGATTATGTTAGTTTAAATGAATCAACACCCCCGAGTCATTCTAACTACCAGAAATCTCGAAGCACAGGCCGAGGGGCGGTGTGGCAGCAATTTTTCACACCAGCCTATTAATTAATGAAAGACCAAGACAGACTTTTAATTCATTTGAAAGCCTGATGCTTAGCCTCGGCCACCCCAGCTGTAAAACTCAGAAACCAGTCTTACTTGTTATCATCTATCGTCCACCTGGGCCTTACACAGAGTTTCTCTCTGATTTCTCAGACTTTTTATCTGATTTAGTGCTCAGCTCAGATAAAATAATTATTGTGGGTGATTTTAACATCCATGTAGATGCTAAAAATGACAGCCTCAACATGGCATTTAATCTGTTATTAGACTCAATTGGCTACTCTCAAAATGTAAAAGAACCCACCCACCACTTTAACCACACTCTAGATCTTGTTTTAACATATGGCATAGAAACTGAACATTTAACAGTGTTTCCTGAAAACCCTCTGCTGTCTGATCATTTCCTGATAACATTTACATTTACAATAATTGATTACACAGCAGTGGAGAGTAGACTTTATCACAGTAGATGTCTTTCTGAAAGTGCTGTAACTAAGTTTAAGAATATAATCCACCCACTGTTATCATCTTCAATGCCCTGTACCAACATAGAGCAGAGCAGCTATCTGAACGCTACTCCAACAGAGGTCGATTATCTTGTTAATAATTTTACCTCCTCACTACGTACGACTCTGGATACTGTAGCTCCTGTGAAAACTAAGGTCTCAAATCCGAAGTACCTGACTCCGTGGTATAATTCTCAAACACGTAGCCTAAAACAGATGACTCGTAAGCTGGAGAGGAAATGGCGTGTCACAAATTTAGAGGATCATCATCTAGCCTGGAGAAATAGTTTGCAACCATCCCTTTAACATTAACTAGTAATGACTTCATGAACTTCTTCACAAATAAAATTCTTATCATTAGAGAAAAAATTACCAATAATCATCCCACAGATGTAACATCGTCTACAGCTACTCTTAGTACCATCGATGTTAAGTTAGACTCTTTTTCTCCAATTGATCTTTCTGAGTTAACTTCAATAATTACTTCCTCCAAACCATCAACGTGTCTTTTAGACCCCATTCCTACAAAACTGCTCAAAGAAGTCCTGCCATTAATTAATGCTTCAATCTTAAATATGATCAACCTATCTCTAATAATCGGCTATGTACCACAGGCCTTCAAGCTGGCTGTAGTTAAACCTTTACTCAAAAAGCCATCTCTAGACCCAGCAGTCTTAGCTAATTATAGGCCAATCTCCAACCTTCCTTTCATATCAAAAATCCTTGAAAGAGTAGTTGTCAAACAGCTAACAGATCATCTGCAGAGGAATGGCTTCTTTGAAGCGTTTCAGTCAGGTTTCAGAGCTCATCACAGCACAGAAACAGCTTTAGTGAAGGTTACAAATGATCTTCTTATGGCCTCTGACAGTGGACTCATCTCTGTGCTTGTCCTGCTAGACCTCAGCGCTGCGTTCGATACTGTTGACCATAATATCCTATTAGAGCGATTAGAACATGCTGTAGGTATTACAGGTACTGTACTGCAGTGGTTTGTATCATATCTATCTAATAGACTCCAATTTGTACATGTAAATGGAGAGTCCTCTTCACACACTAAGGTCAATTATGGTGTTCCACAGGGTTCAGTGCTAGGACCAGTTCTGTTTACATTATACGTGCTTCCCTTAGGCAGTTTCATTAGAAGACATAGCATAAATTTTCACTGCTATGCAGATGACACGCAGCTCTATCTATCCATAAAGCCAGGTAACACACACCAATTAGTTAAACTGCAGGAATGTCTTAAAGACATAAAGAGCTGGATGGCCGCTAACTTTCTGCTTCTTAATTCAGATAAAACTGAGGTTATTGTACTCGGCCCTGAAAATCTTAGAAATATGGTATCTAACCAGATTCTTACTCTGGATGGCATTACCTTGGCCTCCAGTAACACTGTGAGGAACCTTGGAGTCATTTTTGACCAGGACATGTCAACGCACATATTAAACAAATATGTAAGACTGCTTTCTTCCATTTGCGCAACATCTCTAAAGTTAGAAATATCTTGTCTCTTAGTGACACTGAAAAACTAGTTCATGCATTTATTACTTCCAGGCTGGACTACTGTAATTCATTATTATCAGGATGTTCTAAAAACTCGCTGAAAAGTCTTCAGCTAATCCAAAATGCTGCAGCAAGAGTACTGACAGGGACTAGAAAGAGAGAGGATATTTCTCCTGTTTTGGCTTCCCTTCATTGGCTTCCTGTTAAATCCAGAATTGAATTCAAAATCCTGCTCCTCACATACAAGGTCTTAAATAATCAGGCCCCATCTTATCTTAATAACCTTGTAGTACCATATCACCCTATTAGAGCACTTCGCTCTCGCTCTGCAGGCCTACTTGCTGTCTCTAGAGTATTTAAAAGTAGAATGGGAGGGAGAGCCTTCAGTTTTCAGGCCCCTCTTCTGTGGAACCAGCTTCCAGTTTGGATTCAGGAGACAGACACTATCTCTACTTTCAAGATTAGGCTTAAAACTTTCCTTTTTGCTAAAGCATATAGTTAGGGCTGGACCAGGTGACCCTGAATCCTCCCTTAGTTATGCTGCAATAGACGTAGGCTGCCGGGGATTCCCATGATGCATTGAGTTTTTCCTTTCCAGTCACCTTTCTCACTCAGTATGTGTTAATAGACCTCTCTGCATTGAATCATATGTGTTACTAACCTCTGTCTCTCTTCCACAGCATGTCTTTCATCCTGTCTTCCATCTCTCACCCCAACCAGTCGCAGCAGATGGCCCCGCCCCTCCCTGAGCCTGATTCTGCTGGAGGTTTCTTCCTGTTAAAAGGGAGTTTTTCCTTCCCACTGTCGCCAAAGTGCTTGCTCTCTGTACCTATGAAGCGCCTTGAGGCAACTTTTGTTGTGATTTGGCGCTATATAAATAAAACTGAATTGAATTGAAAATCGACCTGATTCTCAATAGTGCCCCTTTTCGTTTGCTCTATAAAATCTGGTGTGGCTTCCACAAAAATTTAACCCTGAGACATTTTAACAACATGAAATGCACAGACAATTCTGTGATGTATCTGTAAAAACCATGTGATGCATGCAGTTTTATGCCAGCTCCAGTTCTGCACTGGCATCTGAGGACAGCACAGCTATGTTTGGTGTATTCCTAAGAGAAGCATATTTAAGTCACATTATATGATTTGTGGGTATTGAAGTCCGTGACTGACACATGGACCACAAGCTGCAGCTTTAATAGTACTGCAGACTTAAAGGGTCTGCAGTAATTGTGATCTTGTTTTATATTTACCCGGAAAGTGTCAAACACTTAATCTTAACATGAAAAATTGACAGAGATTTAAGGTAGAGGTGAAATTAAACAAATCACTTCAACTCCACAATATAATCCACACCTGTGTATTATGAATGATTAATCGTGTACTATGTGAGAAAGACATACACTTGGTGTTCCCTCCACACATACACGTACACTGCCACAAGGAATTGATATTTTTAGTCATGCTATTCGATCAGCTTGGCTGGCCAGTATAATGAGGCGAGGGAGATGGAGACTGATTCCTTTCATAGGTCAGCAGACTGACAAAACCCAGTGTCCCGGTCTGGAACTGGGGAACTGTCTGCTTGCTGTGGCTTGTGTGGGCTGCCTCTGCCTGTCTGGAAGTTATCTGTATTCACCTCGACATTGCTGTGGCCGCTTCTGTTTAATATGGGCCTGCTGTAGTCTCCCCACCATCACCTGGCATTGTAGAGTTCATTCTCAGCGTGTGTTTTTATCAGCACCCCTAGGGGCACACGTAATTGCTCAGTGCTGATGAGAACAGCCCCCGCTCAGAGAACCATCTCATACCACAATTATGCCCATGGAAGTGCAGCTAAAAAAAACAAAAAACAGTGAATATAAAGAAACTACCAGTGCGACATGGTGGGAGAAAGACTATTGCCTTACCTCCTCCTGCTGAGCTGAGCCATGGCTGAAAGACGACAAAGTCAGCCATCTCCTTGGGGATAAAGAGTTTTTAAGCTGTTAATCCTCTGTCTGTGGATGACTGAGGTGAATATCTGACATTTGAAGCCTTTTATGTTAAAGTTACCAAAGCTTACAGTTGTATGTGCATGTGTTCTGTGGCAGTGTAGCATTACCAAGACAATAAAGGTAGCAAACTTTCAAAGTGGAACTTCCTGTGTCCCGTGTGTTTGTGTGAGAGCTTTACACACATAAGGAGAAATGTCAGTGGCGCTCTCGCCAGGACGGTGACAGCTTGCCGCTCCTCCGCTTATGAAAATAAATGCTGACGAGTGTTGAACTGGCTGAGGCACTGGGGTGTCGGGCAGGGAAGAGAGATAGCTCTCTGGGCTGACAGGCCGATGCGTCTGGTTTGCATTGAGATGCATGACACAGCCCTTTGTCTCAGCCCTCCTATTCAGCTTCAGTGTCCCCCCCCCAAAGTTGCTCCCTCCTGGGGGGAGGTGACTGGTTCTTGGATCAGAGCTGAGGCCAGGGCAGCCGAGGCTCAGAGCCAAGGCAACATGTCCCCAGTATTCCACTTTGACAACTGCTGATTTTCGCCCTCACAGTGGCTTTGCCTCCCTGTGAAGCTCCAGTCCATCTTTGTTTTGGTCAGTAATAGCACTTTCATCTGACATCTGTCGCTTTTGCTTTAAGGCTGTCTTTGCATGAGAGTGATGTTTCTTTCTATGTGACCTCAGCATTTGAATATTGTGGAATATTTTAAGTGGCACACTGTCTGCTAGCTTCCTTAACATTTCCTTGAAATTTTGTTGACCTATGGTAGTATTTATGTAAAACATAAAGTTATGCTACTAATTCATAATCAAATTCTGCTGTTAACCAGTGATACAGTAAATATCACATTTAAAAACAAGAATACATGCAGGACTGTTTAGCCTTTGTATCAGCAGAAACTGAACTATTTTAACAAAATGCATTCTCTTATGAAGTCAGATACAGAGAAGCACTATACTTTACTTTTGATTTGTATTTTGCTTGTATTTATTTATGGTTTATCAAGTTTGTTTCATCGAAAGTACGCTGACTTAGTTATTTGCAGTTTGTGTTAGTACATACACATGGGTGAATGAATATGTAGGTCAGTGGATTGCTTTAACAGTATCATTATGATTATTATGATTATTGATGATTATTTTTATTACTACTTGCCAATTAATTTCCGATCAAAAGACACAGTTTCATAGTTTGCTTTTTTTTAGACTTCTTTAAAGTAGATGTTTTATCACGATTGTGTTTATGTGGTTAATCATTCAAAGAGAGATCAAATTGACTTAGGTAGAGAAAATAGTGGGTTTAAAGTTACTGGTCACTACAAGATCCTTTTCTTTGACACCACTGCACTTCTGCCAGGACTCATGCTATCTTTGGATTGCTACCTGGTGCATTCCAGTATCTGTAATGAGTGCTGAATGTCAAAAAACTCCCAAACAAAATTTCCAGTATCTAAAATTGTGACGTAGGCATAACAAAAATGTATGTTTTATCATGTCTCATTATGAATCCTGGTTGGAAAATTTGCATTCTTCTTTGCAGTCTCTCCTGCTCATTGCTAATGCAGTTAAATTGGACTGCTGAAGGGTATTATGCTGATTTTACTGCATATTGTGCTTAAATGTATCCTGACAATTGTTGCCAATTCCTCACTGCAATATGGTAAAACTTTTATCATACTTTAGTGCATGTATGATTGTATCTTTTTCCAATACCCCTGGTTTAACCTTTGCTTTTCTGTTACTGGTTTTGTTGGTTTAGCATCTAGAAATATTTGTTCGGGGTTTAAATGTCATAATTACTAGAAGAAGAAGACTGAAAATCAGGAAAATAGAGCCTGGGATTTAGGTAAGTATAAGCTGTAAGGTTTTTCAGTAAAGACACTGAGCACTGGGGCACCAGAGGACTGGTTGGTGCAGTTTCACTTATGTACTTGGCCACATATAAGGCACCTAATTACCACCACGAGGGTGACAACAACCTGCCAAAGAATGGGGCTTTTAAATCCTGAGAGGTGTTGAGCTAATGGAAAACAGGTGAGCTGGCTGGACCAGGAGGCAAGAGCGACGCCACCTGTGGGCGGGCCAGAGAGCCAGAGTCCTGCCTAGACTCCATCTGACAGCAAAGGTAAATTAGAGAGACAGGGGAAGAAGACAAAGGAGACAATCACATTAAATGGTTTGTGCCAAACTACATGCTTCCAAGATATTAACCACATGCATCCCACGACAGTGAAAACATCAAACATCAATTTTTAATTGTGGTCTTGTGAAATATTTCAGATGTTGGACTCTGCCAGCTGTGCTCATTGAAAAATGGCCTCACATATGTTTGGACGTGGCAGTGAGTGTTTCTTTACAAATTTATGATTTTGTTTTTATCATTAAAATCTAACACTTTATTCATAGATTTGCTAAAGAAACTAGTTAACCCATCCTCCCTACTGTGGGAGTGTACAAATGCAGCCAACAGAAAACCATGTGGGAACAGGGAAAAGCTTCTTAGTGTGATGCAACAATGCACCACATTTTTCACCACTGATTCAGCAACATTTAGAAACCAGGATAGCGCACCCATGAGCTAACTGCAGAGATTAGGATAACAATTGTGCATGCAGTAAATATTTTATTCACTGGTTTTGTTTATTCTTTCAAAATGTGTCACTCAAATCACCCCTATACAGCCTGATATGTGCAACGTCTGCTGCCTGCTTTACTTAAGCACCAATAAGCATCAGTACTCTTCTCACAGTCACGGCCTTTAACGCGTCATACCCACCCACGTTTGTTTCCCTAGCACACCAGTTCCATTTTTTTTCTTGACACAGAATAAATTCCCCCTCAAATCTCTGTCAGGTTAATTGGAAAATTGATGTGTGGGAATAAAAACGTTGTCCACCAAATGCTGCATAATTACAGTGTTGGATCAATACAACAGAGTAATGAGAGGGGTTTTTTTTATTTCTCACTAACTGAACTACACTACAAAAGGTTGGAATTGTGCCACACTCAAAAAAACCTCTACTACTTACTTTTTAAATGTACTCTTGACTTGGCCGTGATCTGAACTGAAGGCTGAGGGAAAGGTCAGCTCAGAGATGTCAGTTGTGTTTGGAACTTTAAGAGCTTTGCTGGAGAAAAATCAAACTTTACATTTTCGGTGTAAAAGATCAAACTACAGCATGTATTCTGAGGGCTACAGTAGACTATGTTGAGTATGATAACACAGCTTTAGTGCAACAGCTTTTGAAAATACTCACTCTGCTACTATAAAAACATAAAAAACCAAAAATTATCTATATAACATATTTCAGATTCTAACCAATGGATGTGACTTTGACTTGTATAGAGTTTATGTAGGCCCGTTTACATCCGGACTCATGTGGTCATTTGCTATGACTTATATACACAATGAGGCTTGACAGTTCACCAGACTGTTTATCCATAGTGACTTTGTACTGTTTAAAGAGTTTTGAGTCACCACATCCATTTGTAATATGTAATTTGTGTATTTGTACTACCTGTATTCAAACATATAGTGAGTGCAATCACTGTCATACAGATTGACTAATGTTTGTAGGTAATTAGCATCTAATTTATAAATGCGGAGAGATTGCCAATACATTGCAATCGATGCCACTATGCGCAGATGATCCCAACTCATCAGCAGGGCCTCTGTTTGCCATCACTAATTGTGTAAGTAGTAACTGTAAGTAGTTGCAGACCTTGTCCTGCAAAGCAACCATTTCAGAGGCAATGAGACTGAGACTGCTACTTTTTTGCACATAGCTGCAATAATTTTGGTCTTGCCAAAATCTGCAACCATTGTTTTTCCGTAGTGTGACTGTTGCAAAGCTAGCAAGGCAAAAGAGTATGATAGCAAAGCGCAGAATTTTTTTCTTAAATCAATACTAACTTGGATTTATTCATCTGAATTATTTTATCAGCAAACAAGCCTTTGACAACAAAAGAAAACCAAAGAACAAGCTGACTACCTTTAAAATGTAGCAGGTAAATCACTTTAAGCATGTTATGTTTTACTGTATCATTAGGATGATAATAGCATATAGTATATAGATACATGTATCTATGACATGTATGAGACATTTTGCAATTGGGTTCCATGGAAAATTCAACACATAAGAAACACTTTCACTGTTGTCTTTTTCAGGCACTGCAGGCTGATGCTGATATAGCTGAAGGCCATGCTGCACAACATGACAAAGAAATAAGCTGTTTATATGCAGGAAATCATGTGGGTCTTTTGACTGGTGGCTGTTGTGCAGCTGGAGAAATGGAGGAACCAGGTGACGCAGTGGCCATGAAAATGGAAAAAAGATTATACTGTTTAATATCAAGCGCTAAACTCTATCACCCCTTATTATTTATTTTTGGGTAAGTGCTACATGCAAAATAAATAAGTGGACCACTGTATTTTAAGGTTTTTTTGTTTTGTTTTGTTTTTTTACTGCAGGGAATATTAGGATTTTAAAGGAATGTAAATTTGGCCTTGGAAACTGCTGCTTTTATTACAAAAGATAAATTGTGTCTGTCTGACACTAACTTGATGAAATTGTCAGAATGCTTGTAGTGATGAAAATGAATTCACTAGGACCAGTTTGTGGTTATTGACCTGCCTGAAGTGGGAAATTGTGAAACAGCTTTTGAAACTGTTTTGGCATTTTTATGTTTTGTTTTGTTTTTAATTCTTATTTTTATGTTTTACTTCTTTACCGTTGCCTTTTGATAGGCTCAACAATTATTGTCATTGTGTTTATAGGTTTGTCTGCTGCCTTCATGTGGCCAAAGCTAATACTGCAAAACTAAGACTACACCTTTGAGGTTTCCTTTTCTTTTCCTTAAGAAAAAAAGATTTTGGAAACTGTTTTCAAAACTCAGTTTTTAAACCACCTCAGTTTTTACAGCATGGAACTCTCTTCCCAACCTCTCTTTCTTTCTCTCCCCTGTCGGTTCTGACTGAAAAATAAAAAATAAAATTGGGGAAAATAATAATTGGGGAAACTAAATTGCCCATAAGTGTGAATGTGAGTGTGAATGGTTGTCTGTGTCTGTGTTAGCCCTGCGATACACTGGTGACCTGTCCAGCTATACTCTGCCTCTCGCCCTAAGACAGTGCCCCCCCCCCCCACACACACACACTCCCCACTCCCCCCACTCCCCACTCTCCTCTGCAGCCACTCACGCTTCCACACACTCGTTTGCGGGGTTTTCAGGTTTGCAGGGACAGATCAAGGAAAGATGCAAATTGCTCAACGATCCAGCAATGAGTAGCGTAGGACCGCTGTCTTAAGTAGGACTCAGGAGCACTGGGGATCAGGGGCAGGTGTAGTGACTGAACACAGGGGCTTGGGCCATGTAATGAGCACCGCCCCGGCAGAGGAGAAAGAGAGAGGGAGCAGAAAACAAAACATGTCGCCTAGCGTGGGGTCAGCCGGCGAGGCACAGGGACCATGACACTCTTTCTCTTTCTCTCTCTCTCTTTTTTTTATTGAGCACATTAACCAATGCGTAGAGAGTATTGCATACATGTTTTGTAACAGCTGCAGGTGTTGCTTACATTCCATTAGCAGAACAGCGGTTAAAATGTCACACCACTATAGACACTGTGATGTGACTGCAGTTAACGCTCCAAACTTTACTTCCCTGCATACGACCCCAGGTATTTGCATTGGTATTTCCCGCCCACCCACATTACTCGCTAAAAACAGGTGCATGCACAACTGTGCTGAATACCCAGTGCTTACATAACTGAGCCTATAATTTGTCACCATGCACTATAATAAGTGTAAAAAAAATAAGTGGTCAAACTTTTTAAATGCATGAAACTAAGTACTGTTTTTGTGGTGTGCTCTGTACCAATTCAGAATTGTCAAGCAGGCCCCTCTAAATAAAAAATCTGTTGGCTGTGGAGGAAAGCACAATCTGGTGTGAATATTTGACCACATGGCTGATTAAAAATAGGCCACCCTAACATTAAAAACAGGCTGTTTATACTAAAATGTTAGATGTGATTTATTCAAGGCTATTCATCAGTAACAAGGGGAAACACAGGCTATCTGCTCTGCTGCCCAGATAAATTATGAAACAGCCGAGACCTTATGTTGACCAGTGACTTATATCTACTGAGCTACTTGTATACAGAACATATTGTGAATAATAAGACCTCAACTAAAGGTCTGACTCAGGAAGCGTGTGATAAAAAGTGCTACCGCAGCAGCTTGGCATCCGCTTGCTCAAAAGCTTCCTCTGCAACCCTTCGTTTACCTTTCCACTCATATTAAATCACTTCAAATGTAACACAAACACCACAACAACAGCAGCAGTGCATTCCTGGTAGGCTGTCCTTAGCTTTGTGCACCCAAACTAGAACACCATACACCAGGAGTGCACTGGTCTCAATGTATGATAGGATTGAATCTGTGTAATATAGTCCAGTGTTTAAGTAAAATTGTAGGAAAATTGGCCAAGAATTCAGTATATACAGATGATCCTTGGTGTTTGTTTTGATTACTTATTATTTAGAACTAATTGATATAAAACAGGATTTTAAAAGAATATTTTGTTCTGGCATATGTAAGTGTTCTCCTGGCAGAATTTTCTATATCAACTTAAAAAAAATATTGCCATGATAACCAAAGTAGTAAATTCACATGCACACATGTTGCTTTGTGGTATTAAAGTCACCTTCCTTTTATCTCACAAATTCTTAGAGTAGTCACAAAACAACTGCATGATCATCTGCAGAGAAATGGCTTATCTGAAGAGTTTCTGACAGGTTTCAGAGCTCGTCACAGAACAAAAACAGCACTAATGAAGGTTAGAAATGATCTTCTTATGGCCCCTGACAGTAGACTTATCTCTGTGCTTGTCCGTCTTAATCTCAGTGCAGCCTTCAGTACTGTTGACCACCTGTGATCAGTGCATGTTGTAGGTGTTAGGTCTAATTGTTGAATGTTGCCATTGTGTTTCTTAAATTTGTACAGTCTTAGTTCAAGCAGTATTATCAAAGCCATTCCTTTGATCCTGAGCACCTCTAACCACTTTGTGTTGGGGGAGGTTTTATTGTAGATACATCCTATCTGAAAGATCTGTTTCTTGTGTTGTAAGCTTCCTGCTTTTACGACCCTTTGGTCAGCAGGAGGTCTCACACACACACACACACACACACACACACACACACACACACACACACACATTCCTACTTACATATAAAGGTTCACACACATATACATACAATGCCTTAGAACCATGTGGGCGTTGCTTTGCTGTGTTTTGTGTGAACTGTCTCTCAATAAAAGGCAGCGAGAGGAGGCCGGATTTGGGGTCATTTCCATGCTGGACATAGATGAGGCCTCCCTTGCGCAAGTAATCGATCGATCGCTGACTGTCTTGTTTTCTTTCATGATGAATAAGTCTCTAGAATTAGCGGGGTTTGTGGGAACAGACCCAACAGTAGGTATTAAAGGTACTGCGCTGCAGTGGTTTGGATCATATCTATCTGATAGACTCCAATTTGTTCATGTAAATGGAGAGTTCCACAGGGTTCCATGCCAGGACCAATTCTCTTTACATTATACATGCTTGCCTTAGTATCATTAGAAGGCATGGCATACATTTTCACTTCTTTACAGATGATACCCAACTTTATCTATCCATGAAGCCAGTTATCTTAGTTATGCTGCAATAGGCCTAGGCTTCTGGGGGCTTCTCATGACGGACTGAGTGTTTCTTCCTTATTCACCGTTTTTCACTCACTATTTGTTCATTCACCACTCTGCATTTAATCATTGGTTATTATTAATTTCTGGCTCTCTTCCACAGCAGGTCTTTGTCCTGTCACCCCCCCTCCTCCACAAGCCTGGTCCTGCCAGAGGTTTCCGTCCTGTTTAAAGAGAGTATTTCTTTCCCACTATTGCCACAGCGCTTGCTCATATTGGATCATCTGATTGTTAGGGTTTTCTCTGTATTACTGGTGGGTCTTTACCTAACAATATAAAGCACCTTGAGGTAACTGATGCTGTGATTTGGTGCAAGAGAAATAAAATTGTATTATTAAATACTTTATTTATTAAATAATGAAATTGTAAAATGTAATTGAATTGAAATTAAAGTTTCCCTTCACCAACTAACCCATTAAAGCTTGCACCTGTAAGAGTGTATATATACCTAAAAAGAAACTCCTGAAATGTGTAGCCTGAGCATGTCAGGTACAAACAGTGTTCCTAGCTGTCCCTAATGGCTCTCCATAAAAAATTAAAATGAATATCTTACGTGGACCAACCCATAGTTACATTGCATTAAGTGGTCTCTACTGGTCTTAGGAGACATCATCAGTTATTTCACAAATTGCCTCAAAAATATGTTTGCCTTCAAGAAGGTCAGGGTCAGTGGATAGGTCAATAAAATGTTGATGTAGAGGAAGAAAAATGTTCATGTTGATCATTAGTTTTATGTCTTAATTATGACTTATGATTATTAGTCCACCACCTCTGAAAATGTTCTTCTGTATTGAAAGCATCCCTCTGAGGTTTTCAAATGATCTAATGATGATTTAATGCCTTCTGATTCTGGTGTTCAGTCAGGTCTGCTTTTGGCACAGATGATCATCACAGTAAAATATTTAAATGTTATATAACAGATGCTTTCCATCTCTACTGAAGACATTCTCACTGTTTTGGTTCTGGAACCAAACCTTTATCCCTTTTATATTTGCCATGACAGCCAGCTATATTTTTCCTAATGAGGCCTATAGGCTAAGCTTGACTGCCTTAGTGCTATTAGAAGAATTTCTCATTGCCCATTGCGGGTAAAACAGTGGTTTTGATTGAAAAAAAAAAACAGAAAATGTCACCCCTTTGATCAGGAATATCTTTTGGCAATGTCTTCTTCTGCTTATATCAGCACGGTTCCTTTTTTATCCATCCTGATCTGCTGTTACTCAGCTGTGTTCCTCGGCTGATAACCATTTAACGTCCTCACTCAGGACACAGAACTTAAACTTTGTGTCTGTCCCACACTCCTGCCTGAAGACCTTTGGAGACTGAGGACTTGAAGCCACCTTTACTTTTGAAATGCTCCACCTACACCTGTGAGATGAGTCTATGACAAACCTCCACCCAATGACATGCAGCCCACAAGTAACTTCCATGTGTCCCTGCACATGGTCATGCCAAACAGAGTAAAATAAAGTTAAACAGATTTCACAAGCCTTCAGATTCCAACAGAATTTTCTACAGTATAGTGTAAACAGTGAACGGAACACTCCTGGTAGCTCAGCAATATTTAAGCCACAGTGTAGCATGTTGTTGTAAACAAAAAGTGACACAAGTAGTCTATGATGCAACAATATTACCTTATAAACCATAAAGTGTAAAACTGAAAGTGAAAACCGTCAGTTTGACACTGCCCAGACTCACTATGGCAAAGCTTTGCACTAACCGACCTGCTGACTTGTTTTGGACCAATGCCAACATACACCAGTTCTCAAACATCAAGAAAGTAGCTAAAGCAAGCACAGGCCCACCGCTGGAACGAGACAATTTAACTACACCGCAAAAGCACTGAACACCAAAGTTCGGTGGGCTACTCATGCATGAGGGAAGCCTGCCCAGAGCCAAGTGCCGTTCCACCCACTTGACCTCCGTCAGACTCTCAGCCAGGTTCCCCATAGCACTCCTTTTATTGTGGTTACATAAATATGCATAGGTTCATTAACATATGACATATACATACACACAAAGAGTACCTTGCCTGTGCTTTTGTAACTATGTGTGTGTGTGTGTGTGTGTGTGTGTGTGTGTGTGTGAGAATGTGAACCTGTGAAGACTCCTCAAAGCTGGTGCCAGGAGTCTAGCGGTCCATCTAAACAAAAGGCTCTTATACTTAACCAGATACAGAGTGGGTGTCCTCCCATACCATAAATCAGTAAGAGCAAGATATAACCTCTCCTGACCTTAAGTTGTGTGTGCATGCCAGAGCACTCTGGAATGCACACAAAGTTTGCAGACTATTAAGGATCAAACCTCTACAACTAATTATAAAACTCTAAGCATATATACGTAGATATTTCTAAGCATAAATGACAATCACAAATCCAACAGTTCTCTTTTGATTTACGCTTTAGTTGACTTGAAAACTGCAAAAATAATATCAAAAGCACAAAATATTCCCCTTCCAAACTCTATTCAGAGGTTTAGTAAAAAACAGTAATAAACTAAACCAAAGTGTAGGTAAGGACTGGAAACATATTATGTACTTTGTTGGGTCTGTTCCCACAAACCCCGCTAATTCTAGAGACTTATTCATCATGAATGACAACAAGACAGTCAGCGATCGATCGATTACTTGCGCAAGGGAGGCCTCGTCTATGTCCAGCATGGAAGTGACCCCGATGAGGGCCTCCTCTCGCTGGCTTTTATTGACAAACTTCAAACAATAGTTTACA
The DNA here is from genome assembly GCF_001858045.2 of Oreochromis niloticus. NCBI lineage: Eukaryota > Metazoa > Chordata > Actinopteri > Cichliformes > Cichlidae > Oreochromis > Oreochromis niloticus. Next base: position 34,161,211 of record NC_031985.2, on the reverse strand, counting down.
AAACACCTCCCCTCGCAACCCCCTTTGGTTACAAAGACAAGGCACTGTATGTATATGCATGCAGGTGTGTGTGTGTGTGTGTGTCCTCCTGCTGACCAAAGGGTCGTAAACGCAGGAAGCTTACATCAAAGGAAGTAGATCTTCCAGATAGGATGTATCTGCTATAAAACCTCCCCCAACACAAAGTGGTTAGAGGTGCTCAGGATCAAAGGAATAGCTTTGATAATACTGCTTGAACTAAGACTGTACAAATTTAAGAAACACAATGGCAACATTCAACAATTAGACCTAACATTTCCCCCCTTTTTGTCATTGTATATACTTAAATTTCAACTTATGCACCCTTTGTTTGGACAGTGACAGTGTAGATTTCATTCATACACAACTCCTCTTCATTCACCTTCTATCGATGCAAAAGTTCACAGTTAATACATGTAAGCAGTTAACCTGCTTCTCATTGATCTCATACACAGTAAACTACATCCTATACGTAAGCAAATCAGTATCAACAGTCCAAAAACAGGAATTAATATTTTCAAAAGAAGATGCCACCAAGGACCAGACATTCACCAAGTTATCCAGCCTTGTGGTGCATCTACTCCTGTCGTGCAATTCATTATGTATTCCTGCAAGTAAACAACTGAATGTAACAGTCAAACAAGAAGAATCAACATTCTCAAAAATCATATGTCACTACAATACAACTGTATACAGACATAGACATTCAAACACATCAGTTGACTTTATTGTTTGTCCATGTGGCTCTCAGCTAACTTCAAAGCTGTAGCCTGGTCAACACCCTTCTTTATGACTCCTATCAACCCCCAAATCTTCTCACTGTAGGCATCCTGTGGGGGTTAGAGTCAACTGGTAAATTATCCGCATTTACAACTTCTCCTGTCATGTTGTCACCACAGGAAAACCTTTGTAAAGGAAATTGGATCAAGGTGTTTTGATCTTCTTGGCTCAAAACCTCAGCCAGCTTGATGTAGATGTAGATGATGTAGATGTAGACAAAGGGCTTCTCTGTTTGCATCCTTCTTGCAGAGGACACAAGAATAGGTGACGTTGCTCAGATTTCATGGTAAATCTCCAACTTGGACTAATCCATTGCCCTTCATACACATAGGCAACTGGCCTGTTTCCAGTTCATTTAGCTGTTCAATGTCCTGCAGCAAGTCAGATAGTTGGAGTCGGACTAGCAGGTCTGTCTTACCAGAGCAGTTCACCTTCCCAGCTACTGGTGAATCAACCGTCAGGTTCAGAAGTTGAAAAGTTGGCAGTGTTCCAAGTATGTTTACTCCTGGATGTGTTGCTACGGCAACCAAACAAACTGTCTCGCTCTCAGTGATGCTATATGGCCACAGTCCAGAAGAATGTGTAGACAGTGGCTTCACAAGCATAACCATTGGTCTCGTTCTTTATGTGAGCGGTTGTGTTCACAAACTGCCACCAATAGTTGGTTGAAAACCCCATGCAGGCACTGGGTGTGGTTTGCTCTGTCCCAGTGCGCTCCTGTCATCCCACTCTGGGTCCACAGGCAAAAGAAGGCGCACAGCACATTCCCAGCCATCTGATGAGTACCTGTGGCTCAGTTGGTTTCTTCACCGGATTGAGACGAGGGGCCCTGGAGGCTTTCCCCCCCCTTTGTACCCGGTCTTCCTGCCACTTACTCCGAGCTGGCCTGGATGTGTGTCACCTTCTTGCAGTGCGCTTGATGTATCCAAGTGTCCTTTCAGCAATCTTCACTGCTGTGGTCGTCGTCAGCAGCACCCGATATGGACCTTCCCACCGTGGACTGGACCAGCACTTCCTCTCCATGGCCTTGTCCACATCCAATCTCCAGACTTCAGACTCTGCTCCTGTGGAGAACAGAATCATCTGGCAGATCATTTGTTCTCAAGACTTTTTTACTTTTAAACACTTTAAGCATCTAACCTGCTAATATGCTCTCTCTTCTGCTCTCCTATCATCACTACAGAAGACTAGAACTCTAAATGCTCTAACATATATAATCTCAAAGAATCAGACCATTCTCTGTTGGAGTAATCCTCATGTACATTCATATACATCTTAACTAATTCTACACAGTCTAACCATGTCCTGCGTGTCTCTTCCAAAGTCTTCCTAAGTTTTAACTTTACTGTTCCATTAGGTCTCTCTACCAACCCTGCACTTTGTGGGTGATATAAACAATTATGTTGTTAATGTTATCCCTAGATGTTGTGCCATTAATCTAATCACTTTATTTACAAATTGTGGACCATTATCACTATAAATGGTCTCGGGAATCCCATGTTCCAAATATTTGCAGCATATCATACATGACCTGCAAAATTTTTTTTTAAGGGTATTTAATCTTAAAGTATAAACTACTCATTATCTCCCTCCTGTTGCGACATGGCAAAGCCCATGGCGCAAAATAGCAACAGTTTTATACCAATTCTAAGGCAGTATTGGTTTATCACACAGATAACAAACACCATCCTGCAAGCTCGCTCCTACTGTAAGTCACAACTGTTTCCCTGCAGTAGATGAGTGGCCCTGCATGTCTGCCAGTGCATCCCGCATAATAGCCAACGTCTGCTGGCGGTGCACTGCTAAAACGTTAACACCATGTTCTCCTAAAGTTGCCTCTTTCGCGATCTTATCTGCAAAAGCATTCTCTAATGCATCTGGATCTTTCCCTCACATGTGTGCTACACATTTACAAACGGCAATTCTACTGGGTAATAACACTGCCTCCAGCAGATTTTGCAAGAGTTTGGCATGTTCTACAGGTTCCCTGTAGAGGCTGTCACACCTCAGCTCACCCACTGTACCACGAAGAAATGTAATGTAGCAAATGCATACTGGCTATCAGTGTATATCGTCACATCTTATTTCTCTGCAGAATTAGACACTTCCGTTAAAGCTAGCATCTCTGCTACTCAAGCAAATATAAAACATGCTAGTTGTCCTGCATAAATAACTTTCTCACTATCTACTACAGTAAACCCGTTTTAGTTTGTCCCTCTACTGTTGTAGAACTCAACCACCAACAAACCAAACCTTTCCCTCACCAAGTGGCACATCTGTTAAGTCATCCCTCGGCTTATACTCCTCTCTACGCGCTGTCTACACTCATGAGAAGTGCCCTCTTCTTTCGTTGGCAAAAGGTTTGATGGATTCAGAATTGTGCATCACTTTATGGTTATATGTGGTTGTGAGAGTAACAGTAACATTAAAGACAAGTGTCTTGTAGGTGACAGAAATGTAATTTTAGTCTGCAGTAGTAGACATCTACCTCGTGTGAAACTAACAATGTCAAAAGGTGAAATAAACTATTTCCTGAAACATTGTACAGCTTAGGCTGCTGCACATACTGATCTCACGCATGGAGGTAAAGCACAAGCAACTAGAGCTAATCTTTTAGGATAGTAAGTTACTGGCTTCACTTGTGGAAAAAAAAAGTGCTGTTAGTTATTTCACAGTCACCTGGCATTTATGCTGTTCACAGAACCACAAGTCCATCGCTGGACCTCCTCTGCGCTGTCACTTATGGAGCCTGGCACGCTCCCTCAAATCCTCATGATTCAACGTTGCTGAAGATTTTAAAGGCAGAGCACGTCGTACACCTTAGTTGTCTTCCTCAACGTCAACGTCGAAACTCTTTCATTTTATTTTAAGATTTTGCTGTGCAGAGTCTCCTCATGACGATCTCCTGGAAGCTCAGTAGCACAGCTCTCTGTGCTGAAGGCGATCTCTGATCCTCCTGAAGACTCTCTCCAGGCCTCAGCTCCCATCTTGTGGACGATCCTCTCAGTCACTTCTCTCGTCATGGCATCTCACGACATCTGCAAATTAAAATGACACTCCTCTTGCCACATGGCTTCCGCCATGTGTCAACTCCCCAATGAGACATGTACAAGAATGTTGCACATTCTCCCTAAAACAATCTCCAGGGTTTGTCCCTTGGAGCAGCTTCACTCCAACCTGTAACCCTGTGTAAAACATTAGTCAGCAATTAAATGTTTAGCTTGTCTAACTCTCAGCTCCACCTGGAGCCTGTATCCTGGAAGACAAATCCGTTAAATCAAACTTCACATTTTCAACCGACTATAGATCAAAGGAATAATAAAGTATTCAGCATAAAAGACAAATATCATGTGTAGGTTTTCCCCAATCATTAAATCACTATTATTATCACAATTTGTCCCAAATCATGAATCATCCCAATTTATTCCACAATTTAATCGGTGACTTTCCTTAAGCAATGTCACTCCACTCATTTTATCACTATGAGCTCAGTAGTGGCCAGCTAATGAGCCCCATATTCAACTATTCTGTAACCACTGCACATTTGTTCAATTGTCACTTCTCTGTCTGTGCTGAATCCTTTACAAGCACTCTTAAAGAAAAACAAACATTAGCCAAACACAGTTCATCCTGGTTATCAGGTGTCGGCCATTCAGATTCCAGAGAAGCTGTGAGATGTCATAAAGTTAACACTCGCTGTAGAAAAAGTAACAATAGTTTCATCACAGTATGTCTCAAACTGTATTCACTTCTCCCCTGTAACATTCATATTTTCTCCACAACACAGTGTAATTTCATCATCAACACACAGCCTGTAACCACAGTTTTCTTCACACAAAATCTCAGTAATCCTGTGGTAGAAAAAACACATTAAGTTGTGTCCTGCTATAAATCACATGATCAAATCACATGATTAACCATCTGCTGTAAAAAGAAATGTTAATGTTAGCGCTGCGCAGGTGTATACACTCTTTCTCACAGTGATCTCTGTGAGCAACACAAAGTAGTTAATAACACACCCATGGTGAATTCACAGACACAGAAAATTTTAAACCAAAAGGTTAAATTTGCAGAGTTCACATAGTCATGTGACCCAAGTTTCCTCCTGTGGTCTCCTTCTGTTCCTGCAACAGAGACACACACAGAGATACATCCACACCTTTGTCAGGTGGGGGTTAACTTCACACAATGGTGTTAAGTCAGTCAGTCTTGTCAGCTTTTGTCAGTCAGTTAGTTAGTTCCCCATTTATTTTAAAATTCTCACTCATTCACACAGTCATCCATTCTTTCTTTTTGCTGATTGTGGAATTTTATCGTCGCATTTTCATTTTCACCCACAGCAAAATAACGTCATTTCAAAAGGAAAAAGAAAAACTCCAAATTGGATTCCCTCTCTGAATCCTTTTTGACAGGGACTTGTTTTCTGATTGTCCCAAATAAGTGGCTTTCTCCTGAGCTCGTTTTAATTTTTTGGAGAAACTCACTTTTGCAACAGTTTTCTCGACGATGAGTCGTATAGCTCTTTTATTCTAATCGTGGATATCTGCTCAAACAGAGATCATCAACCGAAACCTTCAGTGCACCATGAAAGTAACAAAATAAAAAAGAAAGGAAAGCAAAGGAAAGAAAGGCCTTGTTTAAGTCATGACACGTGTTCTTCATGCCAGGGGGATAAATCGTAACAACCCATTTGGCAGGCTCAACTTGGTAACAAAAGACAAATCAACAGCCAGTTTAACCTCAAACATTCATCCAATCAGTCACACACACAACATACAGCATAACCCTGTTGTCTCATCACATAATAAGTTTCTTCTCATGTAACCAAAAAAATGTTTGCCGTGGTAAAACTTCTTCATACACCAGAAACTCACAATCAGCTCACTCAGTTAAAACCCCTCATCAGCATTCTGTTTTCCTCTATGATGCAGTCATCTCTCCTCCTATAATATTCAGTCCACTAGTCTATGTATCACTTTCATCTTACTAGTGACTTGGACAAGATGACAAACAGAATCTCATGCTTAAGATGCTGTCTGGTCTTCATGAGTATCATTTATTGTGTATATGCATGTAGGGTTAGTATGGTTGATGTATTTTCTGTATGTTTTTGTGTTCCTCTCATCACATTTCATTAATCTCATCACTGCTTAAAACCACACACATCTCTCTCTCTCTCTCTCTCTCTTTTAAACTATCCTTCTCTCATAAACAGAAAGTAGCATTATAGCTGTTTCAGGCTGAGAAACACCAAACACTCTTCGTGCTATCATTCACCACACAAATTATGTTATTTCTTTGTCCGCTGGGCAGGTGACCTGCAGAATCACGTCTGCCCCAGCTGGATGCCTTTTCACACACACCGTGACGTCAGACACACTCACACTCGCTTCTGCTTAGAGCACAATTTCACTTCATTCATCAACGATCCACACACCACGTGCTGCCCAATAAAACTTTGCAGTGTATTTCATCCTCTTTCAAGGCAGACTTAAACACCATATGGTTTTTTTTCTGTTGTATCAGGGATGGATATGTGGTTGCAACGTTTATGTTCACTTTCTTTCCTTTCTGTCTCCTCTCCTGCCTAGTCTGTTTTGGACTCAACGCTGCTCCTAATGCCTCTCCATACTCAGCCTTTAGTCTCTCCTCCACCTCTGCCTCTTACGCTCTTCTCTGGCTCTTTTTTTTCTGCTAACATTCTTGCTCTTTCTAATGCTTTTCCACGGTGTTGTTCCACAACTTAGCGACTGCTAACTGCAATTCCTTCCTCTGCTTAGCTGTCCCTGTTTTACCTGCTGCACTTAGAGTTATTCTTTCTACAAGCATTTTACACTGAACTTCCACTAATATCCCTTCAAATACACCAACAACCTACATACTGCATGCTGCCCGGTGAATATTTCTCCATAAATTTTACATCCCCTTCTAAGGCAGACTTACACATTTTATTCTCACACAAGACAACAATCAGCCACACTCACGCAGACCACGTCTGGCCCGCACACACACAACATAGGCCTATCGCTTGCGTCTACACGCACAGCTAGCGCGCTCTGTTGAAAACTCTCAAACGCCCCATATGGCGGAGAATTCAACCGTCGGACACTCTCCAAACGCCCCAAATGGCGGAGATTCCAACCTTCGGACACTCTCCAAACGCCCCAAATGGCGGAGATTCCGAACACTCCTCACGGCGGAGCTACCGAACCTAGGTTATCTCCACGCCCCACACGGCGGAGAAGCCTGCGTCTCTCTCACGCGGCTAGCGCGCTCCCGTACCTGCGATCAACGCAGGGTCACGTAGCCGCTCTCTAAGGCCTTCTGTACTTACTGTTCGTGTTGTTTCCGTTCATGGGAAGAGTCTCTGTATCCCGTCAATCGCCATCCATCCCGAGGGGAGTTCAGACGCAAACTTCCCGGCCTGGTGACAAGCATCAAGGCACCAGGGCTTTCCGTCAATCATCCCAGACGTTGCGGTGGCGTCCTCTCCCTCTCCTCGCGATGGAGGCAATGTGTTGGGCTCCGGCTCGAAGGACCAAATAAATGTTGGGTCTGTTCCCACAAACCCCGCTAATTCTAGAGACTTATTCATCATGAATGAAAACAAGACAGTCAGCGATCGATCGATTACTTGCGCAAGGGAGGCCTCGTCTATGTCCAGCATGGAAGTGACCCCGATGAGGGCCTCCTCTCGCTGGCTTTTATTGACAAACTTCAAACAATAGTTTACAAAACACCTCCCCTCGCAACCCCTTTGGTTACAAAGACAAGGCACTGTATGTATATGCATGCAGGTGTGTGTGTGTGTGTGTGTCCTCCTGCTGACCAAAGGGTCGTAAACGCAGGAAGCTTACATCAAAGGAAGTAGATCTTCCAGATAGGATGTATCTGCTATAAAACCTCCCCCAACACAAAGTGGTTAGAGGTGCTCAGGATCAAAGGAATAGCTTTGATAATACTGCTTGAACTAAGACTGTACAAATTTAAGAAACACAATGGCAACATTCAACAATTAGACCTAACATACTTATATGTAAAACCTTAGAATTAAGAGAAGGTGTAGTCAAGCACCAACTCAAGGTGTTCATGCATATTCAAAGATGTCTTGATGCATTCTCAATCATCCAGGAAAGTAAATCTCCAAAAGTTGAATCTGTTCATCTGGACGTAGCGTTTTGTGGGAGAAACGTTTCGTCAGTGATTGCAGCCATTCCCCTCTCTGTGAATGGTACTCATGGCCATTGATCAGTGTTCTTTGATCAGTGGGTTTTGGTCAGTGATTGTTGATCAATGGTCATGGGAATTTGCATAATTATGATTAAGGAACTGACCTCACAGCCCATTGTTCCTTCAGTGGGCTAGTTTCAGTCATTATGCAAATGTACTGTTTACAAGGTTTGGGGAAAACCTGCAGTCAGCTGAGACTGAAGAAGTCACTTGGATGAGTGACGAAACGTTTCTCCCACAAAACGCTACGTCCAGATGAACAGATTCAACTTTTGGAGATATTCAAAGATGGTTTTACCCACTCTTTGAAAATCAAATATCATGCACAAAAATGCTGCAGAGTCACAGAAACTGTTTTCAAAAATCGGCCCTTAGAATCCATCTACTTTACTGAGTTGAATAGTTTGTCTAAAAACAATACCCAAGTCCAGCGAGTACCGTAGGAAGACAAACAATTAGCTAGTCAACACCATGTTTGGGACCAACAGTGTCATCAAGTTGTTTACAAGCTTTAGTCACTGGTTAGGGGAAATCACATACTCTTCCCCACAGAAATTAAGGCAGAGACAATGTCTGGGAATGACTGGGAATACTCTGTAATAAGTAGACAATTTTCTCTGATAGAAGAAAAGTTCAAATTAAAATCAATTCATGTTTAATCCCGACATGAGACTGCAACAGGCCGGAAGAAAGAAACTGATGTAAATCCTAAAAATAGGTACTTTGGGCCATGTAAGAAGAATAACTCTGTGCTTCTCTGCAGATGTAACAGATTGCTATTTCTGCTGGTGGGTGTTTGCCTAATCATGATCACCAGCTGGGGCTCTGAGCTTACCGCCTTTATAGTTTCCAAGCTACAATACAGGTGACACAGCTGACATGAAATATAGCAGAATTACTGTGAGCAAATTAACTGGTTATATAACATGTAATATAAGCACTTTATTGGCGAGCTGTTAACATGAACATGGAGGAAGTTATTAGACTTGAAGGGCATGTGGACCACTATATCACTCACACCAATATATCAATCTCTCCCAATAGTATAAAAAATTGCATTGAATTATTACAGCCTAGCAAATGAAGCAGCTCCCCCGTCCTCCCTTCTCCTACTCTCGTCTTAAAATAAATATCTCCCAGACACAAGTTAAAAGCCTTGAGGCCACAAAATCAATTTTTCATAGGCAGGGGGTAATAAAAAGTCTTGATCCTGCTTTTCCTGTCTTTGGAGCAGCCAGTAGTCCAGCAGTGAGCAGCAACATGGCTCGCTACCATCTGAAGCTACAGCCAAGTGGATATGGGCCAGTGCACAAATCTAACAGGTATAGGGAAGAGTTGGCTGCACTTCGCCCTGCAGTTGGTTGATAATTTTTCAAAATAAAAGGCTGAGTGACCATCACAGAGTGTACATGGCTATTTATCCACCGACTCCCAAACTATAGCCCTGTCACTTTGGAATGGTCCTGCAGAGAATCAAAGACCAGAGGATAAAAGTACCTTTCACAGTCTGGGTCATTGCATTACTACTCAGCCTTTCTAGCTGCAAGGGCTTAGGACTAATTTACCTGAGCTCAAATCAATAACAGGACCAACAGTCCATTCCACTTTCAGACCAAAAGATGTGAAGACAAGCAGGTACTATCTTGTATGCTGTATATATTGGGATCATTTTCTTGATGTTGCTACAAGGGTGGTACAACACCAGGTAATGCGAGTGTTTTTTCTAACTCATTTGTGTGGTTCTACTTAACACTGTTGGTAAATCTCCATGCTGGCTTTATTGGCAATCCACAATGCTCCTGTGAGCAGGTTTTCAGAGTTTGTCTCAGAGACTTATGGACTGTGATGTGCTGAATTAAAATAGCAAGTTGTGGTTTCCAAGCTATTATATTATTCACATTTTACACCTATGTATACACTTTAGATTTTTTAATCATAGTTTGTGTTCTATTTTTTAAACAATTTATAAAGCAGAAAAGTTCTATATAGAAAAACTTAATATTAAACATTATTTTGGAAATCATAGTGGGATTATGCACAATAACATAACTGTAGTGAACTGATTTTGAGAGCAGCCTTCAGAGCCATGTGTCTGTTTTTAGCTTTGTGGCCTCTAAATGCTAGCTTCAGCTTGTAGACCTCTAGGGCTGCAAGAAAGTTCTACAAACGCTTCCAGTACACCTGTTGGTCTTTCCTCCTGAACTACAGTGAAAAAAGGGAGAAGTTTTCATGTACAGTACTTGGTAACTAAATGACAGGATTATGGTCTGACACACTTCAGGAACTGAATCCTCCGTGTACATCAAAAAAGAAAAGGAAAAAAAACCCCAAACAACCTATAGGCTAAAACAGCATGTCAGCTATCACCATTGGGTCTTAAGGCAGCATTTTTTTTTCCAGGTGCATCTAAAGCTCCATCTCACAGAGTGACCCTGCCTCAAAATCTGATTTTAATCTGGGTATTATTTCAGCTGATATTACGTCTACTTCAGTAGTTTTCACCTGTTTTGTTCTGTTGGTTTACAGAGCATAAAAGCCTGTCTGATTTTTTCCCCACCCAATGGAAAGGATCACAGGCAGTTCAGCAGTTAGATAAATTACTTATCTTGACGTGAATTCCTGTTTTAAATCTGATTGTACAAATCGTATATCAAGCTTTTGCATGTTGCTTGCTGAAAGCTATATGCACTAAATATTGGAATGAGTGTCCCCTCTCTGCCACTGGATACTTGTAAAAACATGAATTCTTGAACTTGGAAAACTAAAATCAATAAAAATACAGAGAAAATCTCATCAGTTTTAGCCTTTGTTAGTTTTGTTAAATTTATATCACAACTTGCATGATGGACATGTTCGCTGAGACTTTTGATGTCTATAAAGTTTTGAGTCACTGCTTTCAATAAAGTTCTTCAGTGCATTTTCATTGCCATACCTCTACTTCTTCTTCTTTTTCTGACAGGCCCCTTTAAGTATCGCCACAGCTGATCATCCATCTACCTAGCATCCTCCTCTGTCACATCAAGCCCCTACACGTCCTCATTCACTACATCCATTCACCTTCTAAGTGGTCTTCCTCTTTTCCTCCCTCCTGGCAGCTTCATAGTCACCATTTTTTCACCTCTGCACACAAATCATCTCAACTTTTCCTGAAAACTGCTCAACCTGAGCTGCCCACCTGATATACTTGTTTCTAATCCTGGTCATTCCGAGTGAAAATCATACCTTCTTTAAATCTGTACCTCCAGCTCTTCCTATCTTAAAAGTCATAATGTAGATGAATGACAGTTTCAAGAAAAAAGGTGTCAGAACATTTTCAGTACACATCTTTCTACAAGACTCTAAAATGCTGCTGAAGGCGATAATCATTTGCTCTCCAAAAGACAATCCCTCATTTAGTGTTTTGCTGATGGCAGTGGTTTAAATCTCACTTGTCAACACTGTCAAGATCTGATTACTGTGAGAGCACTATCATCCTCCAATGGTTCATTCCAAACTGGGTAGAAATGTTGCTTTATAGGACAAACCTCATAACTCCTGGCCTAATTTCCAGTGACCCTTGCCATCAAATGGCACAAGTGGACCAAAACCATACCACAAAAATGCTTCTCAAAAACAGAGGAACAATTTGGTGAAACTCTTAGAGTTAAGAGTTGTTGTTTCTGACTTAAACTGACTTAAATCTGAAAAGTGAGATTGGATCAAATCATCAAGACCAAAAACACAAGAAACAGAATGCATTCATAAAGAATGATCATTTATTTGTATGTAATATTTCAAAAAATATTTCAAACAAGAAGCCGGTGATATCTGCTAAGCACACATTAATTAAAACAAACCCAAGAGGCAAAGTCAGAGATCACCTGCAGAATGGCACTGCTGGAGCTGGAAAATGAGAATCAGCAGCTGACTTTGCCACCGGCTTTTCATCTGTGGCTTGAACCCAAGCTGTCCAGGTACAACACACTCTCACTTCATCACATCGCCACCCTGCTGCCACAAAGCAGCATGCTAGATATTGACAGAGAGAGCAGCTACTTCCACATCATATTAATACACAATATATACAACCGCAGAGAGCGGACAGTGCTCGGGCAGCCTTTGGCAAGGTGTTAGTGCTTAAATATCTCACCACAAGTGAGTCAGAATTTAATCTGTCGCTTTTTAGCATAATAATGGAGAGCAAGGGCCAAGCTGGAATAAAGCTGCTTGGAAGCCAAAAATGCACTTAAAGGGAAGACCGAGGAAAAATATCCCCCTGAAATGTATGTTTAATATTGTGCTGATACAGCTCGCCCCGCAAACTTTGGAGGCTATGCTTTAAAAAAAAGAAAAGAAAGTCATATTCAAAACTGCAGTAGGAGCTGGAATTATGAGAATTATTATTTAATATTTTGTATAATATAAAACTGTTTTTATATTTTTAAACTTGGACACCTGGACCTGGACCTGGACCAACCCTGACTCATACTGAGCTATCCCTTGACCAGCTGTTCTCTCCTGTTTGACTAAATGGCCATTATAGCTTCAGATTTCATTTCACTTTTTAATCTCAAATAACAGTTTTCACTTACCTGAATATGTTTCTTACTCAGAATTCAGATTTAATCGAAAATTGAAGTTTATTTTCATTTACACTAGCTCATGACTTTGACTTTTAAATCTGGTATTTCTAATATTTATCTTATAATTTCATCAGCTGGAATTCCTAAAAGTGAATTCTGCCTTTTATAATAAATATATATGTAAACATTATGACTTTATTTTGTTTGTTTTCTTCATGGCTTATCTCCTCATTTTTGCATCCTTTTATTGGGTTAAACGTGTTTCTTGAAGAAACTGGCTCCGCGCAATTAAAACCAAGCGCTTGGCTTCGTGTGGCTCTCCGACCGTGAGCTCCCCTTCCTCGCCACATGGAGGCGCCGCAGACCCGCATTCCTGCGTCCCGCTTGCTCACAGTGCACACAGAAAAAAAAGAAAAAGTAGCGGAGCCGTTACAGGAAAGGGGGGCTCTTTTGAACGCTTTAGCTTGAAATCAGATGCTCCCTGTGCGGGATGTGGAGGGATCAGTGCAGGCGGCGATGAATGGAGCTGAGCGCGCAACTTCTCTCCAGTCCTGCCGCTGTTGTTGCTCCTGCTGCTGGAGTTTCCTCTAGGATTTGCTTCTTGTGACGAGCTGGACTTTACTTCTTCTGCCAACATGTATTCAGCATCATTGCTACTGATGCTGGCCATCAGGATCTACGCAGATAGCATGGAGGGACCAACAGGTAAAAGAAGAGAAAAGAGAAATACTTAGTTTGGGTATGGAGAGGCATAGTCCAAAAGCAAGAGTTACAGTCTTAAAGTTGACTGTGAGGGGTTAAAACCGCCATGTCCCTGCAATTTACAGATTTATGCTGAAGTCAAATTGTCTTCTGCTCCGATTGTGGTTCCCTAACTTGAAAAAAAGTTGCCTCTGAGTGCGCGTTCAACTGTTTAAATGCGCTCCTGGCTCGCTTTCGGTGCTGTGAACTTTCTCCTTTGTGCAAACAGTGGCACGTTAATATTTCACTGGACATTAAACGTGACATTGCCTGCATCATTTTATGACAGTGCTCAGTGGTGTGTGTAGCCTATGTGTGTTTGTGTCGGGGGGGGTGTTTCAGAGGATGTTCCCGGTTTTCAATATCAGATATAAAAAGTCAAAAAGCTCGAAAACGAAAGAGGATTCAGCATTGTCTGCCTGCGTTCACTCCTCTCAGCATCTTTTTTTCTAAACCAATATGTCATCTCACAGAAAGTAAATCTCCTCTCAGTAATAAGTCATCCCTCATTGGATCTTCTATTGCAGATGTATAACTTGCTTGTGTGTTAATAGCTCTGATGGAACATCTTGCATGATTATGTTGCGGATGCATCGGATGATTTGTTCACTTTGTAACACAGTCAGCCCTCAGAGCTGTTTTGGAGTGTGTTGCCTGCTGCTACAAAGCAGCAACCATGGAGATGAATTAGTAATGTCAGTGTTTGTGCTCGGAATAACCGCACTGACAGCTGGTCCAGATATTCTCTGTGTGGATCAGTCAAACTCTTGATAGACAGTTTTGAAGTGTTCTCAGAGAGGAAAACTGATTTTGAAGCTATATTACCTGAAAACCACAGAGCCTGTCTGAGCTGGGAGTTCAAATCCTTTTCATTTTGCCTGTGGCTAGTTTAACATTTAAATGGCTGAAGTAGTGTGTGAAGACTCCGAAAGGCCGTGGGACGTTATCTTCTAAAGAATTTTGTGGAATACGATTAGAAAGAGGAAAAAAAAAAAACAGCCCCCAGTCACACCCTTATCAAGTTTGTCTCATGAGAAAGTGCAAGTTGACTTTTCTCAAATGCTTTTCAGCTTGTGTGAATGTTGGCAGTGCGATATAAATACTTTGGTACGTAGGTATCAGTTACACGATCACCAGAGCCAGTTGCTGAACAGCCGTGCACCGAGCCACTCCCTGCTCTCTAGGATCAAGTGGATTCTGTGGGAAAGATTTATTGTAACAAGCCACCTGTCTTCTGATCTCGCATGAAATAACAGACAAAATGTTTCAACACCACTGAATCACATTCTTTTTTATTTATATCACCAAGAATAGACGAACTGAAGGCTGTTGTCACACAGTAGGAGTGAAAAAGTATGTAAAGTCACATTTAAATCATATTCTGCTAAGTGCATTTTCACCTGCTGCGCCTCTTTTAAGTATATCCGTCAAAGAACACTGTCATTGCAAAACTGCAATGCAGTATAGATGAATTTGTGAATTTTTATGGTGTGACTTCGTCATAAAATTGCAAAAAATGTCCAACGTGATTTTCTAAAGCTCAAGACATTTTCTTCAAATGTCAGTTCAGTTCCAAACCCCAAAGATAATTGGACCCATATATCGAACAATATCAGTTATTTGCCGATCTATCGGCTTTAATAACAGTTGATAAATGAAAAATGTAAGTGATACGTTATGAGTAGTGGTTTGTCCACCAGAGGGCACTGTGCCGATTCTCTGTCGACAACGTTCGTATTTTGAATGCTATCACCAAATGTCAATAAATCTTTTAAAAAAAATCCAACGTTTTGTATATCTATATATGGATATATATCAGAAAGAGTACCTACTTCTTGCTGCTGTGCAGATTGTTTGCAAATCCTTGATGTCCCTGTTTCAGTCATTCTCATGCACTCTTCTTCTGATTGGGTGCTGGAATTTTAAATCTTATCATTATTTGCCAACATCTTTTTCCATGTATTTATAACCTCGTTAAAGCATTTTTACATCATCGTAGTCAAAGCATTTTGCACTAATGCATCATAACTTGAGATACTGCTCATGTTGTTTCACGCTGTGGTTTCACTGCTAAAGACAACTCAGCACCCATGATAGTCACCGATTAGTTATCTTTGGATCAGATAATCAAATGATTGTTGCAAATTTTGCTGTTTTTTTCTATTGATACAAAAATCACGGTAGCAGTAACCATAGCATGTTGAATAGCATCAGAAATAAAGACCTCTACATGTTGTTTAAAGTTGTCAGCAATATTATTAGAAAACACTGCATACATTTTCATTGCAGTGCAGATGAGACACAACTTTATGTATCCATGAAGCCAGATAACTGCACCAATTAGTTAAACTGCAGAAAAGTAATAAAGACATAAAGACCTGGATGACCTCTACTTTTCCAATTCTAGATTCACACTAAACTAAGGTTACTCTACTGCTGGCCTCCAGTAACACTGTGAAGAATTCAGAAGTCATTTTTGTCCAGGATATGTCCTTCAATGTGCTCATTAAACAAATATGTTGGACTGTTTTCATTCATTCGTGCAATAACTCAAAAATTAGCAACATCCCGTGTCAGAGTGATGCTGAAAAGTTAGACTGGGACTGGCTTGAGAGACCATTTTTTTTCCCATATTAGCTTCTTCTCCTCATTGGCTTTAAAATCTTTATCCTTAAGTAGAAAATCTTGAATAATCAGGCTCTGTCATAACTTAACGACTTCATAGTATCTAATCATCCTGAAAGAGGGCTTCAGTCAGACTGCAGGCTTATTTTTGGTTCCTAGAATTTTCAAAAGTAGAACAGGTGTCAGGGCCCTCTACTCTGGAAACAGCTCCAAGTTTGTATTCAGGAGACAGACTCTGTCTCTGCTTTCAAGATGGGGCTTAAAACTTTCCTTTTGATAAAGCGTATAGTTAGGGCTGGATCAGGTGACCCTGACCTTAGTTATGCTGCAATAGGCTTAGGGTGTAGGGGGACTTGCCATGATACACTGAGCATTCATTTTTTCCCTGATCTCTTTTTACTCTCTGTGTGTTTATACACCACTACTGCATTTAATCATTAGGAATTCTTAAATGCAGACTCTCTCTTCCACAGTTTGCCTTTTGTCCCGTCTTTCTTTGCTCTCTTCTCTTTCCCTTCATTCCCAACTAGTCGTGGCAGATTTCTTCCTGTTAAAAGGGAGTTGTTCCTCCAACTGTCACCGAGTGATTGCTCATAGTGGGTCATGTTATTGTTGAATTTTCTTTCTAATATTGTAAAGTATATTGAGGTAGAAAGCTGAATTGAACTGAATGAAATGCAAGCAGAAGTGAAGTGAACTTGGTAACATGCCTTTTCATTTTGAAATGTATTTTGGAGTATTTTATGCTTAAGACTTGAGGGGAGTGAAAGACTGTGAATTAATTCCCCAGCTGGATTCAAGTTAAGAGCCGTTATAGTTTGGGGTCAGCAACTTAATCTCTCAGTGACAACAGTGACCTAAAGATTAGGTGTCTACGCGACAGGCTGCCTATGTGTTGCTAAGACACTAATGCTTTAACGTTTGGAAATAGGACTGTAATACATCATCACGGTTACCACTTGTGGGTACACATTGAGATTTACATATAAATCAGATCGTTTCTATTTATGCCCCCTTGATATTCACAACTAGGCTTTGCAATCTACAGTAGATTCACATGAGGAAAAATGATTCGAGAAAATCCTTTAAGGTGGAAGGAAAATGATTCGAGTTGTGTTTTACAGAGTTCGTTTGTTATTCATCTGACCAAGCTGTCACTGCAGACTTTTGGCAATTGTAGTTATGTGATGCTAAGAACACTTTTGGTTGGTACTTAAGGTTCCCCACACAGCTCTTGGAATAAATCATCAAAGACCGAGCCTGGCAGTTTGTTGTCGGATTTGCAGGTACTGAAGTTTTAACATATCCCTTTTGCTGCCTTTTGAGGCTGCCAAGAAGTTGTGTCATGCAGCTTTAATGTTGATCGGAGCAAAAACACAAGAAGGTGCAGTGGCAGCCCCACTTTATAATTCTGCCGAGTGTGGCTGTGTTTGCGCCTCAGCTCCAAAGTCTGGCCTAGAAAACATGTGATCGCTGAGGTGACACCTGGCGTGTTGTTTAAAGGTGCCCGGCCCCCTGTTAGCGGGGGCTCTGAGGAGTAAAAGCAAGAATGTAATTTAATCTTGAAACGAAACCACGTGAGTGAGCTCCGACACTAAGCAGCGTTGACATGCGGCTCCAAGGATTCTGATATTGGAGGAAGTAAGCTGGAAAAGATCGCAACGGAAATGAGCGCTGACACAAGAAGGTGCGCTTTCATGGTCTGTTGGAAGGATGTAAAGAGGGGAGTTCTTGGTGTGTAGTGGCATGGATCCAGCTCAGTGCTAAAATAGTCCAACACACACACAGCTCTCTTGGGGCAAACCTGTAAATGGAGAAAATGGCGTGTGTGTTCACACAAAAAGCAATAATGAGATGTATTTTTTTTCTGGGGGAAATAACAAAAGATTTTTTAATATAAAAATTGTGAATTGCATAATAGCTGCATGTTTTTAAAGAAAATGAGTACAGCATAATTGCAGCTCGCAATAATGAGATGACAAAAGAGCAAGTGCTGTTTCAAACTGAAGAAGAAAAACCCAATGAATGTAGGGTATAGATTTAGTATAACCCATCCGCATATTCTACTAGACATTTAGAAGCCCTGAAAGAGCAAAAATTTCAGTTATGGCCATTAGATAGTTTGGCTTTAATTATGTGTTTGGCTGAATAAAATGGATACAATGGCAAAAGAGATCAATTTGAAATGATAAAGCACAGCCGATGTTTCACTCTTAACCTTTCTGATGAGCACTATAGCATTAAGTGGGATAAATATTACAGAACACACAAGGGCTTCTTTTCCATTCAAATGGATAGGTCAAGCATCAAATGCGTAGACATATTCAGACAGTCAGTAGCAGGCTGACAGACAAATGAGTGCTAGCTAAGGAGCCCTGAATGAGGTGGAAGTCAGTGCAATCCTCCACTTTGATGGCTTTTGAGAAATTTTAATTGCCTTGGCTGTTAGTTGTCACTCATTCTGTTCATCTCTCAGACTTTCATTGGCAGCGTGGCGAAAGCAAACTTGTAAAGGTGTTTCACCAAATTAAAATTTTACTTTTAATCATTACAGTGTGAAGACTTCATGGGCTTTTTGGAAGTTCTCAGACCTGCGAATGGCAGACAGAGTTCGCAAACTTCAGTGGTTTTTATACATATATAACTGCAGCATGATTACTTCAGTTTATCTCAAAATGATTTCCTCTTATCATGAAGGGGGAAGTCAGGCCTGCCGCTGTGGTACTGAAGGCAATTTTCTCTATGGAATTGGAGTTGATGAAATGCAGTTTCGCCGTCAACAGACTTCATTGTGCCCGTCTCGGTTGAACTCCGGGTTCTTGTGCTCCATCTATCTCTCAGTATGATGTATCTTCAGTAGTCATCAGTTGTATACAGTATTTTAGTCTTTTGCCACTTTGCTTTCTGTTTTAACACCGGACTACTCTTGGTGAATGTTTGAACTGTAAAGACATGAACTAAGTTGGATAAAGTGTTCACATCACCCTCCAAGTTGAAACTCCATTAAAATTGCTATTAGTTGGCAGAATTGCTGCAGACTCACTATGCAGATGAATCTAAATCCAATGTTGATTCCTATGCAATGAATTTAGCATTATTAAAACAAATTTCATATTTCTCAGCCCAGTTGTTTAGCAATTTTTTAAATAATGAGTTTTTTCTACTGTCCTAAATTTTGTATTTTTAAAAGTTTTTTTTTATAAATGTTTTCACTCTCTAGCAGAAATGCATGAAAAATGGATGTACTTTTCAAGTTTGGAAAAATTATTCTGGAATTATTCTGGAATTAAACTTTCCTGCTGTACTTTTGGTTTAAATTGCTGCTTTCTGGTCACGCAAAGTTCCTTTTGGAAATGATGGTCATCATTAGACTCAGAGAAAAGGATTATCCAGGGTTAGTGCACTGGGTTTGTAGCTATCAATCACAAGTCAAGCTTGACAATCAGTGTGGAGTGTCCATACTGTGTGGTAGTCAGTCACCTGTGCTCATCATGTCCACTTTTAGGACACCCAGATTGCAGTGGTGAAAATGCTAGTTTAAGCTTTCATAATAGAACTTCACAATTATGTGACATCATGCTGGCAATAGTTGCCTTTTTATACTGTCTGTGGTTTGAACACAGAACACCATCTTTTTTATTTTAATTAGTTTTGGTGCTTAAACCAAACCAAAGAGTTAAAAACAAAACACAATGACTGAATACAAAGTGTAAAAAATAATGTGTAATCACAGGGTCATGTAACACTTTTCATAAACATGATTGACGTAAGTATGTAACTGCCCACAGTTCAAGATGACTTATTTTACAAAGAAATAATTATTTATAAAACAAAAGAGAAATTAAAAAAGACGAAAGTAAAGCCAACTAAAATATAAATGTTAGAGAATCAAGGTTAAATCAATGATGTCAACAGTGGAAAAAGTTTGTAACTCATGTTAATGAGTGCAAACTCATGGTAAATAAATACGCAATACAAACAGTTATCTGGCAGCAGCATGTTTGAATTTTTGTGGATGTTGTTTGGGTCAGGTTTCATTTACCTTCATGTTAGGTTAGCACAGCTGTGACTCCATGAAGCAGTGAGTTGACAGATAGATGATCTCCACTTACACATACCTTACTTTACAGTGATCATCTCACACATACCTTATTTTACATTACATATAAATAGCCTCAAAATTAGATTAAAATATTTCAAGAAATTTGAAATAATTGTATTTATGACAATATGACAATATTGAAAAATAAGGGGATGCCATTTTATCAATGATTGCACCTTGCAGGCAGCAGTATGTATTTATTAGTGCAAGCAAAATGAAGTGTCTTTTCATTTCTTCTTTTCCAATGAACTACTGTCAGTGATGACAGACTACCTAATTCAAAGTGTGAATCTATTGCATCAAAGTGCCAGCAGCAGCAGCATTATAGTGCAATAGTAGTGACTCCGCAATATATCCAGTGACACCCCATAAATCAAATGTAAGCACCAAGGTATCCTAGAAATCTTAAGTAAAAGTAAAATAGAATTCCCTAAAAGTTTAAAAATAACAACAACAACAACAACAATAATGATAATAATAATAATAATAATAATAATTATAGTCTGGGCTTGTCTTGTTGTTGTGTGCGCTAAGTCCTAGTGTAAGTCCTATATCTGTGTTGTGGACATGTGATGTGGCTGAGCTGTAATTTACATTTAATTTACTAAAACAGAAATCTGTGAATCTTGATTGTGATCTGTTGATCTCTGTCACCAATAATGTGGATCTTTACAGTTTTCTCATGCAAGTCAAAGGTAATCTAAAGCCATCTAATTTGTGAGATCAGTAATTGTGCATACATCTAATGACCAGCATTTGGATTTCACTTAATGGAATGCTAAAAACGTTAACCCTATAAAACCCAACCCTTAAAAATAATAGCCAGAAAATTCTGATTTTTTTGGAACTGAGATGTTTATTAACCCTTATAACAAAATCCACACTTTTTTGCTATATCATGTTGTGTATGATATATTTTTTATTATATATTTATTAAATATTTTTTGTATCACATTTGATACATTTGGAACTTTTTGTTAACAACAGTGTCAATTTTAGACAAAAAAAGAGTTTTGTCCATGACATTTTGCCATTATGGCAAATATTGATCATGTTGATGAGATAAAGGTCTCAGAAACTCATGTATCAAATATGATACAAAGGGCATTACAGGGTTAAGTAGGCTTGAGTTTTTACTGAAGATACACACTTGAAATTCTTAATGTAAATCTCCAAAAAATGAGCAGAAAAATGCTAGAATTATGTTTGCCTTTATTTATTACAGAGGACTACCAGTGCGGTCTCATACCAAAAATGAACCCTAGCTTTTTTAAAAAATGTAATCAAGCAGGGTTGTTTTATGTCAATGTAATGGGCAATTGCTTTTGCTAGTAACTAATCTGTACAGTAACCTGGTAGATTTTCAAACACACTTTTAAGTACATTTCACAACACAGGGTATCGTTTTTGTTAAATATGGTTCATTGGTGGTTGTGGTATGTAGACCATGGAAATATTATTGGCTTTTGCAGAAACCTCAAGACAACAACCTACAATAAGCTGGCTCATGCCGGTAACTCCAGCACATTATTATTGAAGCTGATACTGCTACCAACCGCCCTTGGACTGGACCTGTGAGGCTTCATTGCGGAGAGATACGAGGCCAACTTCGACTCTCCAGGTGTTACAATTGTGTTGAGTTTTTTCCCCATCTACAACAAATCATTATTGAGCAGATGGAGGAATGCCAGCAGGCACCATGCTGTCTGTCAAGTTGATCTCTAAACATGTTTAGACGCTAAAGTTAATTTGCTTACTTTTCTACATCAGTAATGAATGCCTGCATTGGTGTTCACTTTAGACGACTTCAAAGGAAGCTGCTGGGTTTCTGATTGCTGTTGCTCAGTCTTTCCTCAGTGACTCATTTTACTGCATACACAGTTCTGCCTTTTATTTCGACATCTATATAATGATGCGCTAGATGAAATGTTTCATGAAATCAGTAAAACGTTGAGGATAAGAAATCCGCATAGCATGAAAACCTCAGCTGTGGGTGGAATTTGGATATTAGAGGCTGTTGTGTGTCGCAGGTATCTAAAGTGATGTTAATTGTACAATTATGGAGTCTCAGGTGACTGAACTGTTGCCTGGGGCAACAAAAGCAAAGAAGCATAAAGCATCCTGACTTTCTTACCTTCAGATGATAGTCGTCAGTTTGTTTCTTTGCCAAATTTTTGAAAAGTTCCAAGCACTGAGGATAATTTCTCTGCACTCCTCCAACCCCTTTTTTCTCCTGAGAGGCTGAGAGCTCGTCGTTTGCCACAGATCATGTCTCAAATTGTCCACTGAGCATTGAGAGTGTGGCACTGATGGTTTGAAAGCAGTTGCAGAGGCAGCTTACCAGATCACGGTGCAGGAATTGAACTGACAACAATATCTTTCTCTGAAAACTTGACTACATTTTATGTCAGCAAAAGTGTCTCGTAATTCCTCAAACAGCCTTCAGAAAGGAAATATCATCACGCCAGGCAGCAACACTTACCTCGTCAAAACTGACGGAGTGAGCCTCGAACACTTGAAACCTTTTAAACACTGTTAGGTATCCCTTGATGGTGAGTCTTTTTTATATTATTGCTTTTTTGATACGAATTGGGATTGGGCCATGCAAGTTAACTATAATCAAAAAGTCTGCATAGACACTGCTCGAAATTGAATGATTATATATACTGAACTGTGGTCCCACAGTTTATTCTTTGTGAAGTTCATGCTCATCACTGGGCTGGCTGTGGCTCAGGAGGAACTGTGGGTAATAGCATTGTCTGCATTGTTTTGATCACCAGCTACTCTTGTTTGTATGTTAAAAATGTCCTTGGGCAAATATTTCCAGGATGGTTAAAAAATGCAGAGAAAAAGGTATAGAATGTGGGCTGTACCATAACAAGTGTTTAAAGTGTTCAGTGAAGAGTAGCGAAGTGCATAAGTGGTGTATAAGCACCAGAAGATTTACCAATGAATGACAACTTGGTTTGAACCTCAGCAGTGAAAGGACCAAAGCAGTTGTGAGGAAAATTATAGAGATAAGTGAAAAAGAGAAAAGGTTTGATATCAGGTCATCTGATGAATTTATTAGTGGTGTAAGTAACTGACATTTAAAAATATATGTTTTGTTATATGAATCTGCAGTACCTGCTTTTATTTGTTAAGTTGAAATATGTCAAATAAAGGTGGGTTGCCATTTTAAGGTTATTATTTTGACATCTTTCCAGTACTAGAGCACTTTTTTGGTTATGTAAAAGAAGATACTGTAACTCACTGTAGTAAGAAATTGTAATGTTTAATAATTTATTTTATTCTGAAAATGAAATTTAGCACTGAAGAAAAGTTCAGTTTTGTTTTTATACGCTGTCAGAAAAGAAAATTGGAATTAGAAAACATCTGTATCGTCAGGTCACACTTAATAATTGTAAATTGGAATCACCCAAGAGTCGTGCAATTGGTGGATCTCTAAAAAAAAAATCTAAATTATAAAAGCTACAGATGATAATTGACTCAATAAAAACACAAAGTGAGAAGTAACCATAACCGTATATTTTCAGGGAAAAAATATTTTAAATAGCTCTACAATTATTTTTTTTATTGGTCAGTTATAATATTTCTGGTCTGTTGAGTGTCAATACTTGAGAAGAACATTCTTAAAAGTCAAAAGTTTATATATTATGATATTATAGAAGGTGAGCGTAGGTTTTAAAGCATCTCAATCTACTCAGCAGACCTGGATGAAAATTATAAACCGGAGTATAATTGTTTTTTTTTTTTCATTTCAGCTGAATGGGTTGGTTTTTTTTTAACTTTGATATTCGTCCCAGAATTCCAAGCAATACTTAGCCCTACAAAGAGGAAGTAGATAAAACAGTTTGAGGGAACGTGGGTATAGTAGAAAAGTAAATTAGAGCACTTCATCAAAATTTAAACCCTAGAATGCTCTCACCATCACAGATTGATGGTGATAACATTGTGGAGTATTTGAGGGAGGATTTTTTTTCCTTTCAAGGCTAATTTACCCCCTGGTTCTGGAAGCATTTGCTCTCAGCACACAGACGTGGCCAACTTGTTAGGAATGGCAGTTGAGACTGATGGTGCAGAATCCCGTCGGTTGTCGCTACGACTGGGCACATGTATTAGGGATGAGGTGCACACAGAGAAGAGATATGCAGGAGAATGACTGTTCTGCAGTGATGGCTGCCTGTCCATTTAGTCCAGTCCTGCTCTCCGTCAGATTTGGCTGCTGCTGCCATTACCTCCCAGATTTGTCAGCGCTGCTGACAGCCAGCCATGAATAATCTTTATGAATATTCCTCTGTCGCTTGTTCTGCCTAGCTGACAGTGTGTTTACTCTCTGTGGCTGAACCAATTGTCCAAGCTATTCCCCGGCCATGAAACCTCTGGTTGGAACTGTCAAGTCTGATGACAGGTCGATGCCAGCGGTGGCGCTGGCAGCAGAGTGGAAACTGTCGCTCGGTTATCGCTGCAGCGCGAGATGACCGGACAGCAGATTCAGCAGACGGGGTCAGAGTTCGGCTGCAGAATGATTTTGTATTGGTGCTGTCAGCAAATGTCACTTTAGATTGAAATGACATCTGAGGGCAAACTGCAGGAATGGCATTCCTCATGCTTCCTTTCCTTTCTGAAGCTTCTGGAGAAAAATAACCGCATGATGCCAAAAGCTATTTCTTTTCAGCTCGGCTACCTTCTCCTCCAGCTCCTTATCTCCCAGAGTTTTCCCTCTCGGGCTCACATGTTTAGTCCTCCGTGTCGTTAATGTAGTAAACCACAGTGTTGATAAACTCAAGTTAGATTAACTGCCAAACCACAAACTCACTTCTTCTTATATCTTACCCCTCACTTTTTGTAAGATAGCAAAAAAAGAAAAAAAGAAAATCACTGATATGGAGCAAGGTCCCAAGGTAGCTGTAGATATTACACTTTAAAAAGTAGGCATTTAAAGTTATCAAACTGGTGGGCCTCCCAGTGTCCCTGTGGCACATGAGAGATATTAAAAGTTGAAAGGAAACGTGTAAGGAAAAAAAAAAGTCAAATTATTAAATAAATAATATGACATGCCCCTCACTGAAGCGAACAAGGGCATTGTGGCAATGCCTGCTCACCCCTGTCAGGGTTCCTGTGCACAGCATGGGAGGTTATGCAGTATGAGCAGCAACACCTGTGCACCTGCTATCACTGCGGGACATCTTGGTCACCAGCTTCTTATTCCGTCCTCTCTCAGTAAAGCTTTAGCGTTGCCACTTTGTGTCTCAGTGTTGCTGTTTTCCATACATCTTTCCTCCTGTTGCACATGAAGCGTGAGACCCTCAAAGTGCAGGTCAAGGTAATACTTTACCCTTCAACTCCAGGTACGCCTCACATGCTTCATAAAACCAAACTTTTCTGCACAGCTGCTATATGGATGCTAGTTTGTATGTCATCTTATGAGACCAGAGTCTCAAAGTGTCTAAATCCCTACGTGGGAAGCATTCATGGCTGCAATATGAATTTCAAGCCACCTGCTCCGTGTGCGGTCAAGTAATATATGACTTGCAGTGTGCGTGGCAGAGAAAACAGTGAGTTTATCATGTTTTTGAAATGAAATTGTGGATCATGAACTGGCCAAGAAGCTTGATGCATATTACTGAGGTCAGTTTCAGATTGGATTAGGTTATTGCACCAGAAATCAAAAGTAGTAGTTCAGTCTGAAAGCATGCATATATTATATTTTAACACTTTGGTTGCTGTTTTAGAGAGTTCATATCAGGCATTTCATTGTGAAGCAGCTCCCACTGTGATTTGCTGGAACCGCGTAGGAACTGAGTTTTCAGCGTGATGTGTGACAAAGCTGAATTTTCCTGGATAAACAAGTTTCAAAGAGAAAGGAATAAACACTTCCAGTGTAGGCGTCCCCACTGATAATCAGCCCTGTGAACCTGGCAGTATTAATGCATCTTGGCCTTCTCGTCTCCCAACCCATCTGTCCTACTCCTAACTCCATGATAAACAACTTGGCATGCATATTTCTTTAAAAAGTCTGGTTCTTTTGTTTCTATTGTCCCTTTGACACTTTGGGACACCTTGGCAATGATTCAGGCAACAGCCGTAGTTTGGCAGTTATAAGAAGTAATAACACCTGGGCCAGCATCTGCTGCTTGTGCCTTTCAAATGGCGTATGCATCAGTAGCGAATACAGTGGGCTGCAGCCCCCCGTGGCCTCTGAACTCAGAGCGATAAACGTAAAGGATTACATTCATGCTCTGCATGGAAATGAGCAAGCTAAAGCATCTTTACATTCACAGAAGAACATGTTAGTAAAGCCAAGGATGATTGGAGGCATATACCTCTAAAATCCTCATTCTGTTTTATGAGGATGTTTCGCTGCCAGCACACAGAGTGCAGTGTTGTGGGTTTTATAAGCTTGCCATTCCAGGAGGCCCTGAATCATCGATTCAGTAAGCAAGGCCGTCAAGTGTTGGTACTGCATCTCAGGTGGAGGTGGTGGAAAATGAGCCAGACAGTGAAGTGAAGGAAGTGGGAGAAGAGAGGAGCGTGTGGAGTACAGGAAGGGGGTATTGATTACACTGGTAGAAGCTGTATGGGGGAAAACAGCACGGAAATCAGCTGGTGGTTGGATTTCTGTCTGTGTCAAAACTTTGCGTATTAGCTTTCATCTTCCTACCACCTGATCTAACAGAGCAGCGCCTAGAGGAGGCATCTCAGCAACTAAACATGTGTGTCCCCTTACCCTCCTCTGGCCTACACCCCTAATCTGAGCATCAGTAGACTCTGAGCAGATGGCTCCGTAGCTGGGGTCACCAAGCCCATACACAATAATAATGGGGCATTTGAGGATGATAGCGCTGGCCCAGACACTAGAGGGATGATTCAGGGATGACCCGAGTAGACATTAAAAACAGATCTACTTTGTTTGCCCTTGCATAAGGCAGCAGTTGACATATGTTGTTTGTGAGTTGGTTTAAACACAGCCTCCTGTATGCTGACCTAGAAAAGTGATGAGAGTAGCAGAAAGCTTGCCTTCAAAAAGCTTCACTGGGTGATTTTTTTCTGTTTCATGTGGAGGTTCTGTGCTAGTGTTAATATATTATGAAACTAAAGAAGAATCTCTGCCAAGGGTGGAGCACTGGCTCTGTGTAGGAAATAGATTACTCGTAAAGTTTAACTGATATGGGTTGTTTGAAGATGACTCCCTCATTTAGGACAGATTGTTACTGGTCCATTCAGCTACAATTCCAAATCCTAAGTTCAGCCTTGAGTAATTCCCTTTAAGGTAAATAAATTTTTTCTTAATTTAGAGACCAAAGAAAAGGTTAACCACAGTTAATTCTTTAAGGTGGGATGCTAATATGTTGCTAAAACTGATGATTTATGTCAAAAGTATTCACATACTATTAGGGTCCTTTTTCCAAAATGAAACTCACTGATATAGAAACTGGCCATGTTTTTTCTTAAAAGTTGTACAGTAAGTTACCCTAAGTTACGTTCTGTGTAGTTCAAGATAGTAATGTTTTTGCAGTCACAGAGCTAGTAAATAAAGCTTGGTGCTTTACTGTTGATCAAATGGGTTAAGTATCAAGCTGTGGAACGCAAAAGCTTTGCTTTAACCGTGAAGCAGGAGATTAGTAGATTGTTCAGATACAGCTACCAGAAAAAATTATCTTTTCAATTAAAAAAAATGTTTTTACAATTCTTTACATACCGTATACTGTGGTGTCTATAATTTTAACTTGTTACTGAAGTGCAGGGAAGAGCTACAGAGACCCCAGTGTGGTTAGCTGAGTGGAGGAACACTTATGTAGAACAATGTGTGACATGTTCATTGTTCATTGTCATTCCTAAGAGATGATTTGGACATAATTTGCTCCTGCTTGAGTCTGTACCACGCCCACTGGGTTCTACAGCAAGCCCCAGACATCTCTAATTATATGCACACAAAAGTAGGCTATGCATTGTTTTCATATTTTCACCCCCCCTCCCCAAACTCTGTCACCCACTTTCAGCGAGGACACTAGACTCGTTGTTAATTAAAGCTGCCAATCATAGTGACAGAAGGTGAGAACTGTAGAGGAAGAGGAAATGGAGAGTCCCTCACTTTTCCTGAGATTGTTTTATACCGCTGACTACTTTTAGAGGTCGTGGTCAAGGATGGTAACAGTTGACTTAAAAAGTGATTGGGTATGAAGGCATGAGTGTGTTTTGGGAGGGTGGAGCAATTAAAAGAGGGTGCAGATCAGGACTCCTGTCAGAAGTGACGTCTCATTTTTAGCCCGTTTAAAGAGAAAGGCATACATTTTGGCTGATGAGCTCTGTTTACTTTGACACAGGTACAAGCCTCCTTTTGCCTCTATGTCCTTGCCTGGCAGCTGTCTTTGACCCACATGTGTTGTCTGTGTTTAATTAAAAATCAGCCGGAGAGGGATTACAGTACAAGGCAGGGTGAATCTGTGAAGGCGAAGAAATGAGAGCCTTAAGTCGATTCACTAATAGAAGGTTTAGTATGGCTGGTTGGCTGGGCACAGAATTGATGGTGTTGGGTTTGGTTTGGGTTAGTATTGCAGACATCCTTTCCTGTGTGACTGAAGCCTAACAAGTTTGTGCTTTACGTGGGTAGACCAGCATGCAAGTAAATCCTTACTGAAGTCCCTGGTCTAATTATGTTGATTTGTTTGTATTCAACTAGGTTAGAGGCATGCTTGAATAGCTCACCTACTGGACTGCTTAATGTAGCACAGATGTGAGAATGGCCTGCAACAATACTTCCCTCTCAGGAACAAATGGGGATAGACATGCTTAAAATGTGTCCTTTTGACATGTCACACAATAAAAATTTTTTTCTCACTTTTCACTTTTTAGGCATTGGCCTAAATGCAAAATCTATTACTACTCCTGCTACATACGTGCACTGTGAGTATTACTACTATTGACAAGCAGAAGGAATAAGTGCTTTTAGTAATAGTTATTGTAATGCTGCTGCTGCTGCTAATGGCTTAATTGCACTTATTTGCTTTATTACTGCTGACACAAAGCATTAACACTATTGCTACTGCTCCAACAAATATATGTTACCTAATGCTACTACTGCTCAGCATTAAAGCTACTTTCAATGCTGCTAAATAGTCTAGGAACTCAGCTTTAACTAATGTTTCAGCTATTGCTTACAACTAATCTGTCAAGGGATGTAATGGATCAGTGTAAAAAGAGGAAGAAATTCCCATCACAGCTTTGCTGAACCAAAGCAGGCATCAACTAAACGTGCACAATCCAGCATTTCAGTTTATACAACATTTAGTTTTTAGTTTTATATGAAAGCCATAAACAGCAGCCAATTGTCTTAGTTTTGCTTTCTTGTTTTTGTGAGATTGGGCAGTGCTCTGTCTTTGTTGACGTGCAGTCTAAAAGGGACTGTGCTGTCTCCATTCCTGCTCACCTGGTACACCTGAGAATTTCAGTATAGCCCATGATCCTGACACCTACATAAACAATTCTGCTGTGTTTGGGTAGAAGGAGGGGAAAAGAGCACTAAAGTGTGATTTTGTTGAGTGGTCTGGGGAAAATATTCTGTTTCTGAATGTAAGTAAGACTAAAGGGATGGTCATGGACTTCAGAATAACATGGCCCGTGTCTATCTTGGAATAGTAGCCGGGTCCCCACATTGACAGGAGGCTGAACAGGAAGACCAACACACAGGCTGTATCTAAGAAAGGGATAAGCAGGCTTTGTTTTCTTTGTGTGCAAAAATCTTGGAGATTTTCTACAGTCTGTTGGGGCAAATGCAGTGTGCTTTGCGGTGGTCTGCTCGGTGTGCAGCATTGGGGTCAGCTCCTCAACTTGTAATGGACAGTCAGGTGAGCCCCTTCTCTAACAGACTGATTCTGCTCTGTTCCCTTAAAGACAAATCCAGAAAATCTTCCCTACCACTTCCACTACCTCTTTATGACACTTTTATCATTATTTCGGCTTCAGAAATTATTTCATTGGCAAGCAATTTCTTCCGCACTGAAACTGAAAGTAATTCAAAAGAAGAATCAAAAAATAGTGTTTACAATTTCTTATTTATGAAAAAGTAAAAAAAAAGGTTCAGGTTGGTATAACTATGCTTAGGCTGCAGCTGATAATGCTGCTGACAGTGCTACTCATGTTTACTATCAGTAATCAGTCAATGACAGGGGGACTTTTGTGTTATTAAGTCTTCAGTTAATTTAAAACACTGTTTCATTTTTTTGCCATAAACAGAGTAAGATGGAAAATTTTGGGTGCCTGTGATTGAAATTCCTGTTAGTGAAGTGATCAGAATAAAAGAAGGGAAAGAAAAGCTCTGACACCAGGTTTCATTGTGGCAAATAAGGACCAGAGCCTCCATTTTAATCCAGTGGACCGAGGAATATGAGCATGTCTCACTGCTGAACATGATATTTAATGTAGAAAAAAAGGAGCGGGGGAAGATGAGTCGTTTTAATTAGCTGGGCCACCCTGCCATCATCACAGGCTGAACACATTTTGATAGAAAATATATAATTGTTTTTAATAATGTCTATGTGAGCAGGAACAAACAGGGAACTGATCGAGGAATTCCAAAATGCTAGAAATGACCAGGAAGTGGATTAACAGGTAATCTGGGAGCAGGATATGGTTTTCATATCTAAGTATTCGGCTGTAACCTGAAAGGAACAAAAATGTAGGCAACACGAGCTGAAGATGAAATTGTAGAGACATTAGACACAGTTTACCGATGGACCCGTGATATCAGTCACCCAGACAGCAATAAACCCGGGGCAGATCTGCCCTCAAGAGAGTTTTTTATTAAATAAAATGTGTTTTTGCTACAGTTTATGATCATTTCATTGCTTGAATAATTATTCACTTAAAATGTAATCTAATGATGTGGAATGTAACAATCTTATTTTTTATAGAGGTTATTACTCCCATTACTGAATAAAAATCCTTAATGACATTTACAGAAAAACTCTGCTTTAATATTTCACTTTAACCATTTTAATCTGATTAATCTCAGCCTTTACTGATACATGATTGCTCTCTTACAGCCATAGCAGGGATGTTTTACTCGGCTTCACTCAAACATCTGCAAAATGTCAGCTGTGACAGACATTCTTTCATCTTTGTGATCGATTACAGAACGACAACTGACTGGTCACTGTGTTCTGTGTCTAAAGCTCCACACAGATCATTTTTATTTAAATAGTAATTAAAATAATTTTTGTCTTTATTTAAACTGTGATATCTAGTAAATGTTTGCAGTGTAGCTTTCAGCTGACAGGCTGACAGATGCATCACTGTCCACAGAATCACAGAGTTAGAAAGATGATGGAGAATATAGGTTTTATTCTGAGCTCATTTTAAGTCTGTTACATAATCTCCATCTTTCCCATGTAAAGTACACAAAATAGGAAACCAATATTTAACTGGCATTTCAGTGTTTGTAAAAATGTAACTGAATGAATGAGGAAACTAGTGGCAGGAGAGGAGGAGTCATAGAGAAACTGTTGCCAGTCTAGTTCACTGAGTCGGTTACCCTGGTTACTGCTGAGAAAAGAAGTTAACTCTCTTTTGGGAACAGAAAATCCAGGGTTAACAAACTCAGAGATGTTAGCTAAACCTGGCAACCTACCGAGGTCCTTCCGGAATAGGTCCTTTGTAGACAACCTATTCAACATCAACACTCATGGTTCAACATGGTTGAAGGGTGTTTCTTCCATCTCTGCTTTACTTGCTTATTTTTATTTTCATTTGTTGGATGATAAATGAAAATTATTTGCCGATACTGATGTATCTAATATTGGCTGATAATATTGGTCGGGCTCTAGCTGCTACAAGCAATACGGGAATCATTTCACTGATTGAGCCAAGAATTAGCTTAATTACAGCATCTGTAAAAATGCTGTAAAGAGGATGACTTCACCTCAAAATCCACAGGAGGTGTAGGCTTTCGTAGTCCCAAAATATACATATCTTTGAAAATATGAAACCTCAAACGAAAGAGTGCCTAAAATATTGCAGAACTAAAGGAACGGGCAAAAAACCTTTAAGGACTGAAACGTACCAAAGGGTGTTACTGCCTAACCTGACATTGCAGTGAGCCTAATGTTAAATCTGTAAGAAATGGAACAATTGCAAAGAAGCGTGGTCCTTTCTGAAAATCAGGCCATATTTGTAGTAGCAGAAATTTTGAACAAAAAACCCCAAACTTTTGCATGCCACTATACCTTTCTAACCATAGTTTGAGGCCACAACTTTATATAAAAGTGTGTGCTGCTGTGTTAACACCCCTGTGGCTTCCCTCAGCTTTGACCCAAGCTATAAAGTCCTGTCAACTCGGTGGAGTTGACAGGGGTACTGAACACCTGAGTCAGGCCTGACCTCTAAGTTTTGCTGGCACAACACAAGACTGCTGGGCTCAGGGGGATTTTGGCGATTGGGTTTGCCTAGGGCACCGCGGCTGTACACCCTGCCCAAAACCTCGTATCTCCTGCTGAAAAGAAAAGGGAATCTGCGAACGTGTGGGTGTATGTGCGTGTGTGAGTTCTGACCTAGCCAGGGGCGTGAATAAAATTGTCCAGTAATTGCCTGATTCTGTCACCGAGATCATTACCACAGGTGTTTGAGCCCTTGCAGGTGGAGGCGGGGATGTAAGCCTGTAGAGCTTTGACAGAAAAAAAAACAACCTTTTTCTCCAGATTTTTTTTTAAAAGACTTGGCATAAGGTTGTAATGATTGGGTAGGTAGAGGCCCTTTCACTGTCACTGACTTTGACAGTTGGTCTTAATGATGTTGACATTTCAAATATGCTTGGGAGAAAATGTTGTTCAGAGCAATCGCCCTCTCCTTTCATGTAATGAAAAACAAAATCACTGGCATGTGAAATTTGCGTGGTAAAGGAGGAAGGGAGGGGAAGACGGGGGAAGTGGGTGTAGCAGGAACTGGGAAGAGGGCACAAGTTTTTTTCTAGTTGATTAGGCAGCTGAAATCATCCTTTGTGAAAGCATGGTAGGGAAGTGAGGGAGGGAAGCTAAACCTCCCAAAGGAAGGCCTTTTGGGTTCATTGCTGTCGGATTGATGCGGGTAGATGTTTTGTTCTGGGCTCGGTTTCAGGGGTGTGGACCCATTCAGAGGCGAGACTGGAGGCTCCTGGATTTATTCCGGCCCAGTGGGCAGCTGCAGCAGCGCTGGCGGGCTCTGCCGGAGGATTTAAACCACTATTGCGATGGCATAGCAGCATGCAACTCACAGAGAAAATGAGAGCAGGGAAGCAAAACCATACACTCATTATCAGAGTCTACAGGAAACTGCAACATTGGGGATGCATGAAGAGAAAAGGCTCCGGAATAAAAACTGAAAGAACAAGGAGTCGAAATGATAGAAAAAGACTGAGAGCAGAATGTCAGGAAAGAGTAAAACAGGTTAAGAAAGGAGGAATGTGAGAGGGCTACATAGTGTCAGTGGAAAGGATAGAGAGCCTGTTGTCCACTGTTTGAACACAGCAGAGCCCCTGTTTGCAGCTGCATGGGCCCTGTGGTGGAGCTCCATTTCTAGGACGCTGTGTATCCAAACAAACAAGCTCACACACACAAGCACACACACACACACACACACAGAAAGAGGTTTCTCATTAATGTGCACAATGGCACGAGGCTCATTTTGGAGACCATTACGTCCTGCTAAGAACTGCTCGTTTATCAAGATAGTGCAGGGATTACGCCTTATTCGTCTTCTCTGTTGCGCTACACTTGATGCAAAGTCAGTCCACTGATAGTTTAAAACTGGGACTGGGACAATTTCCCTTGTGGAAAATAGTCACACTGAGTGCATTTACATAGACACACAGAACATAGAACTTGGTATATTTGTTCTCCTGGCCTTCTTTCAAAAGTGCGAAAAACCCAAGGGAGAATCTTCATTTTTGTAAAGCAGGTGTAAGAGACAGGGAGCAGTTCATGTGGTGTAACAGACTCTATCTGTAGCTAAAAATGCAGTTAACAACACTCCTACTTGGGGATGAGCTCAGCAGCTTTCTGGGGCATCTTCACTAAAGTATTGTCCTTCAAATAGCAGTGTGTCAAAAGTCAGTTTTAACTAGTTTTAACTGTGGAAATGATGCAACTGTTGGTCTGTTTCATGGGGCTGTCTGCCTGCCTGTTCCAGGGTTGGAGATGATGAATGTACAAACTCGAGGAGTGTGTCCTCAAGTGGAGAATTTACCAGGACTGTACATCCTGACCTTGGGTCGAACGTGAAGAAGCTACCTAACTCCAGACTGATTGATGGTCTGTGGATGTGATCTCTTGCTTCCACTCTCACTAGATGCAATGAAGGGTGACATGAAGCAACTATTAGGGTGATGAATTGGCTCGCTTATACATACCTGTTATTAAAAGTGTATTAGAGAGCTAGTGTCAAATGTCTTTTAGGTCAGCATCCTTTCAAAGTCCCTTTTTAACCTAATTTATTTCATAACAAGGTGTATCTTAAATTCTGCTGTTGTTTGTTTTGAAGAGAAAAGCCATACTTAAAGAATTTTACAGTACTAACAAAATAGTTGTACTGTAGTTTCACTGTAGTTTGTTTAAATCTCATTTTTTGTGAGATACTTTATTATATTTCCATCTTAGTAGCTTGACTTGAACCTTCTCATGAAAGAAATAAGTGTGGTCAGGTAGCTGTGGTGAGCTCATTGAGCTTAGTTAGCCAATTAAACCACAGTCTAGTCACAGCTATAGATTGGTCTTTTTATCTAACTCTTAAACTCCCCTTAGACTTACTACCCAGTAGTGTTTTTAATTTGTTTAGCCATTGTAATTAACAGATTGCACTTATAACAACAGATATAATCAGATCTAGTAGCAGCTGCTCTAGTCAGTGGTTAATAGATGGTGACATTGTGAAATGATGAACAGCAGTGAATAGATGCAGAGTTGTTTCAGGGTTTGAATACTCTGATAATTTAGCGGAAGTGGAAACCCATGCCATACCAGTGATGTAGCTACCATTCCATACCACTCAATGACTGCTTCCATTGTGTCTTTGATGCCAGTCAGTGTGCACATGGAATAAATGTGAAC
This sequence comes from Oreochromis niloticus, assembly GCF_001858045.2. Classification (NCBI taxonomy): domain Eukaryota; kingdom Metazoa; phylum Chordata; class Actinopteri; order Cichliformes; family Cichlidae; genus Oreochromis; species Oreochromis niloticus. The sequence continues at coordinate 34,126,076 of NC_031985.2, read as the reverse complement.
TGTCACAACTGACAGCCTCATGCATTATATATGAGCAGGAGGCTGAAAATATATCAGACAGGTTTATGTTGCATACGTGTCAGATTGGATTTACCGTAAATATAGACAAAAAGGTTGCTGGCATTTCCATGGCAACGTCTGCTACACAAATGCTTCTAAATCAGAGCGCTGATGTCTCAGGTTCCCATTTTTTTGAATCAACCAAACCTTCTATAGTTTTGTTCATTTTCACAGGTTTTGCTGTGTTTCATTTGGCCAGCACAGGACTTTTTTTTCAGTAGATTTTCCATCATACCTGCTGCTGTGTCACTAACCAGACTCTGCTGATCACAGTGCAATAGGCTTGATTGCTGAAGCCAGTTACCACAAGCAGCGCTGATTGCAAAGACCCTCGGCCATGAAGAAGAGTTATTACTGAAAACTTGTAAAACTGCATTTGTTGGAGAACACCAGACTATATAATGCTTGGCTGTGATGTTTCATGTCCTGTGATGCTGATTGCCAAGTTTCTAGATTCGTGTTGAAATGGATCATAATGCTGATAACGCTTTGATGGAATATAGACTTTGCTTTATTGAGTGGAGAGTACAAAATAAGAAAATTGATGGTGTTTTGTTCCTAACAGCAGATTTTATTCCCCTAAAAACCATCAAATTTGCACTAGCAATCATTGATGCCTCATTAACAAACCAATGATCAAGGCTTCTGTCAGAAGAGGTTACAGGAAAAGTTAGCATATCATCTGTCTTACAAATAAATTACCCACTTTCCTGATGACTCATATACAATAGACTATGATTACAATCATTCTCAAGGGTTCAGAGGAATGTGTTATATGGCTAAGTGGGTTGGCTTTGCTGAGAAATGTCCTAAGACTCTTCATCAGTGAATATTGCCTGTTGCTCTAGGGGCACTATGCATTATTCGGTTTATTCGGTTTATTCTAGCCAGTACTTTAAAGTAAAGACAGGTTTATGTGGGGGGGGGTTACTGCCCCACCCCAACCGTTTCCATTCCCTCTGATCTTCAAGTAAATTCAGCTGAATATCTTTAGAGCAGCTCCTCCTCTGAGGAACGCGCTCCTCCACAGGGAGACTGGTGTATTTGTAGAAGCAATCTGTCTACTTGAAGAATGTGTCTCCAGAGTGTCTTAACTCTCATTTCTTCTTACTGCCAACGTGAAAGAAGACACACAGCACTGTCTGCCCATTATCCTCAGGGTTTAGACTCTCCTGTCTTTTTAGATGAGACTTAGGATGTGAGCGTACACGTCTGTATCTTTTTGTCTGTAAGCAGCGCATGTTCCTGGCACTGAGATGGCATTCACACTCCTTGGATATCTCAAAAAATCCCATTTCAAAACATTAATAAATAAAATAAAAGAAGATTCATCCCTTTGGTGGAAATACCATGATATTGGATGATATAAGTTAGAACCTGATGGGTACACTGACCTGCCCACTAGGTCAGCTTCATCACAGATATATTGGTATATAACAAGGAATTAAAATATGTTGGTTTATTCTGTAATTTTTTTTTTAATCTGTGAAAATCTTGTTAACTACTAATTAACAAGCAATATGAAACAAATTTTGAAACATGAAGAATGTGGAAAGAATGAAACTAATGCTGTAAAATATTACTTCCTGTTTATTATAAATGTAAATGGGCCATTTAAAAAATAATCAAGCATCTATTTTCCATCTATAGATGAAAAGCCATTCATCGGGGAGCTGTCACAGCTGTCGTAGGTTGAGAGGCGGGTAACACTCTGAAGAGGTCAAGACAGAGACAGATTACAGTTCATCCTCACAATCACGGCCATTGTAGAATCACCAGTTAACGTAATACACGGCTTCGAGCTGTGGGATGACGCTGGAGTAACTGAAGAGAAGACACGTGCACTCAAGGAAAACATGTGGACAGATGAAGTTCAAACCAGAGAGCAAGGAATGTTTGGAAATAATACAAACAAAAATAATCAAACAATCAAATAGTAAATGAAACAGGTTGCTTCAGGAGATACATTTACTTAAAAATTTAAGTGATCTATAGTTTCATGAAAAAGGAAAGAAATTCAAACTGACAACTGTTTTTCTGCCTGTGAATAAAAGTCGTTGAGCATGAGATACATGAGATTAAAAAGGATGACTCTCCAGTGGATATACCACTGACACTGAGTGACATATCCGTCATACAGTGCAAGCTGCTGCTATGATACATCATATTTCATTTTATAAACTGTTTAATACTTGTCAGGTAAGGATCATAGTGTAACATTTAGCTACATTTTAAATGTGCTGTTTACAAAATATATATCCTTGACGTGTCTTAACCTCATTGTAAAGGTCTGCAAAATGTTATTGAATGTGATACGCAAAAAACCCCACCAAAAACATACATGCTGTCAGGGCTAGCAAAGCAGACTCAGGCGCAGACCACAAGTTCCTTCAAACCAAAAGTGAATTTATTTACAGTGTCCTCCACAGTGAAATATATATACACAACGGTGTCTGGGGAAAAGGGGTCGGGGTTCCAGGGTCCGAGAGTGAAAGGGGCAGGAGTCCAGGGAGGGAAGATTTCCACACAGCTCTCGCGAACACAAACAACTCCTCTTCTTCCCACTACCACTCTTGCTCACGCTTAGTCACAGTGCACAGGGAACGGGTCCGGAGGAAGTCTATACACAGACAGAGAAACAGTTAGTCTCCAGGTGCAGGCGTACTCACGAACACAACTTGCAGAGAGCAGGACGACTGACGCTGATGGCTCAACGATCCAGCGACGAGTAGAGCAGATCCACCATCTTAAGTAGGACTCGTAATTAGCGGCTGGTGTGCTGATTATCCCCAGGTGCGTGGGCCAGGGGCGGGAGCCCATACTGAGCTCCGCCCCGGCAGGAGAAAGAGAGAGTGGGAGAGGACGAGAGAGAAAGAGAGAGCAGAGGCGAGAGAGGAGAATAAACAAAACAAAACATAGTGCCTGACATGATGTCAGCTGGCGAGGTGCGGGGACCATGACACATGCATTGAATCCAACCCCAGGAGCCTGGAAGTCCCAGGTTTGATTTGTGTCACATGGTCTGCACAGGTATCGATTGCTTTGTTGGAAATTTGTACCACAGAAGGAAAATCCTAACCATGTCTGGTCCTACATTTCCACTTGTAAATGGTCTCAGTGTCAAAATCTAACCTTCTTTTAGGTCATTTATTGTAAAGTTTGTATTACTATATTGTGTTTCTGTGTTTCAAGTGATTCAAAGGTAAACTTCATGTTGTCATATTGTGTCGAACAAATATTTTCTCTGTTGCCAATTTAGAATTCCGTGTGCTAGTTGGGTTCAAGTGTTTAGGGAAATGATAAAAGTAATAAAAATGGTAAAATTCAGGGGCCCAGCAATAGTAGTTGAGTTTAGTAGCAGTAGTATTTTATTCTGAACTGAGCTTTGATTTACTCCTTTTTGGCAAACAAAGAAAAATCCACGGATAATTGCATTAGTTTCTGCTCAACATTTAATTATAATAACAATGTTATAGGAAAATATAAATGAAATAACGTAAAAGGTTTACATAGTCTCTAGCCTCATAGTTCACAAGTGAGAAAGGGGGCATGCTTATATCCAAATTAGCTACAGTAAGGTGTATAAGATAACACATACAAGCCAAAAAAACCCTCAACATTTTTCAGCTCTATTGTACATAGTTGAATTTGTATATATTTGTAAAAGCTAGATGAAGACACAAGTGCTCTGGTTTAGGGTCTCTGGGTTACCTGACCTGCCTGGTTACACACTGCAAGAGGAAACTGCAACACCCACAATGGCTCGAGAGCTTCAGTTCAACTGACTGAAAATAATACTGTTAACAACTGAAGTGGCACAGTAAAGTATTAAAGTACAAAATGTCTGCACAAAGTTTTAAGTAAGTTTTCTTGATTCCTGATTATTTTACTCAAACAGGATTACGGTGCCACAAACTCTCTTACTACTAATAACAGTGACTTATTTTGAACATGTAAGCAGTATTCATAAACTCATTTAGGCGCGATTAAAAAAAAGATGAAAAAATATATAACATGAAGTATACTACAATATTCCTGCACATTTGTTGATGTAGTTTCCATACCTGAAAAGGAGTGGGAAGAAGCACTTATTTTTTCTCACCCTTTCTCCATAAGTCATAAACTCCATATCTTTACATCCACTCATCAAAGACAAGTGCCTCCAATTGTAGAATGTGGGTTGCAGAATCTTAATATACATAAAATAACAAATAAAGAGAGAAATTCATCAAAATTTAGTATCTTCCTTTCTTCTTTATCCATCTTTTTGAATTGCTTTACGTTTGTACTTCAGCCCCACTCTTAAACTATTCCACAATTTCACTCACACCACACACTAAACCTGTTCTTCTGAATATGCACATTATTAACAGTTTTGAAGTTGCAAAAATCCATTAAATTATAATTTCCCCTCTTACAAAGAACATGCTTTGAATATGTCCCATAGTTTATTCGTGCTGTTTGGAAATTCCCTGGATGTCTAAATTTCTATATTTCAAGATTTAGGCATAGTCAGTATGTACTGTATGATCCCTGTAACCCTCACTGTAAATTAACCAAGCTGATTTTTTGTTAAGAATTAACAATGTAGCACTGACAATGTCCAGGATACTTTTCTGCTGTAGCATGATAGCAGAAATTTCTTCTGCTGGGAATTCCAGTGACTTTTCAGTGCCTTCAACTTCCTCAGCCATTGGAATCCTCTTTGGCTCCATGCATGTCATTTGTTTTCACTGGTAAGCAAATTCAGTCAGCTGTTAACTGGTCAGCTGTCTTTTCTGCCAACTGTTAACTGCTTTTTGGCTAGTGGGCAGGGAGCTCCACTACTGTTTTTAGTCCAGTGTCCGATGTCAGAGTCGTAATCCAGGCGGGATCGTATCAAAGGTTTTCAGCAATTAATCCAATGCCTTTTTTTTTTAATAATTTCAGAAAAAGCAGGAAAAAAAAAAACAAAGTAGCCAAGCTTAACTCTTCACTGCTCCTCCAGCATTGATTGTGTTATGTGTGAGATTCAGCCATGAAGGTTAAATTCCTTGTTCTTAAGCTCAGAATTGTATCACAGTATTTATCCCAGTATTTTCAATATATACTCTTAAATGAGATGATTTCTTTTTATTAAATCTCAGCCAAAACTAGTTAGGGAGCATATTGTTACATTGTTACTGGACTAATAGTGCGTAGAGACATACTTTCGATCAGTATGACCTCAGGCTTGACTTGGCTTGACTCCTCAGAGCAGCTATAAAACCTAATGTATAAGTGCTTTATAAGTTTTGAAAAGTGCAATATATTCTTTTTCACACATACAAATCCGGCAACTATGAAGTGCTAGTGCCCTTTCTGTATGAAAAACACATGAACTCAGTGCTGGCTGTGCTGTATCCCACACGCAGCCCTCTGCTGCCAGTTTCCTCAAGGTTCAGCTGCTCATTAGAAGTGTGTTACTGCTAATTGTTCAGGGGCCTGGATGACCATGTCTCCCTGAAACCATATCCGTGTTTTGTTTTTTGTTTTTTTGGAAATCTGGCTGAAGCTGCAACATGATTCAAATCTCATGAAGTCTCAGAACTATGAGCCACAGAAGCAGACAAACAGGAATAGCTAAAGGCATCTCTTTCTTCCTCCCTTACATGCACAATCGCTGTGCTTCTACAAAGACTCTGCTTTTTTCTTTCCTCTCTATGCTTTCTAATGCACACATTGACAAATACGTGGGATTTTTTTCCTGCTCAGCTTTGCTTCTTACCCACTCACCAGCCCACACCTCTTACCTGTTTTGGCCATCAGTCAGCCTTCCCGCCGTGCTGCCGATGTGACAGAGGAGCCGTCACAGCATCTCAGTCAGAGGCTCTGATGCTGAATCAGAGTGACAGAGCGACAGGGAGAAATGCGCCAAACAAACAGCAAGTAAGATTGCCCTGTCCTTTCACTTGCAGCGCTGTCATACGAGAGTGCTGACAGAGTGGGAAAAAGTACAAATACCCTTAAACATACAGACACCCAAGCAATATGTACCCTCCCACACACACGTATACATATAAGAGCAGCAAACACACAAATGTTTGCATTATAAATGGATCATTTCAAAACGCTCTCTCACTGATGCATATTGAGTGACTTTCAATAGCTTTTTTCTGCAAAGCCTAACACAAGGATTCATGAATGCCAAAACTGTATCCCCCTCACTCAGTATGTGACTTTGCCGTTGTAGCCCCCCTCTGAGCCGAGCTGAGTTATTTACACAGCTTCGGGTAAGGATTATGTCCACGGGCCCTGATTGATTCCCATGCATGACTGGCATTAATGCGTCTGGGTAGCTAAACAGGATGGGCGATGCACAGAGACACGACTGGCTCTTACCTCAATCAGGGCCTGGATGATCCGGGATTACGGAGATCGCATCCATTCATTCCCTATGGACTGCGGTTTGGTGTGTCTCCAAGTTGCCCGCCTAGTGCTACATGCTAATCACTGCTGAGACACAGCATCTGCAAAAGACTGTGTCTAGAGATTGTAGTAAAGCTTACAAATGTACAGTATTCTCACAGCGCTGTGTAAAAGCCTTGAGCCACCCCTCATTTCTTTATATTTTGCAAGGAAAATATTTTGTAGCGATTAATTAAAACATGCCCTAAAAACAAATAAAAATATAATATATGAGGCTAAATTCTAACATCCTTGAAGGTCAATATTTGGTAAGATCACCATTGTTCTTCAACACAGTCTTAACCTCTTAGGCAAGCTGTCTGTTAATTTCTTGAAGCAGTCTCCGGGCTTCTTGGAGAATATTCCAAAGGTTGTCATTGGAATTTTCTTCCCTTTTTTTCCATTTTCTTTCAATAATCCCACACTGCTACAAAAATGTCCAATAACGGTCTGGGCTCTGGGGATGCCAATCCACAACTGATTGTGTTCCATTGTTACACAATCAAGTGTGTGTAGCATCATTGTCATACTTAAAAATGAAGCCATGCCAATTAGATGCTTTCTAGATGGAACAGCAGGGACGATCAGAGGTTGATACTCTTTCCTACGTTTAAAATTCCATCAATTTTGATAAGATCCCCAACACTGCTGGCTGAAATGCAGCCTCCACTGTTCATACTGACAGTGATTTTAACATGAAAATTTACATTAGGATTCATCACCCCATGAAAGCCGTTGCTGCAGATGTATCTCAGCCTTTTCTTCCAGTTTCTCTGCCTTAAGAACTGATTTTTGACAGCCACCCTTCCACTGAAACCATTTTTGATGAGGCTTCAGTGAACAGTAGATGGATCAACCACAGGGCCAAATACATCTCTCAGGTCTTTTGTTGGATTTTTTCCTATTTCTTCAGAAAGTTATTTTCAGATACTTTTCATCTGCTGTAGGTAGTTTTTTCTCTCGGCCTTCCATTTTTCTTTTGTCCTCCACTTCTCCAGTTACCTCAACTTCTTTTTTAAGGACACGCTGGACAGATGTGCCAAGATTTCCTCTAATAGCTCTTTGGGAATCACATTGTTGGTGCAAAAATACTATTTTATGCCTGTCAGACTCTGTTATCTTTGGTATTTTTCACAGATTCAGCTAAAGAAATGGAAACAAATTGTGTGATTTTTGTGACAGGCTGCTTGTGCCTAAAGATACAATGTAAAAATGAGTCTTTGCTAAGTTGTCTATTATGTGTAAACACAAACTGGTTCATACCTGAAGTTGGCTGCCTTTTTTTTGCTTAAATGATTCATAGGTCAGTGTTAAGTGGCTTCACAAAAAAATTCCTCTGAAAATCATCAGGTACAAGAATTAGACTGGAAGTGAGGGAAAATGAAGCCAGTATCTAAAGAAATACACCTGGAGACATATTGCTGAAGAACACTTTAAAAAAGTCTGGCTCTTTGGAAGCAAAAATACAAGCCTATGAGGGGTGGCTCAAAACTTTTGCACACTATTGTGTATCGGCAATAAAAGTTTAAAAAAGGATTCAATTCGGTGCTTTTACATTCCCTCCTGATTTTACCACAGAATGAATCTAAAAGCTTTGGTCATGTTTTCTAAATGGTAGATTAAATGACAGATCTGCCCACTTACATTCAAACGTACCCTTTAATAAGCATATACTGCAGGATATGTGAGAACATTTTATCCTGTGTCCTCTTTGCCAGCTTTGACACTGGTTCATTTTTCTATCATTTAGGGCCCAAAATAATCAAACCATGGAGTGCCATTATTGTATTTAATGTGGAAAATCAGTCCCTTTTCTCTCTGAAATAGTCATTGTCTCTTGGCTGAGTTCAGTGGAACAGTGACAAAAGAGATTAAGAGGCCCTAATTCTCCCTACTAGAGAATCTAGCCTGAGGGCTGCAGAAGGCTTTATAGCCCCTATCACCAGACTGGGCTCTTCTTAGCTTTATGTGTCCCTGGTCTTACTTTTGTTCAGCAATGACAGACGCACCTGACAGTGTTCACCTGTGGCAAATAAGTGGCATTACCTCCTGGATTCTTAAGACCTTTTGACCTTCAGTTGGACCCAGTGGGTTCTCGCTCATGAACAACACTTTTTTAAATTTATATATATGTATAAGTGTGTGGTGTAACTGGACCACATTCTTCTCGGCCCATTGTGGGGTGACCTTTAACCTGCACACCCAAGCAGATCGGGCAGCCAAAAGTTCAGCTAATAAACTCTGACGACACACTCCCAACCCGTCTTTGAAGAATTGTGCTTGTGTAAGTGAAAGTGTGCCTAATGCTAATGTCTTGCTCTCCAGAAAGTGACTCCCATGTTCATTGAGTTAGAAATGAATTATTCTCCACTTAGCCTGGACAGAAAAGATGCTGCCCGTCTTCAAATGGGATGCATGGCTTGTGTCAACAGCGTTGGGGAGTGTCATAAATCACCTCTCAGATTTAGCTGCAAGTATGAATCATGCATGTGGGGGCTCACATAATGCACAGCTCCTTGGATCTTGCTGCTCTTTGGGGCTTTTGGCCAGATGGAGCAGTTAACAGGTAGTTAATTTAGTCTGTGGCTACAGACCCTTGCTTGAGGTGAAGCAGCTGCTGGACATCCTGCAGCTAAAGTCATCTCCTTTTATTTCCTCCTCATCCTTGAACCTATGGATTTCAACACTGTGACCAATCTTTTCAGAGCCGTGGTTGGTCAAGATGTACTTATGTGTTCCACCTCTCTGAGAATGAATGATTCATTTTGTTGTGTCAGTGCTCTCTGCCTGAATAAAGCATTAGCTGGCAGGTTAGCCTAATTCAGTGCTCCCTTCTGGAACTTCACTCTGTGATAGCCTAAGGGTGCAAACATAAGTGGATTAGAAAACTCACACATACAGAATCGACTGTCTGTTTTACAAAAACTGCACGTCCCTGCTTCTCTTTCCTTTCCTTAACGCACACCAAACATGAGCTGTGAGTACATGCATAAGCATGAAGGGACCCACATGCTGGAACATTATTCTGCAGTATTGCATCGATGATGGCTTTGCCCAGCTCGGCCTCTTGTTTAAATGTTGCTGTGATGGTAACGCGAGGTGAAGTGTGGCTTGCCCTCTGCAGGGTGGTGCAGCACCAACTGTGCAAACATGGACAGTGGGCGCAACCTCGAGCAAGGCACCAGGAGAGAGCACAATCCAGAGACAGGATGAGCGTTGTGTGTTGCCTCCATTTTTTAAATATATAATTATTATTTTTTTCTTTGCCATAGTTATGCTGCCTGCCTTGTGGCCTTTTGTACAGGCTGACCATTAGTGGGATGTGATGCTGTCCAAAGCATTCCTCAAGTCACAAACATGACTAAATTCTACTTTGTGTTGTATTTCCATTTGAAGAAAGGACTTTGTATTGATATGTCGCTACATTGCTGAAATGTGTGAGTGAAATGTCCTCTGTTTGTCCTTGGCTGAGTTTCCACTGAGCTCCCAAGGGTCTATGTGATGTGTGAATTAGTTAAGAGCTGTAGTATACCTTCCATACACAAGGAAAGGAATATTCATTACTTAATAATTGCCAATGTGTACCATAAAACATGCAAAATATTTTAAAAGGTAGGCTGTCTTATTTTTGTTAAAGCATGGGCTGAGCTGAAGATATTTAGACGGCATTAGAAAATGTAAGAACAACATGGGCTTCCTTTAATTCAGTGACCTCGTGTCTTGAGCTTGTTTATTTGTGTTTTTCCGGCTGTTTATAAGGCCACTTTAACAATGGCGGGGTGGTAGTATCGCACTGCATCTCGTGCTAATGTCTCTCAGAGGGTGGACGTGCCTGCTTTGAGGCTCAGGGAGATGAAGAGAAGAAAAAATGTTGGGTTATTAAATTATTTCAAACATTATTTCAGCTCTCCTTTTCATCCTTGGCAGAGAAGAGACAGTAAAGCAGCAGAGTAATAGACTTTTAAACTAATTCTGTGAATGGCTGATGTAATGCCTGTATTTCAGAAGGCTAAATCAATACTTTGCTCCACCTTCAGGCTCAGCACTGCAGCCTGCTATAGGATATCCATAAATTGAGTGGATGATGGCAACCACAGCAAAGCCACCTACACCCATTAAACTCCATCATGAGGTGGGACAGGTATAGGTCACATTGTCCAAGGACTGACAGAGATTAATTGAGGTCGTGTGACTTTGTGCACTCGCGGAGCCTCGATGGGGGGCCTCTGCCTCCACCCTCAAATAACCTGGCAATGCCCAGCCACCTTCCCAATAGTAACAGGTTAATATTTTATGAACCGCAGGAATTTAAGAGAAACTGCTGCGGTTCTGCTGTATGGTCTGAAATGTGGTATAGGGCAAGGATTGGTGTTTACCTTCACTCAAGTTGATTTGAAGATTTGACAGTCTTTTCCGCAGACGGGGGCAGCCTTTATTGCACGGGCACTGTCATGTTTTTTTCCTGGGCGCTTTTCATTTTTGTTTTTAAAGCAAAGGCCAAAACTGCGTTAGGACATCTAGACGACACTTTGCAAGGAAGCGTTGAATTTAAGAATGGAACAGATGGCTATGCTGGAAGGAGAAGTAACGACACATTGCATTGAAGACTCTAGCTGTCATTTGTTTTTCAAATCTTCAGCTGCTTTCGACTGTCCCCATCTGCTAATGTTAACCTCTCTGGCTGGTACAAATGCATGATTTAAACCACTTTTCATATATTGGGACTGTTTTGTTGTTTGTGGGCACAAAGCATGCAGGACACTCATGACTGGACCAGTGATTTTCAGTCACTAGCTCATTTCTGAATACCTTCTTTCCCCTGTGCACACACTGTGTGGTTTTAGTCTTGAAGATTCACAGTACTCCTCTTACAGCAATAATGCTCAAGATTTTTTCTTCTTCTTCTTTTTTTTCGATTTACATTATTTTTGACTGCAGTTCCCTGAGATCAGTGTTCAGTTGTGTAATCGTTTTTTTACTCTTCCTTTGATTTTCTCTTGTAGGTGGTTTTATATTTAGTGCAACTTAGGTTTTGACTTGTGCCTTATGCATTGCCAAAGCAAAAATGAAGAAAGAGAATCAGTCTGAATTTTGCCAATGTGATGCAGAAATGGAAAAGAAAAAACTATCTTTATTAGTGGTAAAGATTTCTTCAAATGTCTTACTTAATACCACCACACAATTTCAGGTTGCAAACATGGGACTACTAAAATTAAGTTAATGATTATTTGCATTCTGTATTTACTTCCAAGAAAATTCCTTCAAGAAAATTCCTTCCATGTTCTCACATCCTTCCTAACACATCCTTCTCAGACCTCTCAAACTTGTGGGCAGGTTTAGTCACACTAAAGTAAAAATAGGCCAGCAACCTCCTGGTGATTAGGAAAACTTGATTGTAGTGATTTTTTTTATCAGGTAGTTGTGGAGACCAACTAGTTGCCCTGTGGTTTAGCATGCAAAACCCTCAATTTCACGAGGAGCAATAACTGTCTCAAAGCAATCACCTGCAATTGTTCCATGTGCAATCACCAATTTCACAGATAAATCACTGATAATCAGAGATTTTTCAGTTAAGCACTCTGATTTATAAAAATTGCTTCAACCCATTGCAGACTAACTGCAAACACTCTTGGAGAAAGTTAGCAAATAATTGCCTTTTATTGTAGCACACTGACAGCAGGTTGATTTTAGCATTTTGCCATTTTTACGTCTCGATGGACTAAAGTTGCTTTGAAGTTGGCAGCTGACTGCTAGTGGCCGCATACCCGGTCGTTGTCTTACGAGCAGCTATTTCAAAGACAATGACATTCTAAGTCTCCAGCCACTCTTCCCTAGTGTGACTGTGGCATAAGGCAGAACAGGCTCTGCACTGGCACCACCACCAACATCTGTGGAAAAAAAGGTACTAGAGATCTTGCCACAGCCTGTGTCATTTCCCTTTTCATGTAATGCCAGGCTGAATTAAGGCTGTGTGGGGACCAGAGCCTCTGTTGTCGGGGTCCTAGATGTTTTCTTGATCTTATTACATGTCTGATGAAAAACTAAACCTTCTGCACTTCTGTAGCTTTAATTACTAGTTAAATATGTTTAGCAAGTTGGACAGAAATGCATAAATGTTTGGTATGCCACACAAACAATGCTCCAAAGTGTAACAATAATACTGTCCACTGCAGTAATGTCACTTAACTTGGTCATGTGTTCAGGATTTAAAGCACAACACATTTGTATTGTAGACCCTGCAGATCTGGATGTTAGCCTTTACTATTGCCTTGTCCTGGGACTTGATGATTTGATGACCTTGATGCTTGGGAATTGCTTATTTGTATTCTACGCTCTGTGGTTTCGCACAATAGCTCACATTATCATTCCCGATTAACATCTACAGCTAAACTGAACAAACACGCACACATGTAGCTGCAGCTGTAGCAAAAGCCAAGTCAGCATACTGCATGTGATAGTAATCAGTAATCATGTAACAGTAAAGGTGATTAAATAGGCGTAGTACATGTTTCAAGTGGAACACATGCTATATATTAGGCACAAAGCAGCAAATGCAAGAATTTACTGCATAGTGGGAAAGCTCATAATGTTTTTGTAATGTAGTCGTATTTGTGTTCCCAAAACAAAACAAAACAAAACAAAAAACCCTTTACATTATGTCCTGTAAGGTCATCTCTGATCCCATCTCCATCTGAGCCTTAATTAATGCTTGAATATTAAAGTGACAGTCTCAACTTTGTGTTGAGGATTGCGCTTTTGTGTTGTCTAAACTTGATGAGCAACTGAGAAGACATATGATGATGACTTGCAAATTGCAAGAGAGCAATGCTGTAAATCATGCCCTGCTTTACTGTCTGTTTTACTGTAAATATGCCCATAACTTACAAAATGAACATAATGCTATAATCAGTGAGAAGTGAAACTACTACTGAGACAATAAACTCATCAGAAAAGTGATTACTGAGGAACAGGGTCATTTTTTTGTCACCGGAGTGCTGCCTCTTTAGAAAAATGGCTACATCTGTCTATTATATGGATGATATGTATTCAAATCACAACCCAGATTTTGATATATTTTGCATGAAACTTAATAAAATTAGGAGAGCCACGTGAGTATCTGCTGGAGTGCACAAAGAAAACTATGTCACGTGTTCCAATTATCCCCAAACTGTTATGTGCATTGTGCTGTGAAAATGAGATGTGAGTAAATGTAAGTTTTAAATCTGGTAACATCCTAGATGTCATTAGCAGGTAGTGATAAATTAGGCATGAGTTGGCTAACTCACTGGGTACCGCATATCATGTCCAAGAACTGGGATTGGCACAACAATGACTTCCTCCTATCTCTGGATAAGAACACGAGCAGAATTATAAATGGAGCAGAATCCTCCTTAAATCTCTGTGCCCAGGGTATTTACGGAGATCTATTTATTTTAAACATGAACTAAAATATACCACTTCCTTTGGAACAGAGAATTTTCCCAGGAAAAAGCAGCCAGAAGCCAAGTTTTTCTTTTTGTTTTTTACAGAGCAGCATTGTTACCTTAATGAACCCGCTGTGAGCAATCTAAACCCGCCTTGATGTGGCTCACGCAGGTTTTTATTGAGCTCCATTAATGTTTGGACAGAGACTGCTCTTTTAGTTTGTTTTTTTTCCCTCCGTGCTTTCTGGAAATGACATGACACAGTAACTACAGCTATGGATTGTTTGCTTCATTTGGAAGCCTTTTCAAAGTATCATCAGATCAATAGTTGCACAGTTTGAACATCCTCTTGCCATCTGAGGCTGCCAGACACAGTTGTATAATTTTGTCTGTTACTGCGACACAGTTATGCACACATAAAATACTGTGGATTACTGCTTGTATTTATGTGTCAGTGCGCATATTAGCTGCCGAGTATTTTCAGTCTCTCCATGAAGGTGTATGAACACTCTTGCCTAGGTGATGATGTGCACATATGTGCCAATAAACAGCGCGTGCTCTCACATTTTTGCTGTGCAGAAGTGTTGCTGTGTGATTCCATCTGTCTCTGCGTTTGAATAAATGCATGCTTTTTCAAATTGCTCTCCATAAACGTCAAAGCAGAGTACATCAAAAGCCCCATTGCCTCCCCTCGCGGCCCTACCTGCTGAAATTGCGTACCCTCCAAATCTCAGCGCCCGCTGCTCCATTCAGGCTAAATTGCCTTTTGTACACAAAGATGCGGCGCGCCATTGCATGAAAAACATCTCAGGTTTCATCACCCTTTCCGACATCTCTGGTGCTCATCCTCACTCCTATCTTTTCCTGTTTTTTTTTTTTTTAATCTTCCCTTGTTCTGCTGAGATGCAGGGTGACGAAATCCGGAAGAAGAAAGTGGGTGGCTGGGTGTTGTCTAGATGTGCTGTTTTACAGTTGGGATGGGAGATGGCGGGGTTTGGATAATTCCTCCACTGTGGGGGGTACAAGGGAAAGGAAGCCTCTGCTAGGCCTACAGGGATTTGTGGGGGGTAAATGGAGATAATTAGAGACTTTTGGAGGCGCAGAGGGGGTGCTGAATCATCAGAGGCTGCTCCTCCCCTTCATCCTTCCATTCCCTCACACATGTGATGAAATGTGGTGTTCGCCACCGAGAATTGTAACTTAAATGATAGCAATGCAAATGCAAATAAGCCTGTGAAGCAAACACCTGCATCCTTGTGGGGCTGCTTTTTCCACTTATCGTATGACTAATTACCACTCGTGACTTAGACGAATGCTGCAGTGACGATAAGGAGTAAGTAAGGACGCGTCTCCTCCAGCAGGGGCAGTGCGAACTCCTGCGAGAGCAAAAAAACAGGGAAGAACAGAAAACCTCAGAAGAACGAATGATGCTGTGTTTAGAGGACGCAGGAAATGGCAGCTTCTAAAACATAAGCATAGTGTTTTGTTGAGGCAAATTACTAATACTCTTTAATTTTCTGCTCGATGTCACCAAAAGGAAGTGTGTCGAGCTAGTTTCTAATTAAAAGAATTGCCAGCTTAGCAATGAGTGCAGTTTGTCTTTCCAATCCAATGCATAAATATAACTTACCCCAAAAGTAGGCCTGCAGCTGATGTGTATCAATTTATCTGCTGAAGAAAAGCAAACTATTACAGTCGTCCAGATCCCAAAGTGATGCCTCCAGATTTCCTGCTTTTTCCCCAACCAACAGTCCAATATCCTGACAAATAATTCAATTTTCAGTCAGGCAGGAAACAGAAAAGCTTCATGTTCTTCAGTATTTATGTTCATGTTTTTTTACCAGGATAAAAATTTATAATATTCAGAGTTAATAAATTGTAAATTGAGAAATAATTAGTTAGTATTTAGTTAGTGAATTGAAATTTTACTGATGTTTACAAGTCATTAGAATTTATTTATATTTTTAAGTTCTGTAATAGATTACTAGTTTGTGATGGTGTTATGGGAAACACATCATTACTTAATGTCTGATTACATGTTTGACACATGATAACAATTGTTACTCTGATTTTTACTAATTGATGAGAACATTCTCATTCCGATGGGCTCAAATAACATTGTTCATTTCCAAAAGTTGAATCTGCTCATCTGGACGTAGCGTTTTGTGGGAGAAACGTTTCGTCACTCATCCAAGTGACTTCTTCAGTCTCAGCTGACTGCAGGTTTCCCCAAACCTTATAAACAGTACATTTGCATAATGACTGAAACCAGCCCACTGAAGGAACAATGGGCTGTGAGGTCAGTTCCTTAATCATAATTATGCAAATTCCCATGACCGTTGATCAACAATCACTGACCAAAACCCACTGATCAAAGAACACTGATCAATGGCCATGAGTACCATTCACAGAGAGTTGGGGAATGGCTGCAATCACAGCATTGTAAGATGGTGAAAGATGTACCCTTAGGCCCCCTCCTCGATTCAGAGATGGTCTTTCCCTTTTCACGTAAATGGCCTCCTTGACTCTGCACTTTGTTGAACATTGTTCATTAAAAGCAAATTAAGTTAAACTAAACATTTGTTAGTGATTCTACCACACCACCTCCCTTATGTGAATCTAATGAGAATTTATTATCCAGATTAATCCAAATGTGTTAAAAATATATCAAAAATATCAGTTTTCATGAGTTGCAGCTCACACAAATATGGTAGAAATATAATAGGTTGCTATATTAGTCAAACTCAGACATAATGTAATATAATATACAATATAAACAGATTGTTTCACCGATCTGATCAGTTGCTGCTTCTTCACTCCTCATGGTGGCTCTTGTTGAATGAAGGTGAAAGAGAAGACACTTACAAAGGGTAAAAGGCACTAAACATATTATTTAAATCACATTAAGCACTGTTAATACAGCAGCACATCAACACCTCAGTTTATGTTCCTGCAGTTTTCATGCTGGTATGTTTTGACTTTGCATGCATATTGTGATATATTGTGCAGAACTGTCTTGCAGTGAATCACAGTTTTTTTTTATTGTCATACCATTGTTCTATATGTTATATATAAAATTTCTGGAGTGAGAAATCTTGAGCATATTTGGTGGAAAATTACCCCAACACCTAATCAGTACTGATTTGTATCTCTGTATTTTTAAACCAGGATGTTTCACCCATTCCCTGTTATTAAACTGAACTGACTAATTATTGTAGTTTCACCTATTTGACAATCTGTAATTTTTTAATAGCCTTCAAATAAGCTTTGAATCTCAGCATCTGCAGAGCTATAAAAACTGCTGGGAACAAAGGATAAAAGAGAAAAATGAGAGAAATGTGACCACCAGGTGTTTTCTTTTTTTTTTTTTTTGCTGAGAGAGTTTTACTTTATAGCATCTAAAAAACCACCAGGTGTTTTCACTTTTCCTGCTGAACGAGGTGTTTAAATGTGCATAAGCACCGTGGTGCATTATATTGCCACCTACTCTGCTCACAGAGTGTTGTGTTTTATGTGACAGAGCTGCTCTAAAAGCTGAACTAGAACTTGCATGTGCCACTTCAGAAGTGAAATGTTAAAAAACTGGGCAAGCGAGCTCTAGAGAACCCTTCACTCGGTGGCTTTGGAGCACTACAAACACACTTAAACACTTTTGTGGTGTTGTTTTTAACAATCAGGCCTTTCCAACAGAGATTCCCACATGAATGCAGCTTAGCTATGTTTCTTTCTTCACTTCCCCTCTTCTCCCCCTGTCTCATTTCTCACTTCAGACATTCTCGCCTCTTAAGCTCACTCGAGCCTTCCTGTCGCAGCTCTCTTGAGCACCTATCTAGCCTGTCATACATTTGCACTCCCCTCTCCCTGTGTGTGAGTGTGTATGCATGTATGATGGTGTGAGAGTGTTTTTATCATCTGCACAAATAATAAATCCAGTCGTCCTTCAAGGTGTTTTAAATCATACGTCATCATATATTGACAGACCTGCATCTTGTTTATTTCCTACATGAGCGAATCTGTCTTGGGTTTGGCTCACAGAAACAGTTTCTTCTTCTTATGTACAAATTCTCCTGTACATGATATCAGCGTGCTCTCAAGTGATTGACTGAAGTAGCATTTTGACCGATCAGACTACATATGTTGGAGTAAGTTGAAGTCTGACTGTGGTCTGAACACCTTTCTGTACGGTTCAGATTGATCGTACAGACTTTATGCCACTATATTGCCAAATATTTCTGCAGATAAGTGGGATGATTTGCCTTGTTATACAGCAAAAAATTTACAGGACTGGCCCAAAGAATAGGATGATGATTTCAGGGAAATGACAAAACCTCCATATTCCCTGGATCTCGTGTTTTGCATCAGGAGAAGCCCAATCCACACAACACATGTCCAATGTGAATGTTGTGATGGATGAGAAATTTTTTACTGCAAAAGCTATGGCTGATTAACCAATAGAAATATAATAAGTATATAATAATTACATATATCTGACTACATTTACTATATAATCATGGATTATAGCCTTTCCTTAGTAACACTTTAATATTCAGGTGTCTATCTGTTTAGTAAGTGACTGCATGTATGCAACATGCATACTGGAAGACAAAATGTCATTTGGGCATAAAAAGGAGATCTTCTCAGGGAGGAAGAACACTGTGCACTGTGTGTACATGTATATGGCATTACCTCTGCACTACAGCCACTACAGTATTTTTAATAATCTGTATCAATTTATTCCACACTTTTTCATAAATATATACTTTGCTTATTTTATTTTCAAAGTAATACTTATGTGCATTTTTCTTTCTTTTACATGCGATATTTAGGGGAGCTCAGAGCCTAAGAATGTCATTGCTGGGAGTGATGTGCCATTGTTACCTGTATATGACAGTTTTAAAAACTTGAAAGTGATATACAATAGCACAGCTGGCTCGATCAGAAAAATACATATAACAGGAATATAGGATCATTTAAATACACTATCCACTCTGAAAACCATACAGAAATACATTCCTTTCTATGCCAGCAGTGTCACCAGAAGTGATACTTACTATACCTTTCAATACTACAATTCTGAATTCATGACAGTGCAGGTTTTACCCAGAGGACCTCTGTACGTCCAGACAGATGCTGAGTCATTGCAGTCTCTGCAGATGTATGCTACAGCAATGAGGTCTCACTGTTGAGTGAGTCTTGTAAGTGACCTTACCTAAAGATCTATTCATGGACTCTGGTGATATATACAATTTTATTATGTCTTATAGCCCAAACAGTCAGTTAAAATAATGGGCAGATTTAAGGGCCTAATGCTTAATGGAATGGGGACGACATGTCCATTTACCTCAACCATAATTATTCAGGTAAGAAGCAAGTAGCTGATAAAATATAGCATCCTTTTAGTGATTCCTGCACTGATAGCAATTATGTAATTTGAACAATTTTCTTGACCTGTGTTTCACCTTTCAGACTACAGGGTGGTTACTTTGCTGTTTGTTTTTATCTGCACAGTGTCAAACAGCTGGACGTCGTATTAGAAGTTAAAAATTAAAAGAAACGCTGAATGTACAATTATAGTCAATTTTTGTGTGGAAAAACAGTTAAATTGAACTTTAAAAAATACAATCGTAAAGGATAAAGCTTTCCTTGTGCTTTTAATGAGCGACAACAATTAAGCAGAGTATCTTAGAATATCTTCGTTAAAGAAAAACTAATAGGATTTTAATTATTGTTAGTATTTTAATTACAGTGCTTCGATTGTAGCATTTGCACTGTTTATAACACTGTTTGCATATGAAACACCATCTGATAGTTTCAGTTTTTCTCGGCACAGCTCCTGATGTGATGCCATACACTTCATCATAACGTAACACAGCCAGACTGTTGGCTCCAGGATGATTAAATCTTCCCTGTTTACCCCATGCTCAACCATACATCAATTCCCCATCATTCTTTTCTGTTTTTTGTTTCATTCCTTTGGTATTTTGTTACTGCAACAATTCAGTTTCCTCAGGGCAATAATGAATGTTTCATTTGATCTCATCCTCCTTTCTTTATTTTCCCCCAAAGTGTCTGCTGCATTCTTTTACTCTCCAAAGAGCTGCGCCGCATTATAGTGCTGCTGCTACAGAGTCAGCACCTGCTGTGTTCTTAGATCATTGCACGGGTTGCTGCCTGGCAGAGCAAGGCTTTGGCCTGGTAGACCCTAATGATTGTCTGGGGAAAATACTTCTAGTCCTGTGCAGTTGTATAGAGCAAACTAAAACACGTAGCATTGCATCATATAAGACTAAAGCAATGATTGGAAAAACATTGTGACAAAATGTTTAAATAGGAGACCTTAATAAGACAGAGACTACATATACATATATACACACACACACATATATATATACATATATATATATATATATATATGTATGTATGTATATGTAGTCTCTGTCTTATTATATATGTTTATATATATATGTGTGTGTGTATATATATATATATATATATATATATATATATATATATATATATATATATATATATATATATATCCTCTCTTGAGGACATATCCTGAGCATAATCATGTATAATATCCACAAAACTTAAAGAGGTTATACACACACAATACGGTAATATTATGTCGAAGCACAGTACGTATCACTCAGCGAGGCTCCTGCCTTACTTTTTCTCCTATTGTAAATCAAGTTATTAAACAAAATACTATAGATATAAGGAAGAGCGAATGAAATCACTGTATAAACTGGTAAAAGATTCATTTCTTACTTATATACCATATTGTTAAATAAACTGTGTGCAACAGAAGAACTCCAGTACTCTGTTGACTAAATAATGAGGCCGTAATGCTCCGACAATCCATCAAGCGGTGCGGATTCGTAGCTTAGCAAAGTCGTACTAACACATTTGACAGATTTTCGAGCGCTGTGTACCACATAAAATTGTCTCGAGGTCAGTAAACACAACCAGAATTCACACACACAGGATCATAAGGGACACTGTCGATTTTTAGAAAAATCAAAGGACTGATTTTAAGTGTGCCGTATTTTCCAAAAAACACGGTAATAATGACGGCCCGCTAGCATGCTCTACCAAAAATAGTGCTTTGTTGTGTATCTGTGTAAGCTAAACCAGTTCCACACCACTGAAGTTGCAGCATTTTTACAAACCAATTCTGGTTCATCTGTTTCATTCAACGATCCGCTTTCGCCCTTCGCATTCTCCATCGCCAGCACGCTTTTTCCGCCATGTGCGTATGAGAACAAAGGCACTGCGCATGCGCGTTTTACCCATATTCTATCGCGATATTTCATTTTCTTATCGTTGCCCAACATTATACCGGTATTACCGTGAACGGTATAATATGGCCCAGCCCTAATACATGTGTATATATATGTATATATATATATCTATCTGTATATATGTATTTAAACAGGAGAGCTTAAGGTGAACATGAAACATCACCTGTATTAAGCCTAATTTACACTATGGAGCCTGGGTTCTCTGGATTTATTTTTTTCCATAACATCTATTTTAATATGATATAATACAGAATATGACATGACCAGATTGGTTGGTTGATGCTAACCGTCCTACACTGGTTTATGGTATTAAAAGAAGTCCATTATTTCATTTATCAAAATATGTAATGAGCAGAAAATTTTAGAAAGATTTGGAAATAAAAAAAAAACCCTCTTCACTCTACTAAACTCTGTGCTGTAATGAAAACACCGAGTTTATGTTATCCCCAAGACTAAATCTTTGATCTTTCTCTATTAAGAAGTGTTGAAATTAAGAGACTAATCTACTTCGATACCAGTATGTCGGTCGGCGTGAATTATCCACAGGGGACGACAGGTTCTATATCAATTACATGACTGGTAGAAAAGTAAATGGCAATTCCCCCTACACTTCCCAGTCAAAACATTTCATTTTGTCTTTGGAGAGCAGAGAGCTTCGCTCTGTAAATCTCATCACAGGACATTTTATCCTGAAATGAGAAATGCCTTTAAAAGAGCCTGCTCATGCAAAATGGCTGTGATCAGACAGGAGTGCATTATGATTTTAAAATCACAAGTATTTTGTCTTTAATGGGATCAAGTGACAGACATATGTACTGAGACCATCACCAATATGATGTGGAGAAATCGAGTTAAATGAATTATTCCAAAGTATTGCTCTTTTGCTCTTGAGCTAGACGAAAGTTTCTGTACTTTTTGGAATACCACTGCATGTTTACCAGCTGAAATGCATTTATTTCTGTTTATATTTGCAGCAAGTATCCTACTTCAATTCTTTCTGTCTCTCCTGTACTCATTAAATTTGCCATTTAATGTCATTTAATAGCAGCCCAGAGAGGGGAAAAAAAGCAGTTAATGATTGTTTTCACAATTTACAGAAGACAGATTTTGCTGATATGAGGAAAAAATATAAAGAACAGCCTGGAGGCTCATGTTTATCTCACTCCATCCATTATGTTACTGCATCATTTTCCACAAAAATGGAAGTTCAAAGTATTTTCACTTGCACAGAGTCAGATGTGAGAGGTGCAAAGAAAGCCTGATAAAGTAAACACTTCCTTGTTCTCTTTTCATGCCTATTTGTACAGAAACTCGCTTTTACAAAACGGCTCTTTTTTCCATCCCATTTGCTTTTGAATGAAGCCAAGAACACGGTCAGTGGCTTCAGTAGAACCACTGTTGGGAGGGTTGGTGGGCTGATTAGCCTTTGTGCTAATGCGCTTTTTCATTACTCTCCAAGATTATCAAAAGCAGCTCTTCTCCAAGCACACGTGTTTCTTGTCCCATGTGTCACCCGTTCATTTGCAAATACAATAGAGGCCTCTCTTCACACTGTGGACACACTCACTTATGCCATATTTGACTGCCATGACTTTATGCCTCACTCACTGAGAGATTAGCAAGACACCAAGGCAGAACAAGAGCTTTTGTGGATAATGAAGATGAAATTCATGGAAGAAAGAAGGAAACAAGGGAATCTGCTGTTGAAGGAAAGGCTAAACATCACCAATGGTGATTATGGGGGGGGGTTGGAGTAGTGGAAAGACTTGGGAGTTATTTTTCGTAGAACCCAGGATCAAACCAATGTTGAAAGCTTCCCAGTTCCTTTTCACCCTAGCTTACTCCTTCAGTGGTTCAGCGTGTCTGGCTGCTTGTCCTCTCCCCATGATATGCTCTTGAAGCCACACTCTACTACACAGAGAGCTGATGGTCATTATCGCCCATGAGTGCTCCGCAGGGTTTCGTGAGTCCTTTCTAACCATCTCCATGCATCGGTGTTTCAGTAATGCTTGGTTCTCATAGCTTCTCTGACTCTGAAGTTCCCTGGAGCTTCTCTGATGATGCACAGCTCTTTCTGAAAAAACAAAACAAAACAAAAACCCATACACATGGATGTGTTTTCATAGTAAGGACAATAACATGTAATGGCTTGAGTTATTGATGTTAACTGATGCTGTTAATGCAAGCGGATAATAGTGTTATCATTTTTCTCAGCTATATTATTTTTGATGGGCAGTACTGTAATCTGATTACTTTTTTCAAGTAATGAGTAATGTAAGGGATTACTATTGCAAAAATGGTAATTAGATTACCGTTACTTTCACGTAGGAACGCTGCGTTACTAAAACCGTGATTTTTTGCGAGAATGTCTCATGACAGTGACGTAAGCGAGTGCAACGTTCGTGACAACAACTGTCTGCAGATCAACAATGGATAATATATCGAGTGCGGGAGAGAGTATGAGCATGCAGCGTTTAAAGCGTGGAAGTACTGACCTTACTTTGAGTTTGATTCCATGAAAAGTGACAAAAACATTAGCGTCCACTGTTCACTGCGTGGGAAGAAAACTTCTTTTTAAACCCCTAAACTTCCAAGCAAGCACCGAGTGCGCTACAACTTAATGTGAAATTCACAGAGAAACTCGCGGATTCTTCCACTGACCGCTGCGGCACACCTGCACCAGGGTAAACCTCCGCCTAACCCACTCCTGCTTTATAGGTGAAAATACAGCAACAGGACCGCTAGTCTTTGATTTTATTTATTTTCTGCTGTGTTTTACTTGCATCTATTTGAAAGAGTGAGTGTAAACACAAAAAATATTTTATTTTATGTGCTGGAATGTGCAGAAAATAGGTTTAAATGTTAAACAAATTTCTTCCAGTCAGAGAATGTTGCATATAATTTAATTTTTGCTTGATGTTTTGCTTGAAAGTTAAAAGCCACAGTGGCACGGTGGTTAGCACTGTTGCCGCACAGCAAGAAGGTCCTGAGTTCAATTCCACCATCAGGCCGGGGTCTTTCTGTGTGGAGTTTGCATGTTCTCCCCGTGTTTGCGTGGGTTCCCTCCGGGTACTCCGGCTTCCTCCCACCGTCCAAAGACATGCAACTTGTGGGGATAGGTTAATTGGATAATCCAAATTGCCACTAGGTGTGAATGTGCGAGTGAGTGTGAATGGTTGTCTGTCCCTGTGTGTTGGCCCTGCGACAGACTGGCGACCTGTCCAGGGTGTACCCCGCCTCTTGCCCTATGACAGCTGGGATAGGCTCCAGCACCCCCCGCGTTTTAAAAAGAGACTTTTCCATTTGATTACATTTTGTATGGTGGTTTATGCAGAAAAAGTAGAATTGGGCTGAAAGATCTATCGCTTTATTACCTATTCAGGTTGTAAATCGTGTTTTTAAAAAGTAACTAAGTAACTAAGTAATTAATTACTTTTGAAAATAAGTAAGTCAGTAAAGTAACGGGATTACTTTTTGGGGGAAGTAATCAGTAATTAGTTACTGATTACTTTTTTCAAGTAACTTGCCAACACTGTCTACTATACAAAGCTATAGTAGGATAGGAAAATTTGGTTAATGAGTTTCATGAATCAGATTATGTTTTGGACATACCCTGAATTTAGCTTAGTGCGCAATCAAACTTGTTGTCAATTAGGTTCACTGATAAAGGCAACAGATTTTGTTTGACCTTTTTTCATATATGATTAGATTTTTATAATCACAGATACTAACGCTAAACATGGACAAACTTTCAAACGATAATTTAACTTAACAAAAGTCAAACATCAAATTTGAAAACTTAAAAACATTTCTCCCAAAACAAAAAAAAATTAAGTATGGCTACATTCGAAAGCTGAAGTACATTTCTTTAGTTCAACAGTAATTTCTTGGCCTCCATCAATAGCATACTGCACTGTCAATATTCAAGAAATATTAAAATAAATCATTTTAAAAAGAATATCAAATGTCTGGTGTGATTTGTACTTTTGAATATCTCAATAGCAGATTTGATTAATTACACTGTAAACTTTTAAACTCTAAATTTCTTAAATGTACATATACCACTGTCCTGGTTCTGTTATTTGCTTGGTATTCTTAACATTTATATTGAAAACAATAATCAGAAATAATAGATAATCAAAAATTCCTTTCAGTCCAGTTATTGCAACCAAAAAAATCAATAAAACAACAACAAAAAACAAAACAAGATACTGTGCTTTTATACAGTGATCCAGACTCCCGATTCTACCAGCATCCAGACTACGGTACTGTGAATGAATACAGTGTTATTCAGTCCCTTGGTATTAACTGCAGTGGTACATGTAGCGCATAGATCACTCAAACATTACCAAAATGCGCATCAGCAGTTTTTGGGAGACCTCCACAGAGCCTATTAAATGAGTTTCACAGGCTGGTAATGAACTGGGTCGTTTTCATGGATTACTATAACCAGAGCTGCTGCATCATCTCAGATCTGGTTAAACAGACTTTTCCTGAATGAATGAGACAAAGTGATCACAAACTAATCCACTAACTCACAAGATGATTTTATGACAAATCATCTCTCCATCTCATCATCATTATTGACAGGGGATTTCTTTAAATCACCCTGCCGTTCTTTGTTCAGCTGAGACACCTGAGTTAGAAAACGCACAACACTGCAGTTCTTTCACTCGCGAGGACGGTCACAGAGCACTCGCACAGGAGACACTCATGGACTCACGCTTTGTCACCGTCTGCGTTCTTTATTTATACAAGATTGTTCTGTGTGTGTGTGTGTGTGTGTGTGTGTATTACAAAGATAACAACGTCACTTAGAGCGGCGGGTTTTTCCCTTTCTACATCTGTATGTTCTTTTAAAAGAGCTGAGGTTTCACTTCTCTACATCTAAATGTTCTCTGAAGACAGGAAGCGGTTAGTAGCTGCACACAAGTTACTAGGTGAAAAGTCACTTAGACATGTGCTTAATAATGAATTAAGGAATACATTTCATGGAGCTGATCACATATATGTTCAATAATCTTTTAACAATTATCTTCAACAGAAAGGTGGTTTATACTAGTTGTGGTTTTGGAAATCGTCACATAATACTTTTATGTCTTTAACCGTCACCCAACAATTTTTGATGTGTAGGAATTATGTTTGTTATGTTTGAAAGCTTGCATTATTTTAGTTACAACTCTGTATTTTTGTAGCTCTTCTGAGTGCAAACTACATATGGGTAGATATACAGGGAGTGCAGAATTATTAGGCAAATGAGTATTTTGTCCACATCATCCACTTCATGCATGTTGTCTTACTCCAAGCTGTATAGGATCGAAAGCCTACTACCAATTAAGCATATTAGGTGATGTGCATCTCTGTAATGAGAAGGGGTGTGGTCTAATGACATCAACACCCTATATCAGGTGTGCATAATTATTAGGCAACTTCCTTTCCTTTGGCAAAATGGGTCAAAAGAAGGACTTGACAGGCTCAGAAAAGTCAAAAATAGTGAGATATCTTGCAGAGGGATGCAGCAGTCTTAAAATTGCAAAGCTTCTGAAGCGTGATCATCGAACAATCAAGCGTTTCATTCAAAATAGTCAACAGGGTCGCAAGAAGCGTGTGGAAAAACCAAGGCGCAAAATAACTGCCCATGAACTGAGAGAAGTCAAGCGTGCAGCTGCCAAGATGCCACTTGCCACCAGTTTGGCCATATTTCAGAGCTGCAATATCACTGGAGTGCCCAAAAGCACAAGGTGTGCAATACTCAGAGACATGGCCGAGGTAAGAAAGGCTGAAAGACGACCACCACTGAACAAGACACACAAGCTGAAACGTCAAGACTGGGCCAAGAAATATCTCAAGACTGATTTTTCTAAGGTTTTATGGACTGATGAAATGAGAGTGAGTCTTGATGGGCCAGATGGATGGGCCCGTGGCTGGACTGGCAGAGAGCTCCAGTCCGACTCAGACGCCAGCAAGGTGGAGGTGGAGTACTGGTTTGGGCTGGTATCATCAAAGATGAGCTTGTGGGGCCTTTTCGGGTTGAGGATGGAGTCAAGTCCTACTGCCAGTTTCTGGAAGACACCTTCTTCAAGCAGTGGTACAGGAAGAAGTCTGCATCCTTCAAGAAAAACATGATTTTCATGCAGGACAATGCTCCATCACACGCGTCCAAGTACTCCACAGTGTGGCTGGCAAGAAAGGGTATAAAAGAAGAAAAACTAATGACATGGCCTCCTTGTTCACCTGATCTGAACCCCATTGAGAACCTGTGGTCCATCATCAAATGTGAGATTTACAAGGAGGGAAAACAGTACACCTCTCTGAACAGTGTCTGGGAGGCTGTGGTTGCTGCTGCACGCAATGTTGATGGTGAACAGATCAAAACACTGACAGAATCCATGGATGGCAGGCTTTTGAGTGTCCTTGCAAAGAAAGGTGGCTATATTGGTCGCTGATTTGTTTTTGTTTTGTTTTTGAATGTCAGAAATGTATATTTGTGAATGTGGAGATGTTATATTGGTTTCACTGGTAAAAATAAATAATTGAAATGGGTATATATTTGTTTTTTGTTAAGTTGCCTAATAATTATGCACAGTAATAGTCACCTGCACACACAGATATCCCCCTAAAATAGCTCAAACTAAAAACTACTTCCAAAAACATTCAGCTTTGATATTAATGAGTTTTTTGGGTTCATTGAGAACATGGTTGTTGTTCAATAATAAAATTATTCCTCAAAAATACAACTTGCCTAATAATTCTGCACTCCCTGTAGGTAGGTATAAACTGATAATATGTGTTCTAGACAATAACTGGTTCTGAGGCCACTGAACCCAAGTGACCAATAGAGAGATGGTTATGTGCAGAGGAGGGATAGTGGATATAGTGGACAAAGGATGCTTAAGATTGAGCTGAACGGCAGGAGAAAAGAAGGAGGAAAGCAATAATTTTAAACCAAGTGGGCTAATTCTAGAATTGAAAATCTCAGTGTGACATTCATGTTGAATCACTTTCCATTTCCAAGTTTTACATTTGAGCCAAAACCTTTGCTGTCTTATCTGTATTGGGAGCCTTGTATTTAAAAAAAGTAATCAGTTGAATAAGACAGCTGTCAAATTCGGTGTAGAATGTGCTCGGCGTACTCTGTTGGAGGTTGAAACTCTGAGTACTCCTACATTTGGGAGGGACAAATAAAGAGTTCAATACAGCAAAACTGCTCATGGTCAGTTCTCATTTAATTGAAGTATGATGAAGTGATAATTATGGCTCTTCTTCATACACTGACATTTGCTCCTCCATGTAAGTGTACAGGATGCGCCAAGTTTTGACCTGCCAGCATCTTTATTATGGTGACAACAAAATGAGCTTGCACATTTGTTTCGGGTAATA
The DNA here is from genome assembly GCF_001858045.2 of Oreochromis niloticus. Taxonomy (NCBI): domain Eukaryota; kingdom Metazoa; phylum Chordata; class Actinopteri; order Cichliformes; family Cichlidae; genus Oreochromis; species Oreochromis niloticus. The sequence continues at coordinate 34,097,482 of NC_031985.2, read as the reverse complement.
TTAGATGTTGTATTCTGACTTTCAAAAGGCCGACGTACAGCAACATATTCATCTCAAAAGGTTCAACCATTTTTCTACATGATCTTATCACACATGGTCTTCACTTTTACCAGCTCATGTCACTTACCCAACAATTACTCCTGTCCTTTTTCATCAGTTCTGAAATCTTCATTAACTTCATCCCTTTTAAATGAGAAAGACTTTGTCATATTGTCTCTATAAAAAAAAGGAAAAAAATCTAATACCTCAGAATAACACACTGTCTGTAGTTTAAGAACATAGCAGTCTGTCTCAGGTACCGCGGTGAACGCCGCTTATTAGCAGCTTATAAACTGTTAGCTAACAGTACCACTGATGGAGAATTGCTTTGCTGACATTTCACTAAAATGACTTGAAAAATGGGAAATCTAAAGAAAATTAGAATACTTACTGTGATATAGGCAATGCTGGTAACGGTCTACAGTGATGAATGAAGAACCACCTTACACCCGGTGTTTCTGGCTTTTCAATGACTCTTCAATCCCGCTCACATTTTAAAACCAAACAACTCCAGAGAAGTGGGCAGACGCCCATATTTGTCAGGAAATGACCTCAATAATGAAGTCTTTATTAGAAGAAAAAAAACAAATAAAATCTAGATAAAAAGGTCAGTTGACTGTCATTAAAACTTACAGCTGATACTGATTTTTTAAATGAACAATAATATTTTTTATTTTCAGGAATCAAAACCTAAAGATGTCTGCCACATAATTTAAATAAATGAGTAAAATTAAATGAGTAAAATCAATTTAATTAGCACGTACTTAATATCCAAAATAGTTGAAGTTGATCGAAAATAAAAAGTTGAACTTACTCAAATGGAAGAAAATGTCTGATAAAAAACAGTTCTGTTATCTCAAATAGATAAGTACTTTGAGCGTTTGTGTTTACAGTGCAGTAATCTCGATGAGCCAGAAGCTCAGGCTATAGACTCCTCTAAAAGATCAGTTCCCAAATTTTTTTTGTAGTCTTTATGATGATGACCTCAAACACGCAGCTCTGGCTGTGAACACAGCAGCCCCATGTTGTAAGGTGCAGCAAAAGAAAACAAAGTTGGCTTAAAGAGGCATGGCCTTATTGGGGGAAGAGCTAAAACAGCGTGTTACACACAGTGGACAAAGGCTCAGAATAAGATAAATATGGATTATTTTTTAACTGGAATTTGACATTGAGTATAATGGACCCTTTAGGCCGTCATTGGACTAATTGCTTTTTCAGTTAAGAGAACGCTGCTTTGTGTCACAAAGCCAGATGAAAAAGGCAACGAGGGGAGTGGACTAATTTAAAAATTTGGACCCAGGCAAACAAACCATGCATCAACTGAGACTTGGCAGAACATGGTTTGGGAGACAAAACTGATTTCAGCTTGTGTCACAGGGATTGAAACAATCAGGGAAAGCAGTGATATCTATAAAACTGACATGTAATATGTTTTACATGCCGCACCTCATTCAGTCAACTAGATAAAATGAGTTGCTACCTGCAACAGAGGCCAAAGCAATGGTCAGTGAACCCAAATCCCCAAAACATTTTTCTACATTTTTACCCCTGGTCCCACACAATTACTCAGACAATGGCATTATCAGCAAATGTATCTATCCATCTTCACACCGCAGTTGTAATTACCACTATAAAGCTAATGTTTTCTCAGTCGTTAGCTTGATACAATGTTAATACTCTGTATGGAGTGTGAGTTATTTCGAATGAGGGGCCACTCTCTGTATTGTGCCTGCTGACATAGCTGGCCTGATCAGTGGAAGACATATGGATTTTTCAGTCCATGACATTTTTCTTATACTGCCTGCTGAGGGAGTTTGCTGGCAGCACGCCCACTACCTCACCTTGAAAGGACACAGTGTCTTCAAATGCGCACCAGTATCAGCTGATGTATCATGATCCAATTTTTTATCAGTTGTGACAAACTTGAAATTATAACTCTATAAAATCATTACAGTTTGATGACAGTAAACAGCCACTGGCAGCAAGCGACGTCCTCTGGAAGCCTGAACCACGCAATAACCTCACTTTCAAACAAATTATTGCAGTCTCTTGACCCCAGGACTAAAGGTTATGTGGTGTGAACATGCTGTGATTGAAGATTAGCTTAAGCTTACACGGTTTTTCCTTCTGTTTTAAACTGTTTTCTCACTTTGTTATGTGAAAGTATCTTGTGTTGAAAAGGTCAGATGCCAAATTGTACATCTTAAAGAGCAAAACGAAATGTCTTCTTGGCCACCCTGCCTGGATGCAATGTAAAATACTGACAGCTGTTTGAGAGCAATGTTAAATGAATAATGGATCTGGGCTGTCAGGGGGTCTCAGTGGTCCAGACCGGGTGATGGACAGAGAGCTTTAAAATATTATCTGAACAGCGACTTAATGTCATAATGGCCATTAACACATCACAAGATTGCATTCCTTGCTTAATGTTCCAAAGACGTTAGGCATAGGCTTATGCGCATGGTTGCCAATGTGTACTATATGCCCATCCACATAAAGGTACACACACACACACACACACACACACACACACACACACACACACACACACACGGGTTCTAGTTAACCTCCACCAAGTCCCAGTTGCTTTCTATAACTCAGCCCAGATGGCCATGTGGGCTATGGGCACTGGTTTCTATAATGTCCACTATTAATATGCAACACTAATTCCCATCCCTTGTAATACTTTACCCTTGCTCTACACTCATTTAACTCTTCCCCAGTGACCTGACAGGCCTATATATCAGATCTGCACTTTTGCATGAGTTAAGCACCTAATTATCAGCTTATACTGCCCCCTGATGGAGGCTATTATCCGCCATAGGGGAGGGTGGTGCAGCGCGCCAGAAAAGGGGCAGTGCTGACATTGTCGTTTTGCTGTTGTGGTTTCTGAGGGCCCTTGTGAAGGTGTCAAGGCCAGCCCACTGAACACAAGAGAGCAAGTCGAGCTGGCCCCTGGCTGTGGTAATTACAGGCCCTGCTACAGAAGCTATATCTGAGACATAGTTTTCTTGTATTTTGTTCCATTTGTGTGTGTCTGTAGCCTGGCTGCAATCAGTGTAGTGCTAAAAAGGGGTTATGATGCTGCCGGGAAGGGAACATGAGAGTTAAAAATATTGAGTAATTTAGCGCAAATGTTTGTAATATTTGGATGTTTCAGGCTTTAGGTAACATGCGAGCTAATTTTGAACATTTACACCAGAATATGGGGAGGCTGTGGTTTTGATCCATGGCTCCTTAAGCACTATATGAATGGGTCAATATGGTAAAAAGTACTTTAGTTAAAGTAGAAAGATGCAATAATAGTATCAACAATGAAACCACTGTGCAGCACTACCTCGTACTGGCAACCATGCCACACCCAGAAGATGCTCAGCTTGAACTGATCAGAGAATTTTGGAAACTGGTTCAGTGCCTTGGTGTTCTTTGAGCTTTGCATTATAAAGAGATGACCAATATTTTAGATATTGTTACCGATCAGTGTATTTCTTTTGTGGCTCTTGAGCAATGAGATGCTTAAAATGACTGCTTCCCGAGGTCATTAAACTACACACTGCTACACACTTTCTCAAGATACCAGAGGGTTCAGAATGCCTTTTTATTTATTTATTTTATTTCAAAATGTCATCCTAAAAATGTTAGCATCTCAAGTTTTGTACAACGTGAAGGATTTATTGTGACCGTGTGGAGTTGTATGGGTAATGGATGTTTTTTTTTCTTGACCAAGCATCAATTGAAAAAAAATATTTCCAAGGTAAACGCAAACCAGCAGACTGGAGTCTGTTTTCTACTGATTTGATGGTCCATTTAAAGTGAAATTAACTACCTCTTCTTTGTTGGTGTGTTATAGATTTACCATTGTGTTGAACTATCATCATCAGTCCTAGATGAGGCTCTTTATAGAATATCTTTGTGTACAATAGTTTAATGTGAACTGTTGTGTTTTTCGAAAGGTGCAATAAAGCTAACTTGTATTAGCTAGTGTGCTTTGTGTAATCGTTTTACAGTTTTTACATAGTGTTGGATAAAAATGCTCAAACAGAAGCTTTTAGACTGAGCTGCACACGCGCCGTATAAAAGCATCCAGTTCTGATGAAATTCTGTGTTATCGGGCAGTTATTAGTTTACTTGCTACAATCGTGTTAGAGCGGATTTCATATTTTCCAGTTTTAGAAATTACATTAGGCCTTTGAACCATCATTCCAGGTACAGGACCATGATTTGATCCTTCTCACGTCAGTCCTGTCTGGACTGTCATTGTGGGAAAGTTTGAAACTTGAAAAAATATCTGGGGACTGTAATTTTACACACCTTCTCCTTTCTTTATTGAACTCGTGGCCAATACATAATGGCTGCTTTGCACAATACCACAGATATTCTGCCCATCCTGACCTTCCCTGCTCAATATAATCTTGTAGTCTCAACCTTCGAACCTCTCCTGTTTTCCCCATGTCTTTAGAGCGGTTATGTGATGCTACCTTTGTGCGAGCCACCTCTTTGTGTTGAAGAGAACATTTTCACCTCGGTGAAATCTGTATTTTTCCTCCAGTGTCAAACCCAAATAATGCAACTTCTGAAAGAAGAAGAAGCTCTGCTTGCAACTGAAAAGAAATCCAATAAATAACACCGTTGCTCAGCTCAGTTTGACGGCCATATTGGTCTGATTTGACCTAGGGCTGGGCGATATGACCCAAAATTCATATCTCGATATTTTTTTAGCTGGATGGCGATATAAGATATATATCTCGATATTTTTTTTTTAAAGCCATAAAGTAAGAACAAACAGAGAGTTCTTAGTCAAAGCTATGTCCCAGATGTCACACAGGCACTTTTATTAACATACAACATAGATGTACATGAAAAAATTACTCAAAAATAAATTATGAGCATTTATTAAATAATAATGCTACATAAATAAAAGAAAACTGTTTTTGTGCATAACAAAGAGCTCACAATTGTGCAGTCAAAATGTAAACTAAAAGATGCTGAGCATAATAACAAAGACAGATTTCACAGCTGCTCTGTTCCCAACTTCTACTGCGTGACTGACAGCCTGGAGTTTGAAATCCGCTTCGTAACCATGTCTCTGAACAGGTGCCATTTATGGTCCTTATACACACACAATACGGTAATATTACGTTGAAGCACAGTACGTATTACTCTGCGAGGCTCCTCGGTAGCTGTAATGCTCCGACAGTCCATCAAGCGGTGCAGCTCCGTAGCTTACCAAAGTTGTACTAAAACATTTTTTGACGTATTGCTGAGCGCTGTGTATCACATAAAATCGGTTCGCGGTCATCAGGCACAACCAGAATTCTTACATAAGGCGCACTGTCAACTTTTGAGAAAATGAAAGGATTTTAGGCCGTGCAGCCCCTCTGGGCTTCATGGCATTAGCATGGTTAGCTTGTTAGCGTGGTTAGCTCGTTAACACGTTGACGCCGTCCAGCCCCACGCACGGGGTGATGCACGGTAACTCGTTAACGGAGATTTGCCGTGTCCATCTTGTCGCTGCCTGCAGGTGAAGCAATGGGGGAGGAGGGGGAGTTGTGTTCAGTGAAGGAGAGGCGAGGCCGAGTAACGTTGCGTAGAGACAAAAGTGGACGAAAGAGAGGCAAACTTGCGGCTCCACAAGTATAATTATAACGTAACATATACTATATCGATATAAAGGATATTGTCACATCTTATATCTCGTATAAAAATATATCGATATTTTTAAAAATCTCGATATATCGCCCAGCCCTAATTTGACCTAAAGCTTATGATGAGTATATGAAAAATATTGCTGTGTGAGGCATTTAATTGACTTGTGCTGCTGGTGATTTTGTAATGATTCCATAGTTACTTGTCAACACAGCTGTCTATGTTAAAATACTCCAAGTGAAAGGTTTTCAGAGCAAAAGACATGAAACTAGTGTTTAATGATATTTAATTTATATATAGCTTAGATATACTGGCTGGGACAAGTTGTGAGTATTCTGCATCCCTTTGCTTCATGGTTAGGTTTGTCAGTGGCAAAAATGCTCAGCAGAAGACTTCAAAGATTACATTTTCTAGCCAGTGATTGATATCATGGTGAGTATGTCCATATGCAGTCTGTGGCTGAGTAACAGGCTCTTGTTGAATAATGTGCAGCATCTGGATGCTTTTTCATGAGAAGGAACAGTTTCTACTTCTACCTTATGCACAGAATTCAAAGTTACTCTAACAAACTGCAGGCATTTTTTTGCTTTTGGTGGATGCAACTAGCTGACAGAGCTGATAAAATACTTCTAAAAACTGAAGAGCAGCTATTTGTACATTTTGGACATTTGGGTTGGATTTTGCTATCATAATAAAGGACAGCATTCTCATGGCTAAGCCTCTTATTACAAGTGCTCATTTAAATGTATGTGTGCTAAAGGAAGCGCTCCTTATAATGTTATGTAAAGCTTCTTGTTACTCCATAACATTTTCTGAGTTAGAGTTCTTACATCTGCAGCTGAATGGCATAACCTTTTGCCGCTACAAGAAAGATGCTTGATACATCCTCGGTAAAGTGTGAAAAAAAAAAAAAGTAGAACGTGAGCGCAAAGACAAAACTGCTTAGAAAAGTGACTAAATGATGCTACCGGAAGGAAAGGATCAAGTGTTCCACAGGGCATCAGAATCAAAGCCCTCTTTTCTCTCCTCTGCATAGTGAGAGGGGAGGTGTGAGCTGTAATTAAGTCGAAGCAAAAGACAGTGCGACTATCTCTGAGGAGCACTGATCTCTTTCATAAAGAGGCTCTCATCGCTGTGGTTACAGTGCCCTATTATGCCAGTTTAGCATATTGTTTGTGTGTGCAAATGAGTGTATGTGTGGATTTTTTTCAAGTGCTATTGTTACAACAGCTTTTTTGGGGGGCTTGTATATTTTCCTTAACTATTTGACAGTTGGTTTTTTAGGACAGCAGCATTTCCGCATATTTGTGATCATTTAAACCTGACAATGGTGCCAGGTGTTTTTTCATCTCTAATCAAGGCTGAATTATTTGGCGTAGATGCAACAGAGTCCTGGAAGTGCCCTACACAAATCCTCCTATTCATGATTCCTTCTGGCATTAGTAACACATACATATTGCACAAAAGGGATAGGCCTGGTAATTGTTTGAAATTATTTCCAATACAATGGACATTAACTTGTTAGAAATATGTATTTGATTGGCCAGTAAAAACACAATGCGAAACACAGATGTATAAGTAATGGGTGCATTTCCATCCAGCTTGTAGCTGGTTCGTGTTAGCATTTAAGTTAGCATTATGTAACCCTGGCAATAAAAAGGCAACTTGGTGTTGAGTTTCATCATGACAAACCAAATCTCCTTCCAGTTCTCTCCAAAAGTCAAATGGCTTGCTGATGTTGTAGTTGTTATAACTTTGGGCATGTTCAGCTTTGTCGAGAAAGGTTTCACTTGTGTAGCTGTGTGTAGTGTTCTAAATGATTTCTTTGGGCTAATATTAGCCAACTTTACCACAGCTCCAAAAACAGATGATCTGCTAGCTTCCCCATTTAGCTACATTGTCACTAGAATGGGAAGAGTTTTTAGATTTTATGTAGAGTTGTGTGTTGTCTCCCATATGGAAAAGAAATAGTAAAAACTTATAAAAGACTTGCATAAGATGTGGCCTACTTCATATAGTGAATCATATAAGGCTTATATGATTTACTCATGAAAGTGGCCACTTTCATATATTGTTTTGGTAAGTATCCAAAACATACAAGTTTCATTTATATAATTTTTCAAGGGATCTTATATCTGTTTTCCCTCTTGTATGCTTTTCATACAAGTTTCACACAAGACAGATACAAACTTTATAAGATTTATATATATCTTTTCCATATGGGCTGTGTTGTGCTGGGAGGCTGTTTGAAACAAATATAATATTTTTGTAGTTTTTCCTCTGTACACCACCACAATGGATTGTAAATCAAGCAATCAATTTGAGATTCAAGTACAGGCTTTCAGCTTTGTTTCAAAGAACTTTAAGGCAATTTTGCATGAACTGTTTAAAAATTACAGCCATTTTTATACATGTCAGTGATTAGTGGGCTTCTCTGATTAATGTGAAGTGGTGTTGCGCTCTTTTGACGCTACAAGGGTGGCGGAGAATTGAGGATCAGGAGGGAGCATATCCTATCACACCCTCTGAATGTCCATGGAAATTATAAACAGGACAAAAAAACAGACACAGCTTACAGGTCAGAAAAATTGAGCCAGTGCAGAAGTGCCTTAAACCTGATTTCTAATTGAAGGCCACCAGGCAATAGCGGTGGTTGCAAAAAGACTTTCGGTGTTATCGAAGTCCATTTAAAAAGACATTTCTGACTTGATCTCTTTAAACCCTTCCCAGCTGAATTTATGAGCTCTGTCACTCTTGTGTCACATTGAATAAAAAAAATCTGCTTTTTTTGTCACAAAGTACTTACACACAATAATGTCATAATATTTATTGTTGTACAATCACATTTGAGGACTTTTTGCTAACACTTTTACTAGTGTGGGCCGCACAGTAAATATTGCTTATACTCAAGAAAAGGGTTTGCATTCTTAATATTTCCTCCTCCACTGATCACCTTAATGAACTGTAAAAGTGATCTGTGAAAATGCTGGTGCAGTAGTTTTTTTAAGGTTTTCAAATTTAAGGAGCGTCAACACTCTTTGGACCTGATATGCGAAATTACTTGTGGGAGCACACTGTTTGTATAAATGGAAAGAGGTGTGCTTAGGTGTATTGTCTAGCCATGTGCCTATTGGGACAGAGATGGCAGAGAGCCTGTGCAGTGCGGGCCCTGTCTTAGTAATTGGGGTCAGGGCCCTGCAGCTGCTTGTAGAGCCCATGGGACGATCTGCAGCAGTGGCATTGGGGCCTGTGGATCTCTGAAGAGAGAGAGGAGGAGGAGGGAGGAGTTGTCATCTAAATCCCTGCATAAATAGTAAAAAAAAAAAAAAATCCCGCTATTGTGGCCAACCACCCGCTGTGATTAGCAGGCCTGGGCGCATAACATATTCTGCAGCCAGTATTAAAAAAAGCAACCTGCCAAAAAATAATCTTCCAAATCAGTGCTGGTGCAGTAGAAATCTTTGTTCATTTGTTGTTTCACATGACTGAGTTCAGCCTCCTCAGAACCGGCGCGAGTGTTTATTTTTATCATTTGATTGTATGGAAATCGACATCGGAGCCGTCGGGCGGTTGGCTGTTGTAACATCCTGCACCATGCATCTTGTGTAAATAAATCTATGCATGTGATTACACAAGTGCAAACAACATTCAGTGGATAGATGTAGGCTATGTTTGAAGCCACTGCGGTTCAAGTCTTAAGGATTAGATGTGTTTGATTCTCAAGTGGAGCCACGCCACATTATTACATTCTTACCATTGATTAAAATGCACCTTCTAATTGGCGTGGAAGAATCCACGCACAAACGGCAGGAACACATCACTAATACACAGATATGTAAAGCGTTCAACTAGGGCTGGGCGATATGACCCAAAATTCATATCTCGATATTTTTTAGCTGGATGGCGATATAAGATATATATCTCGATATTTTTTTTTAAAGCCATAAAGTAAGAACAAACAGAGAGTTCTTAGTCAAAGCTGTGTCCCAGATGTCATACAGGCACTTTTATTAACATACAGCGTAGATGTACATGAAAAAATTACTCAAATTATGAGCATTTATTAAATAATAATGCTCCATAAATAAAATAAAACAATGTTGTTTTGTGCATAACAAAGAGCTCACAATTGTGCAGTCAAAATGTAAACTAAAAGATGCTGAGCATAATAACATAGACAGATTTCGCAGCTGCTCTATTCTCAACTTCTACTGCGTGACTGACAGCCTGGAGTTTGAAATCCGCTTCGTAACCATGTCTCTTAACAGGTGCCATTTATGGTCCTTATACACACACAATACGGTAATATTACGTTGAAGCACAGTACATATTACTCCGCGAGGCTCCTCGGTAGCCGTAATGCTCCGACAGTCCATCAAGCGGTGCAGCTCCGTAGCTTACCAAAGTTGTACTAAAACATTTTTTGACGTATTGCTGAGCGCCGTGTACCACATAAAATCGGTTCGCGGTCATCAAGCACAACCAGAATTCATACATAAGGCGCACTGTCAACTTTTGAGAAAATGAAAGGATTTTAGGCCGTGCAGCCCCTCTGGGCTGCATAGCGTTAGCGTGGTTAGCGTGGTTAGCTCGTTAGCGCGATTAGCTCATTGACACGTTGACGGCGTCCAGCCCCACGCACGGGGCGATGCCCAGTAACTCGTTAACGGAGATTTGCCGTGTCCATCTTGTCGCTGCCTGCAGGTGAAGCAATGGGGGAGGAGGGGGAGTTGTGTTCAGTGAAGGAGAGGTGAGGCCGAGTAACGTTGCGTAGAGACAAAAGTGGACGAAAGAGAGGCAAACTTGCGGCTCCACAAGTATAATTATAACGTAACATATACTATATCGATATAAAGGATATTGTCACATCTTATATCTCGTATAAAAATATATCGATATTTTTTAAAAACTCGATATATCGCCCAGCCCTACGTTCAACAAATGCATTTAGGTCACTCTTTAAATTAATATTCTTGTTGCGGGGCACGAAAAAGATTTGACATTATCACTTAAAGCAGCTTTTCACTCGAAGGGGAAACAGTGTCTCCTCCAGCGCTCCAGATTAAATTTTCATATGTAACAGTAGATGAGAGTATGTGTCATTTTCCTCCCTTTCTCCATCAGTTTAAACGAGCCAGCGCTATAATGCAGGTGCTGAAGTATAAGCCCTCCGTCTTCTTAATTAGCGCGATTTGAGCCTCATCGGACAAGGTCTGTTTTTATTCATCAACCTCTATTCATGCAACCCTCTCCTCATGTCATGTCTAACAATGGCATTAACAGGCTAAGCAGTTCCGATAGGTTTTAGGGCGCAGCTTCAGATTGCAGGAGATGGAGTTCTGTAACTGATGTCTCTGTGGAGGGTGTGGAGGAGAAGGACAGATTAAATGAGAAATGAAAGGAGAGTGCCCGGCCTAATGAAAAGTATCTGCTTTGTCCACAGTCTGTGCTTTGTGACTCTCTTCTTCTACCTAAATAAACTGTTGGCAGAGAATTTATACAGCTTCTCCATGCTGACAAAGGATGAAGTATATCTCCCAGCCACAACCTTTTCTCCCTCTCTCTCAGTCGGTATCTATCTATTTTTCTAGTCGGTTGTTGGTGCATCATGGGGCCATTTCTTTAATCTCACAGTGCACGGGCCGTTTCGTCTGTGCTGCAGTGTCAGTTCAGGTTAGAGTGATTCTTCAGGAACAAAACGGTGGAAACATTATTCTTCTTTTTCTGCCCAGGAATTTAGCCAAATTTAAAGCACATTAGGTAAGCAATGTCCTTTATCAACCTTTAACAGGAGCTGCAGTTCTTTTGTGCAAATCATTGAGCTGTGTGTATCAACAGCTCCTTCAGTCCTTGCAGCCAGACTATTCTTACTTTGTGCTATGGGGTTTCAAAAAAATACCCATTACCTTCTCAAAGATATTGGAAGATCTAAGAAAGTGCTGGCCCTGGACAGCCTTGGCTTCTCTGTGTTGCAGTTAGTGACCGGACCCATCATGGACCAGCAATGAAACAATTTCACACAACAGCATATGCCCTGCAGTGCCAATCTTGCCATCCGCTCCCAACCCAAGCGGGAAAAGTGTAGCACTCAGTTAGAGGGAAATTAGATTTTTGCCATTCATTGCTTTGCTCATCGTGACTTCAGTCCAGTGCAGTGAGTCACAATATGTTAGGTTGGAGGAAGAAGTTTAGCAAAATATGGATGATGAAGTACTTAAGAAATGTGGACGCGGGATCGAAGAGACATAGGTGGTCCTCATTTAATGGAGACTTCTGGCCTGGTTTGTCTCAGGCTGGGCAGCCATATCACCATTACCAGATAATTTGCTCTAAATTTTTAGTGTCTTGTAAAGGTCACAAGAGCGCAGTGGTTTAGCTCATCAGTCATAACGTGATTGGATGCCTCTAGTCAATGCCTCCATCATAATAAATGATGATAAATGCACCTGTAGCTTCCTCAAGTATATTTTGATTGATCTCTTTTCTCATATGCAGCTTTATACAGCTTTGTGCTCTAAAGAAGTCACCCACTTGATTCTGCCACATGTATGCTTTTATTTAATATACATTGACACACCCCTTAATGACTTATTTGCATGTCAATACAGCTACACAAGTCTTTAGATCAGTTAGGGGGTGGAAAGGCAAAGAAAAAGGATTTCACTGTGTTGTATTTGTGTAATGTGCCTTTTAATTCTTTATTAGATTACTTGGAAACCATAATTGTGAGTGATAAGTCAGTCATCATCAACTTCGTCATCGTAATATTCATGATAATGGGCCCTGTACACTGCTCAAAGAATTAAGGGAATACTTTTTTGACGGTTTTTTTTACCCTGCATTTGGTCAGGGTCAGTGTCACTACAGCCTACAAAGACTGTACAAATTGTCCTACTCCTCCAGGATGGCTCATCAATATGTGCCATTGCCAGAAGCAGGACTGGTATCTGCTCCTTTGTGCAAGGAGGAACATGCTGAGCACTGCCAGAGCCCTACAAATGTACCTCCAGCAGGCACTAGTGTGAATGCTTGACTCCAATGAGCCCTGGACCAGTGCAACATATTTACCACAGAATTAGCAGGTCCACCACTGGTGCCCTGTGCTTTTCACATATGTGAGTATGTTCACCCTGAGCACATGCGACAGACACGAAAGTGTCTGGAGAAGTTGTGGAGAATGTTAAGCTGCCTTTAACATTTTTCAGCATGACCGGTTTGGCTGTAGGTCAGTGGTGGTATTCATGGAGGGACACACAGATATTTATAGGATGACTGTCATTGGGTATTAGAGTAAAATCCTTGGACCCCTTGTCAGACCCTACACTGGTACAGTGGGTTCTCGGCTCCTGCTCGTGCTCAGGTATACATGCAGTTCCTGAAGGATGAAGGAATTGATAACATTGACTGGCCCCCATGCTGTTTAGGTCTCTGTGATGCTGCCAGGTTGCAGCTCAGACTGGCCAGGACCTCAGTGATGCCATGGTCCAGATCATCGCCCATGATGTCACTGCTTTCTTAAGGTTTTGAAAAAGGAGTGATGAGCTTAAACTCAATCTGTTTGAGAAACTAACATAGATTACAAGTAATAAATGCATTATTATACTTTTTGACTTTAACAGGGACCTTGATTGCAAAATGAATAAAATGTTGCATTCAGTAACACTTACAACAAGTGATTGAGACATTAAACACATCAGGAAAGTGTCTGCTGAGATCATAAATCAGTGGAGCCAGAGGGTTTGTTTTCTTATAGAAAATCTCACTTGTTGCAACCAGAATAGGCACTGCTGGCTGTAGGTGCTTTAATACACTAATGCATTGGCTTGACTTTTGTGGCCTGAAGGCTGCATCCATCATAATAAGTTAATGCTTATCCATATAATCTCTGTTCCATATTTATTATACGTAGGTACCACAGTCAGGAAGTGTGGAAAAGTAGCTATGTGATTACATTTTTTTCACTCCATATTCTTTCATCAAACTCAGTTCTCATTTGTCCTCGGTATTAGTTTCCTGAGGACAAATGTGCTACATCAATGGGCTTGCAAGATTGATCCATTATTTTTGTCAGTAGGAGGAACAGATGTCTTTGAAAAATGTACGGTGTTTTTAGAACTTTGGACTTGTCCAATTAAATGGAGACTGATGGGTCTAACCACAGACATTATAATATGTATGTAGAAGGACTTTATGCCAGTGGTCATACAGTATTTGTATTTTGTTCAGACAAATTGCCAAAAAAGTAAAGTGTAAATTTTCCAATCAATAGTTTAACAGCTCAACAATCAACATGAAATAAAATCTTAAAAACAAAACGCTAACTCATCTGAATCCTAGCACTTGGCGCCCTGAATGCATTCAACATTCAACACAACACACAGCAATCAACTCACAAACCTGTAAATGACACCAACCCATTGTCATTGAATTAAAGATTTTCTTAATATCAGGGCTGTAATGTGCAACTTTTCATCTAGACACAGGAGAATAAGGTGGGACCGATAGGTGGATTTCATATAATTTATGCTTGAGAAAACATGCTGGGACAAGTTGATCTGAAGATATACAAGACACCAAATGCATACTTCTGCGTGGTTATATAACTGTCGTAATTAATATTCAATGGTTCAAACTAGAGCAGGGCGATATGGCCAAAAATATTTATCACGATATATATTTGAAAATTTGCGATAACGATATAACTGACGATATAATTTCTGCGAGACAAAATACAACTCCACAACTTTACTAGCGCAAAAAAACCCCATCCATTTATTTTCACTTAAACAAGCAGCTGTTTTTTATGTGCATTAAAGCTATATAAAAATTTAACAGTGCAAATGCAAATTCCTTGCTGAAAGTTTAACCAAAAGGCATTTCCAGTAGAAATGGGCTGACATATCCTGAGCATAACCATGTATAATATCCACTGAAGTTAAAAAGAGGTGCTTTGCAACATTAAACTGCAGTGTGCCAAATAAAAAAGTCAAATATGTATTTTTCCGACCATAAGGTGCACGGGATTATAAGTCACATTAAGCGAAACAAAGCAGTCAGATAAATCAAACTTTATTCAACTCATTCTTCTTGCTTCCTCCACTTCTGTACCATTGATTCATTAATGCTGTATTCTATCACAGCTGGCCATGTTGTTGCAATATATTAATGACTAACCTCATATTGTGGATGGATTTTCTCAGTTGTTCTCCTGACTGAAGTTTGGTCTGTTTACAGCATCCTGCCATGCGATTGCATTTGTCTCTAACCATCAGGAACCTTCACGTTTCCACTTTTATCGAGTGGAAAAGTGTTAACGTTCATCCTCCAGCTTCACTGTTTATGTTATGCTAACATAGCTGTGTCGCTAGCGATCACGTAGCACATCATTATATACCAGCTAGCCCAACTTCGCTAACCCTACAAACGTCTCTGCTGTTTATTTTCCTTCATTTATGTTGGAAGTGATAGCAGAGCTGTACGTTTGAATTTTTTCAGAAATCTCTCAGTCAGAACATGCTATATCATGCTTAGGTAACTAGCGAAACTAGCGAGCTAACTTCCGCTAACTTCTAACTCTGTTAAATGTAATAAATTCGGTTTTCATGGATGCCTGGACTTCATAGTTAAACTTCATAGTTACACCTGGTAAAGCAGCAATGCTGATCGTTTTATTAAAGATGAAAGAATTTAGACAGTTTTTAACTCTTAGTGATGCTGCAGTGTTCGTTTGACTTTGGGACCTGAAGTGGACGGAGTTTAGGACCCAGGTTACTCCCAGATTTACGAGCACCTTAGTCCGACAAATATGGCAATAACGACAGCCCGCTTGCATGTTCTACAAAAAAGTGCTTTGTTGTTTATCTGACGGACAAACACCAAACCAGTTCCACATCACTGAAGTGGCACCATTTTTACAAACCAGTTCTGGTTCATCTGTTTCACTCAACAATCCACTTTCCCCCTTCTCATTCTCCGTTGCCGCCATGCCTTTTCGGCCATGTATGTATGAAAACAAAGGCACTGCGCTTGCGCGTTTAACCCATATTCTATCGCGATATTTCATTTTCTTATCGTTGCCTAACATTGTACCGGTATTACCGTGAACGGTATAATATGGCCCAGCCCTAGTTCAAACACAAGTTTGTCAGGTTTATAGTTTTTTTTAATATTGCTCTACTTGTGGCTTTCTGAGATGCAATGTCTTCAAGCTCCGCTGTCAGACTTTTGAACTTCGACACTCAAAAGTATTTGTCTGCTATGTCAGACAGTTCACTTTCAAGGTCTCCTTTAAATACAGGCATACAGTGACATCTTTAACAGGGATGGGTCATCATCCAGAGGCATGTCAGAGAAACACATGCAGTTTAAATTCCAATGGCGGCACTTTGAAAATAATTAAAACTTTGATTGTGTTCTCTTTGAGCTCTTTCGGGGAGGGGAAGTGCAAGAGCTTGCCTCTCTGTACATCTTTTGTGAACACTGTCAACTTGTGCTCAAACACTAAAACATTTTCCAGCATCTGCAGAGCTATTTTTCCTTTTCTCCTGAGACTTTTGTTCTGTATGTTCAGTGTGTTTAGATAACTCCTCATGTCCACTGTGAAGCGTGTTGTTTTTAGACAAGTGGGATCCTTCAGTTGTTGGTTGTTGATGCATGTAGGTCAGTGCTTTGCTATGCATAAAAGTTTTGAGATGTCTAGACAGCTACTGGACTTGATGTGCAGCAGCAGATCTGAATACACATTGTTGGCTCATCTAGCAATGGGCACAACTGATTGTGGTGTAAACCATTATTTTATTCACACTCTGGATGATGAGGCTCATCACCTCCACACTCTGGACGGGATGTTTGCACACACAGGGCTTCTTGGTGTAAGATGCAATGAAACGTGGGCAGTTTTTGAGCCAGTGACTTCTGCAATAAAGTCACAAAACCCTTCTGTGTTCCTTTATAGTGGGTGCCCCATCTGCAGCTATTGACACCATGTGGCTGGTGTTTATTCCTTTGGCTTTTAAACAGCCTCACAAATGTCCTCTCCCCATACATCCGCTGCACATCATAGTTCACATCTTTGCACAGCAGTGCTGTCTGTTCAGTATCATTCAGGTCCATTGACTCATCACAGGTAATTGAGTATGCTGGAGATGCATTGATTTGCTGACTGGTGATTTCTGTTTCCAGTTTTATAGGCCTGTCATCGATGTTGTTTGTGGAGAGAGGCATATCTTTAATTTTTTTTATTATTTCAGTTTTATTTTTCAAGTCCGATAGTTTAACAAATGACTCTTTCATGTATTCACCATTGTGGATGGCTTTCTACATCTAAGCTGCTACAAAACTAGCAACAGTAGAGATTGGAGATTTGATCCAGTTCTTAAAACTGCTTTTGCTCTGCTCTGCTTTCCGCAGTAGCTCCAAATTGCTGTCTTTCATCACCAGACAAATGCTTTTCAGCAAATGCAGTGTGCTTGTTCTGGAAATTTCTCACCACCACTCCAGCTAGCAGCATTGTTTTCCACTGCCATATTTTTTTTTCTTGGATTTGAAATCCATAGCTGGACAGCTATTTAGCCTATGTTTACGGCTATAATACACAATTTAGTTGACCATTATGTTACACATTTTTACAACTGCAGAAAAAAAATAATTTCTAAAAAATCCTGTCCGTATTGATATTCTTATAATTTTATTTGTCAAAGTCACAGGAAGTCATGAGAGATAAGCCAAAGAGCTGCGTATTCACGACCCCTGGTTTGAGACATAAGACATTTTTTAAGTGGGATCACTTGTTAATTTAATTCTGTTTTCAAAAAGGTTGAATGTGAACGTGGGCGGGCGTGTGCTCAGGCTGTTGTGCACTGAAGCTATTGTCGTCATTTAAGTATAAAAAACCTTGGTTAAAGTGAATTTATATGCTGCTCATGCTAGATTTTTATTTATTTAAGCTGGTAAATCTTCCTGGTAAAGTGTACTGAGTGTACAAACGTCCCAGAAACTGCTGAATTTACAAATACAGATTTGATCATTACTGTTCTGGACATAAAATGAAACCATTTTGTTCTGTGAGCCATTTGTCATAATTAGATTATTCACTCTTGAATTCTGGCGAAAAACAGGTCGCAGTGACCTTAATCTTTGACCATCCTTGAGCGCAAGAGGACAATTGCGCCAAATGTAATTATATCCGTTCCAAGCATTGCCTGATAAATCATATTTACAAAAAGTAGGATGGAAAGGGCTGACACACAGGTACAAAAACACTCAAAGGCAACAAAGCAAAGAGGAAAAAAAGAAGAAAAAGCACAAAAAATATCTTTATTGTTAATGTGTTTTATTCCCCCTAGCTTTTTAGTGTTTTAAAACTGGCACAAAGGTTGTTCTTTTTCCCAGGTAATATTGAATGTCATGGGCTGATTGTGTAAACAGCCAACACACTTCGATTTTAAAACAATGATTTCTTTCTGGATTATGTCTCTCACACACTTCATTTCCCCTTTACTACAGTAACACCAGTTTATTGGAGAATACAATGTGTATATGTGAAATATTCTAGTTAAAGGTATCATGCAGTGTTTCTGGTTACCAGTTTTATTATCAGATGTTTTGTTTTGTTTGGCTCATGCACAAGAATGGACATTACAGCATGCAGGTAGCATTAATAAAAATCTGGCATTGCTAGTGTGTAAAAAGACATCACGTTATAGAAAAGTAAAAAAAAAAAAAGCAGCTCCAACAATTCATGATATTTAACATTTAATAAGAAAAACAAAGTTCTATGAAAAGGGATAACAGATTTACACGTATCGGGTGCCATGTTCTTTGGCATTGTTGTCAGAAACCTATGTCGATCAAACAGTTGACAAAGGTGATTATGTGTCTGTCATACTGTGTGCTTTAGTTTTCTTTGGCCCTGTCTTGCACTGCCTCCAATCTTCCTCGTTGAGGCCTGTGAGCATGCAGTGGCATTGCTTGTAAGAGTCTCCTGCTGGATGAGTACTGATGAGCTGTATTGGCCCTGTCCCCCCATAACTAAACTTGTCAGGTCTGATGCATTGCCTGCAAATGCTTAAATGGAAATAGCAGAGCAGTGGCATAGCTTTATCTGATAGATTTGAATGATCAGAATGATAGTTTTGGTCAGGCTGAACTAGTCCAGATGACAAGAATAGCGGTTCCATGTTAGAAGGAGAAAAAAAAAAATCGATGCAGGAGTTTTATTTCAGAACTTAAACTCAAGTAGAGAGCTTTTTTTCAGTTTCAGTTTCTTGAAACTGAAAAAAAGAGCAGCAATTCAGTTAATCTGGAAAGACGGAGGCAACAGTGTTGTTTTAATGGAGGTTTCAGTTCTATTTAAAGTTAATGTTCTTCAAATGAGCAGTGAAGGGCAATCTCACAGTTTGGCAGCCATCCATACTAGCTGGGATTTATGTTGGTGAGAAAAAGTCGCCACTCTGCCCTGTGCTGTGTAATCACTGTTATCCATGTAAGAGTAATTGCAAATGAATGTCCTTGTTAAATCTGTATATAGATGATTTAAGTCTGAGAACTGCACAGCTTGGAACAGTGTGATCAATCGAAAACCTTCCACATTTCAGATTTCTTTGATTACCTCTTGGCGTTTTACACCGTACGGCATCTGAGATGGAGAAAAGTCTTGTTTTCCATGAAGCCTCTTGTTCTACATGCTGTGCAGCACATCTGATTTGTTCTCATTATCCTCACCCCTCTTTGGCTTTGCTCTTTCCCTCTCCTCTTCAGTATGAGGGCTCTTCATCCAGCTCACGTTTTCTGTCTCGCCCCTCTAATTTATTTCTCCCTCTCCAGGATAAATACTGTGTAAGAGGCTTGTGTTTTCCTCCTGCTCCATCACAACGTATTTATGATGGGCCTGCTGTGTTGGCTATTAGTCAGGGTCGTGTGTTCACTGTAGAAGTGTGCTAAGTTGGACAGTCATACCCGGGGTCCTTAACAGCCACTCCGGTTTGCACCTTCCCCCATTAATCTCTCTCCACTGCCTCTCCTAGCTGTCTCACTGCAACTCAGAGCTCAACTCAGAGTTATGTGCCTCCTGTTACTTCCTGAGATTAACCCTACACATGCACTGCTAATTCAGTTAACACTTTCTGTGGATGCTAAAAGCATAGTAAATCCAAAACACATTATTCGTCTTTTAGGGTAGCCATTGCCCCAAAAGAGTGTCCTATTTGCTACCTTCTTGTACTGATTAAAAAGTTTCTCATTCACCTCCATTGAGATGCTGGCAGAACCTTCAAGTACTGAAAGAAAAGATGCAAATAAAACAGAAAAAGAAGGTGTGATTTTGACCCCCTTATCTGCAACAATGGCCAGAATGACAAAGTCATTCAGTTATCAGTCATGCTGATAATTTTACCCTAATTTTTTCTAAGAACTAGATTTGACAAACCAAAATTTTACATCAAGTTTTATGGGTGCATCAGTTTTCAAATGATTTAGATTATTTCTTGCAAAGGAAAAATATCTGTCACTCCTACCTTACACCTCCCCACTGTCTCACGGTCCTCATTCCAACCTGTGTCTTGCTGCTGGGGTTTTTCCCATGATGCATTGAGTGTTTCTTCTTCAGTCATATTTCTCACTCACTATGTGTTAATAGACCTCTCTGCATTGAATCATACTTGTTATTAATCTCTGGCTCTCTTCATTTCTTTTGTCCTGTCTTCCTTCTCTCACCCCAACCGGTCACGGCACATGGCCGCCCCTCCCTGAGCCTGGTCCTGCTGGAGGTTTCTTCCTGTTAAAAGGGAGTTTTTCCTTCCCACTGTTGCCAAAGTGCTTGCTCATAGGGGGTCATATGATTGTTGTGTTTTTCTCTGTATGTGTTATTGTAGGCTCTACCTTACAATATAAAGGCGACTGTTGTTGTGAT
This sequence comes from Oreochromis niloticus, assembly GCF_001858045.2. Classification (NCBI taxonomy): domain Eukaryota; kingdom Metazoa; phylum Chordata; class Actinopteri; order Cichliformes; family Cichlidae; genus Oreochromis; species Oreochromis niloticus. Next base: position 34,076,889 of record NC_031985.2, on the reverse strand, counting down.
TTGGTGCTGTATAAATAAAATTGAATTGAATTGAATAGAAGTCCTGCCCCAGCCTCACATACGGCATGAGAAAGTCATGGCACCCATTCACGTACCTTCTCCAGAGCCACAAAGACACAGTGAACCTCCTTCTGACCTTCTCTATACTTCCCCAACCCTCTCAAATCAATCTGTAGTACTCCCTTGGCATGAAGCCACATGCTGCTCATTGATCGTCATCTCTTTTCTCAGCCTAGCTTCAACAACCCTTTAGCATATCTTCATGGTATGGCTCATCAGCTTTATCCCCCTGTAGTTACTACAGCTCTGCACATTGCCCTTTCTCTTTAAAACTGGTGCCAATACACTTCTTCTGCATTCCTCTCCAAGACTGTGTTAAACAGTCTGGTCAGAAACTTCACTGCTCACTCTCCTGTACGTCTCTATACCTTCAGAGATTTGTCATCTGAGTCGACTGTCATTCCACCCGAACTTGCTACACATCCTGTCCAGCTCTCTACCTAGCAAATCAAAACAAGACCTATTTTTCTGTCCTTAGTGCCCAGTGCAAAAGTGACAAAAAACCTCAAGGTATGCAGTATGACAGACATACAACCATCTTTGTCAGCTGTTTAATCAACATGATGACAATACCAAAAAACACGGCACCCAGTATCTACAAGTCTATTTTCAGGACAGAAAAAAGTCTGAATTTCATTCTTTCATTTACCATAAGCCTTTCCCTTTGTCACTTCTTTGCCTCCACGATGCTGCCTATCTTCATTCTTCACTGACACCACTTTGCAGTCTCCTATCTAAGACGAGTTAAGGTTTCGCCACTATATGTTCTTCTCTTCTTAAAGTATGTGTTCATTATATCAACTTCCATTGTTTTTTTTGCAAATTACACTACCATCTGTCCGTATGTATTTCTCTTCTTAAAACCTCCTTAAAACCATGCCTTCTTTTCACCTGTGTTCCCTTCACCTACATGCCCATTAAAGTCTGCTCGAATCACCAATCACATTCCCCCTGGGGACACCCAGAGGTTCCCCTACTTCAGCTTACTCCAGAACTCCCTCTTTCTTCTGATTGCCAACCTGTGGTATGACACATTGGACATCACCCCTTCAATTTTCACCTTCAAAGTCATGATGTTGACACTCCTCACCTCCACAACACAATTTACATATTCTTCCTTCAGGTTACAAGTTTCTTTCTCACCATCATATCAGCCAGCTCTCTGCCTTTACTGGCCATAGTCCCAACAGCCATACAGTTAATGCAGGTTATTACCTGTATTGTACAACCTCAATTCTAATAATGTTGGGACGGCATGTAAAATATAAATAAAAACTGAATAAATGATTTGCAAATCCTTTTCAACCTATGTTCCACTCAATACACTACAAAGACAAGATGTTCAAACTGATAAATGTTATTGTTGTTTTGCAAATCTTCACTCATTTTGAATTTGATGCCTGTAGCACATTCCAAAAAAGCTGGGACAGGGGCATATTTATCACTATGTTATATCACTTTTCCTTCTAACAACACTCAATAAGCGTTTGGGAACTAAGGACACTAATTGTTGAAGCTGTGTAGGTGGAATTCTTTCCCATTCTTGCTTGATCTACAACTTCAGTTGCTCAACAGTCCAGGGTCTCCATTGTCGTATTTTGCACTTCATAATGCGCCACACATTTTCAATGGGTGATAGGTCTGGACTCCAGGCAGGCCATTTTAGTACCCACAATCTTTTACTATGAAGCCACGCTGTCGTAACACATGCAGAATATGGCTTCGCATTGTACTGCTGAGGGGACAAGCAGGGACGTCCCTGAAAAAGACGTTGCTTGGATGGCAGCACATGTTGCTCCAAAACCTGTATGTACCTTTCAGTATGCATGCATCTTCACAGATGTGCAAGTTACCCATGCCATGGGCACTAACACACCCCCATACCATCACAGATGCTGGCTTTTAAACTTCGCAGTAATAACAATCTGCATGGTTCTTTTCCTCTTTGGTCTGGAGGACACGAAGTCCATGATTTCCAAAAACAATTTGAAATGTGGACTCGTGAGACCACAGCACACTTTTCCACTTTGAGTCAGTCCATCTCAGATGAGCTCCGGCCCCATCCTTGCTTGTGAACGACGGGACCATTTGGGGATGTATCTTTTATACCCAATCCTGACAAACTGTTTCCAATTAAACAGTTCACCAGTGGAATGTTGAAACCAGGTGTTTTTTGAACATTCCTCAACTTTCTCAGTCTTGTGCTGCCCTGTCCCAGCTTTTTTGGAACGTGTTGCAGGCATCAAATTCAAAATGAGAGAGATCTTTTCTTTATAGTGTATTTAATTGAATATAGGTTAAAAAGGATTTGCAAATCATTGTATTCTGTTTTTATTTACGTTTTAAACAACGTCCCAACTTCATTAGAATTGGGGTTGTAGAAGAACAACATGATGCAAAAGTAAAATATGAATTTTCGATAACGTGTCAGTAAAAAAGGTATAAAAAGAGAACCTAACTCTGAAACAGATTGAAGATGTCATCACATACTTTTTACAAATGACTTCACAATTGACAAAAAAAATGAAACACACTTTAATAAATCATTTAAAAATAGAATAGTGACAATCCATCACATCTGGCCCCTTTTCACTGACTAGCCAAGGGAATCAAATTTACACAGATCACACACGAGACAAGAGACTAGCAAAATAAAACAGGAAACTAAACATGGGAGTATCTAACGCAGAAAGGCAGACTTCACAGAGAACACACAAGGACAAGAAACCGAAGCTCAGGTAATAAACTTTAAACAATAACTATAATTACAAATTACGATAGCAAACAGTCAAAAATGAGAATACAATCATGGAAAACATATCAGGAAATGAAGCTAGAATAAATGACAAAAACAAAGAATAAACTAAGCAGATCATAAGTGATTTTAATTTATTTTACCACCTCTTTGGTGGTTCTGGCATAAATAAATAAACACCCCAAAATTCACTGTTTTATGAATAAAATCTTTATTTTTTAAATTTATTCTAGTATTAAAACCCAGTGAACTGAATACTAATCATCTTGTTACAATTCATTGTTTTACTACTAACATTTGGGACCTGGTATTCATTGTTGCTGAGCAGCCTCCTCCCTCAGGACAATGCATCTCAACAAAACGCCTCAGGAACAACTTATCTCACTTCTGCTGCCAGGTTAAGAGCACAAGCCCTTTAGATCGGGGGAGTTTGGAGGCCAGGTTAACAGGATCCACTGTAACAAGTCAAATCCGGGGAGGCCCCACTCGCAACGCAAAGGATCTGCTGCCAATTAAACTGGTGCTAGACCGGTGTCCACAGGTCAGAGCTTTTTTGGGCAGCACAAGGTGAACCTTTACTAGCTGCTTGTTGTGAATATTCAACGTGATGGCATTGTGATTACTATGTCCTGTTTCTGAAGCAATGCTAAATCATATGAAACCAAAGGTGAATTACATATTTTATTTTACTGACATTCTGTACATATTAGTTTGCTTTACACACATGTAATGGCTTACTGTATTGCGTTCAGCCAATGTAAAATAATGACAATGTTTGAAAATCCTTACATTAAATATGTTTTAAATTTTTAAAACAGGTGATACTTTATACTCCTGCTATTGTAAGCAAATCTGATGGTAAGACGAAAAAAAAACCTTACGGATTTCTTGTGCATTCTTCTGTCCCATAAAGCTACAAAAGCAGCAGCGTATTAATCCACTACTGAAAACAGTCCCTAGACAAAGTGTACCATTGCCAATATTTGGTAAAAACTACAACACACGACTGCTTTTCTAAACCGCCACCTAAACAGAAAGAAGCCTGAACACGATATTTATTAACATATTTAAAAACACATAAGGATTACTTTTATTGAAATTCAGGCAAAATCACACAATACAACACTAGGAGGATTTCTCTGGGCATCAGTCTCATACAAAATTAGTAAGAAAAAACATTTCATGGCTTGCCAATGTGGGATCTGATGAAACACTGCAATCTATTTCAGCCTGGAGCAAAGGAGCGACTTCAAAATGAACCTCCAGCTTTGGATAATGGATGACTTGATAATTTAAATGTCTGCTTTAATAGGGTTATAACAGTCCATAGTTACAAGTTGGGTGTCCCTGAATACTTTTTCTAAGGCAACCCAGACATATAACATATTCACTGTTTTGTATCTTTGAACAAGCTCAGGTCGTGTTTACCTCTCCTACCTTTTAAAAAGGGAACTGCCTTATTCTTGCATATTTTATTCATTTTTTCTTTTTATTGTTTTCCCCTTGAGGAGCTTGTCAGATGTGGCAATTCTTCACAAAGTTACCTCAGGGCCCACATCTCTGGGTGTTATTGGTGCTCCGCAAGGTCCTACATTGCTCTGGGACTGTGCCTAAAAGAGCTGGGCTCACCTCTGATAAGCAATTAGCATTCTAAAAGCTGCTTTTTCTCTCACATTCAAGTTATTATTTGTAAAAAGCAGCAATCATGCACTCACGTTGGCCATATTCACCGTTGCTGTGATGAACACAAATAATTCCCATTGATGTAACAGCTTCAGCCTGTGAGACATTGACAGATTCATTATAATTTTATTCATTTTTAAGTAAACATCAAAACAGCCAACGCACCCAGCTAATGCGTGTGTCTGACGTGTGCGGTCCACACACAGACACATCACTATGAATTCAACAGAATGCATGTGGCTTTTCTAATTACATGGGCTCGCCCTCCTGCTGCCAGAGAAGCTCATTTGGGCATTGAGGGGAACGCGTGTGCTAAAAAGTAAAGGAGACTTGGAAGGATGAGCCTTAATGAGGGGAGTCAGTGAAACGTGTCTGATGGTGACGTTTCTTCCTGGAGCTGGAGGGCTCTCAATGAAAAGCAGGCCTCCACCGCAGACCCCGCTCCACCGCCCAGCCCTCTCATCCTCAGATAACCGGGCACGACGCAGCACAACAAGCAGCCCGTACTCAGGAGGCAATTAAGGCTCTGATATGCTTACACACCCGGAAACACTCGCTTGGCTCCAGGCAGAGGGGAAGAAGGCCGGGGCAGTGGGGAAGTTCACTGGTGGTGTGGTGGTGATATTTGTTTGTCAGCAGGAACAGAGAAAGCAGCGGTCCAAAATTAGCAGCCTTGCTAGTTTAATGCAACATCCAACACTTCCTCTGACTTCAAAACATATACATTACTACAGAAAACAGATGGAGCTTCTACGCACAAGACAAAAGCAGTATTGAGGGAGCAAGTCAAACAGGATGCTATTAAGCTGAAGCTGGCACAGAGTCAGAGTAGCTCTTTAACACCAGCAGCACGGCTGCCAAGCCTTAATACGATCTGTTAGTGAAGAGGGTCCTGGGACTGCAGTGAGCTCAGGGTGTTTGTAGTTAGACAGAAGAGCGTTAGGCCCGTCTTTAAGCCAGGGCCAGACTGAGAAATGGCTATTTCAGAGGATTGGTGACAGGCTGGTGCTGCACCGTATGTCTTATAAATGAGCATCTCTCCTGCATCCCACACCATTATTTCTAAGCTACCCTCTGGCAGCAGGTCCCATGCTACTACTCTCTGGGCAGGTGGAGCTGCACAGATCACACTTTGTTTTTAACCTGAGGAGACTCATTTGAGTCTGTAGAAGCACTGGTTAGATTCATTCCTGCTTTTTCCATTTGTGCTGAATTTGACTGCTCGGGCTGCAGAAACAAGGACCTTGTTGACAAAGTCACCTTAGGAAAGCTGTGGATTATTCCAAGTTAGGTTTTTTGTTATTGCTCCATTTATATGCCCTATTGATTACGATGCCATAATAAATAACGTGGAATTGAAAATGTCAAAATATAATGACATTGCCTGGGCAACTGGGCACAAGCAAACGGCTCTAGGTAGGTCATGAAAAATCAAATTTAGCCCAATTAGCGTTCGCTTTTTTGAAGGCAAAAGCAAAGGTCATTGCTAGTACCAGTTACTTGTAGCACAAGGAAAATGGAAGCGTGCACATCTAAAATCTTTTTTTATCCTAACGCTATCTGTTTTATTCTGCTTTCTTGTTTATGTGAATCTTCATACCTGTGCAGCACTCGAGAATTCTTGTTTCTTCATCATTCCCCTACCCCCAAGGAGCCACAGTTAATGATGAAGATCTGAGCAATTACTCAAACATTGTTTCCATATTGGAGAGAACCAATGGCTACATAATGAAACGAAATGAAACCCATGCTTTTCTGCAAGTGATTCATCCATGAGTCGACCCACAGAAACAATTCTGATAATTAAGTCATTACATTGGCAGCAAACATTTTCCGGCTTCTCTGGTGTGAGTTTTCTGCCATTTTGAAACTATCTCGCTATTTAGACTGCTTTTTGGATACCACAAGCAATCTCACAGAGTCTCTGGGAAATTGTGATTCCGTTTACTGAATAAAGAATTGATAGAATAATCTAGACAGAAATGAAAAAGATAATTGTTAGTTGTGACTCTTTATGGAAGCATATGGCTAACACGCATGTATGATCGCAAATTGGTCCTCCCAAGTCCAGAGTATCCATTTTTACATTTTCTCATGTGCACCTGTGTTTTCTGACCAGTTAAACTAGAACATGTCATTTTTTTGACCCCTCGTTTAACAGCCCGGCTGGTGCCTCTAAAAGCCTGTGGTTTGTGTGATAATGGCACAATAGTAAATGTGACCATTAGATGGCAGCTAGGGTTAGGTCACCTTCACAGGCTGAGAGCTGGACTGTTGTCCTCCATCAGCTGAAGAATCCCCTCGGCTGCTGTGGCACTGTTGCCCATTATTTGTGGGTTTGGGTGACCTGTGGCTACTGTGTCATTTTCACACCACAGGGCTAATTGCACCAAATGGTGATAGATTTTGAGGGAAAAGATGAGATAGGCATTTCATGCTGACCGCCTGGTGCCAAGCATTAGCTGCAATTTAGTATACTGCTGCAGAGCTTCTACAGGAGCTGATGCATTTAGACATTTACAATGGGCCTGTGGTGATGTAACTAATAATGGAGACTGTAATGCATTCCTTCACCAGTTTTCTTCTGGTAGCAAGTTGCAAAGGCACATTGCTGATGGCTACAAGTTCCATACTTTTTATTTCCTGTGAAACAGTTTGCTTTTTTTCTGCCCCTTGCTGTAGCTGGCTGCACCTTTGATGAGGACTCGGACCCTGGACTGTGTGAATATCGACAGGGCCAAGAAGATGACTTTGACTGGCAGCTGATCAGGACCTACAACTGGCCACACCCAACTCCGGATCTTTTGCGAGGTAGGCTTCTGCAGGTGTCAGAGTTAAAGTCATTGACAGCGACACAGTTTCCACAAATCTGTTCACTCATTCAGACGGTGATATAAAATCATGAACATACTCGTCTTCCCTCACACAGTTCCTACTTTGTTCATAACTAGGCCAACAAACACTCTAAAAACAAAAGAAACATCTTTTTATGGAGTACTTCTCCCAACATGACCAGGCACAGAAGGGAAAGAAACCTTTCGTGTACCTTTGGACAATGTAAAAATTCAGGACTAGCAATCGCTGGTGTGTACAGGTAGATTGTTGCAGCAAGCCAAACCTGTTGCAGACTTCTTACTGACACATGGTGTGTGTTTTAAGAGAATTGTAAAACTGTGAATCTAACATTTACCGCAGTACAGTGGCATAAATCCAGCTTTAGACTGACCCCCAAAACTGCATTGACGGGCAGGAATGTAGTTGTGTTAGTGTCTCTGTGTCACTGATCACAATTTTATTGCACACCTGCCGCAGTGGAGCAGCTCACTCCAGACCAGTTATAGTGTGTGCTCACACTGGGTAGCTCTCATGTGTGAAAAGCAGCAGCTGGAAAAGAACATCTGCTCTACACCGAGTACTTTGAGGTCTTCTAAAAAAGTATTGTATTATTTCTGCTGCAAATATACAGCATACCAATTTTTAAGTGAGCAGTGGGCAGAGGAAAGCAGCAGGATGTTTTTGTATACAGGGTTTGTGGTTGGTAGAATTCATTTAGACATCATTGGCTTGGCTTTTTACTACTTAAGGGAAGTGTATTTGTCTGTAGATACTCTCTAAAGCAATAAGCAATTCAAAGTGGTTCAGCAGAGACAGAAAATTCTGAAAAATGTGTAAAAGAAAAAAAAAGAAAAAGTGTAACTGACTATAATTAATGGACTAACAATAATATAACAGATAAGAACACAAGTTTACAGTTCAACCCAGTATATAACAGCTGAGTGAGATAGGACACAGTAGGCAGATCTGTCCAAGACCATTGGAGATGCTTCTTAATGCACTTCAGAAGTGTATTTAGGCCCTAAACAGCTTCATAAACCAACAGAAGTATTCTTAAAATTAACAAGCCTAACCCACTGGAGGTTCCTTTCAGTCATTTTAATGGCAGATGTCTCCGAAGCCTGGAAGTGCTGACAGTCCATTGCTGGCTTTACTTACTGCCTTACAACCACAGCGAGCCATGCAGCTTAATAATGCTTTAAACATTTTTTTTTTGTTTTTTGCTTCAGTTTTGCTTTCCAGTTAAACCCTACCTTACTGCAACTTGTTGGTGCAGAAGACCTGCTGACCACAGTGTTTCATTGAGCGAGGTGGCTTTTTGACACTTAAATTACTAATAGCTCAGTGTTACAGTTATGAAAAAAGGGCTGCTTGGCTGCTTTTTCACTCATTTTCAGTTAATCTTAAATTCTTGTAACTGACAATTTTTTGAAGAAAAACTACAAAGCAGCCACAGGTGGAAAGACACAGATGAGACTAGGAATAACAAAAGCCAGACTAGAAATAACTCCGATGCAGTAGAGTGAAAAGCTAAACTACACAGAACTCACACTTAAGTCATCTATTAAGTACTGCAATAAGAGTCCACAACAAACTTAAACTGCTGACTCAGAGACCAACTATTCCTCCAGACCACTTAAAAAAAAAAAAAAATCAGAAAAAAATTGGGGTTCTTTGGAGGAAAGGGTATATAAGGGTTGTAATGCAGTGTGGTGTCACATAATAGATCTAATGTGATTGGGTAAAATGGTTAAACAATGTGTTTTAGCCACATTCTACATAGTATGTTATCAAAAATAAAGTCTCATACATTTTTTAGATTAAATCTTTTTTCTGTTAGAAGCTTTTTCATTTGGGTGTTCTGAATATGTGAAAAATCTATGACAAACCCAAACTCTGCCCCTAAACCCGACCCCAGAGGGGCACCTCTGATGTTAAGAGGTAAAATTATTGCTTATCAGTAGGAATGATAATCTGCAGTTCCTTGCGACACTCTGTTAAATATCCCAAAGGCTGCTGAGGTAATTAATGAATATTTGGACCAAGTGGGTGAAAAGCTGCGGGTGATTCCTGCAGGTTTCCACTGCCAGTCTCTTATTCACCATTAGCTTAGTCGCTGAAAGATTTCTGGCTTCAGCATGGACGGGTTATCCTCTGGCCTCTCATTAGTCTTATTTTTGGCACACCTCTTCGCCATAAGCCTTGAGAAAAATGTTTTTTTGTGCTGTACACAACCACAAAATATGTGAAACCATCAAAGTAAAGTGAATCATGGTTGGAAGAATACAGTATATACTAATGAAAAAGGAAATGTTATGAAGGAAATGGCTATAAGTACAGTACTCACATTTAAAACTCCAATCTCATGGAAAGGCATCAATCAACCTACTTAGATTTGCAGTCTGGTTCTTGATACTTGAGTTATTTATTTTGCAAAACCCAATGTGAGCCCCACAAGTGGTGGAGACATTTACCATCTAGCCCAGATACCAAGTTATAAACAGTGCTGTTGTTGTGCAAAAACACACAATGCAGAATAACCCACCATTCAGCTATAAAGCTGGCTTGCCACTGCTTTTATGTGCTGTGTTATTTTCCAGATGGTTTATTATACTCCGTGGATGTTCACACTAAAATAATGACATATTTAATGAAAACAAATTTCCCGTGATTTAATTTGAGGCATTCTGTCAACTGCTGGAGGGGAACTTCAGGTCCAAAACTCAAATCTTAATCCATTTCAGAGCAATCCTGACAGGATAACTCAATGGTTTCTCAACTGGGGAGGGTGTGAAGAAAAGGGAGCTACATTGATGTTGCTGCTAGTGTTATGACAGTTATTTTCAAATGTTTTGCCCAAAACAACCACAAGATTTTGTGGTTGTTGTAGTAGTCCTATAAACATAAAAAAATTGTGCTGTGTATTTGTCTACAATATTTATTACTTCAAAGTTATGTTATGTGGCAAATATTGCCAAATATTTTGTACTTCCAGACTTTTCAAGTTGTCAGTTTGTGAAACATTTGGTATAAAACAGGTTGCAAAGCTGAAATCTCCAGCTGCCAGATATTTGGCAGTCAGTTAGGAAGGTGTAACCCAACTTACAATTTATTATCAAGAATGACCAAATTCCCACTAGCCAGTATCAGATAATCTAGGATCGGCAGGAGCCCAAGGTATAAACATTAATAAGGAGGGACCACACCAGAGTAGACTGTTCACAAATTTGTTATATTTGACACACAGCAGCTGCAAACAAATGTAATGAAAGCAATAAAATAAAATACTAAATATTTCCCCCCAAAATAACAAACTAAATAAAAGTGCGCGCATACAGCTTTCTCTGAGTCAAATGTACGAGTGAATAATGTCTGGTAACTGATGGATCGTTGGGGCCCGTTCAGTTTGTTTAACGTTTGTCCTACCACACTCCGATGAAGAAGAAAGTTGGTAGTCCTGCAGGTATCTGAAGCTTCAATGGGAACGAAGCTTTGGCTTCAATAAAACCTCAGCAAATCCTATTCACTTTTGGGTTGGCTCGCCATCCAGTTAACTGGAACTGTGGAATCGCTGCTCCTCGATGGAGGCTTGCTTCAGACTGGGTTCATCTGTCGAGTCATCCTTTTACCAGATAACGAAAAAAACCTGACCTATTGTTACGCCCCACTTAAAAACGAAGTGTTGTATGGTGTGGGGGGTAACACAAAGTGAAAAAGAAAAACTACTGAAAAATAGGTGTCATTAAACATAATTAATTGCAAACAGGTCACAGGTCCATATAGTCACATACACCGTTGTGAAACAGCCACTTAGAACATTCAGAATGAGCAAAAAGTAGCAGTGTAACTTTTATCTTAATCCACTAGCTCTGTTGTACAACGAAATAAATCACTGCAGCATTATATCATCTTATGTGAGCTATAACTTTATCAACCTGAAGGGTTGAAAAAGTTCACAAAAAAACAGCTTCTAGAGTTAACACTGTAGCTGCATTCGGCAACACATAGTAGCTCAGACTTGCACATTATAAACAACTCAAAGAACGCAATTGAAAATACAACAATCGGCTTACAATTGAATTGTTACACACCTGACAAACTTAGTAGAAGTAACATTCAATACATAAAAAAATTGATTAGGAACATTTATTTTGTTTTAGTTTCTTTCCATTTTTTTCTTAAATGTAAAACGATCGCAGTCGCTAGCCATTTGTCTCTCTCTCTCTCTCTCACACTCTCACACACACACACACACACAATTCTGCTAGCGTGAGCTCTAGCTGTTAGCTTAGCGGCTAGCGGAGTTTCCGTCCTGTTACGTCTGACATTTTCTCCTTAACAAGTTAGGTTTTTCCCACTTTTCTTACTCACCGATGAACAGGGTGAAATTCTGAACGACCAAAAAACTGCAGCAGACTCGCTGGCAACTCCTAGCAATTCGGCTTCGGTAACATTAGTTTGTCGGGCACATGGCATTGTGTGAACAGGAACGAAATGGCAACTATGGAAAGTCATGTGATCAAGGTCAACAGCAAGGGTCGCTGGGAGCTCATTGCTGATTGGCCAAGTTACACAACAACAAATAATCTTATTTGTCCACATCTTCCTTTAAACAAAAAAAAGAAAAAAAAAAAAAAGAATGACTAAACTGTTTACATCATACACCCAAAAATTACTTTCCACTGCTCTTTTTTTCTAGCAACGCTACAAAAGCATTTGATTTTACTGTATGCCATTCAAATGTGCTGTGAGGAATTGGGACCCAATGAATTCTTGTATTCTCGCTTCTTTCACACCTTTATTGAAAGCTATTCAGTTTTGAATGAAATACCCAAAATGCCCCTTGGTGTGAAGAATAAAGGTTCTTAGATATGCTGCAGAACATTGAAAGAGCATTTCTGACTGTGGCTCTAAATTCAAACTGATTTTCACAGGGTTTTTGACATTTAGATTGAATGCAGAAAAAGTATATAGCTTTTTAAAGCTGCAGTAATGAATATTTTTATTAAACAATAGGACAAATGGCAGTTTGTAATGTGAGCAAGGTTGCGCTCACACAGAAAATTATCGCCCCCTTCTTCTTTACTTGGTTTAGGTGAAATAATTTCAACTTATTAAGCTTACTGTTTTGGTAAATGTACAGTTTGGTTCAGTCTCGTAGGTCTTATTCACCCTGTTTTCAGTAGCAGGCAGGTCTTTCCAAACAAAAACACTAGAAGGAGTTAGAATTTCTTCATGTATGTACCAGGCCTAATTTATAAGCCTTGCACATATTGACATGCATATACACACACACCTAAAATGCACTAAAAAGGTAAGTAAAATATTTACTTACTTTTAATCCATCCATCCATTCATCCATTCATTCATTTCCGCTTATCCTTTTCAGGGTCGCGGGGGGCACTGGAGCCTATCCCAGCCGTCTTAGGGCAAGAGGCAGGGTACTGCCGCAGGGCTACTTACATTTAATATTAAAGGTAATTTTTTAAAGGTGATTTAATAGAAAAAAAGGACACTCATAATGTACTCATAAACATACATAGCATAGTGTGTAATTACGTCTTCCAACAAATTAATGCTTTCTCGTGAACTTAGAATTAATTCATGAAAAATATATAGGAGTGGGCACCAGTTTATTGAACCCCCTGTTGCCCTGCCAAATTTTATTGCAGTGACTAGGAAGAATGTCTCACCTCCAACTAATCATGTTTCACGTATGTGGCTGGTCTTTAGCAACAAACGTCTTCAGACTGCTGGCTAGAGATGACTAAACAAGAACTGCTGCTGCTTTAAAGTTATGTCGGGTGATGTTAGGCTTGAGTCCTGAACCTAACATTAAAATCACGCTTTCCCTGTGATAAAGATTCCAACAATTTTGATCCACTTCAATGATGGATCAGTCACTCTGGCTAACAGCAGCTAACAAAAAAGAAAATGGCAACCCTGAACCTTACTAATGAAAGGTTCAGGATATCCTCAACGACTCACTTTACTGAGGTAAACAGTGGACTGACAGTCTACCTAGAGAGTGACAAACTGCAGGGCAAATCCAGTCCAGAATAACTTTGCTGTCTGAGTACAACTACTAAAGATGAATTTGAGTTTTTGAAGTGACTCAAGGGAAAAACAAAAAAACCCAAAAACCCACAAGATATTGAATTGAGACATATGTGTTTGTTGTTCCTGATTCGTTGCTTGTGTTGATATTATTTAAATGTTTTAAAATATAGAGGATATAAAAAAAATATTTTCAGATCAAACAAATTAAAAACAGTTGAATGTTTTTGCTCTTTCTTGCCTGACTAAAACTTCAGCTGACTGCAATCTGCATTGATATTTTAAACACTGAATATTTAGTAACAAAATTTTGGAAAAATCTTTTCTTAGAATACCTTAGATTAGAAGATTGGGCACGACCAAAATTTTCCAGATAATCAACCAAGGTGTACATTAAAATTTATATTAGATATTACGATACTTTTTTAACGGATTTGTGAAGCCCTTATGGGCTGCCTTTGTATCCAGAACAGACAATTTACTAAGTGTTTTTGGACTCTTGAATGGACCACATAAATCAACTTCTTAAATTGATTTTCAGAGCAATTTCCTCCCACACCATTTTATGCTTTTTGTTTTCCCTTTTTTTTGATAATATTTTGCTATCTATAGACAAATTTTGCGAGACAACAACAGTCCAGACAATACTTACTACAAGCAGGTGGAAGCCAGCAAATAGTTTCCATGGAAACTGTAGAATATTACCATTAATGCTGCTCTATATACAATACTATAAAAAGTATTTGTCCAGTTTTTATATTTTTTTCATATTTGTCACACTTAAATGTTTCAGGTCATCAAACAAATTTTAACATTAGTCAAAGACAGCATTTATTAAGGGTAAACAGCTATCCAAAAAATTCAAAATTTCACTGGCACCAAGAGAAAAAGTAACCGTCCCCTTGATAAATCATGAAATTATTGTGGTTAACCACACGTTTTGGAAAGCTGAGTACAGATTCACTAGCCATACTGAGGCCTGATTACTGCCTCAGACCTGTTGAATCAAGAAATAACTTGAATAGAACCTAAGGACAAAGTGAAGTGAGCTAAAATATCTTAAAAAGTAAAACATGCCACAATCTAGAGAGACTCCAGAACAGATGAAAATCAAAGTCATTCACTTCTAAAAGGTTACAAAGCCATTTCTAAGGCTTTGGAACTCTAGCAAACCACAGTGAGAGTCATTATCCACCGAACAATTTATGTACCTTCCCAGGAGTGGCCGTACTACCAAAATTACACCAAGAGCACATCAATGACTCATCCAGGAGTTCACAAAAACCCCAGAGAAACGTCTAAAGAACTGCAGGCTTGACTTGCCAGTGTTCATGATTTAACAATTAGAAAGGGCCTGGGCAAAAATGGCATCCATGGGAGAGCTCTAAGGTGAAATCTACCAATGACCCAAAAGAACAAAAGGCTCGCCTCACATTTGCCAACAAAGAACTTGTTGGGGTTTTATTTATTATTAGTTTTTGGGCATTTTTGGCTTCATTACATTGTGGAGCGGTGAACATAGGCAGGATGTAGAGGGCTGCAGGTCACTGAGCTAAAGTATCACCTAGAGTTTGTTGATCTCCAAGACTTTAAATGAAATAGTTTGCTGACAGGTGGATAAGGAAAAGAGAGCAAAGATACACCAAAATATCCTTTAACCGAAATTTATTGGAACTTTTTCTAATTGTGGTTGGTTTTTCCCCAGCGCTCTCTTCATTCTATAGCTGGTGGAGCTCAGTTAACGTCATCCATACACAGCTACAGGGAACCAAATGAAACTAAGGAATGTGTTACATAAAGCTAACAGTTATTTTTCCGGAAGCCACCGGTGTTTAACAACAGTCACCAACCAGTCTCTAGGCCTGTGCTACAGGGCCCTAAGGAAAAAAACTTACAGTGTTTTGGGAAACAACAATTTAAAAAAAAATTATTATGCCTCCTAAATATTTATATATAATTCTTTTATTGCTATTTTCTTGAATAGTTATTTTTGTTATTACCGCTATTTTTGTGCATTTAAAAAACAAAGACACTAAAAATAGCCACCAAATCATTCATTCTATCTTTCTACAGTGACAAATAAATAATCTTAATCTTACTCTGAGATTTTTCCCCCTTAAAATAAAAAGGAAATACATAGAGATACCCTTTTGTCTCATTTTTATTTATATTGCACCAAATCACAGCAGTCACCTCAACTATTTTATGTTTAGTTAAAAGACTAATGAAAAAAATACTTAAAGCAAGATCACCCTAGGAAAAATAAAGAAGAAGCTGAGTTATTGCGCAGTGATCACCTTGCAGAAAAACTAATCATTCTCGCCAGTATTGAGACAGGTCTGAAGAAATGCTTGGACTGACAGACAAGGCCAGTTGATTGCTCGCTAGGTTTCCTCAGTGATTTATGCAAAGCAATCTTATTACCCCGCTGCAATCATCAACCTACTGACAGTTTGTTTCCCCACATTTAGTCTCTTGTTGCTTCTATTGCTCAAGTTTGTCACATGTCAGCCCAGGTGGCCGGGGCTCTTATCTCTCTTCACATATATGTTCATTTAAGGTGGACTTATTTTTTGGAACTCGTAGTACAAGCACACATCTAAGAGGAAAACTTGTGGTGCCTGTTATAGGCTGCTGACTTAAAGTGGTTGGTTGTTGGCGATTTGTGAAAAGAGCTGGCAGACGTCCGGGATTTCATAATTCATTTGCTGTTGTCAAGTGCTTGTTCCGCTGTTCCGGGCATACCTCCCCTGGGCCAGAATGGGTATGTTAACGAACTCCCTGGGATTGGAGGAGTGTAGCATGGGTCATTGCTGATTACACTTCCTGGTGTTCCTCAGGGGGCAGCAGTGTCACAAAACTCGCTTTTCATCTTCCTTTGACCCATTAGAGAAGGTTGATTTCAGACGGGATGAGGACATGCTCGAATGAGTTGAATGTTCCTCTTCGATCCTGCTAGATAAGAGATGAAGAGTTGATATAAAGCTGTGTGAGATCCTGTCATTAGAGGAACCTGTTGTGAGCCCACTTCTGGAGGTCATGCATAAAAAATGCACTGCGTTAAGGACTGTTGCCTTACAATGTAGAATAGCAGTAACCAAGCAAATACTGTTATATTTCAGAGTGTAGCAGACAAAGCCAACAGCCTACAACTCTACAGCAACCCTATGATGCTGTCACGTCAATATAGTTCAAAATATCTGAGGAATGGTATTGAAACAGTTAAGGCAAAAGGGCATCCAACACAAACCTAGCGAGTATGCCCAAAAAAGTGGCTGTTGAGTTCATATATTTAATATAAACTCTTTTTCTTGCGTTCCAGCCTTGCCTCGGTTCAGTCACTTGTGTGTTATCTGGTAGAAAGTGGTACAGTGAGTTAATGTATTCCTGGAACAAAAGTTCAGTGTGAATTATATTTCAAAGGAACACTTCATTTTTAAATGCTGCATACTAATCAAAAATAGCCTTTCCAGCACAAGCCCTTGTAATCACAACCAGAGTAAGTGGTGCAGTGTAAGTACATTTACTCACAACCTCTGTACACTATACTGTACTGTTCCAGGTCTCACTTGTCATACTGGTACTTGGTCATAGCAGAAGAAAGCAAAGTTAAATATCATACTTTTGTAAGTTCTGTTCTTAACTTTACTGTCAATTCAGGATTTAACATATAATCTTGTTAAAGCTCCTGCGGCAGGTTGGTGACCTGTCTGGGCTGTACCCTGCCCCTCGTCCTATGACAGCTGGGATTGGATAAACTTAATTGAATGAGCAGAAGAAAACGGACAGCTAAAAATTGTCTTTACTTTACTTACTACATGATTTCTTTGGAAATTAATGAATTACAGCATAATGCATCTAATAATGGTTCTTTTGATACTTAAAGGCAACCTAATATGCTAATTTCCACTAGAATAGCTTTGCATGATATACTGTTATCCACATTTATGTTATTAACCTATATATATTACTAGCCCATTCTGCAGGCCCTGTGTTCATCCTCTTAGCTCTTCCAGGCATCCCTCCCTGAAAGCCCACATTCTTCTGACTGGTTGCCCCTTTCCTGTTTACCACCGACACAAACTGGTGCTGGTCAGAATCACCTCTTTCTCTTGCAGTTACTTCACTGCACCCCTTTCTACTTTGATAAATCATGCATTAGTTAAACAAACAAAAAAAACTGCTAAGTTGGTTTTATGAAGCCTCATTGGGCTACAATTAAATTTAATCACTCTTACACACATAGAAACAGATTGTAAGAGTGTGTAAACTTCTGAAGAAACAGCCTAGCTACATTATATATGTAGATTATCTTGAGTAAAACTGTACTCACAAGCCATTTGGTGTGATTTTCAACACTAAACAAACATTTCAGTGGTGCTTGTGGTTCTGACTCCTTAACAATGCCTTTTATAGATGCAGCAGTACCTTTTTAGCGTACCTTGTTGGCCAAAAATTGAACTCCCACACTTGTCTTGTGTTTTCTTGTTTAGGAAAACCAAATAAATGTAACTTTCCTTTACAATCATCCCCCGTAATGTGCACAGCAAACAGAGAAGAGCAATGGAAATACTGTTTGAGTGTTCAAAACAGTCTGAGCCCTGAGCTTTAGGATCACTCTGCATGCTCATTATTTGAAACTGGCCTTGTTGAATATGAACATACACCAGTCCAAGTACATGTATGACAGAAAGTGAGGGAGCATTTACTTTAACATTTTAATAGCAATAACCGCTTTTATTTGACACACCTTATTAATGCAAAACCTTTTATTAATGTAATTATACCACTGCAACATCGGCATCACCAGCACTAGGAGCCATTAAAACCACCAATCAAAACACCATTCCAAAGAGAAACATTTCTAAGGAAAGTTTCCCATACAATATCTCATAAAAATTCAATCATTTAATTAAGCTCAATGAAAATAAAAGTTAGAATACATATAAATTGGGAGCTACATTCCTGCATTAGCCTTCATCAGCCTTTTTTTTTTTTTTTTTTAAACAAAGCATCATTATGTAACACAGGAAGTGGAAATGATTTGCTGTCAAGCTGGCTGTCAGGCAGTCTGTTAAAGTAAAAATATGTTTGTCTTGGTTGTGTTGTGAGTTTTGCCTGTTGTTTTGATGCATCAGTAGAAAACCATCTGCCTGTCAAACCCTCCGGTCCATTCTGAAGCCCAGGGTAATTATGCACAGTTATAGTATTTGTCAAGACACCTTGTGTGATAACCCTGCAGATAGACATTTTACCTTGAATTTTTCCAAGGGCTTTAAATTCTCTCAGAGATGTTAAAGAGACTGCAATTGAGACAACAACTTAGTTTATTGGGCACCAGCAGCTCAATAGTATTGATTTGTGCCCACCAGCCAGTAGAATACCAATGACATGAAACATTGCAGCTAAAAAGGAACACGTTACGCCCTTTAGCTTTGCAGTTTTTTTCAGGATGGTGTTTCTTCTGAACCTTCCAGCATCAATATAATGCAGCAGGTGAGATGCCAAGACTCAGTGTTGGAGCTATGTAGAAAAGGGGACATGATTGGTGTGTATGAGAGTGTTTCTGCTGTTGTTTATATAATAAGGTGACATCTGCAGTTTAAATTTAGTTTAACTCCTATAGAAGATGCTTAAATGTTCTTTATGTTGTCAAAATAAGTTTGAGTTGCTGCGTGCCTCCTTTGAGACGTGGTAACCCCCCCAAAATCTTTTCTAGATCAGAGGTTTGCAAGAGATGCGAGAGTTAAAAATGCTGTATGAGGTGTAAATGCCAGTTGTTCTACAGGTAACTGGAAGATATTTCTTGGTCAAGAGTAAAGTGGACTCCTTTTTGAGCCATAAACCAGGGTAATCCACACATGTGGATGTGAGACCTTTGTTACCTACCTTTTCCTTTTTCATTGTTCTAATGTGCTTTGTGATAAATATTCATAAATCTTACTAGAAATCAAAAAAGACACTTCCTTTATTTCAGGTTGGCAGTAGAGAAATTGTCCATCTATAGTAACTGGTACAACTATGGGTGCTGACCCCATTAGTGATTACTTGATTTTTGTGCTTCATCTGTATCGTGCAGCATCTTGAGTCTGTTTTCAAAATGACAAGGTTTTGTCAGGTAATTTAATTACAGTTTAATGAACCACACCAAGTTGGCAGCTAGTCTGTTTTTCATAACAGTACACTTAATAACCTCATCTCATTGGGACAATCTTCTTGTGCTTGAAGAAGTGCAGCCACACCTGTAAATCAAAGTCAGACACGCCCCACTGTGCCACATAATTTTTGTAACAGAGACCAGTCTGAAAAATGAGGGTAATCACCTAGACTTCAAGAACACATTAATTGAGTGTTGGCAGTTTGACAGATACTGTCGTTCAGTAGTAAGAGCTTTCAAAATAAATGTGAAAGAGGACATGTTTATATATTTTTTATTTGCATCAACTTTGAAATGTTTCTGGAAACACATAAGTGTTGAGCAGAGTAAACCTTGTCACGGTTAATGGGGGCCGTAAAAGCACAGGCGTCTATTCTGAGAATGCATCTGATTTTAGGTTCCTTAAAACCCCAGCCTTTTTAGGCAGATGTAAAACAGTCGCTCAGTTAAAAGGAACCTCGGCGCAGGTTATATCATGTTTGAGAATATGAATGCCTTTGCAAAACATAGTCCATCATGAAGACAACTTGGAAAAAATCAAGTAAAACTATGCAGACTTATGTGGCTCTTCTGATTTGAAACCCTCCTCTTAGGGCTTTTCCTCCCTCTGCCCTCTTCCCTATCTCCGCTCTGCCGGGTTTTCTTCTGGCTCTGCTTGCTTTGATGATCCAGTGTGCAAAGTAGTAACACTAACTAGGGGAGGCAGAATGACTCTTTGCATTTAAATGGAGCATTAACAGAAAGCAGTTTCTCTTGATCCTGTTACTTATTTGAATTTATCTGCATTTGTCAGAGTCTGACAAATGATGCTGTGGAGGTACAGTAATGGTTCTACCAATCAGATATAAGTTAATCAGACATTAGCAACTGAAAAACTGTTATTACTGGCTTCTGTTGCCACACTGTAAAATCTAATTAGTTCCCAGAACTAAGTAGAGCTTAATAAAGATGGCTAAGTTAGGACAGCTTATTCATTTTGAGTATGAATTCTTTCTGAAGTGGAACTGAATCAAATTAATTATCTTTGTTATCTTATTAATATGGAAAGCTACACTGTTGGTTAAGATAATCTGCAAGATTCTTGGTTTCTGGAGTTTCTTTGGGACTTGGCCATAATTGGTCGTTGATATTTGTGTCATAACGTCCGTGAAGTTTTTGTACTAGTGATTGTCAAAACCCATTTCATGCTTCTTTGGAAGATAATTTCATCAAAGAATATTTTAAGCTCTGCTTCTAAAAACATGTGGTGGTTACATCAGATTTAGCCTCTTATGAATTAGTGTCACGCTCTGCTGCATATTCTGAGGAACACATTTCTGATTATTCAGCATAGAGCTCTTGACCTTTTTAGCCTCCTTTGAATAGTTACACTTTGCACTTGTTGCTCGCTCTGAGGTTCTAAATCCGCTTCTTTTTATCAAACTCAACCTTGCGTGTCTCTATCATTGATGAGAGCGACTGAGACCCCTAAATATGACAAACAAACCATAGACAGAGTTGAGAAATGAAAGTAGGAGGAAAAAGGGTGATGGGTGGTGGGGTTGATAGACTGAGTCAAGAAACAGGGTAAGATTTTTCCATGTGGAACTTTTTACCGGATGACTCGGTCTTATCCTCTTGTGGTACATCAAATGATAAAGGCTCAGGACAAACAGTGAAATTGCACTTTGCGATAGAAGAACACTGAAGATAACAAAGCCATCTAAAAGCCTTGTCGTCTTTCCCTAAGCCACCGGTCCTGTGCACTACATCATGTCATCAAGTGGTAAAGGAATTTTTAGACTTGTGAATCAGTGGCATGATTCAAGAAATTATGTTGACGGCGCTTGTTGATTGTCTTATTATGTGCCTAGACAGAGATGTGATTAGGCTGCTTCCATCTGATTCAACATTGTTTATTTAAAGCTGACCACCATAATCGGCTGATTCTGACCCAGGTTTTTCCAGTGGCACATGCCGTAACACAACTATCCTTTGAAGTGATTAATATGTGTGACAAAAATGTAATGATAATTTGCAGTTGAATCATTCTTTCCAAAAGTGCCCCACTTTGGTAAATTCATATACCAAATGAGCATACTATAAGGTTCATTCTACTAAATTCCACAGAGTCACACTGCAGCTGTATATGCTAGATAGTTTGGTCTTGACAATGACAGCTACTGACTGTGTGCTGAGCAAATTATTTCTTTTTTTTGTCCTCCCTCCATAGAACACCATGCCGTGTTCAATCTCAGGCATGGGTTAGCATTTTAAATTAAGGTGTCTATTTTGTCCTCACATCTACAGGAGATTACTTTATCTCAGCAGCAGGTACGATAATAACTCTGTTGCTCTGTAATTATCATGACTGTAGTGATAGGCCTGTAAATAGACGCCAGTGTGAAACTGGTCATGACATTAGAACATCCCTTTTTGCTCCAATGGCTTGGCCATTATTTTCTTAGTGTGAAGACAATTTGTAGTGGGATGTCAGCTCTCACTCATTTGTCTCTGTGTTCAGATGGACCCCAGAGTCATGTTTATATCCTCTGTGTTGTTGGCATGCACTAAGGTGTTGGATTAGAGCAGGTATGTTATTTCAGAAAGCTGTTGTAGTTCAACTTTGTGACATACATAGCCATTGTACAGGAAATGGCTTTTAGGAATAAATATATACATTGATAGAATTAATTTAACCAAAAACAGATTTTCTCATTTGATTTTCCAGAAAATCATGTGACTCACTTGCAATATTAAGATCCATCTATCCAGTCATTTCTTTTTCATCCATCTGATCCATCGGTTGCAAGGGCTTAGAGCCTATCCCAGCTGTCACAGGACAAATATTAAGACAGTGATTCGTATTCTAATAAACAGTAACACTATATGCAGTTTGGAGCTCTCAAGCTTCAGGTGTGTGACACATGCATTTACCTTCGTTAGTTTAATATTGTCTTTACACCAAACACAACACAAAATTTTGTCTTGCATACAGTAGCTTTAGACACCCATGAATACTTGCTAATTACTGCCACTTTGACAAGGAGGAGGACTACAGCTGCTGGATTTACATTACAAATATTCTTAGTACTTCCACCACCATCCTGTCTTTAAGTGATGACGTGATAAACCCTGCTTCCGGGTCCAAACTACACTGCGTTTAATAAGGCTGTTGTGTTTTTAACATGTTTTAATGCATTGTATCTTGTTCTATTTAATCTGAACAAGCCCCTAAAAAAGGCAGTGATCATTGTCGACCTCTCTCGGTTTTTATTACCACTATTCATTTTAAAGCTCAGTTTTAAAACCTTACAATGTAACTACAGCTCAGCTCATGCAGCAATAAACGGATAACTAACCTCGTATTGTGGATGGATTATCTCCCCTTACTGAAGTTTGGTCCGTTTAAAGCATCCTGCCATGCAATTGCATTTGTCCCTAACCATCGGGAACCCTTACGTTAACTTTTATTGAGTGGAAAAACGTTAGCGTTCATCCTCCAGGTTCACTATGCTAATGTGTTTAGATTATGCTAACCATAGCTGTGTAGCTAGCCACCACGTAGCACATCATTATATACCAGCTAGTCCAACTTCAATAATCCTACAATCAGTGTTGGTCAAGTTACTTGAAAAAAGTAATCAGTTACTAATTACTGATTACTTCCCCCCAAAAGTAATCCCGTTACTTTACTAATTACTTATTTTCAAAAGTAATTAATTACTTAGTTACTTTTTAAAAACACGATTTACAACCTGAATAGATAAAGCAATAGATCTTTCAGCCCAATTCTACTTTTTCTGCATAATCCATCATACAAAATGTAATCAAATGGAAACATCTCTTTTTAAAACTTTAAACTTTAAATCTTTTAACTTTATGCATCAAGCAAAAACTTAATTATATGCAACATTCTCTGACTGGAAGAAATTTGTTTAACATTTAAACCTATTTTCTGCACATTCCAGCACATAAAATAAAATATTTTTTGTGTTTACACTCACTCTTTCAAATAGATGCAAGTAAAACACAGCAGAAAATAAATAAAATCAAAGACTAGCGGTCCTGTTGCTCTATTTTCACCTGTAAAGCAGGACTGGGGTAGGCGGAGGTTTACCCTGGTGCAGGTGTGCCGCAGCGGTCAGTTGAAGAATCCGCGAGTTTCTCTGTGAATTTCACATTACGTCGCGCACTCGGCACTTGCTTGGAAGTTTAGGGGGGGGGGTTTCGCTGTAAAAAGAAGTTTTCTTCCCACGCACAGGACACTAATGTTTTTGTCACTTTTTATGGAATCAAACTCAAAACAAGGTCAGTACTTCCACGCTTTAAACGCTGCACGCTCATACTCTCTCCCGCACTGTCCATTGTTGATCTGCATATAGCTGTTGTCATGAATGTCGCACTCGCTTACGTCACTGCCATGAGACATTCTCGCAAAAAATCACGGTTTTAGTAACGCAGTAACGCAGCGTTCCTACGTGAAAGTAACGGTAATCTAATTACCGTTTTTGCAATAGTAATCCCTTACATTACTCGTTACTTGAAAAAAGTAATCAGATTACAGTAACGCGTAACGCGTTACTGCCCATCTCTGCCTACAATTGTCATTACTGTTTAGTTTTCCTGTCTTATGTCAGAAGTGATAGCAGAGATGTGTGTTTTGATTTTTTTCAGAAATTCCTCAGTCAGAACATGGTATATTATGTTTAGGTGGAAACTAGCAAGCTAACTCCCTGCTAACTTCTAACTGCCTGCATGTTAAACTTAATTGTTACATCTGGTCAAGCAGCCACACTGATCATTTTATTAAAGATGAAATTTAGACAGCTTGTAACTCTCAGTGATGCCGCAGTGTTTCTTTGACTTTGGGACTTGAAGCGGAGTTTGGACACAGAAACGGCTAATGATGCCAGACTTAAAGAGCAGATAGGGTTCCGTAAAGTGTACCCAAAATGATATTAGTGTACTCCACATAACAGTGGCAGCTTCATTAATTATTCATTATCTATCATTTATTTCATACACATAAACAAGTTTTGCCAGGACAATAAAGTACAAACATACTTCTATCAACCTTAAACAGAGGAGCTGTCATGCACATTCATGTCATGTCACATTAAATGTTTTGTCACACGATAGCCATCCTCGAGTTGTTTTATTTTGGTTTGCTAGCCTACTACCCTGATGAAATATGGCATAATTTCATACTTCTTAAACATAAACAAGCAAAGGTTTTAATTTAATATTTTTCCTGAAATTGTTGTCTTTTTTATGTTTTGCCAATGATTAGGTCTGTTAAACATAACAAGTTTACATTGCAGCACAGTAAGCAAGCTAATATGGAGAGAGTTAGCAATTGTATAACTTAAGAAGTACAAAAAGAATTTTTTAGGCATGCTGTTGATGACTAAGTAAAATAGTCTCTTGACACTTAGATAATGCCTATAATCACAGAAAGTTTTCCATGACCAAAAGACCTCCAAAATTGCAATCAGTGTCCTTGTGTCCTTAGCAAAATAATTTTTTGTTTTATTATTCTTTTGCTTCACTTTTCATGCCTTCAAATATGGCTCTTGAGTCCTATATGCTAACAAGGAGGTCATTGGCTGTGCCCTGTCTGAGCTCTCTGCAGTTTATGAAAGGCATTTAAAGTGGATTTGCATTATTTATTAGCCTGTGCCTATGCCCTTCAATGTTTGCTTGAGCTTTTAATACCTGGTATTAACAGCACGTTGCAGTGCAAGCGACTCTTCCTACAAACAGGTCCCACTTCTTCAAATCAGCCTCTTTTCTCTATTACTACCACTGGTTATTATAAGGCTGCTCATACTCCCTGCTGTCGTCTTTCTCTGACTGCTTTATCTCTGTTCTTGCACTCCCGTTCACACACTGCCACATACACCCACAGATGCATGTAAGCTACCACTGAGTGTTTGTAGTTGCTGTCATTATTTAACTAATGTAAACAGCCAAGAGAGTCACACATGAAAGATCCTGAAAACAGCAGCTGAAGAAAATTTGAAGGTAGATATGTATGTCAATCCAAATATACAAACTACGTAGGCTTGTTGTTGAACTAAATTCATAACATGAACAGGAATCCAGGTGGAGGAGGTTGATGCTCAGCAGATATTTTTCCACATCCTGCATCATTCTAGGTTTATTTATGGCAACAATGTTCTGAAGCTAAGAGTACAGTATACATACAAATGGATCGCTATGTGGCATAAATCAGGAGCTTTGAGTACTCAGGCTTTTGCACAGCGTTGTGTCTTATGGTTCATATTCTTTCTCAGGTTAAGCTGCTAATTTGCAAACATTTTTATATCCTGACCACCCGTATCCCTGTATACCTGAACTAATACATTAATTCATATTTCACCTTTGATATAGTATTTACACAGGCTATTAAAAAAAAGACATTATAGCATGTTGTGTTCACTGGGATTAGGGTAGTTCTGAAAGAAAGAATGGGCCATTTGGATAATTTGACTTTAACTGTTTGACATTTTGCCATTCATGATTACATTTTACTTTTATTCTCTGTGGAAAATCATAGAAATGAAACAATGTATTACACATTTTCATTTTGTACAGTTATAATTATAGTAATTATCCCATTTAAATTGCAAGACTTGTTGTTGTACCATATATTAATATTTGTGTGTATGTAGTTTAACAGTTTTTTTCTTACAATGCAATGAGAATGGCTCTATTATTATTATTTTTCATAATTTTGAAATGATGCTGCTACAGGTCATAAGTATTGATAATTCTGATATATTTATTTATGTAAGACAGTTCACAAAGCAAGTGCAACTTAATCTGCTTTACAGTAAAAGAGAAAATATCAAGAAAACAGTACTAACATTAGAAAAAAAAGAAAGATAAAACACTAATATATTCATTTTAATAATTTCTTCCCTTATCCCAGCTTTTATCATCTCTTTTGGGCCTTTTGGTGTTGCTGAATTGTCCAAGTCATGACGTTTTTATGAGAATCTACCCGATTATTAATTTGGCAATTTGTGAAGTTTTTTTTCTCTCTTTCTGGTTGCTTTATTTTGTTTATTTTGTTTTTTTTTCCAGATTACTGATGGCCTCCTCCTCATATTGAGAGTTTTTATAAAAAGTCTGGAAATCTGAACTTCTGTCAGATATTTGATTAAAAAGCCACCGTTGTGGTGGACACAGGCAAAATCACGAAACGTATTATTATCCAAACATTTCTGGACTTAACTGCGTCTTATTTGCAAAGCTCTGATTTTTCAACATTTCCTTTTTTCCTCCCACCCCCCTTTTAGCCCTCCCTTTCCTCTCATCCTTCAGGTGCTGGCAGGCTATCTTTAGGAAATATTTCCATATCCCCTCACTGCTAACGTCTTGCCATCAGTGTAATTGATGTATTATATATTATACGTTCCACAGTTAGCATGAGTCATTTACATATAATGGGTTGATAACTGATGTAATAATGAAAGCCCAGAGCCGTGTGCAGGAAAGATGAGGCTCCCAGGACTAATGACCATTTAAATAATGCACAATAAGTGATATTTTCCAGCCAGATCAAAACCTCAGGAGCTCTGTAGCTTGCAAAAAGAAAACACACAGGAAATGCACAGCTCCACTGAACTCCAGAACAAAGTCAAAATCTTTCAGAGAACTTTGCCAACTCTGTAACTCCTGTAACTAGCGCCTGCTGAGACCACAGGGTCTGGCCTATGGTCCAAAGGACCTGACACATTTAAAACTAGCAAAACTTTTGAGGAACTTTTTTTGAGTAAATTTTTAAGTCTCTAATGGAAGTTAACTGCATCGTAAACTCAATCAACCAACATTTTACTTGTAGAAAGTACAAGTAAAATTTGTAATTGGATGACTGATGTAACCCCTCGAATGTGATTATGGTATTTGTGGCCCACATCAGCTGTCACATGTATTTTGTACTCTGCCAGTTTATATTTTAGGCTACAACAACAATGAGCTCTAAAATGATTATGTTTTTTCCCATAGCAGGTTTTCGAATTCAATAAGGTTGCCAGCTTCTTCCAAAGCTGCAACATCTCATGCTCAGTCGCCCACTGTTCATCTCACACTGTGTGTTTTTCTCTAACAGAAATTAAATCAGACAAAACAAATACTTTTGCCAAAGCACTATGGCATTTAATGTACTGTAAAGTCATGTTTTAGCACCAATAGCATGATTTTAATTGCATTGCACTTGGGCTCGGACTACATGTCTGCAGGGTGGGAGTGTGTGTGATTTAATGTTGACACTGTCTGGTAATTAAACAGATAACCTTCTTTATTTTGAGTTTTGTTAACTCTGATTCAGTCAGCTCAGCTATTCCCACGGCTACCGCTAGCCTATCAGCTATTACGCAGCATGGCTTTATTCACCTAAGCCTCTAATTTCCTCTGACACTCACTTAGGGTATTCTGTGTTCCTACCATGTCACTGACTAAGATTCCATGAGTGCGATCTCATTTAGATGATTTGTGTGACACTGTGGGAGCGTCTCCCCCCTCTTTGCATTCTCCTGATCCTCAAACTCTGATATTCATATCTGCCTGTGCTGCCTCCACAGAAATTCAGACCTATCCAATAAATGGGTGTTTTGTGTGTTTCCATCTCTTCTGGCTTGGTTCACAGTGGGGCCTGTTCCACAAAAGACAGTTTGAGTCATACAGTCTTTGTGGGAATGCACTGTGTATGAGAGGACCAGCTCATTTCAGGTGTGGCGATCATAGCAGATCAGCGTGAGCACTTTACACATTAGCTTTTGTTCAGATTCAAAATAGGTATCTAGCAGAATAATGCAAGGAGCCACACTTGTCAGAACGGTGAACTTCTGACCCCCACTAACTTTGGCATTCCGTTTCTAAAAAGTTTTGAAAAAGTCATTTCATTTATATGGAATGTGAATGTGTTTCCTATTTTCTGTATGTGATTCTTTCACTCAGGAGTTGTCACTAAGAACGGATTGTTATGAGAGCAGATGCTGCTGCAAAAGTGTGATCCATCCCCGTTTTTTGGGGGCCTTTCAGGGACCAGTAACAGCGTCAATACTGCTAACTACAAGATCTGGAAATCTGTGCAGCCCAGTATTGGTATTAAGAAAATTCCACATATACCAGACAAGCAATGATTTGTCATTCGTTAGTTGCATTAGAGCAACATGGAGTTAGTATCTTACCAAAGGATACTTGGCATGCAAACTGGAGCAGACTGAGATCGAACCACCAACCTTCCAGTTAGTAAGTGACCTGCTCTACCACCTGACCTACAATGCTTGGATGTTGAATGGATGTTCTACCAGCTACTGCCAGCTACTATCAATTGAGGTACTTTAACACAGCCATTATACCGCAGTGCAAAAAAAAAGATACTGGGTATGTGAATTAGATCAAATGGATACAGTTTGGTGATGTTATTATCTATTATATTGTACAATGTACTATTCTACAAGGTATAATGCACTTTGAGTACTCAAATATAGTATAAAGGTGCTATATAACTATGAGTTCATTTACTGTTTAGCATTTTGACACATTAGATCAGCTTAAAGCTACAAAGGTACACTCGATTTTTTTGTGTTCATTTCAGTGTGGATTTCATGACATCAGTCAATGCCGAGCTTGTCTAAATGGCATTACACTGTACTGTGGCAAGCTAAAATTTTTATTCTTTTATACCAAAACCTTCTGGAGTGCCACCTTCCCAACAGATGTTACATCTACTGTAGAGCCATTACACCATGCCACCAAAATGCTGGAATGATTTATGGAGCTAAATAATTAACTCATCAGGGGTTTAATTACTCTGGAGTTGTTCACATTGTTGAACTAAAAATATTCTCTTTTCTCTTTTGTGTGTTTTACTTTGAAACAGCAATGAGATAAAAGTTTGTAATTGATTTGTACACTTTAATCTAGTAAAAAAGAATAAAAAAAATATTGTGGTATTTACAGGGCTGCATGTTTTCTTCAGTGTTGGTCTCTTAGTTGAAGCTCAAAATTTTTGGTTTGGCTGCCATGGCACGAGAAATGTTATCCTGTTAAGACAAGTATATTCAGCAAATGTTTGCATTTCATTTCAGAAATAATAACTCAGAAAGATATAACCTTGCTGATTGACAAACAACAAAGTCATTGTAGTGGTAAAGGTCAGATTCTTAATGCCTGTAACATTTGTTCCCTGCAGTCCTGCTTCCTCAATGCAAATTGTGTGTGATTAATCTCACACACATCTGGTTAGTATTTCCCACTACTCCATGTCCTTTAAGCTCATGTGTTGCATATTGGTTACCCTGTGGTTGCCTGACTCTCTTATTTCTTGTCTCTGTCTGATGCTCTCAGCTCTCTTTTGCCGCAGGTTGTTGTTGCCTTTGCTGTGACTGTATTTTCCCTCCAAGCCCAAAGTGCTAGATAGAATATAGCTTGACACAGAGTGATGATACAGGGGGGTTATCGGACACAGGCAGAACAGGCAGCCCATGCGCATCAGTTCCCCACGATCGGCTTCCCCACAAGGGTAATTGGCTTCTTCTTTTGCTCAACGTTGTTGTCATCTTCTTGCCTTCTGCTGACTGATGAGCACTCCCTCTCAAGCAAACGTACATTAAATCGGCTCAAATAAAAAACTACCCACAGCTGGACACAGTTAGGTTGACAAAGTTATCTCCTAATTCAAATCAAACTAATGGCTCAGTCACATGAGTAAAAATAGGACATCAACCTCCTTGCATCCACAAAAACTAAATTAAAAATAAAAAGATGAATGATGGCTGCCTGGTGATTGTATAGATTTTTTTCACATTCTACAAATGAAACTGAATGGTTGCCCAGAGCTTGAGGGTGTTGCACATTCATGACCACTTTTGATCACGCAGATTACAGGATAGGAGGCATTGTCGAAGGTTTGCAAATAATTGCTGTTTAATTTATAAATGCAGCAAGATTGCCAATATTTTCTTCTTTTTTTTCCAGTTTTATTTATACAGCGCCAAATCACAACAATAGTCGCCTCAAGGCGCTTTATATTGTAAGGTAGACGCTACAATAATACATACAGAGAAAAACCCAACAATCATATGACCTCCTATGTGCAAGCACTTTTGGTGACAGTGGGAAGGAAAAACTCCCTTTTAACAAGAAAAAACCTTCAGCAGAACCAGGCTCAGGGAGGGGCGGGGCCATCTGCTGCGACGGGTTGGGTCCTCTGGTAACCTGTAAAAACAGTGTTCACAATGTGTTCGTAACCTCAACCAAGCTGTCTGGTGACTAAACCAAACAAAAAAGAGAGAAAGAAAACATTGAGTGAAAAAAAGACTTCAAACCCAGTTTAATCAGCAAGGGTATATGTACCAACATCATACCACCGTGTAGATCCTGTAGCCCTTGAAACTGTAGAACATTCCAATATGTCATGCCAGAAACACTCAGATGGACAGTAGCATTTGAAGAACTTTTGCTTGTAATCATTTTAAAGTTAAGGTTAACACTGTGTTGCTACAGTGGTAATTAAGTGGATTCTTTGGAGAATTTTTTTATGCTTCTTTGCTGTTTTTCTATAGAAATAAAGAAAAATTTGATTTATTATTATGGTCATTGATATTTAAAATTATTTAAGATTTTGTGCTTGGAGTGGTGAGAGTAGATACATTTAAAATAAGGAAAGCAAAGGTACAGTAGTTTAACAACAACTGAAGATATGCAGGCAGCTACTGGAACTAATGTTTGAATTGTACTTGGCAGCCCTAATTCAGACTCAGGGATTCACTATGGCAGACTGCTTGCTTTAACTGGGGGCTCCAGCTCTCACGGAGAAGCATGGAAGACTTTGATTTGACTGCCCACACTAGTGCAATTTTTTGGCAAGACCTGGGGGTTTAGCTGTATTATAGTTGTTGGTGTGCAGTTTTTGCTGCGAGCTAGAGTGAAACAAGGAATAGAAGGTTGTGACCTTGAAAATTGCCTTCGGCTTAGATAAGCACCGAGTTTTGTTTTCTGCACTCTCTGTGCTCTGTGAGGAGAACAAAGGCCTCAAAGAGTTGTTGCTGCAAAAAGAAAAACCCCAAAATCTCAAACAGAAAAAAAACAAGTACACCACTTCATTAAACTGTAGAGATGGTCAAGAAAAATCTCTAAAATTCCTCACGAAACCAATTAGGCCTGTGTTATCACTTTTTAACAATAGCTTAGACGAATCCAAGCTTGGTAATTTATTCTGTACAGTTTTAATTGGATGTGGAACAATCCCTTCTGATTAGACTGTGTTGGAGTTGGTGGAGGTCTTTTCATCTGCTCTCCAATATTCTCCAGAGCTGGATTTGAAACTCTCCAGCCGTCAGAAAAAGGTGAATAGTTCCACAGCGAGGGCATAGGGAGATAAGAAGGGTTTATTCCCCAAACAGGTGGATAATTAATTGGACAAGAGAGGGTTGTGTAATCCAGTTTTCCGCAATCCAAAACAACCCTATTCCTGGGGCCAAAAAGTTCTAGTAGAGAGTAGAGAATAGTCCACAACTCCAAAATAGATCACCTTGACCCATTCGCTTTTCCTCCTTTGCTTTCTTGCTCTTGGTCTATCTCCTTTTCCTTTCTGTGGTTCACACTGACATACTGTAAAGATAGAAGAAATGAGAGCGATAAAGTAATTAAAATTCAAGAAAGTTTCTCTTGGCGCTGCACATTGAATTAGTTTTTTGAGTAATTTCTGCCTGCGAGTGGTCTTTGAATGCCACATTAGCCGTATCTGTAAAGGAATTATAATGAATTAGTATTTAATTTGTGCAGGTTCTCATTTTCCTTGCCACCTCTCATTTAATTGGGGCAAGGGCCAGAAAGATCAGGAAACTACTAAATACTTAGTGTAAGGTAAGGAAGCTCCGTTGTAGCAAAAACCATCCAGAAGTGATGAAATACGCCTTGTTTAAAGGCTGTAAAATGTTTCTTTTTTTCCCTCCAAATTCTCCATCTGCTGCTTCAGATTTACTTCAGATTGACTGCTTCAAACTCACTTCACCTGCAACTCTCTTCCAGAATGTTGGGTTTTTTTCCACAATCAGATATTGTTTCTCATTTAGCCAACTGTATAGAGAAGAGACGGTGACCTTAAATTATTAAAACTAACATTACACTGCTCCTTATTGCGACCATTGCAAGATGAGCTCACACACTGTTAAACCATATATAAATACTTTATTTTAAGATTATCAGTCACCTTGAAAGCATATATAGTTTTACGTGAGCCTGTATTAGACTGGCTTCTTTTAACAATGTTCTAATATGGTCACGTGAAACCATTCAAGCATTTGTGAAATTAAACTATAAATTACTGAGCAATTACCTCTCTCATATAATTTGAATAGTTTGCTGTCAATTAAATATCCTGTACCATTATCATTGTTTGACTGAAGCATATAAAAAAAATCATAATGGATTTGCCATCAATTTGTTGAAATTATAGCTTGTAGATTTTTATGTTGGATACAAATTTGGAAATGAATATAACTACTTTTTTGTAATATTTACATATAAATGTAAAAGATGTATGTAGAAGTTGTAAAATGCCCACTTAATCCATAGAAGCCTACATTAATTCACCCTTTCTCAAAATCTTTAGTGTCTCAATAACTGGGATCATCCTTTTTTTGTTTTCCCATCTTAGCTCAGCCAGGCCAGCCCCTTTTTCATCTCAGCATTTGCCAATGTTCAGAGTGCAAAACATGGTGAGGATTACTAGTCTGTAATTCTGCATGGGTGTGTATGACAGTCCTTCAGTAGACACTGTAATGAATAAAACGAAACTGACGATACATGTGACCAGCAAGTGCATTAAGAGATTTTATCATGAAGACAAATCAAATGGGATGTCGCTTGACTGAACCAAACCATTGTAAATGTCAAACTGAAACAATGAAATCAATCAACATGTAAAAATCCTCCAGTTGAAGATTGATGTATTTTTCCAATGATGCATGTTTCCTAGATTGCCATATGATTGTCTTGCCAACAAGAAAACTGTTCTTAAACACAAAATAATAATTGAAATACATGTCAGAGGTATAAAAGCTAGACAAAGAGTCAAGTCAAACACACCCTTGCAACACACAAAAAAGTAATGTTATAGTGACTGGGGCTATACCCCTATTTAGCCCTTACCGCACCAAATTGGCATGCCAGTTATTGAACGGTAAATCACTTTGGGAAGGGGAATGTCAGTCTTTTGGGAACGTCCTCTGGAAAATATAAAGGTTACACAGAAATATAATCAGAAGTTGCCAACTCAGCATACATGCTCCTTGATCCTAGTGCATTTTAAGTTCCTATTTTGAAATAAATTTGCACTTATTCAAATTACCTTAAAATTTGGGGCCTTAGGGCCTGCTGAGTCTGATTTCCTGGGTTATTATAGGTTTAGTATGTTTGTAAATGTAATCTTTGTCATGGCTGGAAAGAAGTGCAAAAATACAAATAAATCACAAATATGTGCTGTTTTTACCTCTCACTAGCTTCTTAGATGGTTAAACTTTTACCAATTTTCAGCCCAAGTTCACCTTCAAATAACAAGTATGCAAGAGTTTTTAGATACACTCGCTACTGTGCCTGTGTCTGACAGTAGCTCTGTAACTGCGTTAAATCCTCCTGTTCTCCTCCCACTCATTCTGTTATTGAGGAGTTGTGCTTGTTTTTAGACCTCGTCGTGTATCAACTAAACTTGAGTGGGATGTCATGAGAAAGCGTTCTCTTGCCAACCGGATCTCATTATTTTCAAGGTGCCCTGGTTCCACAGTAGCAGGAAGAGCAGCATTTTCTGCTTAGCTGGGGACAAAGAAAAATGCCACAGTAAGAATATTCTCAGAAACCACCTAAAGTGCATTCTATTTATTTTTTTATTGCAGATTTAAATGTTTAGTGTAATGTTTAGGTAAAATATATGACTTTATTTTAACTAATTTTTGATGCAGACTGAGAAAACTGTCTCCATTTTTCACATTTACCCATACCTACC
Organism: Oreochromis niloticus; assembly: GCF_001858045.2. NCBI lineage: Eukaryota > Metazoa > Chordata > Actinopteri > Cichliformes > Cichlidae > Oreochromis > Oreochromis niloticus. The sequence goes on along the minus strand of NC_031985.2, from coordinate 34,042,344 downwards.
AAGCTATATTTTCTAACCATTCTAAAATATATGTATATAGAATAGAATAGAATAGAATAGGATAGAATAGCCTTTATTGTCATTGTACAGGGTACAACGAAATTGGAGTGCCACTCCCTTGGTGCAAAATGCAATAATAAATATAAATGTAAAATATAAAAGGTACAATAAAACAAACGTAAGTACTCAACAAAAGTAAGTATGATATTTACAGGATAGCAGCATAATATAATGACAGTGACAGTATGGTATGGCTAAGCAGGTTCAATTGTTTTTGTGCTTATTTACAACGGTGATAGCTCTGGGAAAGAAGCTATCCCTGAATCTGTTTGTCCTGGTTTTATGTGACCTGTATCGTCGGCCTGACGGTAATAGTTCAAACAGTTGATTGCTAAGTAAATTAAAAAAAAAGACAAATTGAAACTCAAGCTAGCCTCTAAAACCCAAAAAATATAGTTAAGTCAGGGGGAACCTAACAGACAAAGGTTAAAAGAAGAGAAAAGGAGAAAAGGGGGGACAAAGCAAGATGAGATCATGCGACAGTTTATTATGCAGATGAGGAAAGCCAGTGACTCCTAAACTGTCTGAGCGTTTCCTAATTCATCACTGTCACTTTTAGGGGTTTTGTGTGTGTGTGTGTGTGTGTGTGTGTGTGTGTGTGTGTGTGTGTTAGTTACAGTGTAACACAGCATCTGTGTGGCGACCACTAGCTCTGATTGATCACCCTTCTGCAGACTACAGGAGCACATTCCTGGTGCCTTCTGCTGCACCCGTAGATGCCTCAGAGTTTTGATTAAGGCAGAGACGACACCAGAAATGAGTGTCACTAGAGGCTACACCCTCTCAAAAATTGTTCTCTCTCTTTCATTGTCTCACTCCACATGTCCTTCCGCTCCTTAGATTAATCTATCCGCCCTCCTGTTCACCCATTTGGTTTCTTTCTTTTCCACTCCCCACCTCTCAAGCAAGCCATATTGGCATATCATCTTATTCAGCTTTCTGTCTTTTACTCACCTCCTGCTTTCTTCATTTTGTCAGGCTTTAATGTACTTATTTTTTATTTTGTCCTGTTTATTCTTTCACTTTGTTCATGTATGTTTATAAAGTTAAAACCTTCAAAATTTGTATTGATTTTTGCCCGACTCATTCCTGAGTTTGCTGCAAATGTTTTGTATATTATACAGTCGAAGAAAGTTAAATGTATTCCAGAGACCAGAGCAGGTGACACTAAGGCAAATTTAAAACTGCATGCTAAGGATAAGCATTGATTCTGCAAGATTGATTTGGTAATATTGTAACCCACATCGACAGTAATGACACCCAGTTGCTCCGGTGGTCACTTTTCTGGTCCCTTCGCCGGTCTGAGTAGTGATGACATGTATGGCCACATATTGTCCTTAAACCGCTGACGGTCTAGGTCGTGTCTAGAAGATGATGTGGGCTTTATAGAAAATTGGGGAACTTTCTGGGGAAAACCTGGTCTTGTTAAGACTGATGGCATCCATCCCAATTTAGCTGGTGTAGCTCTCATTTCTAGAACTCAGAGCTTCTAGAAATTTTGATGAAATTATTAAAACCCCCAAAACACAACTACACAGAGTTGAGACTAGGAAGCAGCATTACAGTCTTACACACCTCTTTGCAACTTCCCTTACACTGTCATTCCCCCAAGACCTCACCTTCATAGACACAATGTCTGCTCCCAGACAACCAAAAGACAAAAAATGTTTAAGTGTAAGAATTGACAAAGAAAGCACAATATATTACCTTCAATGGTACCAAAGAGTAAATCAATTAGATGTGGACTATTAAACATGATGTCTGTTCCTCTTAGTAAATGTTTTAATAATTGATCAGCAGATTGGTTTATTCTGCCTCAGAGAAAAATTATTATAGGGGGCTAAATCTTAGCTTAAAGGAATCAACACCCATGAATAATACTAACTGTCAAAATCCTGGAAGCACAGGCTGAGGAAGAGGAATTGCAGCCATCTTTCATTCAGTCAGCTAAAAAACTAGACAGAGTTTTAATTAATTTGAAAGACTCACCCTTAGCAACATTAGATTGATTTTTTCGAGTCAATTGGCTTCTCTTAAAATGTACGTGGTCTTCATTTTAATCACACTCTCGATATTGTCTTGACATATGGCATACAAACTGAACTGAACAGTATGTCCTTAAAACCCTGTTTTGTCTTAACGTCATTTGATAATATTCAGTTTGACAATAATGGACTGCATAGCCCTACAAAAAAATTTCATTACAGTAGATGTCTTTCTGAAAGTGCTGTAACAAAGTTTAAAGAAGTGATTCCTCAGATGTTATCTTATTCAATACGATGTGCCAATATGATGCAGAGCGGCTATCTAAACTGTATTCTCACAGATGTTGCTGGATATTCTGGCTGTACCGAAAAAGGAAGCAACAAACCTAATGTGCTTGACTGCATGGTATTATTCACAATGTATGGATTAAAGCAGACAATTTATAAGTCATCTAAGGAGTTTGGAAAGAAAAGCGTCTGGACTTCTTTAAGTTTCCTTCAAGACGTTTCACCTCTCATCCGAGAAGCTTCTTCAGTTCTAAGTGCAGTTGGTGGAGCGTCCCAGATTTTAAGCCCTGTGGGAGTGTCCCCAAGAGGGTCATGGACCCCCTATTGATCCTCTACCTAATCACACGAGCCAAGGTGTGAAAACGGGTGTGGGTCACAATCAGCCAAGGTTTCAGGTGAACCCACTGTGAAACCTAGCCCCACCCTATCATGAGATTTACTGAGGTCAAATGGAAGAGTCCGAGAAGAACTGAAGAAGCTTCTCGGATGAGAGGTGAAACGTCTTCAAGAAAACTTAAAGAAGTCCAGACACTTTTCTTTCCAAGCTCCTTTGTAAGTCATGTTTCGTTAATTTAGAAGACTCTTGTCTGATCTGGAAAAATAGTTTTTTGTTCCACAAAAAAGCTCTCATCACTGATAGATGAAAACAGCAACAACCCCAGGTTTCTTTTCTGCACTGAGCATTTGATCTCAGCATTCTCGCTCGTTCCATATTTATACACCACTACAGCATTTAATAATGAGTGATTATTAAATTCTGGCACTCTCTCCCATTGTTTGCTCCTCGGGGTGAGAGAGAAGAGAGCAGAGAGAAACTGGACAAAAGGCAAAGGGTCATGATGAATGGCTGCCCTTCCCTGAGCCTGGTTCTCTCAGAGGTTTCATCCTGGTAAAAGGTAGCTTTTCCCTTCCCACTGTTGCCACTCATGGGGGAGTCTGATTATTGGGGTTCCTTCCTAATATTGTAGGGTCTTTACCCTTCAATATAAAGCACTGTGAGGTGCCTGTTTTTGTGAATTGGTGCTACATAAATCAAATTACTTGAACTGAATTGAATGGAATTATTCCATTCTGGAAACAAAGGTATATGATAATTTGCCATTCTCAAACAACTATGATCATTTATATATTCATACCTTCTAGTACCATTAGTAAAAGTTTCAAATGACATTGAAAAGCTTTATAAGACAACTCATTGCACAACCAATCCATCTTAACCAACAAGGGTAAGGTCAAAATGTAAAAGCTACTGAATTAGGACATAGCATAAGTCATTCAGTATGCTCTATGCTTCTCTGAGCACAGATTGCTGGTAAATAGATTGAAGGAACTATTTATCTTTCTTTAAAATACCCTTCATGGTGGTCTGAACAAGAGGGGCAAGCCTAGATTTTGGCCATAAAGATTACCATATTATCCCTGGTATAAATAGGGTCTCCAGCAATGTGATAGAACAGATAATGGTGCTTTCTGGTCAATAACATGCAGTCTTAGAGCGTCTGGTGACAAATGTCACAAGGCACCATTTGTGCATCTCTCGATTTTTGTAACCTGAGATGTTTTGCAACTTTTATTGCTATTTTTCTATCAGCACAGAAGCTTAGAGATTTACAGATTATACAGAGGAAGATGTTGCAACAGTTATACAGGATAACAGGATAACTTAAGCAAACCAGTGTAGACATAAAATTTAAATATGCAGTAGATAATAGTGATACTCGTTTGTATACAATTGGACAAACAATTTAGAGCTCACACAAAATTTAGGGTGCACCTCCACAGAGGGGGTGTGGTATCAAAGAAGATATGTTAGGTAAACACTGAACAATAGTTATAAAACAGCATATCAAGTTTGTTGAATGGTAATCTGACCAGGGTCTTTAAACTATTTTAGCATTACCTACTGATAATGATATTGCTCCTCATGGTTTAGTTTAGGTTGTCATTTATGTCATCCGTAACAAAGTATTTGAGAGTCAATGAGTGACACAAGACTCCAAGATGATTGACTGATAGACTGACTGTCACCGGGGAGTGGCGGGGACACATTTCTTTGTGACAGCTGACAAAATAATTCCAGTGAACGGGTCACCAGCATCATCGTGTTTCTGGTCATAGGCTTTAAGGTTAAATCTATACTGAATCCCCAAAAGCTACACATTTCATTTTACATGGAGAGCTGGGCTGACTACAAACATAGCATAATTTCCAGCATTCAGTGCAGATCTACTCTTTCAATGCTAAACTATCTGTTAAATGTTGATGTGTGCCTTTCGATCTCTTTCTTCTCCTTCTTCTTTTTTCCTTTTCTGTTCTCCTTCATTTTTGTCTCTGTGGGCTACTGACTCTGGAAGCAGCAGCTGACGGGTGTGAATTTGTCTTCCATTAGAATTCAACATTCCCCAGGAGTGCCACTGGCTTGAATCATACAGCTGCTATTACATTCCACAGACATTACATTATTTATCTTCCCAGCTGACACCTATCACCCATAGTGACTGCTCCGCAGTCCTGCTGACATCCCTGCTGTCACCCAACTGCTGTAACCCATTCTACCCACATTAACATGTCTAGATCCCCCTGGGGACCCAAACATGCACTTTTGCCTAACGGTTTCACCCAGTGTGAAGAGCCTCAAAAGTTCCGCAGCCATGGCCTCCCAACGCTTTGGGGGTGGGATTTGTGTAAATCTTTGGAAGGATTAGAAAAGACCGTTAGAAAATGTGGCTGGGGTAGGAGAAATAACGATCTCTGCAACTCAGTCAGTCAGCTAAACAAAACACTGAAAGTCAGAGCTGCTTTTTTATGAACAGTTTGGGGTAGAATGGAAAATACCAACAGTTCTAGTACATTATCTCCAGTTCTACTGTAGCCCTTCAGTTCTACATAACACAGTCTGTCCTTGATCAAACACACACACACACACACAGACACACACACACACACACATACACACAGGTCAAGGGGCAGTGGTGTATTGTTTCCTATCTCTTGTGGCTTTCCTCCACCATCTATCTGGGTGTCTTCCAAACCATCTCTCCTGTCATGGATTAATTGGATTTTTGACCCAGTTCCAGTTTGCTTTCCTCCTTCTCGTCGTATTCCACTTGGGGACTGTCATGAGATTGTGTATAATATATATTTATATATATATATATATGTGTGTGTGTGTGTGTGTGTGCAAGGGAGAGAGAGAGAGACAGAGAGAGAGTGTCGTCAAATGTGGGTAGAGGATTTAATGTGTCAGTAGCTACCTCATTTCCAATCTGTTAGGAACCTTTGTCTCCTTGCCACCCCCCTTTCGTCACTCTTCCCATAGGAGGGCAACAGCCGGCAAACAAAGCCGGAGTCCCTGCTGAACTCTAATACACAAACACACACACACACACACACACACACACACACGGACACACACAGACACACACACACACAATGCAGTTGCCACCACAGCTATTGTTCTGTGGCATTTTGGGACCACACTGGAGGGCTGTTGGTGTTAAGTTCATCTGTAGTGTGCAACAGACGAAGAGACAAGGAATTACCCAGACTGTAAGGCTGAAAACACATCTCCCCTCTGTCACCAAAGTCTGGTTCCCCGTAATAAAAGTGATAAGAGAACCGTCTTGGCAATGCTTTTTGTATAGCTGATCATGCTAAAATATTCTCTGTTCATCCTCAGCCATTCCCTTTGGAGCCCATTGACTTGCACCCAACACCCTGTGATCTCAGGGCAAAATGATGAATTTAAAGGTATTTATATGTCAATAGATTGCAGATTGCAGTCAACTGAATTCTGTTTTTCTAGAGTGCATTCCGAATTAAGTCAGAATTTCTGAATTGCCAGTTGGAATTTCCAACTCGGATTTCCACCAGCCCAGAGTTAATGATCCAAGATGGTGTCAGTGAACTGACCACTGATGGGGCTTTACCCAACATGCTGCAGTGATGTTCTTGAGCACAAAAAAAAAAAAAAAAATTGTGCTAGTGATGCATTAATGACTCTACTTTCACAGAGTCAGCTGATGATAGGTGAACCTTCCTTTGAAGAGTTCCTAACATTATTGAAGATTTAGTGAATTAACTCTCATTCAATGTGAAAATGTAATCAAACTATTTATCAAAGTGTTGGCTCGCACATCCAATCTGCTGACAGTAAGTGTGACAATATCGGGACAAACAGGGATGTTTGGGCACTTCTTCATGCTTTAGGGGCGATCGTGACTTCAGGTCAGGAGATGGGGGTTAAGGAAGAAAAGGATGGGGATGAGAATGAGGGATGAGAAAGCAGCAGTGAAGGAGAAAGATTAAGAGGAGAAAGAGAAAGACATAATGAGAAACAGATGATGAAAATATACAAGTACAAATGTTAAATGTTAAAGAGCTACTTGTGAACTTTGAATTAAAACCAAATTATCAGACGTACTATAATTGTGTCCAGTCTCTAGACACAATTAGGTGGAATGCCGATGTCTATCTTGGCCACTGTCTTTATGGTGGTGAAACAGTGGTTTCCATAAACCAGCACTCCCTCCTATGTATTTTTAATGGATTAATTACGTTTATGGGCTTGTTGGGAGAAGTAAAAACACACTAATCAATGTATATTTATGAGTACCACATTTTTTTCTGTTAAATAACCCCCCAAAATTACTTGCGAGACTTTTAATGTAACTTTGTGTGGATATTTTCATCCTGTGAACTTTCATCAGAGGATTTCATTTCTGTGTTTGCTTCTAATTACAGACCTGAGGCTATTGCTGATGCAGGGTCAGGTTGTGCATCCCCTTTTATGGACGTCAATGGCCACGATTTGTAGTCTGTTGGACGGCTCTGCTCCGACAGTTAGTGGATTTGAGGATTAAGAGTTCCCCTCATAAATGTCAAATGATAAATTTAAGAACAGTATGCGTTTTCCCTCCAACTTCAGCTGAGGTGCTTATTATGCTGATTTATTACTATTGATTTAAATTTCCATCCCCTTTTTTGCTGGAAGCTGTACCATTAAAACTGCAGCTTCGCAGGATATGAATTAAGATCCTGGGGATTACAAATGCCTTTCAATTGTGTCTGGCAGAGCAGTGACTTTTGAATGAACAACAGTGAGTGGTGTGCTCATCTGTGAGAACAAATGAACTGAAAGTGCTGACTGCTTTTTGTTTGGCTCATTTGAATCCCACAGCGGGTCTATTGGCTGGTTTTGTGTCTTCTTGCAGCCAATTGGGTTGAAGTGTGGGAGATTTTGAATAACTCACAGGCACACCATTGTGTGGGGTATGCTAAACCGTTAGTCCGTTGCTTCAGTCCCAAAAGGGATTTGAAAGGGTTCCTGACAGTTAACGGTCTGCCTTTCACTGACACATTTAAAATTTAAAACACCCCACTTTTGGTTTTGTTTTTTTCCAAGTCAACAGGCTTCCATTTCTTTTGGCTCGAGATTAGGGACACATGCACTCATTGTTGTTTTTAGAGCCTCAAGTAAATGTTGGATGCCAGCATTAGTGTGCCCCCTACTGCCAGAGTGTAATGTTTTCTTTTATGATGTAATGCAGTAAATGGCGGTTTATTGAATTTTTGCGTATGTTCAGTGTGAATAGTGGTTTAATAGTAATTATAGTGCTGTATATTGCACAGCCTTTAAATAGCACTCACTGTACACACCATGCATCTAAATGTTAGCCCTTCAAGATCTAGAATAAAAGAAATAATTATAATAATAAAAATCACTGCAAACTTCTTATCTCAAAGTGTAGAATATTTTAGATACTTTTAGATATTTGCTCGATTCTGTGTTAAAATAATGTCATCATTATTATTTGGTTATAAATTATAGTTTATCATTCATATAACATTTCATTTCATACAGCTTTTTTATTTCATTCTTTGGATCTATGTATCAATGAATGAAGAAAATTCTTGTTGAAATATTTCATACATTTGGGATTTTTGTGAAGTCAAAGAGTTTTTGTGTGTGACACTCACAGCTGTCAACAGTTTCAGTCAAAAAACATTTGTATCTGTGCTTGACTTCAAAACCTTGTGTTGTGCAAAACTGCTTCTTTCAATTTCCTTGGCTTTGCTGCTGCTGTCCCACATTCAGTATTTCAGCACTTTCCTGCCCACGCTAACCCTGGCTGACAGTATGTTGCTGGGGTCAGGGCTTTGTGGCTGGGCTATGGAAGGGGACAGGTGCAGAGAAAGACGTGATTGGTCCTTGCAGCTTGAAGGTGATTTGGACCAGATGGTAGCCTCTCTCCTCCAGATGCACTTTACCTTGCCATATCTACTGCTGGCACACTGTAGGACTGTAACTGATAGGGTCTTATCACAGCAGCTCTGAGTGTGGAGGTGGGTAGCAGGGGTAGGTGGGCAGTGGGACTTGCAGTGGGCTTTGATCCAACCTGGCAGATAACCCCTCCATCTCCTCCTCTTCTACACAGATGCTGCAGCTCTGCAGTACACCAACTGATGAAAATCAGATTTCAGGCTTAAAGTTCCCTCCCACTTCTCACCGTCCCTATCAGTGAAGGGCAAATACAGCCAAGGAAAAGGCTTATCTTGAGAGGATAGGTTCGGGGAACAGAAAGCCTTGTTTGTCTTTGCCAAGCATCAAGAAATGCTGAGAACTTCAGACAGATCCGGCACAGAACCCAGTTTTATCGATTGGCTTCTTCCTTCTCTTTACCTCAGGTTACTCTACCTGAGAACTCACTCTCATGTTGCATTGTGTAATGTACCTTGCACTTAGAGGATGTTGTAAGTCTCCTCTTTCCTTCCTTGATGTTTGAGAGATTTCAGCTTCTGGCCTGAGATGGAGCCTCTCATGTCGTAGCCTCTTAGACCTGTGTCTATTTTCTGTACCTCTACAAACCCTATTATACTCATCAAGAAAGTGATAATATGGCTGTCTGAAGCATATGCTTTCTTTCTAAAGGGTACACTTTTCTCACCCTGAAGGGCCACAGCCTTAGTCGTATCCATTAGTTTTATAAAGAAAGTAATTATGTAGCATGTCAAGGCAGACATATAAAAGACATGCATAGACTCAGACAGTGTGTTTTCCCCATTTTCCCCTTTAAGCCTTTTCTCTTATTTATTTTCATTTTCAGTGGCAGACAGTTAGTATTTTAACTACAACGTTAAAGTGTGTCTATCAGGGTTGGTGAATTCTAGGTTAAACACAATCCATATATCACATGGTTCATAAAAAGTTGTGTTAACTCATTTCAGGAAGTGGTGTTTAATGATATAATATAACAGATGGCTATAACATGTTAGGATTTCATAAAATTGACATGTAATACATGTTTCATAGTTTGAATACAACATACTGACATTTTTTTGACATCCAAAAGGATGAATGGACATCCAACATCCGGTGTAAAAATCAAAACAGAATCAAATACAAGCATCTGTCTGCATTTTTTATAAACACTAGTAAAGTACAAACAACAACATTTATAATGTATTATTATTATTACACATGTATCATTTGATGCCTAGCACCCACATTAATTTTATTGCACTATTGTTAGTCATAGGTGCTACTTAAATGATAACTTAAAGCCTGTCTTATGCGGGCATCAATCAATTGCTAGTAGTTAAACACGTAACTTTAGCATGTGCAGGGTTTACATTTATGATAACTGTTTAATACTTAAGTGCTGTTGGGACAGGAGCTTTAGTGTCCTGACAATATCTTGCATAGTGTTGTCAGTGTCAACTACCGGTTATGTCAAAGCAGTGCTTGGTGAAGCTGTGTCAATGGGCGACGTAAAGCGAACTATTTGTATTGTATATAATCCAAAAGTAATTGCTGATATTGTTAATATTTGAATAACAGTTTCTTTTTTTTTTTTTACAACTCTGCAAGGGAGCAGCCTTCATATACTTGTTATTTCTTTTAAATCCAAAATAAAAGTGGTGAGTACATTTTTTGATACAAAAAGAACAATTAAACACTTATTGCTACATTTGTTAATACTTTCAATATGAGTCATATTGAGGATCAAACACAGATATGAGAAAGTAAAGGATGATTTCAAAGTGAGCTTTCATTTGCTGATACAAAAAATGCTGTACAAAACAAAGTCCAAAGTCAAAGGAAACTGAAATTTAAAATCCAAAAATCCAAAAGGAAAGGATTGGACACACATAAAAGTACAGAGATATCATGAGGACAAGAAAACGACTGTAAATATACTGAGACCTGAATGGGAATGACAAACAGATGAGAAATGAAAGGCAGGTGAAAGTAATCAGGAAACCAGGGAAGGACAGACAGGAAGCAAAACTAGCACAAAACATGGAAAATAACCAATAGAGACTAACACAACATGAATACTTAATAATAATAATAATGGATTGGATTTATATAGCGCTTTTCAAGGCACCCAAAGCGCTTTACAATGCCTTAACAAGAAGTACCAGACAAGGAAACACAAAAGAACCAAGGGAAGGTGTGAAGACAAGATATCAAAAAACTGAACTATTCACTAGAAAGCATAAGTAAAAACAGCATATATTAACATATATTATAAGTTCCTACAACTACACATAAAAGGAAGATATGTACTGAATGTGCTGGATTTTTCCACATGAAACTGTACCCATATCACTCCCAATGTAAAGCAATATTGTTCCTGTGTATCACTTCAACAGTTTAGCTGTTTAGGAAGTATTGTTTTAAAGCTAGAAAGGACGGCTCTTTGCACAGAAAGCACCACATATTGCATAGACCGTAACATGATTGAGTGCAGCCTTGCTTTGCAAGATGTGCACTGATGTGTCTGTGCCTGTTTTTAGGTAAGTATACAGAAAACAGCTCCCCTGTGTCGAAGTGGGTATACATCGTATATCTGTGTATACGCACCACTACACTGCTGCTCTCGAGTATTTCACAGGAAAAAAGGAGAAAGAAAAGAGGAACATTTTGTATTAGAATCATTGTGATCTCTTATAATCCCCCAAATAAATGTATATATATTTTGTATGTTCATTGAAACCACAGTTCTTTTAGTCTCGCCATAAGATTTGTCCTATGTCACCTTTGCCTTTTGTGCTATCATATACATCTGCGATAGAGGTTGGGGATGGTGATGACTGTGAGAGAAAAGACATGATTCCACATATTACATTGGCTGCAGCTTTGTCAAACTCCATGTATGGTGATGAATGTTCTCAGCAAGTATACATCATTCTTCGCCCCATGGGAGAGCTCCCTGCTGCTGAATCTGTTAGTCCACCATTTCCCTGCTCTGAGCCCTGATCCTGTAGAACAAGTGAGAGACTGAGCCTGGGAAATGACACGCTCTGCTTAGTAAATGGCCAGAGAAACCTAGAAGAAATAGGGCAGAGAGAGTGAGGAATACTGGCATGGAGAGCAGAGCAGAACAGCAGCAGCTCCCCCAAAGGCCTTCAGTATGCCGAGATGAAACAAACAGTAGATCACAGGAGTTAGATGAAGACGCTGAGGGCGGGTGGGATATATCAAGATGCAGCAGAGGGGTGGAGAGCTGGTAGTTGTATATGAGAAAGGATAGTCAGCCCACACGTTGTTGCTGGGCGGCTGCTAATGCACTATTGATTTCTGCCACTGAGAAGATTCCCCTGCATCGCAAGTCCACTTCCATTAACTCATGTCATTGTCAGATGTCCTGAACTCTGGCTGACTTAGGACCGATGTTTAGGGTTGAGTTTAGGATCAGGATTTATTCTTGGAGGAAACAATAAATCCACGCTCCCAGTGACTGCAAGAAGTCCATCTCTTATAACTAAGCACCTCTTCTAGGGAGAATACACTGACATGTGGGTGACCCATGAGCTTTTATGTTTGAAAAGTTGGGACAAGCTTAATTTTTTTTTGAGTGGTCATTGGCGTCAGGCTTCCTTGATCTGCTGCTGAAACAGTGCTGCGATTACGTTTTCTGAATACTAGTTGAGCCATGCAAGGATGAAATAAACAAAATCTTGATTGCAGCTTTTCATATTTAAATTTTGAGAACACGTTTTCTTTTGAGGCTGCAGATATAATTGCCTCAAAAACAGTGCCTGCAAAATGATGTATGATTTGTTCTTTCTTTACTTGATGCCACTGTTGAATTCCATGCTAAATTTCCTCCAACAGAGGTTATTCAGTGTCATTTTTTAGATTCCATATCACTACCCTCATCCCACGCTGTTGGAACATCTTTATAAGCTATTCTACACTCATACTTTGTATTGGCATTAATAAAGACTGCTCATATAGAACTGGGGCCATATGTCATGCATGTATTAAAAAGAACTGGGTACTAGAACAGCAGAATTCCTACATTTAATGAATTACATGTTGCATGGGCTGCTGAACAAAATACATTGGTGTTGGATAGTTAGAAAACCTTCAGAAGACCTTGTTTGCTGATAGAAATGTCCTCCTAAGAAATACTCTGGGATGAAAATGGTTCTTGAGCTGCTGTGGAGTTTTAATTGTAGCAAAAACTGAGTGGCGTCACCATATCAATCATCCATGATATACTGGTTTTATTAAGGCTGTTTGCACAAAGAAAATGTCAGGGGAATCCTGCAGATGCATTCTCACTACTGGCAAAACTCTGTCTTGTTTAGGCAAATTCAGCTCAGTGCAGTTTTCTTTACAGAGTGCCAAATCACAGCTCGGAGCCTTTATATCGTAAGGTATAGACCTACAATAGTAATACAAATGTGCCTAAAGAGAAGATGACCATTCACGTGCTGTGAATTCACCACCAGCAAATCACAAAAGCTATGTATGAAAACGCAGGCAGGTTCAAGACCTTTTAATGTTTGACATGCATTGGCAAATGTATACTTTTCAGGTAATGTAATAGCTCTATTGCATGTTTGAAAATGGGTTTGTAATGCCTCCTGATGATGTCAAATTGGGGAAGTTCTAAATAGCTGGTTTGAGTGGAATTCATATTCAGTTGAAGAAAATTGTTTAGTTTTTTTTTTACTGTTTACGGTTTAACCCAGAGTTTTCACCTCTCACATAATTGAATCTTGTTTAACTGCAGTTTATTGCAGTCTTTGTTTTCATAGCTCAAGCAGTCTGTTCTGCTGTGTTGTACTAGCCAGATTATTTACTGCCATCACAAAATATGTGCAATACTTTTTGAAAAATGTCCAACATCACAATCAAAAAACGTGTCCAGACAGTCACATAGAAGTAACAATTCAGGGTTCGGAACTTAGTCAGTACTCTGTGATGGACATATACAACAGACACTAAGACAATAAGTTGGCTATGCATTTCTCTGTTGTCTCATTGGACTTATTTCTAAGTGATGTTGAGTTTGAGCTGGGTATAAAATCATGACAAGTATACCAAGAATGTCAGAAAAGTTTACATCACCAGTGTTTTCTTTATTTTTCAAATCCAAGTTTGGACAGCTTGGGTAAATCTTATTTACCCTTCTATTGTTACAGTGCAACCTTAATACAGACACTTGATAAATATATTGTTGTACTTACATCTTATGCATTCAACTTGTCCCAGGTCACGGGTTCCTTTCACAAATGGCTTTGTAAAAAGCGCTGGCGGCAACAAAAACATTACAATCCAGAAACACTCTTTGCTGGTATGATCAACTGTTCATTGCACTTCCTACGTTAGAATAAAAATCATCACGTTGTTAGTGTTAACTATCGCATTACCTGCGAAAACTGGAAGTGATGTCATTTTTTGTGGGAAATGTAGTTTTGTTTTCCCTACAGGGCCTTTCAAAGGTTCGCTGATGTTGTATTGATGTATAGCAACTTGAAATGCTCAAAAAAATGTAAAAATGTAAACATAAGCTCTGGCAGACTTGGTGGGCTTAAAAGGGTTATTGAAGAAAGTGTGCATCCCTGCCTCAATTTCATGAAAAGTCTCTCTACCACAAAGATCCTAAATAGTACATCGCTACATGTTTTAATAATTATTTTGATACTAAAATGACACTAGTATGAAATGGGTGTCTCATAGTGGAGTACCTATAGAGACTATCAGAGCATCTGGAGCTTTCCTAAGCATTACGAGGCTTTGTGGGTGGTTTTTGTTTGTCTATTTGTTTGTCTGCTTAGCTTTCTGACTCCCAATTTCACTGTTCTGCTTCACTCTTTCCACTCTCATAGCGCCATTTTCTGCCACAGCAGGCATCTGTTTTCTAACAAAAAAATCTCTTATATCTCTCTATGCACTACCTGCTGAGCAGCAAAATGCCAGATAGACACACTTAGCGATTAGTCAGTAAACATTCAGCAGCTAAAAAGGCCAGATATTGTTTTCGAGGCACTAAAAAAAAAGTAAAATTAGCTGACTTAATTATTTGTTAATCAACTGCATTGGAGAAGCAACCAAACACTAATGAATTTGACTTGTGCATCTTTTTAATGTGCTAGTAGATCAGGTGATGCAGCTACATGTGATGTGATGCAGCATTTGCATAGTCTAATGAAAGCACGCATTGTTGGCACATTTCACTCAGTATGTGGTGCTAATCAGTGCATCTTGGAAGTGTCAGCGTAGAAACACGGTAATGACTGTGTTGTTGTCAGCGGTCTCCAGGTTGTCTGCCTGGCTCTCGACTCTCACCTGTAGAATTCATTAGCTGGAGCCGTCAGCTGCACTCAGAGTTGTATTATTTGCAGGGCGTTTAGGCTCTGCCAGTGTCGCATTCATGACCAGCTGCTGTTGGTTTGCAGATTTCCCATTTGTACGCAGCAAGCACTGTGTCACTTTGTAAGTGGTAAAATCTGCATTGTCTTTTGGCTCCAGTAAACAAGCCCCAGCTCCTCTGTCCCCGCCAGCCGAGCAGTTCACACACCACGTCCAGAAATACAAAGAGCAGCAAACAGCAAGACCAATCTGTGCCCTCCTAATCATCTACGCTGGCCGCACTTCACTCCTCTTGGGTGTGCAATATCATCTGAGGTCACAGTAGCTCCAAGTTGCAATATCAGAAAAAAGAATAAAAGGCAGAAAGCAAATGGAGATCTGAAATACCAAATTCAGAGTCCAAATTGAAAATCTTGATTGACCTTCTGCAGGTGTCCTGGAGGAGGGAGGGTCAATGAAGATCCTCCTCGGGCTTGCTCTCATCAATCACACAGTCAAAATGACAAGAAAGCAGGCTATAAACTGGTATTCACAGCGAGTCTACGTGGAGGCACAAGGAGGCAGAAAATGTTAGATAAGAATTTGATTAAAATGCATCACGTTTTGCTTGGCCTTTTTCAAGAAATGATGGTGTTGTCATTGTGTGGAATAGGCCTGCCTGAGTTGTACAAAGAGTTATTGATGGCAGCAGAGGGATGCTAACCAAAAATGACAGAGACAAACATAAAGATAAAAGCACCCCGCTATCGCTCCTTCTTTTCTTGCTCGTCCTTTCCACTTTCAGCTCCTCTCGTGTTTTTCTTGGTGTAAGTGTGATAAAAGCGGCCAGACCTATGACTCAGGTTTCCACCCCACATTCTGATATGAATTCAGGGAAC
Organism: Oreochromis niloticus; assembly: GCF_001858045.2. Classification (NCBI taxonomy): domain Eukaryota; kingdom Metazoa; phylum Chordata; class Actinopteri; order Cichliformes; family Cichlidae; genus Oreochromis; species Oreochromis niloticus. The sequence continues at coordinate 34,026,520 of NC_031985.2, read as the reverse complement.
CGAGGCCGTCCCCTAATCTCTTAATGCATGTTCCCTTGCCCTTGGCAGGGTCAGGGGAGAAATAGATGGAGCCTTATCAGCTTCTATGGATTTATGGAGAATTTCTCTGCATTGGGTGTTTTTTTTTTTTGTTGTTTTTTTTTACAGCAGCTTGTCTGTGCTTATACACTGTGTCTCTATGGATGTCTGTATCCTCAAGGATGTTGAGTAAGGTTATCTGATATTGTAATATCTTCATGAGTTTTATCAAATTTCTAATTACTGCATCAATCATGTTGACCTACTCCATCAACCTAAATTGAAAAGAGGTGTGATGAATGCTTTTGAGAAATTTGTGCTAGTGTGCTAACAGGGGCGATTCTAGGATCAGAGCTTTGGGGGTGCTGAGCACCCAGAGAGCTGCCCAGCCAGGCAAGATAAACTTTACACGTCACGATGAGACTTCTTCCCTGTCTCTGTCAGTCCCTGCATCCTTAAATGTCTCCAGTTGTCCCGAGTTCTCTCTGACTGTCTCCTTGGTGCATTTAAACCCCTGTTCCTCCCTGTCCTCGTCGTCTGTTGTCTTCGTCTCCGTTATCAGTCATCATAATTTACCATCTCTGTGCAAGTCTGCAAATTTCTTTCTTAAATCATAAGATTCTTAAATTCAACAAGTCTCTCTGTGCCTGGGTCCTCGTCACAAAACATGACATCACTGTTTTGTACATTTTAACACAATTTAATCCCACATTTGAGAAAGAAAGGCAAAACACTTTTTTTGAAAAGTCTGTAACAAAACCATCAAATCTGATCAAGGTTATTTAAATGCTGCAAAAGAAGAATGGATTGGGATAAAAAAAAATACATATCCTAACCTTAATTACTGGGGGAGAATAATGAATGATGCTCATAGTGAGTAAGAAGTAAACTGAGTGCATTTGGACAGAGATTCACTTTTAATGTGTGTGTATAATATAATACAGATACATAAAAAACACTCCCAAAACAGAATAAATTATTACAAATAAAAATCTTTACTGCAGATACTAATTTTACTAATTTAATAATACTAATTTTGTGTTGTAAGATTTATGAGTTTCATGCTTTCATAGTGGTGCTTGGGAGAGCTTGACATTTTTCTCAGGTGGTACACACTGTAAAAAGTTTGAGAAACACTGATAAGTGTATGTGTGCTTTTGGAAAACATTTAAAGCTGCTGTACAGAATCTTTGAAACAAGCTTAAAACACTTTTAGAATATAAACAGAGCACTCTGCTTCTCTTTACAGCTCCTCACTCCACCAGGGCTGTTTGGCACTTTCTGATACTGTACTGCGACAGTCATACAGACAACTGGACAGTCCAAAAGTTGGCCCACCTATTACTGGCTGAGGTTTTAGTAGAGTTGTGGCTGAACCACATAAAAATATATCATTAATTTTAATCTCCCCAATCAATGATAATGTTGGAATGTTGTTAAAGAGGGTCAAAAATGTTTCAACCCAGTTTGTTTTGCAGCTTCTGTATAGCAGCTTTAATATAGGGAGGACACAACTTCCTGATTGTGTGAGTAAAATCAGGTTTTTTCTCTTTGTCAGTTTAATAGTTTCTGTTTTGCCTGTCACTGTTCCCTGTCTGTTTTCTTACCTGCTTCTTCCTGACCATGTACTTTCTCCTGACGTTCCCTCTTTCCTCTCTCCCTCTTTGGACTGACAATCATACACAAATAGATTGGATTCAATTAGATGAAAAATTACATTAATATGAAAAAATACTATTAAGATCACTAACAAAAAGTCCTCTCTCAGTGTACTTTCAACCAAAAGGCAAATAACCAAACCACATGAACATCTAATAAAAGATATAAATATTGAAACACTGATCCAACATTATCCTTTATTGATGGATCATTTGATTTTACACTTTTACCTGAATGTTGCTCCTTTTTTTGAAAAAACTTCCTTATATCCCTTATGAACCTGGCTGTCTCTCTGTACACAAACACACACACACACACACAACCGTAGTTTTAAGGTTAATGGGCATCCAGTCAGTTAGCTAGTTAGTATCCATTTCAAACAGGACAGTGGTAACAACAGTAGGCTACGGACAATTTTTAGTTTTAGATTTTAAATATGCTATATAAATTTCAATGGGAGCAACAGGACGGTCAAATGTCGCTGATTTTACTACAGAGTAGGACGGATTGTAGGGCAGCAAACATTGTCGGAAAACATGTTTTCAACACTGCAGGTTACCTGGTGTAATGTTTTTCAGCTAAAAAGAAACATGGCCTGACTGCTACCTAACTATATAAAGAGTAACTGAAGGTTAAATGCAGCTAATATGTCCTGTTTTAAGCCAGGCACTTACACCTCCGCTCCGCTGCGTCTGCTGCCGCTCTGGCAGCAACAGAGCTAGAGCCAGAGTAAGGGAGAGCCGAGCTGGAACAAACCATTTTGGGAGGGGGGGTGTTATCTATACTTTTGTTGTTAAAATGTTATGTTTCAACCAAGTACTGTATGGTTTTTATATTTTTAGCAGTGTGTCACACAGACAGCAAATATTGTCCAAAAAAAGTAAGAAATCTTTGGGGGTGCTTTGATTCATTTTGGGGGTGCTGAAGCACCCCCAAAAATGGGCTAAAATCGCCCCTGTGTGCTAACCTTCAGGAGCTTGCTTCTTTTACTGCTGATATTTTATTAGGTCTTTAAATACGTTACTTATTAGATTGCTATTTATAAATTGAAGCTGCACTGTCATACTCAAGTTAACCTTTGACCTTCTGGACAGTGAACTGTGCTTGTCCTGCATGACCTCAGTGCAGCGTTTAATGCTATTTTATTACACTGATTAGAGCATGCTGTAGGTATTAAAGTTACTGCGCTGCAGTGGTTTGAATCACATCTATCTAAAATACTCCAATTTGGTCATGTAAATGGAGAGTCCTCCTCACACACTAAGGTTAATTATGGACTTCCACAGGGTTCCATGCTAGGACTACTTCTGTTTACAATATACATGCTTCCCTTAGGCAGTATCATCAGAAGGCATAGCATAGATTTTAACTACTATGCAAATGACAAATGCAAATGATTTCTATTCTATTGAAGCCATCTAACGACTTAAAGACCTGGATGGCCTCAAATTTTCTGCTTCTAAATTCAGATTTACGCTGAGTGTTTCTTCTTCAGTCCCCTGTTTTTCCCTCACTATGTGTTTATACACCGTTCTGCTTTTGATTATTAGTTACTATTACTCTCTGGCTCTCTTCCACGGCATATCTTTGTCCCGTTTTCCTCCCCTCACTCCAACCGGTCGTGGTTGATGGCCGCCCCTCCCTGAGCGTGGTTATGCTGGAGGTTTCTTCCTGTTAAAAGGGAGTTTTTCCTTCGCACTGTCACCAAAGTGCTTGCTAATGGGTGGTCATATGATTGTTGGGGTTTTCTCTGTTTTCTTTATATTATTGTAGGGTCTTTACCTTACACTAAAAAGTGCCTTAAGGCCACTTAGGTTTTGATTTTATTGCTATATAAATAAACTGAATTGAACTGAACTGAACTGAATTTAAAATCTCTTTGGAACTCATATTGAGAGAACACTGAAGAGCTATGAAATGCAAATTCAATGCAGCAGATATACTATATTTCCATAAGTAATTGTTTGTCTGCTTTCAGACACCTATGAACTTGAGTGACATCAGATCCAAGGTGTTTCATATTTTTAATATATGTAAGTTCAGTCTTTGGAGCTACAACAGCTTACACTTCTCTGGGAAGGCTCACGACTGGACTTGCTGCGCTGGTAGCATCCAATCACAGTATCATAATTGAATTCACCAGCTCCTGAGTGACTTTTTCTTTCACAAATGTTTGTAGAAGTAGTCTGCATGCCTAGGTGCTTAAACCTGTGTGCGTGGAGGTGATTGAAACACCCATTTAGATGGGTGAGTGAATAATTTTGCAATATAGTGTATTTTATCTGCTTAATTTGTCATGAAATAACAAGGCAACAGGTCTTACCTAACCGTGAAAATATTTCTCAGATAACTGTCCAAATATCTGAAAGTGCTGAATTGTGTATAAATATGGTCATAATTCTCTAACAATGGATGCAATACCGTTGTCAACCCACTTAAATTAAAGTCTTCACTTAAATCATACCTTTATTGTCTGATTTAAAATACACTGTGGTGGAGCACAAAGGCAAAATTAAAAAAATATATTTCTTTGTCCAAAAACTAAGACCTAACCTAGTTTATTCAGGTTGAAGGACTTATTGTGTCCTTCACTCTTTTAACCACCAGATGGCTTCAGTACAATCAAATGGTGGCTGGAGCTTCAGTAACAAAGGAGACAAGTTGCTTAAAGATATTTCCGTAAAATGAGAGACAGAGCGTTACTTGTAGCTGCTTCCTGTGTAATTTTCCAGCGCCCACACTTCCCAGTGCAATCCCGTCATAAGGACAGTTGGAGACTTGCCCTCCAACAATGACAGGCTCCAGCTCTCATAGCTGAAGAAAAAGCAATTTAGCCAAAGAGCCCCGCCTGGAGAACTCGCACATCAAAGCAGCAGCAGCGGCGGGGGCTTAGCCAGAGCCTGCCCGGCCTTCGCCTGCAAGCAGGTGAAGCAGAGAAAAATTTCAGTGTCGTCCAAGAATACCGCAAGTTCTCAAACGAGAGCAGCTGCTTGTTATCACAGGATATTTCTGGCAGTTTGACGTCTTATCCGTGCTCTGGGGGCAGAGAAGATGGAGCCAAGGGAGGGAATGTACATCGGTCGACAATGCTTTGTGACATGCATGTTAAATCTCAAAGATATCCAGGTTGTCCGTGCATCTGTCTCACCCTTTGACCTGTTTCATTTTTATATTTCTCGAAAGAAAGCAGCTGATAAATGGAATTAAAAGCCCCTGATTGAGCAGGCTGAGCACACTCAAGGCTACGCATTACATCAGACTCCTGGTAATATGATTTTGAATTCCAAATGATGCCACTGTATCATGGGTGAGACATGGAAAATTACTTGATAATACAAACTACACTTAGTGTAATTGAGTTCATTTCACATTTGCCTTTGCCTAAATAAATAACTGCACTCAGTCGAAGATTTCTTCATTCAGAGGACATTAAAGTGCAAAAAGATTGTCTCTACTTTATCAGCACACTGCATTCTAAAGTCTGAAATAATACCTACTGCATTCTGGAAAGTGTCTCCTTTTTTAATGAAATGGAGTCTATTCATGACATGCTAATGATGTGATTTTGGTTTTTTTTACCGTAAAACAGATGGTGAATGTTATGTGAATATATGAACCAACTTGTCACTTGTTCTTGTTTAAGACCGCATGTATTTGGGGAAATTAAAATATAGATCTGGCATAAAATATAAAAGAATAAGAATGTAAGCTGGCAAAAGAAAGTAGAAGAACTGCTGGGAAAGTTAAAAGAAGAAGCCACTTTTCTCAAGGGAAGGTCAGTGTGATTAGGCCCCAGGTCTGCTTCTGATGCTGTAAACTATGTGTGTTTCAGCGAGGAGTGTGTGTGCTGATATGTGTCCTACACGTCAGCTTGCAAATATTACAGCCATCTCTTTGGTTTAAGCATTCCCTCGGTTGCCATTATGGCCTAATAACTATGTCAGTATGATTAATGGCAGGAGGCAGGCCTCTGATTGCACTCTCCCTAAACTACAGTACTTAAGCAACTACACTACCCATGTGCTTGTCTTCCCTGGCCATGTCAAGTAGCATCACCCGCCACAAGGTGCCATATGTGAAGGTTATTCGTTCAATTAGCATGCTTTCACCCTCCTGTGGGCGACATCAAAGAGTCCATCTGATGTTGATGATGACTGAAAGATTAGAAATTAAAAAGGAAACTATTTGATCTTTAAAGCCACTTTTAGCACTCCAAGGTAACAATTCTTACTTTCTGCATAGTCTGTATGTGTCTTTTTTGTCTTTATCTTCCTATCTTTTCAACATTTCTTTAATAAAACATCATTTTGAAAGTCGATATAGTCATTAATAGTTTAAAAAACTTATAAATTAGGGCTAATTTATCTATATATATAAAAAAGATTCAAAAGTTAGTATGTCTGTGAAGGTTCTCAGTCATCCAGGTCATCGTAGTCTAAGCAGCTTGGGAAGAAAAGCGTCTGGACTTCTTTGAGTTGCTTGAAGACGTTTCACCTCTCATCCGAGAAGCTTCTTCAGTTCTAAGGGTCAGTGGTGGAGAGTCCCAGATTTAAACCCAGTGGGAGTTTCCCCCCAAAGAGGGACAAAGGACCACCTGATGATCCTCTACCTAATCACATGAGCCAAGGTGTGAAAGTGGGTGTGGGTCCCAATGAGCCAGGGTTTCGGGTGAGCTCATTGTGAAACCTGGCTCCACCCTATCATGTGATTTCCTGAGGTCAGATGGCCCAGGATGTGCGTGGGCGTTAAGGCGTCTGGGAAGGGATCTCAAAACTGGATTATAGATGGCAGACAGTTGGTGTCGTAAACCCCCGCCTCTGTTCAAAGATGGTCGCTCACAGTGGACATAAATGGCTTCTTTCACTCCTCTTTCATGCCTCTTGTAACCTCACATTACAAGAAAAGAAGGCCGTCGCTGCCCTGAGCAAAGTCCACAACATCACTATATTACCAGCTGATAAGGGAAGGTGCACCGTGGTCCTAAACACAACGGATTACCACACAAAGATCACTACTCTCCTCAGTGACAACAATATCTACGAGGCCTTAAAGTGAGACCCCACAAGCAGCTACAAAAAGAAAGTTATAGCTTGCCTTCAAGACCTTGAAAGGGACAAAATCATTGACCGCCTTACATATCACCGCCTTTACCCAGGGGATGCCATACCCTGCATTTACGGACTTTGTAAGATCCACAAGGAAGGTGTCCCACTCAGACCCATTGTCAGTAGCATAAACTCAGCCACCTACAACATCTCGAAACACCTTGCTACCATCCTTGCACCTCTCGTGGGGAACACCCCACACCACATCAAGAACTCCACCGACTTCACCGACAAGGTCCAGAAACTTACCCTGGATCCAGATGAAACCTTGGTGTCCTTTGATGTAGTCTCTCTCTTCACTTGCATACTCACCACGGAAGCATTGGAGACTGTCAGAAAACGACTACAAGAAAACAGCTCCTTGGAAGACAGGACCAACTTCACACCCGATCAGATTTGCACACTGTTAGACCTCTGCCTTACCACAACATACTTCAAATACAACGAAGGCTTCTACAGACAAAAACATGGCTGCACCATGGGCTCCCCGTGTCACCTATTGTAGCCAACCTTTACATGGAAGAAGTGGAAAGAAAGGCTCTTGGCTCTTTTAAAGGGAGAACACCCAGCCACTGGTACAGATATGTAGACGACACCTGGGTCAAAATCAAAACACAAGAAGTGGAATCCTTCACTGCGCACATTAACGCTGTGGATAAAAACATCAAGTTCACCAGGGAAGACACAAAGGACAACTGCTTGCCTTTCCTGGACTGCGCTGTGCACATTGAAGAGAACGGCAACCTCAACATTGAAGTTTACCGGAAGCCCACACACACGGACCAGTACCTCCTCTTTGACTCCCATCACCCTCTGGAACACAAACTTGGAGTAATTAGGACCCTACACCACCGGCCAGAACATGTTCCCTCTAAGCCTGAAGGGAAAAAGAAGGAACACACACATGTAAAGAAGCACTTAAAACATGTGGCTATCCTAATTGGGCGTTTATAAAGTCAGCAAAGATGCACAGAAAAGAAGATCAGACACCAGCGAGGGAGGATAAGAAAGACAGACGCAACAACATTGTCATCCCCTATGTAGCCGGTGTATCAGAGAAACTCAGGAGAGTTTTCTCCAAATACAACATCCCAGTGTACTTCAGACCCAGCAACACACTCAGACAGAAACTGGTTCACCCGAAAGAAAAAACTCCTAAACACAAACTTAACAATGTGGTGTATGCTGTACAGTGCAGCGAGGAATGCCCAGAGGGTCCTTTGTCCCTCTTTGGGGGGGAAACTCCCACTAGGTTTAAATCTGGGACTCTCCACCATTGACCCTTAGAACTGAAGAAGCTTCTCGAATGAGAGGTGAAACGTCTTCAAGCAACTCAAAGAAGTCCAGACGCTTTTCTTTCCAAGCTCCTTAGAATTCAAAAGTTAGGACTATCTAATCTTGATTTAGTGGTGTTCGGCTACTTTTCTTTGAAGATCACTTCAAGTTCCTCATCTAAGCCAGCATGTTTAAGAATGTCCACACAAGGGCTTTTTTTGAAGAATGTCTGATTTGAATCCTTTCATCAGAAACATCAGAACCTGCTGATAGTTTGTGGAATCTGCTCTTTTCTATCATTTTTTCCCCACTGATTGCCACACCTCATCTCCTAAGCTGTACATTTCCATTTAGATTATTTGATCCCCTGCTGAATTTATAAGTCTGCTCATTTTCAAAAAAACAAACATAAAGATATAATTTTATGTTAGTTTCATTTTAATGGAAATAGAAAAAATATCAACCAAAGATCTGGAAAAGGAAAAAACAAGTTAGATAAAAGTTAGAAAATGATTGGCACGCCAGTGAGCGGAATAAGTATTTTATGTGTGTAAAGTACACCTGTCCACAGAATCAATGTCTTCCAGCATCTCCACCGCCATTGGCAAGACCAAAGAGCTGTCAAATGATGTCAGGGACAGGATGATAGATAGATGTAAAGCTGAAAAGGGTTACAAAGCCATTCTTGATCTGGAGCATGAGAAAGGTGGTGGATCAGCCTGAAACTACATGAGAAAAGCTTGTTAATGATCTGAAGGAAGTTGGGGGGACAGTCAGTAAGAATACCATTGGTAACATGCTATGCCATAATGGTTTTAAATCTTGCAAGGTCCCTCTGCTTAAGAAGGCACATGTAGAGGCCCATCTTAAGTTTTTCCCTCTAAATGATTCTGAGGAGGATTGGTAGAAAGTTCTGTGGTCAGATTAAAAATTAAGCTCTCTGGCATCAACTTGGCCTGCCATGTTTGGTAAAAGAGAAATGCTGAGTATGACCCAATGAACATCGTCCCCACAATCAAGTATGAAAGTGGAAACATGCTTTGGGTTTGCGTTTCTGGTAAAGGTACAGATTAACCGCCACAAAAAATAGAGACTGCTCATTTCTTTGTAAGCTGCTGAACTTGGAAATTCAGCTGAGGATCAAATAATTATATCCCCCACTGTACTGTACATGGCTAACAGCTGACATTCTTTTCTTCAGATGCTAGGTTTTGTCACAATACGGCTGTGTGCAGGCAAGAGTAGGACCCAAACACAAACTCACAGAGACAAAAAGTAAACTCAAAAAACACAGCTTTATTGCTGGCGTGGAAGGGAAACAAAGAATAAAACTAAACTGGGAAAACTAATACTAAATCATACATGGAAACACAGGGAGAATCACACAGCTAAGTTGGAGGACGCAACACTGACAAAGAGAAACATGGGGCTTAAATACACTGTGGGATAACGAGGGGGAATGAGCCACAGGAGGAGAGCACAGCTGGGAGTAATTAGGCAGGATGAGACAAGGGAAGCAAAACTAGAAACATTAACATAGGACACAGACTGTGAAAGTAAAACAGGAAACACACTGACTGAAGTCAAGAAATGTAGACTTAACAGACTGGGGAGACAGAACATAGGGACCTGAAACATGGGACAGAAAGGCACAGTAGACACAACATGAACATAACAACGCCATAGGGGAAGAGTAAAACAAAATACAGGAACACAGGACCTCTTTCAAAATAAAATGGGAAATATAATGAAGCGCAAACATGACAACATAAGAAACACAGACATGAAACACATGAAGGACAAGGGAGACTTAACAGGAGTTGGATACACAAGGGGAATCTAATAAACAAATGAACTTAGATAATCTAATGAACTTAAAAATAGACCATAAACATAAAAATAAACTCAAACTTAAAACGCTGGGTCAAAAGACCCAGGATCATGACAGGTTTCTCTGTATCTCCATCAATTTTCCACCAGTGAAAGAGCTTGGTATTGTTTTTCATGGTGATAATATAATAATGAGTCATTAATGAAATAAGAGTCTTACTGAGATATTCTAAAGTGCACTGACCTTGGGACCTATAATTTCAACTGATTTAAAAATATGATATTACCATATCAAAACAAACTAATTTATCTAACATTAGTTATTAAGTATCTGTTTATGTGTTTATGCTCAGCCTGACACTGCTTGGAGCTTCTAGCATTCCAAAGTGTACTGGCAAATGGGAAGTTGCAGAATGACCTTTACTATGTAACGTCAACACTCATATCATGGGTAAATTGTGTTTCTGGTGTTACTTATTGGATGTTAGAAATGCAGATACTGATACATATATCAGCCCAATAATAAACTGGCAAGGTTCTAGAAGTAATACAAAAAAACGTTAAGCTTAAAACAATTCTGATAAAAGAAGAGCTTTAGAAATTGACATCTAAAAGTAACATTGCAAACTGCCTATAACTGGGTTTTTTTTTCTGTAATTTGAACATTCATTGAGCCCAAATGCCACTGCCTGTTCATCTTATAATCAGGTCTTACAGGATGAACAGCTTTTTATAGGGTCTCAAACTACCGCTGCAGCTCAAACATGAAATAGGTTTAACGCATACCAAGAGTGACCAAATATTTCAATATTTCAATTCCATGGTTACCTGTTTACAGAACTTGTTTGTAAAACCACTCTTGCCACATAAGCTAGACCTTCCTGTATCTATATACTCCACTTCCACACTTATCCCTAAATGTCCTTTTAATTACTTTCTTTCAATTGAAATTTCAAACTCAAAGCTATTTGTCCTCCATATAATATTTCATCATCATTCATTCTAAAGTGAGCTTTTGACTATTTTTGTTTTGGTATATAGTGCTGGACTTGTTAAAAAATGTTGGCCGTAGAAGTATCATTATTAAGATGTCATGTTGAAATGTTGCTGTTTTTTAATGTTAAATAGGCATCTGCTTGTGGCAGAATACACGGGTAAAAAAAAATAAATAAAGATTGTATTTTCCATTCCATTTTCTCCCACTTTAAACTGACTTTATACTGTTTTGAAGGCCACAGTCAAAGGCAAGCCTCCCCCTTTATTTTCCCCACTGTATAATGTGATGCTCTTCTCATGGCCAGGGAATCTCTGGTGTGCTGCCGGGATGAGAGAGCCAGCAGTGACTCTGTGAACCTCAGTCCAAAATGAAAGTCCAATCTGACATCCAGTCTGTCCTTTTGAACACACCAGATCTGAGGCAGTGCTGCAAAACTGATGGCCCTGTGAAAGCAGGTAGCAGAGACAGACCAAATACAGACAAATAGCCAGAGAGGATTTCACAGATATTCCGAGTAACAACCTTGAACCTGTCAACTTTGGCTCTCAGGCTCTTTTTTGGCAGTTTAAAAATAATAAGAAGGCAGACATTTTTCAGCGGCTCAAAACTAACATATCTATGGTTGACATATCTATCCACGGCTGAGGTGTTACAGGTGAAGCCCAAAGACTTGGATCTTGTTATTTTTTTATATTTCAGGTCAGTTAGCTCTATATGGCAGGTGAAAACATGAAATGGCTGCTGTTTGTAAAGTGGGTGTAGGTGTAGCTGCCGCTTGTTTAGAAGATGAATCTGCTTGGCAAGGTCGTTTAGTTTTATTAGCGCTAAACTTTCAAACTTCTCTTTCTCTGTCCAAGTGCTCTCTGTAAGCTGCCTGTGAGACTCTGCCGATAGTAAATGAACACTATGAGCGCAGTCTTTTGTGATAGTGAGAACTAAAGTTAAAAGAAAATAGGCTATTCTCTAATCAGTGTTAATTTTCTTTTTTTCATACCAGGGTCCTTCATGATGGTGAATTCCTCGCAGCATTATGGTGGCCAAAGGGCTCAGCTCCTTCTGCTCCCACTCAGTGAAAACGACACTCATTGCATCCAGTTCAGCTACTTCCTATACAGCCGTGATGGCCACAGCCCCGGGGACCTGCAAGTCTATGTCCGGGTAAACTCGGGTCCCAAAGGCAGTGCAGTTTGGAATATCTCAGGCTCCCAGGGTCGCCAGTGGCACCAGGTGGAGCTTGCTGTGAGCACTTTCTGGCCCAGTGAATACCAGGTAAGAGCCTTTAGACAAACACATGAAGTTTCAGTACTTGTGTTGTTAAATACAACAATGAGCCAAACAGTACTGTCAGCTGTCAGCTGAGGTGAATTATGTTTGGATATCTTGTAAATTTATAGAAGATGGTAGCCAACTGGAAATTTCTAGTATTTAATGTGTAGGATGAGGGAAAATAGGCAGGTGTAAAAAATAGTGGTGATCCTACCCACTAATTTCTTAATTAGTGAAATGGGAGAAGAAAAAAAAAAAGAGATTCGGTGACTACTTTAAATTGCGAAAGCATTCAGAAAGCTTGGCCACAGTTTTTTTTTGCTGTGGTTAAACATGTTTATATGTTGTTGCTGATGTCCGTCTGGGTATCGCCTGGATGGTTTGTTGCTGCTTTCCCTTCTGTTCTATCTAAAAAGCCGGTGTGCTCTGGCTTTCTTATGTTTTCCAAGTATGTGCATGGAAGGGCAGTGAAGTCCCAGAACAAAGTACTTTTCTAGTTAAAAAAACTTATGAACCGAGCTGGTTTGAGGTGCAGTCTTCTGTTCTGTCTTGCTTGTTTACAACTTCCCATCAAAGAGAGAGGAGAGCTGTTGCTTTTTTTCTTTTTCTTTTTCATTTTCTAGTATTTCTGGTAGTGTTTAATTGTCAGGTTGACTAAACATGAACAACCCCACCTGTGAACGTCAGCTTTGATAACAAAGGCCATTTTTCATGGTCAGAAAACTGAATATGAGCAAAACTGCAGGGCTTGTGGTATGATGTGGTGAGTGCCGACCACTAGTGGTGATGATTACAGTTATTACGATGACGCTTATGATGATGATGATGATGAGATATTGTTTTACATTTTTTGTTTCATCAGAGCCAAGCTGGGCCAGAGAAGACTGGGCACAAGAAACAAAGCTATTTAAGCACAACTAAATAATAAATATGTAACGTACAGTACATACCATACATTTAACATACCATTACAGCAATAAAATAATACAATATAAAATCATATTAATTTACATTTTATTTGGGATTTATTTTATGAACTACAGCTACACAAGACTCCTTCAGTCTATCATATTCATCGTATCCTGTTGAACAGCTACACTTTGTATTCCCTGTTCTAGATGGAACAAGGAAATTCATACGTCCGCATATGTCATATGCAACCACAGTCAGCCATATGCAACCATGGAAGGCTGATTAATGCAGTTTGTCAAGGGGCTGCTCAGCAACAGTCTTGGTGAGATGTTTAATGGTAGAACAGTTCTGACATTAATACCTCAGTCGCAAAAGAGTAAAAATAGAACACTTTTTTGTGACTAGAAAATATCAGTGGTTGCCCAGTCATTGCAATAGTCGCAATCACCAACTTCAATAACACGCAATACTGAAATCCCCCTCCCACTCATGCTATTTAGCCAGCTGTGCCATATAACCTCAGTATTTACAGTTTTTTTTCAATCGCTAACAAGCGCCTACCCATACTTCAGATACTTTTTCTAAACTCTTAACACAGACTCACACCTACAAAACACAATTGGCCAAATGGATAATTTTCTTCTCAAAAATACATTTTGTTAAATATATACTAACTCTTCATTTCAAAATAGAACACATCTTTCTCTGCACACACTAACTGTACAAAAACACTATAAATCTGACTCAAAATGAAATTAGTCTGTCAAAGAATAACACTTGTTTTCACTTCACAAGGTACATGCAGTCAATCAAAGTACACCAGGTTTCAAAATACTGGCTATTATTGACATTACAAAAACTGCATAGACTTTTATGTTTCAGTTTTACAGGTATTTGCATGCGAAACATGCAATCCACCATTTTGACACCAGAAATGTCTTGGTTGGTAACTGTATGTCCACATGTACAGTAATGTTCACATTCAAAAGCATTCCAGTAAAAAGCAAACAAGTTTTTGTTTCTTTACTGTTTACTACAGGAGGTACAGTAGAAACACGGTATGATAGGACAGAGAAAGTTTTACAGTATTGCTTACAGTGAACAAAATATCCATGAAACACACAAGAGCATTCTGAACAAAAAAACAACAGCAAAAAGCCAAGATAAAAAGGGGGGGAGGGGGAGGGGGGCTAAAAAAAGGCAAAAAATTTGCATCTAATCTCTGCGATCTTCAGGGTTAGGCCACATGTTTTCATCAACATCACATCTGATGTTATCCAAGTCGATGCACCTGGGATAAAACCGCCTGGTATGTCGGATCCACCCTTGGCAATCGTCAACTGTGATGTCCCTGGAGCCAGCATCCATGGCTTCAAGGAGGGACATCTGGTCATGTGGCTGATGGTCATAAACCTTCCACCTCCATGCAGAAAAGAACTCCTCTATGGGGTTGAGGAAAGGTGAATAGGGTGGAAGGAAGAGACTTACCAGTCTTGGGTGAACTTCAAACCATGTTGTTATTGCTTGCGAGTGATGGAAAGCCACATTGTCCCAGGTAATTACAAAGGTCCTCATGTTTTCACCCTCCTGACCCTGCTCTGGAACCAGGTGCTGGTGGAGATCATTGAGAAAGGCAAGCAAGCGCTCTGTATTATAGGGTCCAACCTGACATCTGTGAAGGAGTTCAATTCAATTCAATTCAATTTTATTTATATAGCGCCAAATCACAACAAAAGTCGTCTCAAGGCACTTTATATTGTACAGTAGATAGCACAATAATAAATACAGAGAAAAACCCAACAATCATATGACCCCCTATGAGCAAGCACTTTGGCGACAGTGGGAAGGAAAAACTCCCTTTTAACAGGAAGAAACCTCCGGCAGAACCAGGCTCAGGGAGGGGCGGCCATCTGCTGCGACCGGTTGGGGTGAAAGAAGGAAAACAGGATGAAAGACATGCTGTGGAAGAGAGACAGAGATTAATAACAGATATGATTCGATGCAGAGAGGTCTATTAGCACATAGTGAGTGAGAAAGGTGACGGAAGGGAAAAACTCAATGCATCATGGGAATCCCTGGCAGCCTACGTCTATTGCAGCATAACTAAGGGAGGATTCAGGGTCACCTGGTCCAGCCCTAACTATATGCTTTAGCAAAAAGGAAAGTTTTAAGCCTAATCTTGAAAGTAGAGATAGTGTCTGTCTCCCGAATCCAAACTGGAAGTTGGTTCCACAGAAGAGGGGCCTGAAAACTAAAGGCTCTGCCTCCCATTCTACTTTTAAATACTCTAGGAACAACAAGTAGGCCTGCAGTGCAAGAGCGAAGTGCTCTAATAGGGTGATATGGTACTACAAGGTCATTAAGATAAGATGGGGCCTGATTATTTAAGACCTTGTATGTGAGGAGCAGGATCCTGCATTTGCAATTGCTGCACACATGGTAATGTTTGCCCCTCTCTGTCCTGGCACATCAACTGTGGCCCTTTTTCCAATTACATTTCGTCCACGTCGACGCCTTTTGGCCAGATTGAATCCTGCCTCATCGATGTATATGAATTCATGAGGGGCCTGGTTGGCCTCCAATTCCATAACTCTCTGAAACAAAGTTTATGTAAGTCATGTTATTACTGTATACCATACTGTACTGTAACCTAGTATTGTGTAGGTTACCTACTTGCAAAGTGCAAAGCTTATAGAACTGGACATTGGATTGAATATACACTATACCTGGACATATTGTCGTCGTAGCTCCTTGACCCTCTCACTGTTCCTCTCAAAGGGAACAGTGTAGAGCTGCTTCATCCGCACTCTGTGTTTGGACAATGTCCGCGTAATGGTTGTGAGGCTGATTCTATCGATATTGTCAAATATCTCATGGTCCGCCACAATTCTAGTTTGAATTTCACGCAGTTTTATTGCATTATTTGCAGCAACCATTTCTACAATGGCAAGCTCCTGATCATTACTGAGGAGCTTTCCTCTTCCCCCAGAGGGTGGAAGACGTTGCATTCTCTAGAAAGACAAAAAATTCAACATATGCATTACTGTATGACCATATTGACATGTCAAGTGAGAATAGAAACAATCCATGTAAAATGCAATACTTACCTGTTGGTTTGTTGAAAGATGCGTATAATGGAGGCAACCGTTGACCGCCTCAAATTGGGCTGCACTCTTTCACCAGCCTCTCTTAGTGAAAGACCATGGTTGATTACATGGTCAATGATAGTGGCACGAATTTCATCACTGACTACTGTTCTTGCAGCCCTTGGAATGCCACCACCACGCATTCTTACACCTCTACCTTGCCCTCTCCTTGGGCCTGCTCTTCTCCCTGGGCCCCTTGCTCTTACTCTTCCTCGACCAGACATTACAGTGTTTGTCTTTTTTTTGTTTCCAAAAACATCACTCCTCAAGGTCTTGCCTTATAAACCCCACTGAGTCTAAGCCAGAATGGAATAAGCTGTGGTTGGCCCAATTTACCCAACATAAATCAGCTGTGTGTCAATTATTCAATTGTTTGTTTATTATCAGCTGAGATATATTTTTGATATTGATATTGTTTTTGTACTGATATCATTGCAGAAGCAGAGGTTTTTATACTGTATCTAAGGTTTGGAATATTGTTTTTGCTATTGTGGGATGTTGTGTGTTAACATTCGTAAATACTACAAAAACAGTCCATAATTTTGTTGGGAGGTATAGCTTGTCTGTTAAGAAAATGTAAGCATTGTGGAAATGTGTTCACTGACTGCATATTGGGTGAACACGACATGAAATGTGTGAATGGTATGGCCACAACAGACCGATGCTGTGCTAATTGTGTTTAGAGTTTTGCAAATGTGACAACTGTTTGGACAAACGCTTGTTAGCGACTGAAAAAAACTGTAATATGAAGTAAGTATGTCAATTATAATAGAAAACATCAAATAAATATTCTACTATAGCAGATTCCTACATGACAAACTTAGAAAACAGTCTGCTTTCGTGCCAGACTGTGCATCACCCACGTCTGCAGATCTTTGTAGAAGGGGAGAGGAGTCCCTCTTCATTTGCTGCGATCAGCAGCATACAGTTGAGTTTGAAAGTTGATATGTGAAAATGACCCAGGTCTGTTAAATGTTCTACTGCAGGTTCTAACTTGTAGGCAAATTTCATCCAGTTCATTTCTACTTCACTTCTATATGAACTTTTTGGCTTAATGAAAAGTTGGAATGGAATAAATTGTGCTCATGCAGAAAACAGAATAAAACCCTAATCTATAGTTTTTACCAATTCATTCCAAACATGGTAGATATTATGTTTAAAATCACCATTTGGATGAATTTCAGCACACCCTGTATCTTTATCTTCTCAGTGGCTCCATTGCTTCCCCTTGTACTTTTAAAGTCCCCCATTCTGTTAAACCAACAGTCCTTTCACATTTGATTTTTGGGAAGTACACAAAACTGCAGGGAGCTGAATCTACCAAGCGGTCCAAGTGGTGTAAAAAAAGATTATGTTTGTGTGTCCAGATATCTCTTGTGTTTCAATGCATTTAGAGTCAGCACAAGATGGCACTAGCACACACTTCAAATTGTTTTCCCCAAGTGACACAGGAAAAACCTTAATTTTGAAAGTTACAACCAGGGTCGAAAAATGTACACGCCACAACTGATACATGTTGGGAAAAAAACACAAAGGCAAACATGGCCTTTGCCTGACTCCTCCATTGATGTTGTGCCTTCCCTAAAACTGCTGAAGATTGCTTAGCAGTGGACAGAGCCCCAGCTCTCATTAGCAGTGGCTATCTTCCATACTAAATTTGAGTTGGTTTAAAAGAGAAGTTCATGTTTTCTTTCTGATTTGAGGTTAAATGACAGTGAACAGTGTAAGTGGTCAGAATGGGACTTCCATCTAAAATTAGCTTCTCCATCAACTCATCGTCAGTAGCTACAATGAAAAAGTTTAGCTTGTTTTACAGATGTGAATTCCTTTATTTGTGATTCTACTTACTTACCTGCAACAATCAGAATTCATTCATCTCTTGAATTAAATACGATGACGGCGTCTCTTTTCCCAGTATGCCAGGCTGCTCTCAATCACAAATCTCTTATCACAAAGCAGAAGCAGGTGAACATAATACCTTACAAAATAAATTAATTTAAACATAAAGTCATATTTGCAGGAGCGATAATTCATTTGATCTTAGTAATATATAACCATGATTTGCATTCCTGCAGTATTCTGCTTGGAAAAAGAACAAAAAATTAGCAAGTTGGAGCCTAACAATGGATATGTCCGCTCTTAACATCCACATTTTTACAGGAGTCAAAAACTGTTAGTGTAAAAAAACTGCCAAGAGCCCCGACTGTTTTTTGATGCATTTTAATACATGGAAGGGGAGCAACATTTGAGCTTGAAGCTGGTTCAATCTAGCAATGTTGTGCTTCTAGGTAATCCATGTAAATAAATGTAAATTTGACATAAACACAGGAGCCCCTCACAGAGCTGTGACTCACTTTTTGTTAAAGCGTTGCAGATCTGATTTTACCATGAAGCTTAGTTTGCTCTTCAAGGCTGCTGCAGTTTTCTTCTGTGGTATCCTGTTACTCTGACTTTATGGATGTACAAAATAGAACCCCTGTATTCCTGTGAGTGACACTGATGTTACACTGTATGTAAAATTATAACTAACAAAAAAAGTGATTATAATAAATAATCTGTTAGTTATTTTAGACATTTAGCAAATATCACACGTACTAATATAATAAAAACAGTTTCAGGGATAGATACATGCAGTTTGTTTTTCATGCCCCATTTTGCATTTATTTTTTTTAGTGGCAGTTGCATCAATATTTTTTAACACTGATGTCATATAAACGCTGTAATTTCCAGTGCAGATTAGTTTTAGAATATTTATTTAGTCATAAGGTTTCCTTTCATTCCTTGAGATGTCAGTGGAAACAAGGTGAGGTTTTTTTCAGCCTTTGGCATTATCAGCTAGTCTTCAGCTTTAGTCTTTTAAGCTAATTTCTCATCCATCCATCCATCCATTGTGGAGGTGTTGGAGCCTGTCTTAGCTGTCATAGGGCAAGGGGTACTCCCTGGACTCCCTGGTCGATCACAGGGCTAACACAGAGAAACTGACAACCATTCACGCTCACATTCACACCTGTGGTATAGCTATTAAAACATGGCTGCTGTTAGCTGTAACAGCATTATTATCATACTCCCAATTACTCAAACCATATGCAACAAATAGCAAATTGCCTCTGTCATATATCACAGTGGCTCAATAGGTGTATAATTACAGTGGGTGTGTTTTTGGGTTGTATCTTTATTTATAGGTCAATTTACCTGTGTGCTGCAGTGTAATCAATAGCTCTATTTGATGCCTGTATTGTCAGTGCTGCATTATTAGCACTGTTGTGTAGCTTGTAAGATTCTGATGACTGGATCCAGTCCTGCCTCACCTCATTAGGGCTGATAATTTATCCCCTAATGCTCTCTTTCTTCCCACTAAGCCTGTCGCCTCCAACACCATTCACCTCGCCCCACCCCCAAATTGCCGTTAATGAGAAGGCAATAGCTGGTGTAAGGGATTGTGGGAGCGTGGGTGCAGCGAATAGTCAATTGACCTCAATTCCATGCGACCCTCAGCGCGGGGGAGCAGTCCGGGTGTTTGCTTCCATAACCTTGATGCACTCTGAGCCCCATCTCAATAAATCAAGAGCCAGTTAATGAGATTAGAGGGTTGCACAGATCAATGAGGACAGCCTGAGCTTTACCATCCTCAGCTCTCCTGTCCTGAGCGACTCTCACAACAGCCAAAATGATTTAAAGTAATGATTTTCTTCCTTTCTCTATGGATGTTAGAAGTTTGCATGCCACGGACTGTAGCAAAGGGGAAGGTGGAGGCAGGAGGGGGGAGCTAACGAGAACAATCAGACAAGTGAGACCAGATGGGGAGTTTGCTTAGCACTGCAGTGTTTACCATTCATGCAGGCTTGCATAAGCAATGCAATCTACTACCTCGGTGATGTATGTCCAAGATGTGTGAGTGATGAGAAAGCACTGCTCTCTAAAGTCCTCCCACCAGGCATGTAGACACAGGACAGATTGCTTTATTTGTCCTATAAACCTGGATGATTGGCACCAGGTAATGAAGCAGGTAAATGTGTGCAGATGAGTGAAGAGGCTTAAACAAAGGACCCAAGTGTGTCTATCTGTTGCGTGAAGGGCTGAGCCTAGAGAGAGGCTCTGTGCCTCTTTTTAGTATTCTCCAGAGGCCCCACAGGGGTCCACACATCCAACTGCTCAGTGCTATTGATAAAGATCACTGTCCAGCACTGCCAGCCAACAGATTAGCCGCAGCAGGCCACAGAGCAGCAGCTCCAGACAGGGGTAGGACCACCATATCAGAGGACTCGGGGGAGAAAGTGCGTCCCTAAGCAGCTGCTGGTGGTACTGGTGGTAGAGATTAAATAGATTAAATTCAAAATATACCCAATAAACATTGGGTGTCAATACCTCCTGAGGGAAGACAGGCTGCTTCAGAGATATGTTGGATCGTGATCTGAGGTGCTCTTGGCCTTCAGCATTTAGGCTTTTACTGATATAAGATTTTAAATTTCATTGCCAGTAGTTCTGGATTCTACATGTCAATTGTTAATATAATGTTAACATATTTTGTCCTTGAAAATAGGATATTTTCTGATGTATCCAACTTTTTGGCAGGAAGTCCTCTTAGAAGATGATACGCATCTATTTAGAGACAGTACAACTTATCTAAACTATTAGCTGTCCAACTGTGTGGGCTAAAGTAACTGTAGTAGAGAAAATCTAGGAAACCATATGATAATCTTTTGTGCTCCATACCAACAGTTTCTTATATAAAAATCAAGGTTAAAGTTAGCATGGCTTTATTTTATTATCTTGGATCGGGACACAGCCACATTAAAAAAGACTGTATCAAAAATGACAATAAAAAAGACATATAAACTTAAAGTTCCAGTTTTAATTCAAACTGTGAAAGTATGTTTAATCAAACGTTGTAATTAAGGAGTCTAGGAGACAAGTACTTAGAGTCCTGGAGAGCCTAAAGATATTCTTCTGCATCATGAGCACACATACATTTTGGAAGTACTTTGTTTTCTGATATTAAGAAGTGATTCTTCAACCACTCATCCAGAAGCAGAAAACAGACTAGTCCAGTAATGCATGAAACAATAATAATTGCTGTGTGTGCTTTTATGTCTTTTTTATATCTATTTTTATTTCTATTGTATCCTTTCATTTGCAATAGAATGAATCACCAGCTTATCTTGTGGAGGGATTGGTGTACCCTAGTGATCCTAGAAGCAGTGTTGTCGTTGGCCCTGGTAGAGTCTCCCAAGGTAAATATGTTCTAGGTGAAGGGCCAGGCTAAATGTGCTTTACAAACATTTCATGGACAAAAAAACCCTATAAGGGCTATTGCTACCTTGCAGTAAGGTTACTGCAACTCTGGCAGTAGCCAAAGCAAGGAGGGGTGATGGGACTCTGCTGACCTCTGCTGAACACAGGGACAAATCACTCGGGGTGAGGTCACTGAGGTAAATAATCAGTTCCTTAGTGGCAGATCTTCTTGGGTGGGTGAGATTCTCTCTGAGTTTATCAGGGCTCTAGTTATTGTGATGCTGTTGTGGCTGACACAACTCTACAACACTGTGTGTTAGTCGGTGACAGGGCCTCTGGATTAGCAGACTGTGGTAGTACTTCCCTTTTTCATGAAAGGGGGGCTGGCGAGTGTGTTCAAACTTCAGGGGGCTCATGTTTCTCAGCTTTACTGGGTAAGTCCATGCCAGGAGGAGGTGAGTGTGTCTGTTAGTTGAAACCTCAGATTCTGAAGGAATAATGTAGTTTTTGTCCTGGTCATGGAACACTGGAGTAGCTCTTTATTCCCTCAAGGATATTTGAAGGTGTATCAGGGTATGCCCAACCAGTCTACATGTGTTGAGCGAGTTGAAGAAGTTATTGAGCCTCATCCCTCATGGTGTCCTATGGAAGCTCCTTCTGGAGTATCCGGCTTGTTGCTGTGAGGTATCTGGTCCCTGTACAACCGTTGCCAGAGCTTGGTCGTCATTGCTGAGAATAAATCTGACTTTTGCCCTTTGTCACTAATTCTGTGTATATTTTGTTTAATTCAGACTTTGTATATAGGTTTTTTTTTAACACTCAGGTGTCCTAAACATGCGTCCTTATCAGTCCATTAATAACCATTAATAACAGGTCTTCCTCTTGCAGCTTAAAAGATGAAGACTATAGCCGTGTTTCAGAAGAGTTCATTGCACCTGTAATGGAAGATAAACCTGCACTGCTGAGTCTCTGATTAAATCATTGTGTGTCATTTGACTGAGTTCATGACCCTCTGCCTGACTCTGCTTGACTCTGGTGAAGAGACTTGCTGTTTGAGAGCGGACTTTGAGGGACAGAAGAGAAATGAGTTCAGACAGGGTCACTCATTCTCTGTCATCTTGGTTTCTGGAAGAAAGAAAATGTGCTCTTTGAAAAAATAAACAGTTTTTTCTCTGTAAGCCTCTTTAAAAAAACAAACAAACAACTTTTTTCACCCTTTATTTTTTTTAGTCTTTGTCCTCTTGATCACATTGTCTTAATCCCGAATGTATCTCATTATTACACCCTTACCATACCCCTATTAATTTCCTTCTCTCTTTCTTTACTTACTTCTCTTACTTAGTAGCTGCAAAAGGTCATCCCCTCAATTGTTGTTGTTTTGTTTTACACACTTTTAAAACAAAATTTGTAAAAGTTGGACTCCTGGAATCATGTTTATATTAAAAATGTCTTGATATTCTAAAGCCATTTTATAGAAGAGCTTACGTAAATTGGATTTTAAAAAAAAAGAAAAGAAAACAGACCAGACAAGAATTGTCTTTCCAACATTTCTTTATTTCTGCAATAGTCATTCAATGTATTTGCATTAAGCTATTACCTCTCATAGTTGTTTTTATTGGTAGTGGCAAGGTCTGCCATCACATTGCTTACCTAAGCACGAGGGATTCACTCCAAATCTAGCCCAGCACAATTTTATCTCACTGATAACAGCTCCACATTCCCCAGTGTATCAAAGCTGTATTCATTTAATGCTGACTGAAACAGAGCACCATATTGCTTCTTTTTCATATTATAAGCATCCTCCTGAAACTTGTATTATTGCAAAGGATTGATACAACTGCAACTGCAGTTAGCATTAACAGCAACAGACATTGTTGACTTGACTGTATTAATTCATATCTGACATATAAGAGGTTAAGTAAGAATTTTAAGAACTTCTCTTCTAGTTATCTGTAGAATTACATTCCATTTAATTACAAAATTATTCAGCTCACATAAGTTTTATTCATATAGTGCCATTTTACAACAGTTCACTCTGAAGGTGCATGTTAATGATGTTAAAATGACCAATTTTTATGCATTTATGCACCTACAATGCCTTATGAAAGGATCCTATTGTTTTAATAATCATATCTTATTTATGCGCTCAAACGTTGAGCTATACATGATATATGAATACACAGTCTTGTCGCCTAGTAACCATCTAGCAAAGGGCTCAAATATTTTTTTTACAGTTTTTGCAGCCCCTTTTTTGGTATTTTTGGACCTACAATACTTTTTAAAAGCACTGTAATTTTCATTTCATTTCTCAGCCAACAAGAAAAACAGACCGAACTATATTTTAGCATGAGTATGTACTGGTAGTGAATAATGACCCAGAATATGCCACAAAAGCAGTTCTAGGACTTCTAGATGGATAGAGCCTAAGTAGATGTGCATTCCATTTAGTCAAGACAAAACTGAAGGTAGAATGATCTACAAACAATCAGCCACAAGAAGCAACTGTCTGGGTCTCAAAAAGTATCTCAGGGTGAGACAGAGCAGTTGGTGATTCCCATTGTGACAATAATCTTACTGTCCAAATTATTATGCACCAAACTGTGTGGAACATTTTCTGTTTTTATCTGTTTGTTCTGAAAACTTGAATGATTAGATTTTTGAAGACTAAATATTTGGAAAATGTAGCACACGCGCAGTTCAATTTTAACCTTACTTTAACATTAAACTAAGTTTTCCCTTTAAAGTTTCATGATTTATATCGTGGGTTCTTTCTTTGTGTCGAGGCAAGTCCCTTCAATGTGACTGCATAAACACATTTAAGTACACACACAGAAGGAAAGAAAGCCTTCAGCATATGCTGTCTGGTCCTTTTTATCACACTGCAGTGGAGCCACTGTACTCATCCTCAGCCTGTTAAAGGAAAGTGGCAGGGCCACTTGCTTCTCATATATTTATGTTTTAATGCGACAAAGCCAATATAGATCAATAGTGTTAGTTTAATTTTACTTGAAGAAGTCAATCAACAGGACATCCTTCTCATTATTATTCAACACAGTCATCAAAAATTCTAATAACTGGTAAAATTAAATGAATTCCTCATAAAGAATGTTAGTGTCTGTGTCAAATGATAGCTTCTTTATTAGCGTGCACACAAAAATGTTTCCTGCAATTCTGCAATAAAAACTAAAAGCTAAAAATATTAATTACTGTGCAAATCTTGTTTTTATTGCAATCTAGTTTACAGCTTCCAGTCTTCATTTTATGTATTCATGGCGAAGGCCTCCTGGGACGCTGTATGGATTTTGTTAGTCTACTATCAATGTGTTATTTGTTAGTCTACTATCAATTCGCTAGCATTGAATTTTATGAGCCAAACACGATGCCACAGGAGGTGCATATTAAAATTCTTGCATGCTTTTTTACCTCAAATGTAACTGCCCTTGTGCAGCCCTCTTCTTAACTGTCTCCACTGGCTTGTTACAGAACTTGCTTTCTGATTTGGATGTGCTTCTCATGTCATTTCCTTTGGTTGCTGACAATGACACAGGATTCCTTCCTGAGAGATGGCACCTTGCTGCTTGCAGTAAACCAAACCTTTATTCACACATCACAGGTAGTGCCTTTGCAGTGTTAGTTTTTGGTTGGTTTTTTTTTTTGGTGTTGCCATTGCCCATTTTTGTCATAACAAAAAGCAGACAGAAACGAAGCTGAGAGAAGGCTGGAGAATGACCGTGAATTTGAGATTTTTAGTTGGACAAATCCATCTTTTATACTGCTTGTAGAAATAGATTTTGCTTTGTGCATACTTATATGAGTATTGAAAAAGGCTGAAAATTTGCTATCAGGTGTTCACAATGCTATCTGCCATAATAAACAGAATCTGTTTGACTTAAGCTTCAACCCTTCTCTTTTTATCCACCCTTTTCCATTGAGATTTCCTCCAGTGTTTTCTCTCTATGCATTGTTTCTTTCTTTTAATACAGCTTATACACATACAGTAGCTTATACATAATTTTTGCAATGGTATATAAAACCCAATGCAATGCATCACAGGTCTAAATTGACCAAAATAAATAATATATCTTCAGCAACTCATATATCCATATACAAGAAAGAGAGGCAAATATTAATACATAATACAAAATGCTACAAGCAAGTTTCACCACTTTGAATGCATCTCCACAAGATGGATAGATAGATGTTTCTCTGTCAGTCCTTATCATCGGTGCCTGTATTTGCACTACATGCAGTGCTTTTATATCTGTGTTATCAACTGACAAAGATATAGTTTTTACAAATTTTCTTGATTATTTTCACCTGTGTCCAATTTGAAGTGGGTTGAGCTATGCTGGTTTCTCCAACTCAGACCATTCTCTGCTGTTTCCTGCACAGCGCAATTTTTCTCATTTGCAATGCCCTGTTATTATTTGTAAATACTGCAAAGGAATTCTACTATAACGTTTATATAATGGCTTGTGTGTGAATATGCATAGCTACTGTATGCCAACATTATTCCTCAGCGTCTGACACAGTCGTAGCGAAACAGACTCGTCTATAAGTGAGGGCAGATGTGGAGGGGCTTAATGATGGCTCAAAGCATGTAGCTGAGTGAATCGATGGTGGTGGGTGTGTTGACGCGTGATGAATTGAAGAGTTAATCGGTCAGACGTCTCTAATGGCCTGACATAGGAATGAAAAATAAAAATAAATTAGTGGAAAGAAAGCCTTAGTCTGTATCCATCTGCCACAGCCTTTTGTGCTATTGATTTGCCTCAGGCACTTAAAGCCTGATGTATTGTCAACATTGCATTCTATTGCCTGTCTAAGTACACGGTCACAGTCTGACTTCCACCGGACTTTAGCATAGACAACTAGCAGTATTAAGTGTGGGTGAAATGTCTGATGCAGAGCACAGCTACATCTTTCATCTTACCAGGTGTTAATGCACTCAATCCCCAAGTTCAGAGTTTGTCATACTGTAGTACGAAGTGAAGAGTTGCTTGCGGCGGGAATGATTTGTGATCTGTTGACTGTAATTACTACTCGGAAACCTAGAATGACTTTGTTGCATGCTGAGAGGCCTACACGTTCACTCCGAGTCGCTGCGTGTGGCTGGCTCATTTAGATGACTGACTGAATATTTAGGCTGTGTTTAAGGACTCCTGCAGATGCCGTATGGATTTAATAAACGGGCCAACGGGGAAAGGAAAGAGAGCTTTATTCATATAAGGATTCATAGGGGTTTTGTCTACATTTATAACATATCAGATTATACATCATCTGAACCTTGAACGTTTGGGCTTAGTAGGTCACAAATTGCTGTGTCGTCTTAACAGTAATCAAGTAAATGTGCCTGCTCACCAGTATGAGACAACAGAGGTGACATGGTGATGCATTTTGCTGAACAAGTGTTTTGACCTCTGTCATTTAGATTTTAAGGCAGCAAGATTGCGTTAACTTTGCATTTATAGTAGAATGTTTGTAGGTACATGTACTTGAGCAGTTCCTAGTTCTGGCATTACTATTATTCAGAATGACAGCTATTAGTGGCTAATTCCCCACCTCCACCTGTTCTGTAGTGCTGGCTACCTTTTATTTGTGACAGAGAAATCCTAACTCAGGGATCCACTTGTTGTTTTTCAGGATTTTCAACGTCATTTACCTTTTACCTTTTTAAAAAAAAAAACAATCTGGAGGCACGTGCTTTGGCAGTTTCCAACAACAGGAGCTTGTTCCAAAGCTCTGTCCAAGACAGCAGATTAATAAAATGGGCACCGGAGATGCAGCATTTGTGTTTATTGTAAATCATTAAATTCCCATGACTTCACCACCACCTGGTGCCAGAGCCACTCTGCTGGACAAGCTACTATATGATGACACCATGCAACATGTTATATAAAGATAGTAGCATACATTATAAATGACAACATGTATGTTTATATTTAAAAAATCAAGTGGCTGCCAGTGGCCGTCCTCTGCATTGTACATTAGGCATACATACGTTTAATTCAATTTAATTCAATTTTATTTATACAGCGCCAAATCACAACAACAGTCGCCTCAAGGTGCTTCATATTGTAAGGCAGACCTTACATAATACATTTAGGCATAGATATTGTATCTCTGCAAAAAGCTGTTTTGTAGCTGCCTTACATTCAGACGTGTTTAGGTCTGAAATGGGTATCTTTGCCGCTTGTTTGACCTTTTAATACAAAAAGAGGCTCTAGAGGGCTCTGGTGTCTTTATTCTGAAGGGCTTACACTAAAGCCTGACATTTCCCTGTTGGTGTTTTAAAGAGATGAAAAGGTTCTCCTAATAACTAATGCTAATTTAGTTGTGATTAAATTGCTGCTTTTGAAAAATACCACACAACGGAAATTAAACATTCTTGATTATGGTGTAATGCCAGGGTAAAACTTTACAATTAAGATTCCCCTTTAAATTTATAGAAAGTAAAACAAAACATGTGAATTTTCTGTTCTTGCCAGGCGTTTGAATCATAATTTCACCCTTTGTCAATCTATTTGCCATTCAGCATGCAGCGGGGTGTAGTCATTTAATTTACCCTTTGTCTTCACAGGTCATCTTTGAAGCGACTGTTTCTGAGGAGCGGCAGGGCTATATTGCCTTGGACGACATAGTGCTGCTCAATTACCCCTGTTGTAAGTACCCACTTCTGTACAACTCATAACAATGGTGGTCCAGGCCACAGAACTCAACAGCATCTGAAAAGTGATTGAAGACTATGAAGCCATTCTGGTGACAGGGGGGCAACCGAGGCACTCATACCTGGCACATGTCCAAGTGTCAGAGCCACAATAACACAGCGGGAGGTGTCCTGGGAGAACAGCTGACCTTTTCTACTGATCGCTATGCTCCCAGCCAGGTGCTTTTAGAGCTAATGTGATGTTACAGGCAGGAAAAGGACAGCTAGTGTTTGTACTTTGATCCTCTCTGGGAGATTTTTTTTTCTTTGGCATCACTGGGATATCGGGAGGCTGGCGGTTTACGGGTGTTATTGAAAATTCTGTTATGTTCTGTTAAATTACTATTACACTCCCTGACTGTGTTTTAGTGTGTACAGTAGTTGATGTTGGATCCATCATATGAGACCTTTTTCTTCATAGCTGTGCCATTATCAAGATGATTAGCTCTATTGGGCATCATAGACAAAAGCTTAATGTGAACTGATTGGTCTGCCTGGAAGCAGAGGTCATTGCAAAAGCTTCAGTAATGCATGCTGACTTCCAGAACAGATAACGTGGAGCCAAAACAGCAAGTACTGAGAATCAACTGATAATGGGCTCGGTGTTAGCGTTTTATTAAATAATAGGTTTAGTCATTTAAATGCTGTAATTTTGACCAATTATTATTGCCCAGTTGTCATATGATCCAGAGTGTTAGATTACATAATTACTCTGTAATAAGCCATTTCTGCACTGGGTGTTGGTATACCTTTAAACTAAATCAAGCATATATAAATATTATATGACTAGTTGTTGGCAGTTTAAGGCACTTATTCTTCAACTTATTCAGTTACAGTAGCTTTTCAGTGAATGAAAATATAAAACTAGTGCTAAACTTTAAAGCATTGTTTTTTTAAGAAAGCATAATCGTTTTGTATTTCGCTAATATCTCCTGTACTGCCATCAAACTCAAGTTTTTGATGAGACTGTAGTTGGCTACTTGTCTACCAGTAACCCTGTTCAGACAAGCAAAAAGACAAAGCCCTTAATTATATTACCAGATGCGCTATAATGTGTTGTATTCTAGATTGTTTCACTGCCCCCTTGTGGTCAAAAATCTATTCATGCAGCTTTAAATAGAACAGTAAAGTCATGCTTGAATGACCCAGAAACACTGACATTCATACTGTTCAGAAACCAAGTACTTCTGTATTCCAATCTTTATAACTAACATCCAGTCTGGCTTTCAGTAAGAAGGGAGCGAAAATGGAAATATTGTTTTTAGCTGCTTAAATGTGGGAAAATGCTAATGAATGATAATGTGGAGTATTTATGAGCTCATGAAATTCAGATCTCATTTTCTAGGGCTACTGGCACTGCTAAAAATCAGGGAGGCCACATTATATAATTCATTGAATCCACACTGGGAAACAGACAGGGGAGCTAAAACCCTTTCTTAAACCAGCATGCAGATTCTTTTTTTTTTTTCCATTCGAAGCTCAGCTCAGACTTTAGCACTTGCCCTCTGTGACCCTGTCCTCAGAGGAGTAGGATACTTGTCCATGGTGGTTAGTGATGGAGTGGTGGTAGGTGCCTTTGCCAAGGCCCCTCAATATGTGAGAAAGGCTGAGTTTAGCCTTCGTGCAGATGGTGGCGTTTGGATCCTCAACATGCCTCTAAGCTCACATTAGGGGACAATGTCCCTGCAAGGCGCTGCAACATATTATATGTGCAGCATAAACACATGAATCAGGAAGCACATGATTCATGTGTTTCATCTGTGCTCAACCAAGCATTTCCACACACAAACAAAAATTTAGAACAGAAAAACGCATACATAAGCACAGAGTTTTGCACGTGGTGTATAGCTGCAACAGCAAATGCACACACACACATACACACTCATACAAAGATGTAAGTAAACATTAGTAAGGCAGTGCAAATTTCCCTGCAGGCAACAAGAATAATAGTATGCCCCTTTAGGAAAGCTTCAGCTCAAAAGCAACCGCTACTCAGTTTACATTCCCACTCATTTGACATTTGTCTTGTTTTCCCCTGGAGTCCGTGCCTTTATTCTAAACACGCGTTTCAGTCAAACCAATCGCTCCTGCATCATGGAGGCAGAGGCAGCATCACTAATTTAAAAAGCCAGCATTTCAGACAGACAGAATACATTTGAGACTCAATTTACCTTGGCTCTTTTTATGTTTAACGCTATTAATTAAGGCTCACCAAGTCACATATCCAACCTACTAGGCTTTTAGATTTAAATTAAATTTTCTCTGTCACTATTAATGCAACTGCCTCATCCTCAAATGACTCCTTCTATAATTGGCCCTGAGACTGTTAGTCTTTTAGAGAAGACTTTAAAGTTGGCTTGTTTTCTCCATACAAAATACGCAGTGTGGCACTACAACGAAAGTCCATTGGGTATGCATTCTGTTAATTTTTCATTCTTTTAATGCCACATTAGCCATCTTCCAAATTTATCACTTATAAATGTCAAATGAGCTAGGTGTGGTTTGAGATATGCACCTGAAATCAGTTACTGTTACTATGCTGATTGAATGGACAGAGCATCAAAAGGCCCAGAAAGAGAAACATGAGCAAAAAGGTAAGATTTTTGATGCAGTTTCTATCATCCCATTCTCTGCAGATGTTGCTGTTAGTTACCGTGGAAACCAAGCATGAAAGTGTCTGAATTAAATTTTGCCCATCACATTGGTTAGCCAGTACACAGTACATATCCTGCTAACATCACAGAAGGAATTGCTCAGTATGCTCTGTGTCTTATATAATGTAGGTTATTATTTTCTCATTATATTCAGAATGTTGCTCATTAGTGTTGTTTTAAGGCGTAGCTATGTTACCCATTCTCATTGTTTAAAGAGTGTTTGGAAGCGTGAAAACCTAAATGAATGCTTGCTCAGGCCAAAATTAGTCTAGAAATGTTTCCAGCACTCTATTCTAACAGCCTGCAGAAACAAGCAAAGAGAAATTAGATTGGCTGTTGGGTGGGTCTGTGATATATTGCGTATTTTTAATAGTATTTTTAAGATACTACATTGTATTTCATGTAATGGTAACACACCAATATATGCAAATGTTGAAATATGCCACTGTCCGGCATCATTGCGGCTAAGATCAACTCATGTATGGCTTAGTACATGAGTGGGGTGCAGAAAGAAAGCAGGAATACCAGAGGAGCGAAACACCAGCGAGTAGACAGAGCAGTCGCCCCAGACTGCAAGAACAGACTGACTAGCCTGTGCACCGCCTGGATTGGCTACAAGAAGGCCTATGACTCGATGCCCCACACGTGGATCCTCTAATGCCTAGAACTGTACGAGATCAACAGGACCCTTAGAACCTTCATCTGGAACTTGAAGGAGATATGGCTATAACACTAGAGGCCAACTTCAAGCCAATAGCACATGTCATTATCAAGTGCTGGATTTACCAAGGAGATGTTCTGTCCCCACTGCTGTTCTGCATAGGCCTGAATCTCCTCAGGGAGATCACTGACAGACTGGCTACGGATGCCGACTACAGGATGGACCAATCATCAACCACCTCCTCTGTATAGATGACATCAAGCTGTATGCCAAGAGTGAATGGGACATTGATGCACTGATCCACACCACCAGGGTATACAGCAAGGACATAGGAATGTGATTTGGACTGAAGAAGTGTGGTCGGCTGGTAACAAAGAGAGGGAAAGTAGTCAGAACTGAGGGGATCGAACCAGAAGGCAACATTACAGACATTGAGGACCGCTACAAGTAGCTGGGGAATCCCATAGGCAAATGGGAACCATGAAGAGACCGGGAACCATTGGAACCACGAACAGTTTTTGTAGTTATATTAAATTCAGTTAACAAGAGGCTCTTTTAATCCATTAATGATCATTTAAACACTTTTACTTCATAATTACGCTCAGCTTTGGTCCAAAATTATCAACATACTACATCAAATGAGGTCCATCATAATACTGATGGACCTCACTATTCACCTTTATGAAGTCAAATTGGTCTAAAAAAAATCACTTGTGTAACACACAGCATTTCAAACTTGAGCCTTCAGAATGATCCAGGAGTAGCAGACGTCTTGTGTTAAATAGTGTTAGTTAAGTTAGGTTTATCTAATACACTATAACTCACGTGGACCTGTTGCATTAATGTAATGTGTAGAGCATATTAGAAAGTCAGCAAAAGAAAATGTTACATCAGTGCCTGTTTCCTTTCTCTACCACTACTAAGCTACTACAGAAAGAGTTTAAAGTCAGTTTTAAAAATTAGCAAATATATTTCCTGAAATAAAAAACATCAAATGTTTAAACTGACACATTTTTAATAAAATGCCTATTTTGATTGTGCATCAATATTTTTTCTTTTCTTTATTTATTCATCAGAATTTGAACTTGCATTTATCAACAAAGTGTCAACAGATGAAAATATTGATAAAAACAATTCAGTTATGATTTTTGTATTAATTTTTATGAGGAAGATTGCGGGAAACCTCTGTTACAGAAACACTGTATGCATTTTCTTTCATTAATATAAAAGGTAGCTTAAAGAAAGGACTTGAAAATGTGGTTCAAAGTAGAAGAAGGCAGTATAAATATATTAACAATATGCAGATGCAGTGTTCCATACATTACAGTGAACGAACATACTTGTGTTTTTGTATACTGGCAGAGAGTACTGTGACTAACAGCACAATGCAGACGCTTTTCAAACTGCCTCTTATGAATTCCTGTAACCATGCAAATAGCAGCAGGTAGGAGAGAAGCCTTGTTTTTGAAATTTGGCTTTTCTGTTTTGCATTTTACTTTATTCCACTGAATATTATTAAAGTTATTACTACCATTATTCTTAATTTGGCATTAAAAAGAGCAGTTGAAGTTCAGAAAGTAGCAAAAATATTTGATCTTGCAGAAATACAGCTTTCAAAAAATGGTTTGCCTTCAGCCTTAGCTGCATACTGTATGCTCTCAAATGCTGACATGGTGACAATGGCAGTCCATAAAACTAAAGCCCATCATTTTATCTTTTTCTAAAACCCAATGGTACAAAAAACATTTTTCAGAATTTTCCAGGGACATGTGGATAGTTTTCACCTATTTCTTGTTTTTGCCACATAACTGCCGTGACACAGCTATGATGTCCATTTCAACCTGATCAACTGAGCTTAAGATTTTGTTTTTGTGGTTAAATATTTTTGAAAAGTGCTTTGGAAAATGGTCATGCGACCCATTTATAGTTGTTTAGAAAAGTGAACATAAGCAAGCAGTGATGTTTGTGAGCCTCTATCTATATTTAGGTGTATATTTAATGTACAGGCTCTAAATAAATTACACTTCGCTTCTGTGTGTTCAATATATTTAGACAGCAAAGCCCAGCTCTAGATGTGGCACTTTCATCACTGTGTATCTCTGTATGTGTGTTTTGTGCATCCTCCTACCACAGACAAGGTGCCTCATTTCTCTCGGCTGGGTGACGTGGAGGTGAATGCCGGGCAGAATGCCTCGTTCCAGTGTGTCGCCACGGGAAAAGTTTCTGAGGCTGAGCCCTTCCTACTGGAGGTGAGACCGAGGGATTGTGCACATTAGCGTGTTTGTGTTTTCTTTGTATTAATTATCTTCGCTCACACAGTCAAGGCCACAGCTAAGCTTCTACATAACAGAGCAGGGATCCAAGACTATAGAAGAAAGAACAGAAAAGATAGAGACAGAATGCATTATTAGTTAAAAACAGATGGAGGGGCTAGCAAAATGTCCTTGTTAATCTAAGACGTCATTCTATGCTCTGCTAGTTAAGAGGAACTGAGATACCAGGAACATCAGTTTCCTTGTAAACTTTCTTTTTCTTAGAATTTGTGGAAGAACAGCAATCAGAGACAAAGGGTCCGACTGATAACCAACATTTAAATCTACACTTATTATTGAATAAATGTTTTTCTTTAACAAAAACTAGAGAGTAACTAGATTTAAGATATATGATATAAATAGGGTTGTCTTTTTAAATGATTTGTGATGATGTATGAAAATTTCACAAATGTTGTTGGTAAATTTAATGTAAACCTATGTGTTACCGAAAAGTCTTGAGACTCGATGTCCTAGCTGCAAGCAGGGACAAAACAGTGGCATTTGTGATTATCCTTCATTATTCCAGCTGTGCATTGGCATTTATATTAGTTCAGTCCACCAGAGCACAAAACCTTGAAAGAAGTGAATGAGATTTTTTCCGATTGGGTTGATGTGGAGTTTTGAAACGCACCATTAAACATTTGCCCACAGTGAATTTAAGGATACTGAGGACTGCAGTGCCAAGTTTAGACTGCATCATTGTTCCTTTTCAATCTGGTGATTGTTTGAGATTTAGAGATTTGTTTGTGATTTGGCTTTCAAACACAGCAGAATACAAATTAGAGCCTAAAAAAATGTCCATTAATTCTCCCAAATGCAGCAATTTTTCTCCTTCCAGATCTTCTTCTTGTGCATCTCCTGGTTTCTTAATGCTGCTGCTGCTTTTAGATTGCTCCATGAAAGTCATGCTCTGACCTTGCACTGTGCACGGTGCAGTGGACTTCAAACTTGCTTGAAGCACAGAAATCAGCGTCTCTTTCAAACCGCTCCAATTGCCAGATTGTCAATCTGAATTTCATTGTGTGATCGTGTGCCAGCATACAACACACTGAAAACACACCAGCACAAACTGTGGGACTTCCAATGAGAAATCTAATAATAGAACCTGCAAACAAACAGTTGTAAGGATGCACAAGGAGATGACTTTAAAGGAGAAATTAGTCTAGGTCAGGGATAGTTTTTGACTTTTAAGGGAAAATTCTTTTTATTTACATCTCTTACATTTCAGGTGGACAGGGGCTTTGTATCATAAGATCGTCAGATTGTGTATTCAGTCAGCACTTATTGTGTTCTAATGGCGGGGCCATTTTCAGATTGACACAGCACAGCTTAACAAACGCAGCAACATTTTCACCCTTAGCTGAAGAACATCAAAAATCATTTATGATCAGAAGTAATAGCAACCCTGGATTACCACTGCTCAATTAAAGTCTGGATATGGTAGAGGGGTGTTGAACTTGAATGACCTAAGTGTCCACAAGGTTTTAAACATTTAAAACCTGTTGTGTTGCATAACAGCAGGTGACTAAGATGAACTGTGTCCAACTTTCTCTAATGACATGAAAATGTAACTTATAAAGTTAGCACGGTGTGTTGGTTCTCACCAGGTACTCTGGCCTCCTCCCACAGTCCTAAGACATCCAGTTAGTGGGGATAGGTTAATTGGAAACTCTGAATTGTCCAATGGTGTGAATGGTTGTCTGTGTCTATGTGTTCTGCCCTGAAATGCCCTGTGACAGACTGGGAACCTGTCCATGGTGTACCCTGCCTCTCGCCCTAAGATAGCTGGGATAGGCTCCAGCCTCCCTGCGACCCTGAAAAAGGATAAGCCAATGGATGGAAGTTAAATAAACTTAAACCTCTTAGCATGCATACCATTTTGACTATCATTGAGCCCCAAAGTACAGATATACAATCTTGTGTTTTTAGTACTGATACAGCTCAATACTGCTCAAGTAGATCGGAGAGATCATCCTCATCGGGCTTGCCTTTAGTGCTGCAATATTTGAATCCTATGTTTGCAAATTATTTAATGGTGCTTAAAATAAATTTGGAGTGTTTACTGATAATGAATAAATAATAGACTTTTGGCCCCTTTACATGCTATTAGTTTAGCATTTTTTTAATATAAGATATTGATATCTGTATTAATATTTGATGACTGTGGCCACAGATGTTACTTACATTGCACATTTTGGATAGATAGTTCTGAACCACCAGTCTTTCACTGATTAGTGTTGTGATTTTTACCAGAAGAAAGAACAATGACTTGATTGTGAGCGAGCAACACACTGTATTTAGCCGTTTTAATGTCTAATATGAAACAATGGTAATGGATGGGTGGTTATGAAACTGGAATTGGGTATTTTGTAGGGTACAGTACAAGTATGTATTTCTTTTCTGAAGATACTGCAGAAAAGAAATGCTGTATTTATTTATTTATTTCCTTTTTTAACCATATCACATCTGTTCACACAGCCAGTTTTCTTCATCATATCTGTTTACTTCAAACTACAGAAGGGTCTCAAGAGTCTTAACCATCAAACACCACATGCTTGGAAGTCTGTTAAAATCATCACCCTTCAGAGGCTTGATTATTAAGTTTAGTGAACTCCCAACAGTATATTCAGTATATGAATTCAGCTCATCACTTCAGAAGACTTCAAACCAGAACCGCTTTAAATTTTAGATTGATTTTTCAAACTTGATTGATCTGCCACAACATTAAAAATACCCCTGCAAAATATGTGGTTAGTCATTTGCATCCTACCAAAACTTCTCTGGCCTGGCGTTGCACGGACTCTGCAAGACTTCTGAAGGTGCCCTTAGTATCTGGCATCAAGATGTTAGCAGCAGATTTTATAAGAGATGGTGAAGCAAGCGGCCTAGCACCCTGTTGCTAGTTTTTGATTTGTCCACGTTTCACTGTCAGCATGTACTTACCACTGCTGACTGGACGCACCTCACAGGAGCAGACGTGCTCTGACCGAGGCGTCTAGCCATAAGCACGTGGCTCTTGTCAAACTTTACACAGAATCCTCCCGTGTCCAAAACTCATTGGTGTTTGAAGTTCTCTTATGCAGTATCCCGTGCTTTGGAGCTCTAAGAAAAAAAAATTCTAACAAATTTTTTGGTTTAAAATTTCAAGTCCTCTAACTTCATGGAAGGTCAATACGGTTGTCTCTTAATAGTCAATCACAGAATTACCTGGTGGCAAAGACGTGAAGCCACCTCTTCTGACCTCGCAATTAACTGTGCAGTAGTCATTAAAGAAAATGGGAGCCATTATCTTTTATGTCAGCATAATATCAGCAATAGTACTGCGATTTAGCATTCTTACATAATTCAGAAAGTTTGTGATTCAGAGTTTTTGCCTTTTAATGGTTGTGTTGTGTGCAGAGCCGTTTGAGAGTTTGGATGATTATTAAGTTTGTGCCTCTGCTTTTCTAGCTTTTTGATTGGGATGGCATTTAGTTTACAAAAGCCCCTAAAGTCATTTCTCTCATGCAACTGAAAATAGTTTTCATAGTTTGAATATGAGCTAATATTAGTCTTCATAAATCCATCCTTGAATGCCTCCACTCCTTCTTTTGGCCTTGAAGCCTGCACATCTAAGTGCTTTTGAAATGATAGCAGCAGGGAGAAGACACTTTGCAAATGAGATCTCTGTATACTTGGTGATCCATCCCCTGTGTTTCCACTCAATTTTATTTCACCCCCACCCTCTCTCCTCTGTATCGAAGCCTTTGAAGATCATCGGTGTGTGAAAGACCCATTTTTTTAAATCATTTTCAGACTTTGCAAATTTGTTGACTGAGCTATACACACATGTGAAAATGCAAAGAAACAATAGAAGGCTTGTCTTCTGTAATTTGACAAAGTGCTGTAACTTCTCAGCCCATGTCAGCACGTGTTACACTCCTCCCTGATCCTCTCATTTAGGGGAAAAAAACCAAAAACTGGTAACAGCAGAGAATGGAGATATATCATAAGCCATTACCACCTTCTGTTCCTCCATTTGTTGTTTAGGGCCTGTTTGATCGTCAGCACAGAGACTGCTAATTGCTGCTTTCTCTTTGATCTCCCTGCCAATGCAAAGGTCCTCTCTGGACCAATCTGGAGCTGCTCTCCTCCACTCTTTCTTCTGTTTAGCTAGTCCAAACAAATTGTTAGCATAATGTTTCTTAATCCATTTACATCATATTTCCTCTGCTGTCCTTGAGCCCAAAAATCGCAGACGGCTCTCTCAGATGCTATTTATTTAATATCAACATGTGCTGAGTCCAAACCTGAATTAGTCATTATACAAACTCTTAATTGCATTATGATGCAGGGCTTGCTGCCAGAGAGGAAGAATGGCAGCACACTTGGCAAACAGAAGCATTTTTGCTTTAAAAGCCTGCAGGTGGGATTTAAAGTTTACGTAAAAAGCAAACAAAGAAACAACAACAACAAAATAAACTGTATGTATGCTCTACATTAAAAAGTCATGTTAAACTGATGAAAAAAAGTGGGTTTTTTTAAACCAAAAAAGTAGGAAACAAATTTAAACAGAGATTACATAAAAGAAGATTGCAGATTTTATTGATACCAAGGCTAAAGTTAAATTGAAGTATAATCTGTAGCCGTAGGCAATACTCTGGCACTATATATCTAATTTCATATTTTCTAACAGCAGTGTATTTTTTCCTCCATCCTCCTAAACCAATTCAAACATGCGGATGTCAAACCCACTTACTGGTGAAAACCGTAAGCAGGCAACAGCTTACATAATAATCTACTTATACTGTGCGAGAGGCTGTATATATTGTATCTCGCACCTGGAACAGCTCATTCCGAGTGCTGGCCTCTGATTTCCTGTTCCACCGCTTAAGCCAATTGCCAGTGTGCCTGGAGCACTGACACATTAGCATGGTAGGAGATGTCAGCTCGAGCCCCGGTGCTGGAAACAACAGCAACCCGGGAGGCCTGTGTTACTGGTCTTGAAAGTGAACAAACTATTGTGACCAGTGACATTTATCGCATTTATTATCTTGCCCTCCCATGTGGTTAATTCCAGCCCTGTTTTGTCTTCCTGTCTGCTTCTCAGACGCTTACCTATTTTTAATGACTTGGACAGATGCAGGTAAACACATATGGTTGGGTTGGTGCACTCAATGCTCTCTCTCTCTCCCTCTGTGGACCTTTTCTGGCTGTCAGCGGAGAAACGGCGTGCTGCTGGACACATCCATGCTATCTCGGTTGAGTCACAAGCGGCTGATGGCGACTTTCCAGGTGGAGGCACAGCGTGGAGAGCAGGACCTCTACCGCTGCATCACCCTGTCCCCCAGAGGTGCCGCCGTCTCCAACTTTGGAGAACTCATCGTCAGAGGTAAAATGTAAACATTTTCATGCACAATAATACAGGGAAAACCACAACAATCAGATGACCCCCTATGAACAAGCACTTGACGACAATAGGAAGTGAAAACTTCCTTTAAACAGGAACAAACCTCTGGCAGAATCAGAATTCAAACACGTTTGATATCCTGTGGCTATGGTCATCTTTTATGTACAGTATATGAGATTTGCTCAAAATAAGTTTTTAATTAGCTTTTTAGTTTTACTTTTGCCTTCATCTTTGCTGTTAGGAAGAGGGCCGTATGTCTTCCTTGTGTATCTGGTAAGAGCAATTTATGTGCTGGATGTCTCGCCATAAGCTCTGCAGCAATAACACATGCTAAATGGAAAGACATCCACAACCTAACATGGATAACCTAACACACTTGGATTAGGTCAGTGAGAACTGTAGGGTATTTACCTTGTAATATAAAGTGGCTTAAGACGACTGTATTTTTTTATTGTATGGCGCTATGTATATAAAATTGAAATAAAAGAAAGTTGTCTGCAACAGAGAGCCATACAGACAGCAAAAATTCCCATTCGCCTCTCTTTTTTGTTCACAATCAGCCAGAAAAATGTTGAAAATAAGCTACAGGTAGATTATACTCTTTTCTCCAGCAAATCCTTATTTGTGCAATCCAAACAGCCGCAATAGCCACAATAATGGGAAATATCCGAGGATGAAATACAATTCTTTAAGTGGAAAACAGCAAAATCTTTGTGATTTTTAAGAGAAATAAACAATGAGTTTGGTTCGGTTGGGGGTCCTCGGCTGTTCTGCAGAGGTTGTGTTACTTTCACTGTGCATTATGTGTTTAGCTGTTTCATATATTTCTGATATCATAGTTTTGTCTCTTTGCAAAAACAGCTGTTCTGCTAGAACTGAGTGTGTTACTTATTTCTTTCATTTATTCAACACATTTGCCTGTCCAGATGGGCATAAATCATTAGATTTGTTCTCTGTGCTCTTAAGAAAGCTAGGAGGAAACTAAAAGGAAACTTTGGTATTTTTCTTCCACCTTGTGGGGTCTAAATTATTAACGGGGAAGGAAATCTTTGTCAGTCCAATACTGTGTGAGGACACTATTACCGGCAGCTGCAAAACAACTCGAGTGTAATCCAGCTAGGCAATTGAATATGTCAAAGTAAAAGTGTTTTGTGTGTATTTCTACCGAGAAGCTGTAGATTGTTGTATAACTGAATGTAAAGAAGCTGCCTGGCACAGATCTCAAGGATACCTGCTGGCTGACCCAATCGCTGACATGTTCTTTTGCTTATGTTGCTTTGTTGACCGTGGGTAGCCCTCTGTTCAGCTTGTCTTTTTATTGGAGAAGTAGCAGCACACCAGATGAAATAGTTTGTGTTTGCAAGTCCCCCCCTGCATGAATAAGATGACAACATGCAGCGTTACCATATTTAGAGCAACGGCCGTGAGTCTGGGGGGCCTTGGTCTTTTCTTCTGGTTGATTTTGTGCTGGTGAAACACCATCTCCAGGAGGGCAATTTTTATTCAAGCCATAGATTCTTGGAGTTGCACAGCAGGGATTTCTCTCATCAGTTGACAGATGGAAATTTTTCATACCTGGTATCTACAGGTCCCACTCTTTGCAGAGAGAATTTTCTTTCTCGCTGAGCAGCAGAGAAATGAATGCGGAAGCACTTCCAGCTTCCTGAGAAATGGTCTTTCTTTCTATTCCTTCACCCACTGAGTCCCAGCTTCTCTTTCATTTAGCTCCTTATCTGTGCACTCAAATAAATAGCAGTGATCATCAAGCTGAAAAGACTGACAGCATCCTTGTTATGGTCCACAGGGTCATCTGCCATTACATGTAACTACTGATTTGTTGAAAGTCCGTCTGTAGACAAACTGAACTGCGGAGATGGGTGTGATATTATAAATATGTCATTTATTATGTCAATTGTATGATTTCAGCTACCAAGTACCCCAAATGGAGAGATGTGCCAGGTGCTTGATATCAGTTTTTTGTCCTAAGTCACAGAACTATTGAGCCTGTCAGTGGAAAAATCTCTCTTACTCTGGAAATAGTGCAGTATTGAATCTGAATGCTGTAACTGGCACCCACAAAGTGTGGCATTGCCATATAGCAGCTGTGGAGCATTTTTGTCCCTATTAATAAGCTAGACCAAAGTCATACCTTAAAAAAAGCTGTGATTTTGGATTGCCTTGGATTCTGATTACCTAGATGAGAAGAGGTGTGCCCCACCCAGCACTATACATCCACGGATATTGTTGATGTGGGTAAATCTGTCTGGCCAGTCAGAGCTCAGTTGTAGCCTTTGAAGATGTCAGATCTAAATCTGGTTCAGAAGTGAAAGGTTAAAACTCATCTTTAGAGGATTTGGGGAAAATACCCTAAAATGGTTTGATCTAATTTTATCTGTTTACTGACACTGAATTTTGTTGTTAAATGGTTGTGATCAGACTGTCACGCAGTGTCCACTCTGACCCACAGACTGGTCTTTCTGGGTGGCAGTTATTTAAAGTGGTAAGCAATGCTGCCATCCAAGAAACAAGAAGAGCCTAGCTTCAGGTCTGCTGGTCTCTGTAGAGTTTGCAGAGGTTTTGTGCTTTTGTTTCCTTTTTGACAAAATTGAAACGCATGTATTTATCGTTTTCTAGCCTTCTTACCTTTTACAATTTTCAGTGTTCAACATCTGAGATGGTCACCTTTTCAACAAGCTTTTTCACTGTTGGGTGAATTCAGCTGCACAGATCTACATGTGATGGAGTAAAATAACAACAAGTCTTTCCAAAATAACACTTATTTTACACTTTCATTGTCACTGACATTTGCTAATGAGTGAGCAGAACAGAAACATCATTGACACTGTCACCCAAAATAAAATAGGTGTGTTTTGAAAGGTGCGGCATTGTTTGTTGAAACACCATCTCTTTCTTTACGTTCCAATATGTCATGTCATAAAACATCTTCAGGCAGGTGTTATAACCTTGCGATATATCAGTCAGAATCACTGCACACCCAGTTCCTCACCCACACCATCGTGTGATGAATTAATTTGATGTTCGCCTGGTTGATGAGGGTCATATTATCCATCAAGGCTGTAGGTTTTTATGCACATAGAGTACTGAATTAGTTATGCAATTATTCATGCAAATAAGCTCTTATTCAGCATCATTAGAGTGAAAATTAAGATTTTTCAGCATTCAAGAGCCTCTCACACTCTTGCTCTATCTATCTTTCTCCTAGTACTGATGTGATTAAAAGATTTTTATGACTAAATGCTCCAGTAGAGCAGAAATAATGTTATTGAAACTGTAAAACAAAAAGAGAAAATCCATGTCAGAGATCCTTCACTTCTCCTTTCCTATTTTTCGACTTTTCCTTCCTGATGAAAAAATAAAACCTGTTTTCCATCAGACGCACTCGCATTTTTTAATTGAGTTTTTTCTGTTTTGCTTCCAAAACCTGATTCTAATATGAATTTAAAATAATAAGTACTTTAAAAATGTAGAGGAAATTATTTTGGTTTCTGCCTTTCAGTGCCACCAACACCGATTGCACCCCCCCAGCTTTTGCGGGCAGGTCCCACCTATCTGATCATCCAGCTCAACACTAACTCCATCGTGGGGGATGGACCGGTCATTCGGCGGGAAATCCAGTACCGGGCTAGCCAGTCCACTTGGACAGAGACTCATGGTGTGGGTTCGCTTACATACAAGGTTTGGCACCTGGAGCCAGACACAGAGTATCACATCAGTGTCCTGCTAACCCGGCCTGGGGAAGGAGGCACCGGAGCACCCGGGCCCCCACTGATCAGCAGGACAAAGTGTGCAGGTGAGTCACTTTAAAAGTCACAGTGTCCTCAAAAAAGAGTACACAACATCAGAGCTAACTTGGCTTCAGTTACAGACAGAAAGAAAGCTGCTCTGGCATCAAGAGAATATCTCATTAGTTAGAATAAACCTCAGTGGGTAGGACAATATATATTAAGACCCTTACATTTTAGAACGTGTGGTTGATGGAAATAATGGACATTAAATTTAGAATTAATTTTGATCATGGGAAATGCTCAAAATATGACCTTGAATCAAAAGACTCTGTGCTTCTTTTTGTCTGTCAGGTAAAACCTAGCACTTATTGGTGCAGCATTACTTCCTCTTACATAATTTCCATTTATTGAATATCTAAGGTCACAGTGCAACGAGGAAATGCTAAAAGCTAATGTGGCATGAGTTGAGATTTGCTAGAATATAAAGGAACATAGGTGTTAGGGTTGCAAAGGGGCGGAAAATTTCCGGTAAATTTCCAAAAAATTTCCGGTAAATTTCCATGGTAAGTTAAGCTTGGGAATTTTGGAAATATTCCATATTGGAAACTTTCCATGGAAATAATGGGAATTATGGAAATTAATGGGAATTTAGGAGAACTAACTGGGAAAATATTATTTCCAAGCATAAATATAAACAGAAATCATAAGAAAACCTCCATGCAAAATGTTTTCAACAGATATTTCAACAGATTTATTTGTAAGTACAGTAGAATAGAACACGTTTCAATAACTTGTTTCATGGATGAATAAAAACAGAAATGTTGATTTCAATATTACCATCCCCTAACCCCGCTCATTCAAAAATGCCCCCTGTCCAAAAATCTCCAAAAAGTCCCATTCAAAAGGTTAAATGAAAAATGCCACTTATCCTCCAAAACGTCCC
The DNA here is from genome assembly GCF_001858045.2 of Oreochromis niloticus. Lineage (NCBI taxonomy): Eukaryota > Metazoa > Chordata > Actinopteri > Cichliformes > Cichlidae > Oreochromis > Oreochromis niloticus. The sequence continues at coordinate 33,982,669 of NC_031985.2, read as the reverse complement.
ATTAAACATGCAAATCTTCCTTCAAGCAATCCTCTTTTCTCATTTTTGCTCAGTCAATAGACTCTTCCTGGACCTCATCATCATCCAACAACATGTCCACTTCCTCAGCATCCAACTCTGAGTCTTCCTCTTCAGTGTCACTTTCCAGCCTTGTTGAGGATGGCTCTGTGTCAGGCTCAAAGAGCCGTAGGTTTGCCCGAATGCCGACCAGCTTTTCCCCTCTCACATTTGTGAGCCTGTTGCGAACTTTTGTGTGGGTGTTCCCAAACAGTGACCAGTTGCGCTCGGAGGCGGCTGATGATGGTGGGATTTGGAGGAGGATGGAGGCTACAGGTGCAAGGGCCTCAGATTCACATAGTCCCTTCCACCAGGTGGCTGCAGATATGTGCTGGCATGACTGCCATATTCCATCCCCTTTCCAAAGGCCTTGCTTTGTTCGATACTTTGCCAAACTGCCTAGAACTTTGCCTTCATCGAGACCCAGGTGGTCAGACATGGCTGTAATGACCGCATAGGCACCATTGATCTCTTCCCCAGAAAGTATGCCCTTGTCATATTTGGGGTCCAGCATGTATGCTGCTGCATGCACTGGCTTCATGCAGAACTCCCTCCGCTGTTCCAATGACTTGACCACAGCCGTTTCCTCTGCTTTCAGTAGTAGGGAAGTGGGCAGAATTGTCTGGATTTCTTCTTTGAGTTCTGCAAAAAGGCACTGGACATCTGACAAGATGGCACCATCCCCCTCTATCTTCGCTATTGCTGCTGCAATAGGTTTGAGGATTTTCTGACTGCTAGATACTCTTTCCCAGAACACATCATCCAAGATGACCTTCTTGATGTCACTGTCGATGCCTACAGACTGGGATATGGCCATCTCTTGCAGAGACTCCTTTCCCTCCAGAAGGCTGTCAAACATGATAACAACACCACCCCATCGCGTTATGCTGGGAAGCTTCAGTGTAGTACTCTTGTTCTTTTCCTTTTGCTTTGACAGAAATGTAGCGGAAGTTACTTGTTTGCCTTTAACATATTTCAGAACTTGCTTCGCTCTCTTATTCAGAGTGTCCATTGTTTTTAGTGCCATTATGTCTTTTAGGAGAAGATTTAGTGTATGGGCAGCACAGCCAATAGTAGTTATATGAGGGTAGGTCTCCTCCACATGTGCCCAGGCAACCTTCATGTTGGCTGCGTTGTCAGTGACCAGTGCAAAAACCTTATCTGGTCCAAGGTCATTGATGATCACTTTTAGCTCATCTGCAATGTATTGGCCTGTGTGTCTGTTTTCCTTTGTGTCTACACTCTTGTAGAACACAGGCTGAGGAGTGGTGATTATGTAGTTAATAATTCCTTGTCCCCTGATATTGGACCATCCATCAGAGATGACTGAAATACAGTCAGCTTTGTCAATGGTCTGTTTCACCTTTGCTTGAACTCGACTGAACTCTTCATCTAGTAGATGAGTAGACAATGCATGTCTGGTTGGGGGAATGTAAGCTGGTCGGAGAACATTCAAAAATCTCTTCCAGTACACATTGGATGTCAGCATCAGGGGTGAGCCAGTTGCATAGATTGCACGAGCGAAACACTCATCTGCGTTTTTCTGGCTAGTGTCATCCATAAAATCAAAGAATCCTCTAATGCCAGAGGGACCAGGAGCTGATGAGTGGGTATCTGACTCTGATACAGCTGAAACAGATTCATTTTCCCCTTGAGTGGAACTCCTGGCTGGCTGCTGCATGTGTTGGGCCTTGAGGAATTTTTTTGCACTTTGCAATGTGCTGCTGCATTTTCGTGGCATTCTTCACGTACGTCTTATCACAATACTTACACATATATACAGATTTCCCTTGTACATTAGCTGGTGTAAAATGTCTCCACACATCAGATAGCGCACGTGGCATTTTTCTGTAAAATAAAACAAGAGCTTGTAAAAATGCTAATGCAATTCAAGAGATCGTAATAATACAATTGCAATATGATAATAAACAGATATAAATAGTAAGGCTAGCTAAACAACTGGAATGATCTTCAAAACAAAACAGCCAAATGAGGAAGCTAGCATCTTCTTTATGTTATACTAGCTATGGCTTACTTAGCATCTAACAGATGCTAGCATTTTATTTAGCATCTTATCAGATTGCTATCTACCAGATTAATACATTTTATGTGATATTCACAATTTAATCATTTAATGAATAGGGGAGACCGGGGATAGTTGTAACGTGGGTCAGTTGTAACACTTCCAATTTCTCCAATCAGGGCTAAGTTTCAAATGATGTGATTCATCCTGTACATGCCCAATTCAGTTCTGCTATCACATGTGAAAAATCAACACATTTTGTCAAACACAGACAATTTAACATGAAAAAAAGTAATTTGTATGCCAAAAAGTAAGTTTTTCTACTTTATTTCAATTTCTAATAGCATTATCTGCTATTATTATTTGTATGTCTATGGAGATATATTCTGTGTAGGTCTTTAGTGCAAATGTTTTAGCCGTTGGCTGTAATGTTAGCTAGTTCATGGCTATAGGAGTCTGGGTCAGTTGTAACAGCAACAGTCTGGGTTAGTTGTAACAATAATGCAGATGTTACAACTTACCACACTATTACTTTAACTTATATTAAACAAGTTGGGCCAATGACATCAGCAGAGAGAGGTTCACTGGTCGCCTTTGTATATGCGGTTAATGCCGTTGGCAACACAATTCCTCCACTGTTTGTGTTCCCACACATACATTATGCAGACCACTGTGTCAGAGATGGACCAGTAGGAAGTATTGGTAGTGGAAATAAATCAGGATGGGTGCAAGAAACTGATATTTCCTCATCTTTCTGAAGCACTTTGCAAACCACACCAAGGTAAGTCATGATAAAAAAGTAATGGAATTGCAATGCTGGTGCACAACTACATTTTTTCAGCTTCATTGTTATGTTCAAAATTGGTGCAAGAGTTGTAGGTTATAATGCCCACTGAGCCAATGAGGCCAAACTCAAGGAAGACCAACCAAAATTAATGAAATATTCAGTTGAAGAAAATTCCATAATTTGTCTTTTTGGGGGGTTGGAATATGTTCAAAAGCTAGATTTCTGCATTCTGTCACACACACACAGCTACATTAATTTGTGTTTGAGACCATACCATGCAATGGGTAATTGTGCTGCAGAGAAAATAGCTGCACTATTTAATAGCAGAGACATGTAAATACTTTGCACTACATTTTGAATCCACTAACTTAAAAGAGCTCCAATTTACAGACAGAAATGTCAAAAATGTTACAACTATCCCCGGTCTCCCCTATATTTTCCCATAATATCATCAAAACTTACCTCACTTGTTAAGTCCACAGGCTGAAATGTGTGCCTTCAATACTCTTTGTCCTTCAGGCTCAAAAGTGTGGTCCATGTGTACATGTGATGGAGGCATGCACAGTGCCAGTAGGTGGTCTCAATAGCCATGCAGCAAGCATGTGCTCTGTACATGTGATTAAGGAATGGCATGGATATTCAAGTGTATTTGAATTGCATTTGTTTGTTTTTGTCAATATTATGCTAAAATATACTTTGCTTAACTATATTTAAGTTCCCTAAGAAGAGCCAACCTTCAATTTGGAAAATTCCCAGTTTATTCCCATAAATTCCCGTTAATTCCCGTTTATTCCCATGGAAGGTTTCCATCTTTGAAAATTCCGGGAATTTTGCAACCCTAATAGGTGTACAGACACCCACTCAATTCTGCACTTTTTTGGCAAGCATTTTTGGGATGTTAGCGTCATCGTGGCATTTTTCTGGTGGAAGATAAATTTTTACTTACATGGAAACTACATGGAAACAATGCACAGCCACACTAACCTAGTCATTAAAAAGAAAAATTACCCAATGTAAAGATGTGTTAAGGGGCAAACTATTCATATAGACCAAAACTTTTTCTCAAGCCCTAAATATGTTTTTAATGCCATTTTAATATAAGACTCTATGGCAGGGATGGGCAACTCCAGGCCTTGAGGGCCAGTGTCCCGCAGGTTTTAGAGCTCACCCTGGGACAACACACCTGAATCAAATGATTAGTTTGTTACCAGGCATCTGGAGAACTTCAAGACATGTTGAGTAGGTCATTTAGCCATTTTAATCAGCTGTGATTATCTAAAACCTGTGGGACACCGGCCCTCAAGGCCTGGAGTTGCCCACCCCTGCTCTATGGGGATTGACCTGTTCGAGCCCCCCTCCAGTGGCCGTTGGAGGAACTGCCGATTCTGCACTTCTGTTGACTTAACTTTTGAACCCTAGATGTCGCTGGTTGGGCCCGACAAAGAAGATCAATATTTTTATCTATTATACCTACTGTATATTGGTATATAATTCATTACAAGTCAATTCATTCAATTCCCGGAGTACATGTCCCGATATCTTTGGTTTTTCCCTGTGTCTTCACCTGGGCCCACTGTGAGTTTGACTTGTGCTTTTTAACGAAATGCCTCCATTATAGATGGCCATCAAGTGTGTTGTGACATTTATGTTACACTCAGAATAAATTAGATCTAATCACTGTCTTGTTTTTTTTCAGTATTTTCCTTTTTTTTTTATCATAGTACCTGCAGAAATAACCCACATCATCTTGAACTTTGTGTTTAGCTATGATTAGCTAATGTTAGCGCACTGAAATGCTGATCATGGTAACTATTACACATGCTCAGGGTTAGCTTGTTAGCATTGTGACTATGTGTCATATCTAATAAAATGCTAGAGGCTGAGGAACTGTAACTACACATCTGACGGCTGATGAGTTGCTATGACACATACAGAAACAAAAGACTTTCTTGTGCTGATGCGCATCTAGATTCACAAGCTTCTGTGGTGATATGACATATCACTTAACTTGTACTTCGCCTGCAGCCACAAAAGAACTAAAGGTGTTTCTGTTGTTATTTCACCATAGAAGGTGTCAGATGCTTTCTACTTAACTGTGGCTCATAATGAAAACACAAATTTAAATGAGGATCTAGCCATGCTTTCATCAGTACTCATTTACATGCACGATTAGAGTTCAGTGAGAAGGGGATGATGTGTACAGAAATCAGGCTGAAGCACCGTACTCTTTAGTTTAGGACTGGTCTTAGCCCAGCCTTCAACTACAGTGTAGCTGAAGTGGTTGTGTAGTATAAAGGTTCTCCATTTTTTTCATGTTACGCCATGCAAAGCAGAGGGCAGAGACTTTTCTCTCCCTCTCATCTGTGTTTTAGCTGCAGTGCTGCTCATCTTGGTGAAAAAGACACCCCGCTGCTCTGTCAAGTAGATGGCATGACGTCCCTGTCACCTGCCACACTCTTTGATCCGCTCTTGTCACTGTCTTTCACTCGCCCACCTCCTGTCGGCTCCCATTGCTCACATCTGAAGCTTTATCCCCAGGGAGAAAGCGGCAGACAGCAGAGGCCCCGTGACACCAAACTCTGGATGAATTTTTCTTCTTAATGTGTCTCCGGGAGTCATTTCTTTTTAGCAGATAACATTTCATTTTAGACACTTGTCAATTGTCACATTCCATCCTTGCTGGTGCAGGGTATTAAAATCCCATGGTGCTATTGTTCAGAATTGCTGACCACACAGACCTCCAGCTCAAATGCTAAGCGAATGATGTGCCCATCTGCTTTAGCTTCAGGTCTAAATGTGTCCTGTATGGCTGCAGAAGGGAGATCTTGGCATGAACGCAGATGTGCCATGTACTCCAGTATTAATATCTTCTTTCCTTTTCTTGTATAAGGCAGCATATGTTCAAGTTTTATCTTTGGGAGAAAGAAATTAACCTATTGATAATTGATGGAGTACATTGCTTCTAGCTGATACATCTCAAATGCCTAAAATAAAGTGTTTGTCAGATTACCCAAAGCTTTCTAATCCAACTTGGAATTCTGGGGTCTATATCTACAAAATGTCTAGCAGTGCAGACACCTGGTTATACCCGTGTATGCAAAAAGAGATGCAACACGTCCCTACAAGGAATTTTCTGAAATAGTGTGCTATTTATGCAATTCATCAAAAGCATATAAAATGTACACAGAACAATCAGAGTCACCATCAGAGTGTGTGGGCTTCTGGAAAAGGGTTTACTTTATGTTATCAATAATCTTTAGCCCCTTCTTACACAAATGTATGTTATTTGGAGTCTAGTGTTATCATAACTAATAAATATGATGGCCAAAGCTATTATCATACAACTGTTCAAATAAGTGTGTAGCAAATGGGTTCCAATGGTAAATTTTATTCACATCTTTTAAATTTTTAGCTGTTTGATGGCTTTTCAAATACAGTGGCTTGCAAAAGTATTCGGCCCCCTTGAACTTTTCCACATTTTGTCACATTACAGCCACAAACATGAATCAGTTTTATTGGAATTCCACATGAAAGACCAATACAAAGTGGTGTACACGTGAGAAGTGGAACGAAAATCATACATGATTCCAAACATTTTTTACAAATAAATAACTGAAAAGTGGGGTGTGCGTAATTATTCAGCCCCCTGTGTCAATACTTTGTAGAACCACCTTTTGCTGCAATTACAGCTGCCAGTCTTTTAGGGTATGTCACTACCAGCGTTGCACATCTAGAGACTGAAATCCTTGCCCATTCTTCTTTGCAAAACAGCTCCAGCTCAGTCAGATTAGATGGACAGCGTTTGTGAACAGCAGTTTTCAGATCTTGCCACAGATTCTCGATTGGATTTAGATCTGGACTCTGACTGGGCCATTCTAACACATGGATATGTTTTGTTTGAAACCATTCCATTGTTGCCCTGGCTTAATGTTTAGGGTCGTTGTCCTGCTGGAAGGTGAACCTCCGCCCCAGTCTCAAGTCTTTTGCAGACTCCAAGAGGTTTTCTTCCAAGATTGCCCTGTATTTGGCTCCATCCATCTTCCCATCAACTCTGACCAGCTTCCCTGTCCCTGCTGAAGAGAAGCACCCCCAGAGCATGATGCTGCCACCACCATATTTGACAGTGGGGATGGTGTGTTCAGAGTGATGTGCAGTGTTAGTTTTCCGCCACACATAGCGTTTTGCATTCTGGCCAAAAAGTTCCATTTTGGTCTCATCTGACCAGAGCACCTTCTTCCACATGTTTGCTGTGTCCCCCCCATGGCTTTTGGCAAACTGCAAACGGGACTTCTTATGGTTTTCTGTTAACAATGGCTTTCTTCTTGCCACTCTTCCATAAAGGCCAACTTTGTGCAGTGCACGACTAATAGTTGTCCTATGGACAGATTCCCCCACCTGAGCTGTAGATCTCTGCAGCTCATCCAGAGTCACCATGGGCCTCTTGGCTGCATTTCTGATCAGCGCTCTCCTTGTTCGGCCTGTGAGTTTAGGTGGACGGCCTTGTCTTGGTAGGTTTACAGTTGTGCCATACTCCTTCCATTTCTGGATGATCACTTGAACAGTGCTCCGTGGGATGTTCAAGGCTTGGGAAATCTTTTTGTAGCCTAAGCCTGCTTTAAATTTCTCAGTAACTTTATCCCTGACCTGTCTGCTGTGTTCTTTGGACTTCATGGTGTTGTTGCTCCCAATATTCTCTTAGACAACCTCTGAGGCCGTCACAGAGCAGCTGTATTTGTACTGACATTAGATTACACACAGGTGCACTCTATTTAGTCATTAGCACTCATCAGGCAATGTCTATGGGCAACTGACTGCACTCAGACCAAAGGGGGCTGAATAATTACGCACACCCCACTTTTCAGTTATTTATTTGTAAAAAATGTTTGGAATCATGTATGATTTTCGTTCCACTTCTCACGTGTACACCACTTTGTATTGGTCTTTCACGTGGAATTCCAATAAAATTGATTCATGATTGTGGCTGTAATGTGACAAAATGTGGAAAAGTTCAAGGGGGCCGAATACTTTTGCAAGCCACTGTAAGTCATTTTAGCAGTAATGGTAGTATTTTTATGACCTACACTCCATTACCCACAGTTTTTATACATTGTTTTGCAAAACATCAACAAGCTGTCATGAAGCTATAGAACATCAATGCACTTTAAATATGTTAGATTTCTAGATGCCAACGTCTATAGAAACCATTCAAAGATGTCAGCAGTCTAAAGCTCATGTGGTTTCACTGTTAAGTACGAGGGTGTTAACTGACAGTCCATCATAATTTTAACATAGCTGCCGGCAAGAGGGACAGACCTCAGTGGCAGCTCACAGAGGCAGCTGTTAAAGATGAGGACAATGGCATGAAATGTGCAGATCCACTGGGACTCTCCCCCATTCATCATTTCCTCTTCCAGTGCTCATCTCTTGTCCAGCCCCTCAATCCCTCCATCACTCCTTCTGCCTCTGGCTAATCCCTCTGATTAGGCTAATCAAGCAGAATGTCGATTTGGGGCAGGATTGGCTGAGGACAGGCGGGTGGAGAGGACAGGACAGTGACTGCTGTGGTGCTGCTCTAATGATGAGTAATGGTGTCTGGAGCAGAAGGTGAACATTCAGTCAGTGAGCTGCTGGTGGCAGACGTGGTTTAACAGGATTGGGCTGCTACACGGGGCTGATATTGTTAAAAAAAATCCATCAATCCAGTAATACTTAGCCACCCTTGATATGACAGGCCTGATAGATATTTTTGGAATTAAATTTCTTTGTTATGATTGATTGTTGCTATTCTATGGGGAAGTTTTAGTCTATATCAGCTGTCAGAGAACAAAGCAATCTAACTCGGTACATTTTGCCCTTTTGGGAAGAACATCTTTTAAATTGCAAGGTCTCTCAGGACTTTTCCTTCTCTGTCTTGTTTCTGTCCCCTCAAAGCTGATGTCTCCTCCGTGACATTGGTTATTCTTTTACGTCTCAGCTTCTGATCTATGTTTAGTGAAGCAGCAGCAGCAGGGCTATAGCTGTTACTTCCCCTGTCTGCAGCTCTGTACTGCCTTGCCACTATGTGCTGAGGGCATTGCCCTCATCTTGGTTTATCTAACGTCTCAGCAGTACACTTGGAGATTCGGGCCAACCTTGGAGACAGAAATAACCTCTTTGTGCTTGAAACTGGACGTTCTGCGTCACAGGGACGAGAAGAACTGCAATCACAGTGTTCACACATGACAGCAGTAATTAGGCTTTATCGTTCTTATGTGATTCTCTGCAAGGGCTGAACCTCATTTGTGTTACAAGCGATGAGGAGTTGTTTTGCAATCTTCTTCTTAAGGCAGTTCCATTTTCCTTCCATTGTTTCACTTTTCTCTAACCTTATAGTGTAAGTTTGAAAAGTCAGCAGCAAATGTTGCTGTCTCCATTTAACAAACACTGTTCTTCTTATGTGAATTCTTCTTGGAGTGATTCTAAATGATCCAAATGATCATTTTGCGTGGCTGCTTCTAGGCTCAGGCCATCTTTCACCTTTCTTCCCTATGGTGTGCGTCAGGGTTCTGTTTTGGGGCTTTTATTGTTTCTTTTATATTTTTTCCCTCGTCAGAACTTTTAAAGACATTTTTATCACTGCATTGCAGATGAAATTCAATTGTATATCTCTTTTAAGCCCCAAGATTCTTTTAAGCTACACATACTACATACATGCTTAGACTCTGGTAAAAGTTGGATGACTGACAATTTTCTCCATCTTAATGAAGAGAAAGCAGAAGTCCTTGTTTTTGCCCCTGACTGAGTTGTACCTTAGAAAATTCTAGGTCCCATTTCCACATTTGCTAAATCGTCTTCTGTCAGGAACCTTGAGGTGACTTCTGATGCTCACTTCTCACTTTAAATACTCATGTTTAATCTTTGGTTTGCTCTTTCTTTTATCACTTAAAAATATTCTCAAGTTGAGTGCCATCGTGTCACACTCTAAATCGAAATTATTATTCATGCATTTATTTCATCACGTCTGGATTATTATAATTCGTTTTTCACCTGTCCTTATAAAACATCCCTGTAGCATCTCCAGGTTGTTCAGAATGCTGCTGTGAGGCTTCTGAATAAGTCTCCTAAGTTTATTCATTTCACACTGTTGCTTATTCAGTTACACTGGCTCCCCATCAACTTTAGAGTTCACCTTAAGTCTGGTTCTGACTTTTTCCCACTGTGTGGAAAAGCACCAGCGTACATCAGAGAACTTTACATCCATATGTCCCCATCACATCCCTGAGGCTATGTGAGTCTTGTGGATACAAGGCTGAAAATTAAAGGAGATGTATTTAATCTTTGGTAACCAGCTTTCAGTAGCAAAGCAACCAATTCCACCTCCCCAGCAAATGTGTCAGTGGGGACTGCAAAGTTATTTTAACTATATAATTCTAACTATAAACACTGATAGGTCACTTTTAACATGAAACGGCACTGAATGGAAAGAAGAATGGTTTGCCTCTATATTCCTTGAACATGTGGGAATATCCTCCTTTTTCTATGTTAAAAAATACTAGTTTTGACTGACTTATACCTGTGAACTTCCTTGGGTCAAAAGTGATGACTGAAGGAGAAGATTGGTGTGCAAATTGATGGGCAAATCACCTTCAGCAGAGCAGTTTAATACACTGGATACAACCAGCATATTGATGTTCTGCTCCATCTTTCTTGACTTTACCCTCTTACACTTAGAGGGTAACACTACACTTCATATCAGACAACAAGTCTTTGACTCACCAAAAAAACATTAAGACATTTAAATCTAAGAACTTGTGAGGTTTATTTAGCCAGTATTCGTGATTATATAGTCCATGTCCCAAAAGGAATATCACATTTATATATATATATCTATATATATCCATATATATATATATATATATATATATATATATATATATATATATATATATATATATATATATATATATATATATGATATATAAGTTTACACTAGAGAGTGACTGAATACAATCATAAGACTAAAAAAAGACACAATGGGCCTAATTTATTTAGATAATTATTCACGTGTTCACAATGCTTTTTAATTTAATTGTCTGCTATATAGCCAGACTTCTATTCAAGGCCACTCTGCCAATGAGGGAGTTGTTGGGGTTTAATTAGGTCATCAAGCTCAGAAGAAAGGGCGAGATAGTAATCATAAAATACTAAATTTGAACAACTTGCCCTGAGAGACAGTATCAGTCAAAAAAAGTGTATTTTTAGCTTTAGTACATTAGGAGTCAATAAAGAAAGAAAGTACTACACAGACAGAGCAGGTGGACATGTATTTCTGCTCAGTGGAAGGAAAGTTCAGCTGTGTCACACACATTACATCATTCCTCGTTTGGTGAATGATTTAAGCAAAATTTCACAAATTCTTTTTATTCATGATTATAAATAAAATGTTATTATTTTTTTCATCAGTTTTATTTGCAAAATGATTGTGAGGAGTGATGAGCTCTCAGATGGAACACCAAACCTACTCTATTGTCCTTCTGTAATACATCGATTTTTTGAGTTTTTGACAGCATGCCATGGTTCTCAGTACCAAATGAAAAATATATAGCGGGCTATAATTCTTATGTTAAAGGAGTGTATTGTAAGTAAACTGGGAGGAACAGGTGGAGCTAATGAACACAACTGAAAGCAACAGGGCTGGGGCAGGCAATTATAAAAAAAGGAAAAGGATGGGAAGTAAAGCAACTAACAGAAAAGAAGATGATTTATACACAATGAAACACGTTGTTTACCAAGGGGAAGCTATGAGCATAGCACACTGATCAGTTAGAGTAGAAATGTGAAATATAAGATCTAGCCCAGCTGGTTCTATCACTTAAAAAATGCTTCATTGTGCTTTTGGGTTTTAAACTGGTAAATGTGACCACAGTGTTGCCTTTTTAACTTTCTTCTCCTTACCACTTTCAGAGCCCATGCGTGCCTTGCGTGGTCTGACAGCCACAGAGATCCAGCCCCGGCAGCTGACCCTCCAGTGGGAGCCACTGGGATACAACCTCACCCGCTGTCACACCTACACCTTGTCACTGTGCTACCGCTACTCAATGCCAACAGGGGGCAGTGGAGGAAACAACGCGACCGTCAGGGAATGCCTGTCTGTGGATCGCAACACTTCTCACTTTACCCTGAGAGACCTGCCACCCTTTCGTGCGGTACACGTTCGGCTGGCGCTCGCCAACCCAGAGGGCAAGAAGGAGAGCAGAGAGGTCACCTTTCAGACTGAGGAAGACAGTGAGTGGGCAGCTTCATTTTTGCCCTGTGGATGCTCGTACTCACATATGCAGGGCTTTGCTGAAATGGCTTGCATTTGTTAACTGCACCATCATTATGGGAGACAGCGATGCTTTTTTATGCATGCACTGGAGCTCTTTATTGTCATAGTTACTTAGCTCTGGCTTCAGAACTTCTTGAATGTGCAGTTGCTCCTTCATGCTCAGATAATTATTGTGCACTTCTTAGACAAATGTATGCCTTTAGTCATTCAGTAACAACAAACAACAGAAAAACACACACAAATACTGACTCACAGAATAGGCTGGATCAGCATAACTAAATGGAGGATCAGCCTTTTAAATGGAGACCAGTGGAACATTAATCAGCTTGAGCCATGGCCGGTAGCAAAATGGTAAAATGATTTTGCTTATCTTTGTATTAATATTTTCCTGTGTACATCAGCAGATTAAGTATATTCTAATGCAAATTGCTGGTAGAAGTACAGAAGGTCAAATGTGTATTGTTATTGAGTGAAAGCAAGATTTTCAGTGTAATAGAAAGCCACTCAGGGATAGCTTTGACCCAGTGGAGAGAGTAAGAGGGGATGATGAGCAACTAGCAGGATTTTCTTAATGCATCTTAAAAATGCATTTAAGCAGCCTCTAAAATGTACTATTGATTTCCATTACTTTATTATATCAGCACCTAAAAACACAAAGAGTTTGAGGAGATATGAAGCAAACAGACAGCGCTCCTAATTACCGACTCCTACACGTTGCTGTCTCGAAGGCAAGAGGAAATGCATTTACATAAATGAAGAAAAAACGTACAGACAGGAGCATGGTGTTGTGATTTTGTTTGTGGGATTTGACTGGTTTCGAAGTGACAAGTTAAAACACGCGTGTCAGAAAAAACAAGCTGTGATTGTTTTGGAGGGTTTTTTTTTCTTCCTACTTTACTTGATATTTTGAATGCCAGCACCAATGGAAAGTTTTGCTTTTAAGCCACTGAATGGCAGACTGACAGTGTGACAGTCCCCAATCCCCCTGTCACAAGGCGAGCTGCCATCACCCTCCACAACTACAGTAATTGAGCCACAGCTGGTGACAGTTCCTCCTGCCTGTTTCCTGTTGGGCTCGACAATCAAACGCTGGCGTAGCGCTTTTCTCGCACTGCGTCTCTGCCGCTCGGAGGAAGGAGATTTTCCTGTCAGAGATACAGCAGGAATTTCATGTATGGTGCTTCGCCTTCCTCAGCTTCAGCTTTTTCTCTCAGGGAAACAGACAGCTCGAAGAAGTTTGATATTGCCGCAGAATCGCTTTCGGTAATTCAGTCATAGCTGATGCACAAACGGAAGAAAGCATCTCTGAGAACCTTTTATCAAATCGCATTAAATCGCATTTACCTTTGTAGCACTTTTTCGGATCAACACAAATACAGATAAGCAAGGGATAACAGGATAAAAAGGCCTGAGATTAAATGATAAAATAAAATAACTATCTAATGCTCAAATGTCAAGACCATGAAGGGCAAAGAAAGGTCAATGAAAGAATATACATCTCTCTTTTTTTCTCTGAAGTGCCAGAAGAGGCCGAACATGTTATTGTGAGAGGGCTTTTAGAGGCACAGCTGCTAAACCACAGTATTCCTTACCCTCTAACCTCGATCGTGAAACAGTTAAAGCAGTTGTTCTGAGGATCTAAGAGTCCCAGCGGTGCAGTTGGAGCATAGAAGCTCTGATATGTTCCCAGGTGCCAACCCAGGCATGGCTTTATAGACAAATAACAAAGACATTCAAATCCATCCTGTATTTGTCTGGAAGCCATTGCAGGGAAGTTTGCACAGGTATAACAATTTTTCTCTTTCTCGTACTAGTTAGGAGTAGTGCCGCATCATTTTAAATACAGAATAATCTGTAGTTCATGTTAAAATCCTTAGAAGTTCCACACCCGTGAAGTCTAAGTCATGAAGTCCGGTGATGATCCCAACGCTAACCTCGAACCCTATGCACCCTTCTACCTTCCTGATTTTGCTAGAGCTCATTTAAAGTACATTTGAACATCTGAACTTGAGTCTTCCTCAAGTTCAGACATTCACACTGATGTCAACCAGAATGGGTCTTTTGGCTTAAAGCGTGGAAGCACCCTCAACTTCACCCCACAATAACGAAGTAGTGCCTGGAGATTTGATACTGTGTAGACCAACGCATAGGACAGAAATCTCATACCTTCTAAAGCAACAATAAAATGATTTTACTTTATAAAGGTGTGGGTGTCACCTGGGGCCAGACAACAGATTGTCTTAGCACCATAATCAGCTTCTCTCTCTGCCTACATTATTATTTTTTTTAACATAAAATAAACTCAGTCATTATTCTGACAGTTTTGCAGGAGTACACAATTAAATTGGTGGAGTGCTTGTTCTGTGATACTTGCCATAACTTTGGACAATGAGCAATTGTTTTGGTCTCTCAGGGGCACACCTGAGAGGTCTAAACAATCAATGACTATATTGAGCCTTCAATATAAAATGGATTAGATAATTGTTTATTTTGTGATAGCTTATTTTCCTCTGTTGACTTTGCTTGTGCATTTTTGGAGGGGAAAATGTATTTTCATCATAACTGATAGAAACAGAACTTATACTTTATTGTTATTGAAAGTAATCTGAGGTTTTTCATTGAAAAATAACTGTGTGAAGTTTTGAGTTCTGTAAAATGATCGTAATGGTGTTCAAGTTGTTGTCAAGTGGGTCTTTCATATGTCATTACCAAAAACACAAGATTTTTAAACAATAGTAAAAATGTACTTAGCTTATATTTATACTTATTAAAAGACTTAATAGGTTCTTTACTGTTAATCTATCACATCACTCCAGGGTGAAGCATGTAATACTGTGCTCAGTCACTGGGTAACAACAATGGTACTCATGGCAGCCGTACGAGAGGAAAGCGCTTCTCTCTGAAGAGAACACTGCTGACCATCTGCACTTCACTAAACCTCTGATGGAGAATTCAGATAATTGTTGGAGTAATGTTTTTGTTTTTTTGTTTTTTAATGAGACCAAACACACATTTTTGGATAAAGCATTGGAACTTGATACCATCTGAGAAACACGACGGTGATAGTTTCATACTTTGGTCAAGTTTTACTGCATCTGAAATGAGATGGCCTGCTGCCATAGATGGACCAATGAATTTAAAATTATACGAGCAAGTCCTCAAGCCTTCTGACAGCTGACTGAATCTGAAGAGAGAATAAGGCATGCACCAAGAAAATAACCCTTAGCGTAAAAGTCATTCTACAAAATAACTTTAAAAAGAAACAAGAAGCACTCTGAGAGAGCAGACCCCCGCCAAGACAGCTCACTCTGGGCAGCATTTACTTTAAAGGGAACAGTATTTTGTGCACATTCATTCTGTTTTTTGTTCCTTTTTAAATGTACTTTAAAAAGTTTTAGTGCAGTAAAAATAAAGCATTTGGGGTCAATTTGAAAGAAAGGTAGATGGGAAATTTAAACGTCAGCTCAGAGGTCAAATCTGATATGGTCTTTGGATTCAAACTATAATGTGATCTTTTCAATCCCCATATAACAGTATCATTTCCTAAATGTTGCCAATACAAACAAGGGCATAGCTTTAGCATTTAGCAAAAGCTAACCTCACAGAGGAAATAGGTGCAGAGAGGTTATTTTTTTAACTGTCTATTATCACCTATTTCAACGTCACTGACCGCAGAACCAAAAAGCACAGTGCTGGATTTTTTTTTTTCACTTCTAGACATGACTTTACTCTTTCAGCACCCTTTTAGTGGCTGTCAACGCCAAAGGGTTTCTTTGGACATTCATTTATTCTCAGAACCTAAACTGGCCAGCTCAACACCTGCCTAAAAAAATATCTATATAACACAAAAAATAAATAAAAAAGATACATATAGATGTAGATGCATCTCATTAAACCACAACATGCAGAGGGATACTCAGGCAGTTGGATTACTTTACTGTTTCTCTGTCGGTACGGTGCTAAAGAAGAAAAATCTGCTGTCATCCTCTGAGACACGGTGCTCTGTTATCAGACAGTATTAGCCAGAATCTCAATTCATCCCGAGGGCTGGGAGCAAGCTGCTTCAGAGTTTTCTTTTCATCACCCCCTTCTGCTCTGTCTCTGTGTTCCCTTCTCTGTCCTCCTCCTCCATCCCTCCTTGGCCCTGTGCCTTTTCACTCTGTCAAAGGTGTTTTTACCCCCCGGCATGCCTGCCCAAGAGTCTATTAACTCGAGACCCGAGTGGACTGTTTGTTTCAGAGAAGGTTGTTTTCTCTCCTGCCGTAGTTCCTGGCGGCATCGCTCCAGAGTCCCTGACCTTCACCCCGCTCGACGACATGATATTCCTCAAGTGGGAGGAACCCGTAGAGCCAAACGGTCTCATCACACAGTATGAGGTAAGCTACCTCGTTACTAACGCAAAAAATCCACAGTCCACAACAATGACAACAACTGAATTCACATAACACGCACTTATCCTCACTGAGGGTAAGATGTTATTTTCGCCTTGTATATATCTAGTTTTATTCATCCTCCTTCAGCAAAATGACTCAGATCAATGAGAAGTCTCTTCTGTGGGCTTTAAGGACTCCACTGCTCCCCCTCTTTGATTTCCTCCAGGCCTGTTTTTGTGTGTCTTGCCTAAACCCCAATAGCACACATGAGGCTGAGCTTCTGGAGTAGGTAGGACTCACTTTTCACAGTTCATAGGATTTACTGTACGTGTTCATATGGTAATGAAGCTGCAGCCCAGACTTCAGGCTGTAATTACATGGGGGACAACCATTCTAATTACTTATTTGCCTAAGAGATGCCTCCACAAGGGGGCAACTTTAAATGTTTCTAATTAATTATTGATGGCCCCATATCAACTACAGACCTTTGTAGCACAGGCTTTGGAGCTTTTTTTGTGTAAGTACATGTGAAGACCCACTGTGGCTTAACACATGGTCACTGGGCAGGGAGAGAAAATGAGTTTCTTTTCACAAGCAGAGGCCTGAAAAGTGAGGAGCCAGGCATAGAATCGAGTGCTGCGATAACCTTGGTGTGCATACAGATCACACGCCTTCGCCCCAAACCTCCAAACTGCTAGTGCAGTGAATTTACACTTCTGGATTTTTGAGACTGAAACCAAAATGTGAAGACAATGTGTTTGTTTGCTACCGGGTGACACAGCTACTTAGAAGTTGCTTATTTTGTAATAAGAAAGATCCTAATGAGAACCACAAATGCCTGCCTTTACTGTTGCTTCTTGTTGCCAATAATGTTCTGAATTTCACATCGTATTCAGTGAATCCACAGAAGCCCAGCCCTCTAAAAATCCATAAAAACCTCTGCGGTTTGCTCAGAAGTAACCGTCAGCAATATTTGTTTTTGTATTTTTTGACAAAGGAACATTGAATATCCAGAACTGTAAAATGAATTTTTGTGAAAATTTGACCACTGGAATGTTTTTCAGTCCCTGTGAATTTTCCCCAAACAGCCAGTGCACCATCTGTGCAGCCATTCAAACGAAGCACAGCTGTTATTTCCACCCAGTCACTCTTATTATTTCTCTTATCTGTGTATCTTTGAAGCACTATCATAAAGCAACAGAATAAGCAGAAATTCCTCTAAAAATTTCCATTTATACCATCCGGTGAAGTAAAAGTCATTGGTTATATTCAGTGACTTTGTATGGAACTGCCTCAAGCCTGTAATTTGCTTTTGCATCAATGCAAGTTGGACTTTTTTTTTTTCTTTTATCAATAAAAAGATTTTTTGTTTTGTTTTTAATTTTAACTTTGCCTTCTCTCATTCTTTCTTTATGCACACAGATGTTAACTGTTTTTGAGGTTACTTGAGAGGCATTTAGTTCAATTCAGTTTTATTTATACAGCGCCAAATCACAACAACAGTCACCTCAAGGCGCTTTATATTGTAAGGTAGAACCTACAATAACACCCAACAATCATATGACCCCCTATCACCAAGCACTTTGGCAACAGTGGGAAGGAAAAACTCCCAGGAAGAAACCTCTGGCAGAACCAGGCTCAGGGAGGGGCGGCCATCAAGGAAGACAGGATAAAAGACAGGCTGTGGAAGAGAGCCAGAGATTAATAACAAGTATGATTCAATGCAGAGAGGTCCACAGTAGTTGATTTATTTCTCCCAAGAGAAAATATGTATCTTTTTTCTAGCTCCGACTGCTTATATATCCACAAAGTCTTGGTTGCACTAAAATTCCTATAACCATGTAAGCATGGCTTCCACAAAAACATGTAATTAAGAAAAACATGTTTCGTTCAATAAGATGTTTCCTATTATGAGGGCACTATTGTTAATTTTCTAATTTTAACCTCAATTCAGAACCACAGATACTATTTGTACAGACAGCATTAAAAGAGACTATAATACTCATTGAAGTTTTTTTTTTATATATTTATGATAATAACCACCCATTTGTTAGAACAATCTTTTTATTTAGTAAAACAGGTTTCATGTAATACAGGCATCACAAAAAAGAGCTGGGCTCATCAGCTAAAATCTGTTTAAGAGGGTGAAAACAATAGAGCCTGAGTGAGGCTACTGAAATAACACAGTGTGTTTTCTCACCTTCAACTGTCCTATTGTTCTCTAATATTACATTATTTAGGTGCAATCACAATAAAAAATAAATAATAACAATAATAGACCTGATATTTGGTTAAATGCATAAATGAATGGATGGAGTGGGTGATAGAAAATGGTCCCAGCATGAACTGCTTAAAGGCCGAAACACACCTCGGGAAACAAACATGGTTAAATAACCTAAACTCCTTTGGACACCAATGAGGCCTGAGAGACAAACCAGCCAACTCTGAGCTTTGGGTTGCACTGCCAACTGCCCTGAGGTAAAGTGTTAACATTTCAGTGTCAAGATACTGTCGGGTAGAAGGAAGAGGCTCTTTTACAGCCAGCCTGCCTGATTTCCTCAGTTTTATGTCTCTCGATTTACAGACTTGCACACATTCATCAAACAGCAACAAGGAAACAACCTCATACTGCTTTTAATTCATACTTGTCATCTTTAGTATGTGTTATTTTTCTCTGGTTTTTACTTTATCACCTAATCCTGAATGCTGTGTAAAATCAGCCTGTGAGTGCTATAGAACGTAGATATGACACTAAGTCTACCTGATTATCTGTGGCTAACTGTAGCACAAGATTTATTAGACCTCCACTGTCAGTCGACATCTTTTTGCAGTAGCCTTAAGATTAATTGAGAGGCATTTCTGTGAGAAGGTTTTCAAATAAAATGCCATCTAAATTTAATCTTTTACCCGGTGTGAGTAACAAGCTATGGATTCTGTAAAGCATATCACACAAGCTGTATGAGCTTATACAGTCTGGTCTGACCTACGAATGCTATCAGTGCTATACCGTGTTTCCCTTATGTGAACACGTGCTTAACAGCAGCTAAAAATCCATGTTATGTAAAAATGTTATGTAATTGTCATAACTGCAAAGCTGTTATGTGTCACATTGATTTTTAATTTTGCATCCAGCAGTGTGTGGGTCTAGAAATCTTTCCTGTGTTCCAGACATTAGATATTCATGCTCCCTAGAGGCTTAAAACTAACGTTAACCAGCTAACTTATAACGTTTCTTATTTCCTCTCTGGCACATCAGAGTTTTCAAATATCATGGGAATTACAGTACTTAATAGTTAATTCTTCTGCCACCTCACATTTCCTTGCATGTATCTAAGAAAAAGGGGCAATAGGTGGAGCAGTTATCGAAACATGTGCAAACATACATGGAAACACAATAAAAGGCAAAAACATACGGTGTACAATTCTGCTGAGCTTGAAAATCTGTGTTTTGTATAATCACGCACAGCCTGACAGCGAACAGATACGTGCATCGGGTCCTGTGTCGGGTCTTTGCTGTTTTGTTCCTTCTTCTTAAGGTCATGGCTTTCATGTTTGCCTGCTGTACGTACAGCCCCTTCTTCTTTTGTCCTCCACTTGTTCAGTTTCCTCAGCACACTAGAGTTTGGCTAACAGCTCTTTGGGAATCATCTTATTGGGACAAAAATACTATTGTATGCCTGTCACACTGTGTTATCTTTGGCATTTTTCATAGATGTCTCTAAAGAAATTGGAACAAATTATGTGTTTTTGTGGTAAATGATTTGTAACAAAATGTGTCTAAATTTAAAACTGGTTCTTTTCTACGTTGTCTGTATTGACTATACCGGTTCATCCCTTGAATTAGGTGCATTTTTAAAGCTTGAATGATTTGTAGGTCGATATTAAGAGGCTGAACAAATAAAAAGAAAAAAGGAACATTCCTCTGAAGTCTTTCCTCTGAGAAAGACTTTCTAAAGGCCTGGAGAAAAGTTTCTCAAGACCACTTGAAAAAAATGAAAAAGTCTCATATAACAAAATGAGGGGTGCCTCAAGACTTTTGCACAGTAGTGTATCTTAACAAGTTTCATAGTTTGTGATTCACAGATGATGGAAACCACAAAATGATAAGATGTAGTGGGTTTTGCGATCAACTAAGCTTTATTTGTCATCACTTCTATTTTTAGGTGAAATTACTTGATACCATTTTCCCCCAGGCTTACATGCTCCCTCTTAACTGCTATGAGTTGTCATAGTGGTATATTAATATGCTTACATTATTATCCCTTCTCTTAATCACTTATCCAGTTCAGGGTCACAAGGGGGCTAAAGCATGACAAGATCATCATATCCTGTTAAAAAGATCAAAAAGAGACTGAACCTTTCTGGTAGAAAAGCAAGAACAGACGTGCACAGGTCTGGATTAGATTAGATAAGGTTTGGACCGTTTTAATCCAGTATCATCATTTTCTCTATTTTCAGATCAGTTACCAGAGTATTGAGTCATCAGATCCAGGTATTAATGTGCCAGGTCCTCGCCGTACAGTGTCCAAGCTGAGAAATGAGACCTACCACATGTTCTCAGGCCTCCATCCTGGAACCACTTACCTGGTGTCTGTCCGGGCCAGAACTGCCAAGGGCTTTGGCCAGACTGCACTCACTGAGATCACCACCAACATTTCTGGTTAGTCTTTGCACTGACTGCTGTCTGTGTGTGTACATGTTGATGTCTGTGTGTGTACATGTGCGTAAGAGATTTTCTCTTGACTGGTATTTAATGATGAATTCAGATTTTCAATGGCTGTGACAGGACAAGTCTAAAGAAAAAAAAACATGTTTTTTTTACGATAGGAGACTATGTCATGATATGCAATTCCCTCCCTTTGAAGAGCTTTGGTTAAATTACACATTTACTTTTAAACTGTACAAATTATTTTCATTCTTGTACACCTTTCAGATGCACACTGGCTTAGTTTGATAGAATAACAGCAGAGCAAATTATAGCCAAATACAAATGTTCAGCTTGAATGGTTTGGGTGAAAACAGCTTTGTTCACATCATCGCGGCCTGCGTTTTCCATTCAAAGGACACGCAGCCGTTCAGAAATTAGAGAAGCGGTGTTTGTTAGGGAAGAGGTTACTGCTATGGATCTCAAGATTCTGTTCTGTCTGTGGGGATTGTGAAACACTCTCCCCCTGATTGGGTGTCTGCAGGTCATTTTCACTAATGGTGTTTACTTTGATGAAACATCACTTGCTATTGTTGTGTCTCCCTCATACAGCACGTGGGGGGTAAATGGAGTGTGTGGATGATTTGGATTCATTCAGGAATCCACACACAAAAGCAGTTAAAGAAAATAAAGCTTCCTAAAAAGGTCTGCAGTTATTGCTTGTTCCTTCTTTCTCGAGATGAATCTGTATAAAATCTCTTGATGCTGAAGATCGCAGGCTTTAATAATGTTTCAGGCTTCTTCTTGTTAAAATGATCTGATTATGTTAATCCGAACAGCAAAACAAAAAGTCATTTTCTTCTGTCAAATTACATATTGAGCTCCTAAAAACAATTAACTGTGTGCCAAATCTAGAACTAAACAAGACTGTTTAGCTAATGATGTTGACTTTTTGTGTGACAGCGGTGTATTTCAAGGTCTAGGTAGCAAGTCAGATAATTAGGTAGTATTTCTGAAACAGCTCGAGGGCTGCAGCGGTCAGCGATGGGACCTCACGACAGATCATGGTCCAACAACAGGATGGTTAGAAATGTTCCAGAACAAACTGATCTATGCAGGATCTTTGTCCAGAGATGGAACACCCTCGCAGGTTCTGTCAGCACACAAAGTCTGAACTGGTCATATTGTTTAGGTTATTAGAAAGTGCTTTAACTTCTATTTTTTTGTCACTCTTATTTGTGCCACATTTTTCCATCTCTGCCAAGGAGAATATGTTTTTGGCAGTTTTTGCACGTGTGTCATTCAAAGTTTTTGAAAGAATTCTGATAAAACTTTGTAGGGGTGTAGAGTGGGGTCATGTTAACAATTCATTAAAATTTGGCTTGCATGCACCGAGGTCTTCAAGGTCAACTTAATGATTTATTGGTCGAAAACTCATAAAAACCTCATAACTTAGTAACTATGATTCTTACAAGTGTGGTGTATAGTCAAAAAAAAATACTGTATACAGATTTAAAATATGTCTCATTTAACCTCTGACCTTTCCTTCAAGATCAAATAAGGTCAACATTTTATTAAATGTCTTTTATCTTTAAAACTGCTTAAAATTGTCAACATTTAGGAAATGATAACAGTATAGGAGGATTCTAAATATCACATTATAGTTTGTCACATTTGACCTCTGATGTCAATTTAATATTTCACATCTGCCTTCCTTTCAAGTTGACCCCAAAATACGTTATATCTTAAAGAAAGTATTGTCAAACAAAGAGAATGATGTGCCTCGTTAGCTGCCCGCTATGTAAAAGACAGCGAGCTGTCTTGGTAGAGGTTTGCACTCTGAGTGCTTCTTAAATTTGTTTCTGCACTTTTTATTAGATTTTTGTTTCATAACTTATTTCAAACAAATAAATGTAAGTTACAAAAGATTAATTTCATTGACTGTGTCTTAAATTTGACCAAAAACAGAGCAAAGCACAAGAGTTTGGATTGTTCAGCGAAGGAGAATAGCAACGAATTTTATGAAAGAGTCTTTGCAAAAAGTGGAGACTGTGACATTTGCTGTTGTACTGAATTTACCTGCACGCTATAGTTCATTGCAGTCTTTTTCCAGTTTGTTGGACTTACATTATGTGCATACTAAATCCTACCCAAATGTGTCCTGCTTGATAAATAGTAAACCGACACAAGAAAATGATAAATGATAGCGAGATGTGCCATTATATTTACTGCACCTCTCTTAGTTTGCATCCAAATATGAAATATAAATGTAACATTTCACTTTTACATGACTTTGTTGCAAGCTGACCCAAAAATATGTCATATCTTTAAAAAAACAGTACTGTCAAGCGAAAGCGAATGAATCCATATACACTCAAAATTATGTTAAAATAGCTTTCAGCAGTGCAAATAACAAAGCCTGCTTTTTGTACTTTTTACTCCACTACAAACTCCTTAAAGTATTTTCCAAAAAAGAACAAAGAAAATAAAATGAAAATATACAAAATACAACACTATTCCTTTAAAGTCACTACTGCCCAGAGAGTGAGTTGCCTTGTGGAGGGTTGCACTCTCTGAGCGCTTCTTGTTAACTTCAGAATTTGGGAAAGTCAAACATGTTTATGGTTGTTCTGAACAGCCGCGCTCTAATGCAGAGTCGAAAACCTGCTTTTGAGGAGATACATTACTGTTTAATTATGGGGATAAAGGCGCACATTTTCAGGAAGACTGAATGACGTTTGGATTGTCTAGTGTAGTATAGGTGTCCCGTATTTGTGAAAAAGTCTCTCTAGATCCAACCTTGAGCTATTGCAGTGCACTTTCAAATTTTGAATGTAACTTCTTTATATTCATACATTAAATACATTAAATATTATACATTAAAGTAATAGAATCAGTGCATTCAAGTAAAATAGAAAAAAATGCTCATTGTTAAAGTTTTATTAATTAGTTTCTTTTATGGCAGTTTAATGGCTTACAGCAGTTTCTCTTTTTAAAGTTGTTTCTTTTCCTTTTCATTTCTCCTCTGATTCAAGTGTGCTTGTTTCATGTCTACTTATTATTACTGTCTCCTAAAGCAGACAATGACGTAACTTTATCCCTAGGCATGCAGAATATATTGAACATTTTGATTTTAGTCTGGTGTTTTCTGATGCCAAACAAGGAGATTGGTGGATTGTAAACGTTATTGTCTTAATAAAAATACCTTTTGGTTCTGCTGGATCTTGGAGCTTTTTATATTCCAGGAGAATTCTTTTCCCCACACTGTATGTAATACAGCATCCATCTCTATTATCTGTACCTGTTCCATTCGGTTTAGAAAGTGGCTTATGTGGGCTTGCAGATGTCAGAGTATACAATTAAATCTATAGTATCACATGCTCCCACCTGGCTGCGCTGTCAGGAGCTCTGGGCAGCCAGCTCCTGTTCCAGTTTAGTACCACACATGCAAGTGTAATGCTGTACTCGTTAGTTTTTTCATTATTCATTGGCTTTAACCACCTAACACACACTGGCTCAAACACTCCTGAGCATGTCTGCATATAATGCAGACCTCAGATGTTTGTGTGCAAGCATGAGTGTGTGTTTTTTCGGATGACAGGTTACACAAGCAGGTTTTTACGACGGGCATTAATGCCTTGCCTCAGCAGAAACATTTTCCACTTCCATTACGCAACCTTTTTGTTTCGGCTTATCTGTTGTACCAGGATAGCCATTTGCTTCACTACGTACTCCAATTAATTCACTCCCTGTAGTAAACAGAGATGGGAACACTCAACCCCGTTGTCCCCAGAGCTTTGCTGAGGTTGTGCAGCATTGAGATCTGTCCTAATTATGTTATAAGAGCCTCTTGTTTTCTCTGTAGTTGGCTGCTGTTACTAGTCATCATCAGTCAATGGCACTGTGTGGGAGGCCTGCACACACTAGTACGCTGGGGACAAGTGCGGGTAATGAACAAAGATGGTACACTCTTATCTTTTAATGTAGGGGAGAAAACATTACTAAAATATCCAGCAGTGGAGCCACGTGTCTGTTGAAGCTCCCAAATCTAAACAAAGTATATTTCAACTTTGCTGGCAAAAAGAGTGCGGAAAGTCATCCTGTTCTTTTTCTACATATGTTAGGCCTTTTTTGACACTCAGATTTTTTTTCCCACTTTTCTTTCTGCCCTCAGCTCCGGTGTTTGACTATGAAGATATCCCTTCTCCACTGAGTGAGTCGGAGAGCACCATCACCGTGCTGCTGCGCCCAGCCCTGGGGAGAGGGGCTCCTGTCAGGTACAATGCAGGCTTCACTCCTACACCGACATTCATTCGGTGCTGTTCCAGGCTCTGATATTTATAGCTGCAGTCAAAGCGAGCTCTGTGAAGCACTAGAAAATTGTTCTTTAGTCTTGAAGCATAGCAGACACCAAGTCCCAGAAAGTGGGTCTTCACAGAAACATGATGATTTTGCAAAGTTCACAAAGCGTTCAAAATTAAATGCAAGCCATTAATATTAGGTTCCTCAGTAATGTTTGGCCATTGGTCAAGGACACTGGAACGTTATGATGTGTTGGCACAATAGCAACAGGATAAAAGGAATAAAAAAATGGGCCGTTATTCGTTATTCCGTCCTGAAGCCTAACTCACCATTTCACACAGCTTTAGAATGACGCTCCATGTCAACCTATCGTATGCTGACTGTTAGACATTGTGTCACCATAATGGGCCCCCGCCCCCGCTCCAATTTCAGTAAAACCTCAGGTTTTGAGAAAAAATTGAAGCACCAGGCTTTCAACTAGAAAAGAGCATCCAATCCTTCATGGAGTGCATTTCTCTGGGAGAGATATAACAGTGCAATAGAAAAATATTCATCACATGGTGAGTTTCTGTTAAAGCCAAAAGAGACAATTTCGTGACAATATTGCTGTTTTATTGTGGTCTTGAGTTGTAAAAAACATTTTTTTTTTATAAATGAAATTATCAATCAAACAAATACATTTTGGTAAATGGTGGCTGCTGATATACAGTTTGGGACATATTGGAGACTCATTTTTATAGCATGCACAGTACTGTGCAAAAAGTCTCTTAGTTCCTTAAATTTTGATTTAAGGAGCTAATTGAAAGTACACATACAAATAGATTATATAAGGGGAAAAAAACTTTTTGATATCCATCCTTGCACTGAGATTATTTCGGATGAGGCTTAGGAACAGTAGATGAATCAACTGAAGGGACAGGATCTGCAGATTATCAGGTCCTATATCATTTTTGCAGAATTTTTCCCCAGTGTGTTAGGGGCTTTCAGATGCTGTTCATCTGCTATAGTGAACCTATTTGGGTTTCTTTAGGCCTGTCACTTCTTGTCCTCCACTTGTTTCCACAGATTTTTTTAAGTATATGCTGCTAACCACAACACCTTTTTCTGCTAATTGATCTTTTGGAATCTAGTTGTTGGTGCAAAAATGCTGTTGGCTTGGAAATGGCAGCAAATTATATGCTGGTGCGAGAGGCTGCAAGTTACAAAACGCCTAATGAACAATTTAAAATTGGTTGTTTTCTAAGTTGTTATGTGTACAGACAACATTTGTTCACGCCTTGAGTTAGAGTGCAAAAAAACAAAGATCTCTGAAAAGTGTCAGGTGCAAGTACAGGACTAAAAATGAATGAAAAAAGCATCAGTGAAAGAATTTGAAAGACTTACTAGAGAACTACTTATCAAGACCACTTAAAAAAAACAAAGAAAAGAAAGTGGGGCTTCTTTGAAGCAAAATATAAAGAAATGGGTTGTGGCTCAAGAGTATTGCCCAGTACTGTGTTGAGTTCAGTCAGTTGGATTCTATGCATTTTCATATCAAAATCCAATTTTTTCCCCAGTAGTTTGTATTGTGTATGCTAGTTCAATTTCATTCATTTTCCTGTCTGGTGTATTTCCAAATTTTATACATTTGTAACATATTTCCAATTATTTATTGTTTAAAAAAAAATGTCAAATATGTTCATTTTGTTATGATTCATACATAGCTAAGGCAACAGCAGCTAAAGTAATCTTTTTACTCTAAATAAACACTATACACAAGAATAACATCTTGTGTTTGGAGCCTTACAAAGCTGTATATAATACCTACTTATCATGCAAACCTTTTAAAGCTTAGCACGAGTTCTCTGGATGACTAATCTAGCATGATTACATATGGCAAGGATAGCTCAGTAGGCAGAGTGGTGGCCCCCTGACTGGAAGGTCGGGGCAAGGTAGCATCCCTACACACTGCTCCCCAGGCACCCAATGGCTACCCACTGCTTCACTGAGTGAATGGGTTAAATGTAGAGAGGAATTTCCCCAAGGGGATCAAAAAAGTATAGATCACATCATCATTAATTACTGCTTGTTTGTCTTTACTTTCAGCTGATTTGGAGAGAGTTAACTGGCAGAACTTGGATGCAGTTGCTGAGCATGGTTATGTGAAACTCTGAAAATCATAAAAAACATTGATGAAAATTGTTAAAACATAACATGACATGATAAAAAGTGGTGTTATTCAGTAAATATCCAATAAAAATCAATTACTGTCAATCAATTAGAGGACAAAAATTTTTTGGTGAATCCAAAACCTAAAGTCACAGGATGACTCACAGAGGAACACAGCAGAAGACAGCATGATACGCAGAGCTAATGCAGATAGACCAGTCACAAGCAAGGGAAAACACACACTATATAAGCACAGAGGGAAACCAGTAAACTGCACACAGGAGGGAGACACGGCTGGACCTAATTAACAAGACGAGGACACAAAGCTGAATGCACTGATATAAGACACGGACCTTCACAATAAAACAGGAAACTCAACAAGTCAGAGACATGGGCTTCACACAGAGACCTGACAGAACTGGAACAGAGGGAACAGAACCTAAGAACTAGGTTTTGACCTAAGAACCTAAGAACACAGAAAATGCCAAAGAACTAAGGAGCTAGGAATACTTGAGACAGAAACCAAAACCAAGAGATTAGCAAAGACACATCATGAAATCAAGGATTAATAATACAAAACAAAAAACACTGGCAATTACAATAAAATATAGCTGAAATTCAATAATAGTGAGTGTAGTTTTTCTTGTATTTTGATATAATTCATGAATTTGGGCTTCAGTTGGGTGCAGTCTTCAGTGTTTAATTTAAAAAAGTAAATCATGAACACACATATTCAAATATGTGTGTGTATAAAGTTCAACACTGATGAGTTAAAAGCAACAAGTAATTGGAGATAAATTACAAAAAGTAAAAAATGCTAATGAAATAATTAACAAAGAAACCAGAAGCAATAAACAAGAAAACTGAAAAACAATGGCCACACAATGCAGGATTTCAAAACGCAACATAACATGAAGTAATATCAGGTAAAAGCTAATCTATAAAAACTTGTTTTAAGAAGGAATTTAAAGGTCACTGGCTCTGTGGACCTGAATCTCCTCAGCCAGATCATTCCAAAGTTAATCCATTATATGTATCGCAAACTCTGGAGTAATATTACTTTTACAACTGGAAATATGATGATGATGCTACAATTTAAGGGAAAGGGCAACAAACACAGTGTGATCTGAGCGGTATGGTCCTGGCATTATGACTATTGACAGCGATATTATATACTATTAGAACTGATCTTTTAAATGATAGGTTTTTGGGGCACTAAGGTCCACATTGTCCTGTCTCAGTGCCTACCAGGTAGTGGTGGTGGAAGAGGATGGGTCCCGTCATGTGAAGAGGAGGGAGCTGGGCACCGTGGACTGTTTCCCTACTCCAAATTCCCACAATGAGGCTCAGGCCAAAGGGGCTCCACATTACTACACAGCTGAGCTGGCTCCCAGCAGTCTGCCAGAGGCCACGCCTTTCACAGTGGGTGATAATCACACCTACAATGGCTACTGGAACAGTCCTTTAGACCCAACCAAGAACTACCTCATCTACTTCCAGGCCACCAGCAACTTCAGAGGGGTAAGAACCATTACAATGTTTTTTTTCTCTGCTACTCGGACACTGTTTTGCAAAACATATTCACTCGCCTATCCAAATCATTGAATTCAGGTGTTTGAATCACTTCCATGGCCACATGCAGACTCAATCTACCAATATTTGTGAAAGAATGGGTTGCTTTCAGGAGCTCAGTGAATTCCAGCATGGTACAGTGGTAGCCACCTGTGCAATAAGTTGTGATATTTCCTCGCTACCAAATATTCCATAGTCAACTGGTATTGGTAACATAACAGAGTGCAAGTGATTAGGAACAACATCAACTCAGAACAGGGTCAGAGGATGCTGAGGCACATATGGTTGCCAACGTTCTGCAGAGTCGGTCGCTATAGACTTCCAAACCTCACGTAGCCTTCAGATTAGCATAAGAACAGTGCGTAGAGAGCTGCATCCAAGCCTTACATCACCTAGTGTAATGTAAATCACTGGTGTAAAGCACACCAAAACTGGACTCGTGAGCAGTGGAGACGTTCTCTTCTATGCATCTCTATCTGGCAATCTGATGGATGAGTCTGGGTTTGGCTGTTGTCAGGAGAACAATACTTGTCTCACAGCATTGTGCCAAGTCTAAGGTTTTCTGGAAAGGGGGCTTATGGTGTGCGGTTGCTTTTTGGGGAGTTGGCCTCTGCCTTAATTTAAATTAAAAGAACTCTTGATAATTCTGCATACCAAGATATTTTAGACAATTTTAAGCTCCTGACTTAGTGGGAGAAGTTTGGGAATGGCCGCTTCCTCCTGCAACATGACTGTGGACCAGTCCACAAAGCAAGGTCCATAAAGACATGGACTCCAGTGTGGAAGAACTTGACTGGCCTGCACAGAGTCCTGACCTCAACCTGACAGAACACATTTGGGATGAATTAGAGCAGAGACTGCAAGCCAGGCCTTCTTGTTCAATATCATAAATGTTTCTCTGGAAGATTGGTCAAAAATTTCAATAATCATACTCTTAAACCTTGTGGAAAGCCTTTCCAGAAGAGTTGAAGCTGATATAGCTGCAAAAGGTGGGCCATGATCACATTAAATCCTATGGTTTAAGAATTGAATGCACTCAAGTTTATATGCGTGTGCAGGCAGACGAACAAATACTTTTGGAAATATAGTGCATGAAGCAATGATTGGACTAAAACTGAATGAAAAGCAGCAGTGTTGAAATGAAAAATTTGGAAGATATTCAGAAAGACTAGAAAACTATTGCTCAAAACCACTTTAAAAATGTAAATAAAGTTTGGAAGCAGGGGTGACTCTGTTTGGCACATTACTGTATGATCTGCTTTTTAGAAAGCCTCAATTAGCCCCTATTTTTAGACTTGTTAATCTTACATTATTTCTCATTGAAAATGGAAAGGCAAACCTTTTTCTCCCTAAAACACTTAAAGACATTACATGAGCAAAGTGGCTGAATTTTTTACAAGATAATTACTTGTGGAATAGAGTTTGTACCTTTTCTTTTCATTAGTAATCTTTCAGTTGCCAGATTGCCTCATATTTAAGCTCTTTAAAAGTCAATTTTCTGTGGGGAAAAAAATCAAACACTCTCCCCCAGACTTAAAGTGATCGGAAAAGAAACTCCTGAAGCTATTGAAAAAATGACTGAAGCATGAACAAGGAAAGTGCTGGACAGCAGCCACAGAAACACTGAAAGCAAATGCCCTTTAAATCATTAGGCACATATAGCTGTTATGCATGCCTGCCTGTCTCCACCATCTCAGTCCTCACAGGATGCAACCAGTGTTTGTCTCGTGCTGCTGGGTGGACCTCAAGAACTTAAAAGAATAAATGAATACAGTCAGTGTCTGGTCCTGGTGAAAAACAAGATGTTGCATGTCCGATTGAAATCTCTGATGTCAGCAGTTAGCTTCTCTCATTGTGACCTGGCATTTAAGATGATTCTGTCTCTAAAACCAATCGAAAACTTCTTTTGCCACAGCAGCTTTTAGAAATCTGGCATCTTGGCACTTTTCTTTTTTGTCCTGCAAAATATCTCAAGTCTGTTTTCTAAATTGTAGTTGTGTTTCATGAGCGATGGGCAGCTCTGAGAGAAAGGGGGAAAAAACCTAATTATTTTGACAATTACTCTGCATAAATTAGATGTACGGGGGCATACTGTGGACCATGAGCTGCCATTGAATTGAAACCGTAATTGCTTTGGCAGATATGCTGTCAGTGAGGCTTGAAAGATGCATGACTGGTGTTGCCAGTTTATTGCGAAACACATAAGCAGGAAACAAACACACACTTTTCCAAAGGAGCCACTTTAGAAAAATCTTGATTACTGCCAAAATATCTGGGACTTGAAACATGAAAACATCAGCATGCTGAGATCTCAGAATAGAATAGAATAGAGTAGAATAGAATAGCCGTTTATGGTCATGTACAACAAAATCTCCCCCTGTTCAATGTGTTTACACATCATCTGGGGTTACGTGTCACTTATACTGATATTTATATGGACGGATGTAGCCTTCTGGCTAAATCTGGCATATTTACAAGGATATATGTTAATTAATATGTCCCTTTTAAATAAATACATTCAGAAAATTTACAAAAATAGCTAGTGTTGCTAAGCTAAAGGATTTATTCCTTTTTACATTTTTATTAGCAAATATTATTGCACAAAAGAAAAGTTGGGAGCCTTTCTTTTCTAGACAGTGCTGACTTCAGTTTTTTGGTTAAATGTCAACTATAGGTGTCTCCAGTTTATGCATTAACTTTCACTCTATATTTATCTTGTCTGCTAACCAGTCTTTTCTAAACGTCTGGCACTGTCAAGGAATCTCCGTGACGCCACTCTTTGACTGCCATCGGTTTGTTATTGCAGTTTTAGTACTATTAATTATACTGTTAAAACTGAAACAATCCATTATTTTATTGTTGATTTTAACACATTATTAAGCACTACTAATAAGTCATATGAGAGTTATTATCCACAGTAAACAACCTGTGGGAGCTTGTAACTAATATAACTTTCTTTCAACCGTTAAAGCCTTTAGCACCTTTATGCTTATTTTGGGGGGTTTTAGGGTCAACATTCAAAAATTAAAATTAATGCATTAATAAATAAATGAAGCAGTGTGCCAAGATAGAATGTTATTGAAAACAAAAATGGGCGACCATGGTCCAGGGGGGTTGGGAAGCTCATCTTGTAACTGGAAGGTTGCCGGTTCGATCCCCTGCTCTGTCTGTCTTGGTCGTTGTGTCCTTGGGCAAGACACTTCACTTACCGCCTACTGGTGATGGCCAGAGGGGCCGATGGCGCGATAGGACAGCCTCGTTTCTGTCAGTCTGCCCCAAGGCAGCTGTGGCTGCAACTGTAGCTTGCCTCCACCAGTGTGTGAATGGATAGTGGAATTGCAAAGCGCTTTGAGTGTCTAGAAGAGTGCTATATAAATGCAATCCAATCTATTAAAGGTAGCAACTATCCTTTGAACACAGGGAAGCATATAATGGCTAAAGAAACAAATCGAGAACTAAATGGAGAGTAGATATTAAGATATATCAGGCTAAAGCTGGATGGATTTATTTGCTTTTAATCTTAGAGTGGGTTAAGATTGGACTTAACCTATGCAGATTAAGATATGCAGGAGGCCAACACCAGCATCAGTGTTTATACAGATGCTGTGTAGCATCTGTATAAATGCATATACAAAATCTGCATTGCTCTCTCATTACACCACAAGACCACCAGCTGACACTGGGTTTAGTATGCTGCAGAGTTTTATTTGTGCACTTCTATATGTTAATGATATGTTATTAATATGATGTGTACTTCAATGGCTAACTTGGCAGAATACTTGCTACTATCTTGCAAGCCAGATATATATTTTTTTGTCCACTGAGTATGAAGACTTGAAAGAACAAGTTTTAAAAAGTGTTAGGGTCAGGGTCATCGCACATGATGACTTAGAGCTCATAGCAATCAATTACTTTGCTTGCATGTTGTTTGCATTTCTGTTTCAGAAGACCTACATCCCATCTTGACAGAGGATAGGCTAACTCATGACATACTACCTTTCGCTGCTTTAATAACCCCTGGGAGGAAGTAAATATAACTTATCTGTCACTATAAAAGATGGAAGAAGATGAGAATCCACTTGAAACAAATTTCCAATTATAAAAGGCAATTTGGCAAACGTTTTAGGTGAAAGGGTCAGAATCCAATCTTAGAGCACAGATTAGCATAATTGCCCATAAAGGCTAATTTAGCTTCCTTAAATCTTAATTTGGAAACTTGCCCCTCTGTCTCTGGGACAGAGATGGCTGTTTTGGGAAGGAGTGGCTTCACATTGTGAAGGGGAGCAGAGGTTGCTCACATCACAGGGAGCTGTCATGCACTTGGAAATTTCAATTATTTTCTCAACACAGCAGAGGTTTGGGCTGCATGTGTTTTACATTTTACACAAGGTGGTTGTTTTTAACAGAATGACTCATAATTAAGAAGCAATGTGATGTGTGTGAGTGTGTGTCTTTATATTAGCAAGCCAAGTGATTTACTCAGCTTTTTCTTTATCCACAGGAGACCAGAATAAACTGCATTCGGATTGCTCGCAAAGGTAAAACTTACATTTTCACATCAAATAAGCCATATTATCACGCATTAGTTATCACTTCAGGATTCCTTAAATAAAGAAATAACTATTTACAGCCAGAAATGCTGTTTGATGTATTCCATGACATACATGATCCCAGTGGTTGACCTCTAATGACTTTGGTGAGCCTCTGGCTCTTTCTATGACAGACATCTATGGTTCCTAGAAATAGATAATAAGTGCATGTAGCCACTTTAAGGGCACCCATATGTTACACAGCAGTGGCTATATACTCACTTGCCATTTCACCAGCACATCATATTTATCAGCTGCACATCAATGATTTTAATCTCCTGTTCTGCCACATCCCAAAGGTGCTCTATTCAATTGAGATCTGGTGTTTGTGGAGGCCACTAGAGTACAGATAAGCACAACTAATTGTCATGTCACCCCAACCGGTCGCGGCAGATGGCCGCCCCTCCCTGAGAATGGTTCTGCCGGAGGTTTCTTCCTGTTAAAAGGGAGTTTTTCCTTCCCACTGTCACCAAAGTGCTTGCTTATAGAGGGTCATATGATTGTTGAGTTTTTCTCTGTCTGTATTATTGTAGAGTCTACCTTAGAATATAAAGCACTTTGAGGTGACTGTTGTTGTGATATGGCGCTATATAAATAAAATTATATTGAATGTTCAAGAAACCAGTATGAGATGATTAAAGCTTTGTGACATACCATGTCATGCTGTTGGAAGCAGCCATTAGAAGATGGGTACACTGTGGTGATAAAGTGATGGATATCACTTTCAGTTCAATTTCAGGTTATTTACAAATCAATTAAAATGTAATTTCAAGCTGTCCAATAATTCCAAAAATCAGATAAAACACTTAAAAATACAAATTTAGCATTTTAAACATCATTATAATACTGTAAGTTCTCAAAAATGTCCTAAAATTAGTTTAAAGATTTTACAGTAAATTAATACTAATCAAGACATTGACACATGGAAATCGTATTGTAAATAAATTAGAAAGTATACTTTAAATGTGACACTATAGTAGATTTTGAAATTGCCAGCCATGCAGAGTTCTGTTCAGCTGTTCTTGAAGACAGAGAAATTTTTTTTAATGTGCTCATTCTAGACGTGGAGCTCTACAGGTCACAATAAAACTTGTACATATCTGTTTGTTTCTTTCCCTCAAGACATGTTTTCCCTCTTATTTATGTGTGAAATGAATTAACGAATACATTAGGATAAGATCTCAAAATTTGTCATTGGGTACTAAGTTATACATTACACAGGAATTGTCACTGACCACCCCCTAAAATTTGCTTTCCCCCCCCCCTCACTGAATCAATCAATCAATTATTGATTTCAAAATCTTTTTTGGTTTTCATATGTTCCTGTTTTCAGTGATATCAATTTTAATATCAGGAAATTAACTAGTCATATCATTCTTTTCTTTCTCTCTTTGTGCTATATTTTTCAAGTAATCTATATTTAACAGCAAAATAGCAAAACAGTAAGATAAAATGGGAAATTATGTTTTTGGTCTGCCACCCCAATATTTTTAGTGGCCCCCATATGAAACAGTTCTCAAAGCACCCGTGCAGACATCAAGAGTCATCAGATTAGGCAACGTTTTTGCAATCTTTTCTTGCCCAAAGTTCGTGAGCCAAATTGCAGCAACACCCAGTGCAGTCTGCTGCTGTACTGATCAGCTTCAGGGTTTGGCGTGCTGTGCAATCAGAGCTGCTTTGGTCATAATGAGTGGTTAGTTGAGTTACTGTTGCTTTCCTATCTGTGCAAAGCTGTATGGCCATTTTCCTTGTCTCCTCCTAAAGAATTGCTGCTCACTGGATACTTTCTCTTAAAATGGATGTGTGGCAAAAATTCCAGTAGATCAGTAATATCTAGTGGGATTGCTGATCTACTGGTCTAATTGACAGAGTAGTCCACAACATTCAGGCCACTCTGTCTGGTACCAGCACCCATGCTGCATACATTCAAATTCACTTAAATCGACTTTCTTCCCCACCATGATCTTGACCATGTATACATGCCTGAACATATTGATTTTCTGTTTTATAATTGGCTGATATTTGTGTCAACGAGCAGTTGTACCTATTTCTATTGAGGAATTCAGCAAATCATCTGAAAACCTTTTTTTCTACTTCAGTGTGTCAGCTTTTGTACAAGTTTATATCAAGTTAAAGCCAAACCATGTAAACTAAATTCTAAATTTACAGTTGTCAACTTATTAATAATTGCAGATACATTTTTTATGTATTTATGTTATACTTTATTTGCTCACACATGCACACTTATTTGTGGAATCCATCATTATGACTATAAGCAGTTAAAGTTAAAGCGGAAAATTATATAAGAAGCAGTTTATATAAAACATTAGCAGCACCACTGAGGGGACTCAGAAGATGCCAGTCATCTTTTTCTTGTCACCATAATGTTGAATAAGTCAAATTAAATCTCTAGGTAAACGTAACCACTTCCACTACATCCTTTGTGCTTCAGTGGTGCAGGGTGCATGTCAGGGACTTTGTCAGTAGTTCTGGATCAGGCTTAGGATATTTGACACGGCCTTAGTGCTGCTTTGGGTGTTGCAGGGAGGAAGCTCTCTTGCCAATCTGCCCGCAGCCCCGAGACAGTGGAGGAAAGGTGAAAGCAAACATGCATCACTGTTCTCACTCAGTACCTCTTGAATCACTGACACTGACATTTTGGCAACCCCCCTCTCCTTGGGCTTTGATGGCTTTGAAATCCACAGTGCAACAAGGTTCCCTCCCCCCACCCGCCCCTTGTGCCTGAGAGAGGAAGCGACCAGGAGTGTTTGCTTGACAGACAGACACTGATAGAAGCCTTTCAGTTCAAACAATCAGGGGATGGGAGAGATACAGCAGGTGAAATTAACTTTTTCCAGCCTTCTTCCCTGCTGAATTATGCTTCAAGTTAGTAATGCTCTAGAGAAAGGTGGCAGTTAAATTGCATTCTCTTCCCTGTGAACTCTTTTATATGAGAAGTGACATCAAGACATCAAAGAATTCTGCCATACTATTGTCTGCCAGCTTGCCACTTAAGCAGAAGAGGTGGGTTGGAGGCATATTTTGTACTGTATTTGTGCATATATGACTGTGGTAGAGAACTTTCTGATATTACTAAACTTCTCTCGGAGGTGGGACAGAGGTCCCCATAAGACCATTTCTGCAGGTTCTTATGTCCTCCCACATGCCAGCTGTGTGTTTGGCCAAGACACCAATTATAGGGTGTTTTTTTTGTCTATGACCTCCTGGTGTTTTGGTGCTTTTCTTTTTTTTTTTGTCCCCAGAAATATACCATTGGCCAGCTGTACAGAACAATAACATTTTAGAATAGAATAGAATAGAATAGAATGCCTTTATTGTCACTATACAGTTGTACAATGAGATACAGAGCATCTCCTACTCAGTGTGAACATGCTGGGGGGGGTACAGTTCTGCAGCGCTATATACATATGGACAGTATTAACATATGGAAGAAGATGTGTATATATATATATATATAAAATGTACAATTTACAAGCCGTAAGTAATATGTAATAAATAGTGTTATGTATGTACAGTTGAGTTATTGCACATAGAATTGGTATAAATAGTGGTGATTGAACAACTTGATTTTTTTCATTAAAAATCAAGTTGTCTCAAGAAGACACCTTATTCTGTGACAAGAGGAGGTGTTTATTCACGTCAGCTCAGCCACAAGAAAGGCATGAATCTCACATTTAGCTTTTGGGATTTCTGCTTAAAATCGGTTTGACAGCTGAATGGAATCACATCATACCATAAATTCTTAAATAGCTTTTTTTTTTAAATTTACCGCAGGTATCGAGAGACGCAGATCTTTCTTTAAAAACAGCTTCTTTTTTTTTTTTAATCTGGCAGCTTCAAGTAATATGTGATCAGGAAAGTGTGTATTTTGTCACATGAGGGTCTCTGATCTGCTCCCTTTTTAAGCTGCTGCTGATGTTGTTTTGCTGTTAATGCAGAGTCAACACTTCCTACATCTCCTGATGAAATCTGCTTTAGCATTCAGTCTAACAACATAATTATGCCGTGCTTGTCATTCTTCTGCTCTGACTTCTTATTGGCTAACTTATTCCAATTTGTTCTATGCTGAATTTTCTTCCAGTCTGTGTTGACCTACTATTACGGCAATGCAGTGTGTTGACACTATGCACAAGTGCTTTTCGTTCCCTCTCTGAGTTTATCTCCTGGAGAGAAAAGTTCTTACTAACTGGTTGCGGTTCATTTTGCAATTATGTTTTTTTCAACTAATCAGAAGATTGGTACTGTTGTACTGTTGTGATGTTTTCTAGTTACCGCCACCAAGGGTCATGTTTTAGGTAGTGTCAGACAGTGTCATTCTGTCTGTCTTCACAAAGTTTTAGTTGAATTCTGATAAAGAAAATTTGTAGAGGCTGTAGAGTGGAGTCATGTTAACAATCCATTTAAATTTGCCTTACATTCTTACAAGTGTGGTGGTTATTGTCAACATATAGAAAGTGCAGTATAAAGATTTTAAACATCATGTCACATCTGACCTTTGACCTCTCCTTTAAGGTCAACAGATTGATCTTAAGATATGCTATATAAAGCTATTTTTCCTTACTGCCATTGTTTGTATTGGCAACATATGGAGAATGGTATATGGCGAGTTTAAATATCAAGTTACTTTGGACCTCTGACATCCTCTTTAGGGTCAAATGAGGTCAAAATTTCATAAACTGTCTCTTATCTTTAACACAACGCTTAAAGTTCTACTGCCTGTCTTTGTATTGGCAGCATTTAGGACATGATAATGGTATATGAGGATTCTAAATATCACATTATAGTTTGTCACATTTGAACTCTAAACTCAATTTCCTATTTCACATCTGCCTTCCTTTCAAGTTGACCCCAAAATACGTTATATCTTAAAGAAAGTATTGTCAAACAAAGAGAATGATGTGCCTCGTTAGCTGCCCACTATGTAAAAGACAGCGAGCTGCCTTGGCAGAGGTTTGCACTCTGAGTGCTTCTTCTTAAATTTGTTTCTGCACTTTTTGTTACATTTGTGTTTCATAACCTGTTTCAGACAAATAAATGTAAGTTACAAAAGAAGAATTTCCTTGACTGTGTCTTAACATTGACTGAAAACAGAGCAAAGCACAAGAGTTTGGATTGTTCAGCGAAGGAGAATAGCAACGAATTTTATGAAAGAGTCTTTGCAAAAAGTGGAGACTGTGACATTTGCTGTTGTACTGAATTTACCTGCACGCTATAGTTCATTGCAGTCTTTTTCCAGTTTGTTGGATTTACATTATGTGTATACTAAATCCTACCAAATCCTACCCAAATGTGTCCTGCC
This sequence comes from Oreochromis niloticus, assembly GCF_001858045.2. Classification (NCBI taxonomy): domain Eukaryota; kingdom Metazoa; phylum Chordata; class Actinopteri; order Cichliformes; family Cichlidae; genus Oreochromis; species Oreochromis niloticus. Next base: position 33,943,546 of record NC_031985.2, on the reverse strand, counting down.
TGATTAATAGTAAACCCACACAAGGAAATGAGAAATGATAGCGAGACGTGCCATTATATTTACTGCACCCATGGTTTTCTGTTGATGACCACTGCCATGAATTCAACCATGCTAGCCATTTTCTAAATATGCCTCTAAAGACAGAATGACTCAACCAGTGTGATTTGCGTGATTATGGCAAGTCTGTCAGGCTGCTGTATTCTCTGCCAGGAGCTATAGTCACCACCAATCCACAGCTTATCAAGCCAAACTCAGCATCCTGCCTCAGTGCAAACACCCCCACCGCACTCCACACACGCATACACGCACGTCTTTTCGGTAGAAGGGACTAACTTCCATTTGAAACATCTTTGCTTTGTTGAGCCTTTATCCTGCTCTGCCAAGCACGTTGAGACAGGCCCAGGACCCCGTGATGATTACATTTCTCTGTATTTTCTCTCATTCCCAACTCTATTTGTTTTCTCATCAGCAAGAGGTGGCTTGTTAATAAAGAGCCTGCTGTCACGAGTGCAATAATACTTCTTCGATTCATTGATAGTTAATAACAATATTTCACCTTTTGATAAAACACCACAGGGAGCCCTGCTGATTCACAGAGAGAGAAGAATTCCACTCTGTTGTCTAGCTCAGATGGCAGCACAGACAGACATGCGAATGTGACATATGGGTTGGAAGGAAATAGCAGCCTGACTGAGAGCTTGCATCAGCTCAGTGAGATAACCGACCCCGCATCCTTTCTCCTTTCGCAAGCCAAGCATATTTAGCTTCTCTTTGTAGAGAAGCTGAATATTCACAACACTAATGTCAGCGCATGAGAACGCTGTTCAAACCTTTCCTGATATCTTCTAGTTAGGGCTTTATTTTTGGGCAGCCTCTCTGGATTAAGTACAACAAATCATTTGAATGGTGAGACACCGGCCTGCTTGTTTACAACCATGCACGTTAGCCCGAAACAGTCTTGCATAAGTTTGAACTTCCCTCAATACTCAGCTTTGCTTATATCAGCCTGGTGAATAGGTTTTTTTAATCTTTCTAGCATGGCCATAATGTATGAATACATAACTGAACATATTATATGAATTAGTTCATATTGGGCCATCTTTGAAGCATTTAATGCAGATTCTTTAAAGCTGTTCTCAGCAGGCCGCTCAACCCAAATTAATCTGAAATGCATACAATTAGGATAGGATGCCATATCAGGTAAATCTTGATATGCATTTCCTTCTAGCAATCCTCCATAATTAGATGATTTTTTTTTATGTGAAACACTACCCCAGTCATTAATCTAGATTCAATAAAGAGTGACATCTTTGTTTACTCAAATGTACTCTTCCACCTATATAAGACGTACTGTTGAATTTTAAATCAAAAAATGGCACAAAAAATGTGTCAACTCAAGTTAATTGCAGGGGAGAGAATATTGTCTGTATGTGATGTTTTTCTGAAGCTGTCGAGTGAGAAAGACCCTAAGGAATCCATCTTTCTGGTTACCTGTCATTTGAATTTTCTGAGTGTCATATTTGATAGCATGACATTTTCAAGAACAGCTCCATCACCCTAACTAATACACAGAAAAGAGAGCTTTTATAAAGATATGGAGCAAAAAGATTAACAGAAACATTAAGTGCACGATCGCTTCTTATGTCAGCACACCAGGACGCAGATGAGTCATATTTATCAGGAGGTGCAGCGCATGCACTCAAAAAATATTACCTGTTTTGTCACAATGTCAAAATACAAATAAATGGACCTCTGCAGTATGTCCTCGTTTTCCACCTCTGACCCATTAATTTAATCTTGTAAAATGTTATCTTGTAAAAATCCAAGAAAAAAATGTAAAAGTTAAAAATACAATATTTCCATCTCATGAACAGAAATCTGCTACTCTGCGACTTTAGCTATACAACGTCATATACCACACACCTTCATTTCCCATCCCTCCCTCACTCTGTGCTGTTACAACCCCTCCACCACCCCAACATCTACGTGTAGGCTCTGGGAGATACTTTACTTATCACTTCCAGATTTGCAGCATATTTGAGCTCAGGGCCAGAACAGTCCACTCCATCCTTCTGCTGTTATAAATCAGTCATTTCAAACCTGAGTTGTCTGAGTAAATTATGTTTTCTTGGTCATCGCGGTGAGTCAACATTTACGTTCTGTTTGTGATAATAATCCTGTGGTGTGCCAAAAATCAATACAGGATTCCAGCAGATTGAGAATGACTGCCAATTGTGTTTACAGTTTTGTTTGTTTATGGTAATGATTCCAAAATCGATCATTTATTGACACTGAATCACTAACTGTTGCGCCTAGAGTTTGCATTTAGAAATGAATAACCATTGACAGTGGAGGCTGCCTTTGTAACTTTCTCGCTTCCTCACCTGTCCATCATGACTAATTTGCAGCTGCTTGTAAAGATTCGAAGAGGGCTCTGGAGGTATCCCAGCATGCCGAGGACATGGGCCTAATCCTGGGAGCCTGCGCCGGCGGCCTCGTGGTTCTCATTCTACTGCTGGGGGCCATCGTCATTATCGTCAAGAAGGGGTGAGTGGCTGCGAAAATGTTTGTCTGCTGGCCAGCCGACATGAGAAGTGTTAGAGCTTTTCACGGTTAAACATTTATGGTTTGAAGTTTTATTGTTCCTGCATAGGCCATCCAGAGGAGTAAATTTATCTCTATCCCACTCGGCAGCTAGGGTCTATTGAGGAAAGCATTTGGCAGTGAGAGTGAATTACAACCAGAGTTAGTGGAATGGTAGAGCATTAATCCTAAACTCTCCCACTGCTGCCTCAGCCGAGCTTTTGTGTTTCTCATCTCATCTTTTAATTTCAAGGTCTGCGTGTTGGCTGAACACATTCAAATGCAGCCTGTTCGCACTGGAATCGCTGGCTGCTTTCCACCTGCAAATTACCTCTGTCGTCGATCGCACCTGCAGTGTATTCTTCCTTTGCTCGCTGGGCAATGGTGGAACACTCATCTGAGTGTGAAATATTTCATCAAGGGGCATGTTATTCCATTGCCCACTCAATTACATGAGGCAAGCAGCTGTGAGGTGCCAGTGGATGGGCTAGTAATTGGTTAGGAAGGTTGTTTTTTTGCTTTTTTTGTTGAGGCAGTGGGTAGGGGTGGGCTCCTCAGCCCTGAGGAATTTTTTCGCTGTGAATAGAGGGAGAATGAATGGGGATGTCTGGAGGAAGGCGGTGACTGATAAGATTCACTGGGCCAATCTAGCCACCACAATAGAAACTAGACAACCGCATGGGTGCAATGGGAGCAGACCTGTTTATATTTAGGCACATGATATTATCTCTCTGGATGTACAAAGAGAGACTGTATACATTAATGTTTTCAGCTATCATTTGGAATATCAGAGATCCCTGCATAGTGGCATATTCAGGAGGGTGCTGGTTAAATGCAGGCAGGAATCAGAAACAAAGGATGTGCTTGCTCCATGCCAAATTTCAGCTTTAAACCAACTTTAAACTTTGTGATATTTATGGAAATACTTACGAAGTGAAAGTGGAGGAGTCAACAGCTTATTATGTTTCATCAGGCTCACTCAAAGCTAATGAACGTAAGAGCAAAATAAACAAGTGTAAAAAAATGAATCCATCATTTAAGGATGAAATCAACTTGAATATTAAGCTAAAATATATGAAAAATAGAAAAACGTACATCTTGAGAGATTTAGATGCCACAGATTTAGATGTTTTTCACAGTGCAACTTAACTGTTAGGTAAATTTCACATGAACTAAAACAAATCAATCAAATCAACAATCTAACACACGGGACAGGGGGAAGCAAAACTGATCTTGGTGGACACCAGACAGGAGAGTATCAAAGTAAAACAGGAAGTACGGGGAACACACACTGAGACGCAGACTGACGGAACCCAGGGTTCAGAGGGAGGAAAGACAGAGTGAGGGAAAAAAGGGACAAATGACGAGAAAGGGCGAGAGAAAGCAGACACACCCACACAGACATGACTAGATGATCATGAAGACCTAACTGGGGGAATGCTGAGGGAAGAACACGGAGACATGAGAGGAACCAAATAACAACCAAGACAACCTGAACTAGAAACACTGAATAAAGTCAAGGGTGTAAGCAAACTAAACTAGGAAATATAAAATACACAGAGAACATAACGAATAAATAAGACTCCAAAAACACAAAGTAAACACAAAGCACTGGGTCAACAACCCAGGAACCCTAACACAGTCTGCTTATAAACACAACACAGACCCGCAAAGGGAATCCTGTGATTAACAAAGCAGTGATGGAATACAGATTTTTTTTAAAGCTAGCTTTGTTGATTTTTAAAATGTCATATGATTAATCTTTCCTTTCGAAAAAAACCCCTCTTAGTTCCCTAAAATGTTCCCAAACACTAGAAGCAAACCTTACGTTTGCCTTCAATGTATTTAATAAGATTAATGCAAATGAAAGATGCACACACACCTCTATACTATAAGTTTTATTTATGATGTTCATGTTCTTAGACCTCCATTAGTTGACATTTTTAAAAATCTTTTGTTGGTCCCAATTTGAGTTGTGTTATGAGGTGAGCCTGTCTTCTGCCTCACGATGGCCAGCCAGGAACATTCCAACACACTGAGCATCTTCATTTATCTTTCTGATGTCCACCTTGATAAACCATAGTCACCTCTCTTTTTTTTCTCCTCACTCTCTGTCTCTCTCCTTTCCTCCTCCTTCATGCTAATCAGAAGGGACTTCTATTCTTACCCTTACTACCCGTAAGTTACTCCTTTCTCCATCTTCCACCCTGATGCCATCTTCCCCTTGCTTGCCCTTTTGTAGACCCAGGATTACTAGAGTGGAAATAAGCATTGCTATCTCCACCACATTCTCAAATCGACCCCCCACACCACCACCAAACACACACACACACAAACACATACACAAACAAGCACACGTATATACACACACACCACTTCAGCAGAACCTTACTGCCACCCATGACACACTTGCTATCACCAGATCTCACTTTTCCCCTCGTCCAGTTTCAATCTTGTGGCCCTTATATTTCCCTTTCACTCCAATTTCTCATCTCCTCACCCACCCTCCTTTCCTTTATTCCTTATCTCTTTGCCTGTCTTTCTCTCACTTCTCACCTTCTCTGCCATCCTCTGTCTGTATTTGCTCCCTGCCTTTCTCTATCCTCCCACCTCTCTGCCTGCCTCTCTACAGTAGGAAGAAGGTGGCCATAAACAAGGCAGCCATGTCCTACAGGCAGGAGAAGAGTCGGAAGCTGAGCTCTCTGGATTGCAGCATGACAGAACAGAGCACTCTCCAGCAAGACGAGAGGATGGCCCACTCCTTCATGGATGCCCATGGCTGCAATGCTCGAAGTAAGGCAGCAAGGAACACATGAGTACTTTTGAGAAAGTGTCTAGAGAGAATGCAGCTTCCTGCTTTCTGACCTTCAGCCATGTTTGCAAACATGTATCCAATCTGTCCCGTCAAAACGTAAGATGCTTTGGACAGAGAAATCTCCTGAAAGGCTCTTGTCTGTTTGAATATTCTGCAGCACCAGTCAGCACTCACATCTCTGCAGAAATGCTGACTTTTTCCTTTAAGCTGCCCCCTAGACTTTTTTTACATTAATAAAAAAGAACAGAGCATGTGCCACAGAATCCTCAGTGTCAGCTGGATGCCTTGAACTGTATGTGTTTGTGTTCCCAGATGAGCAGCGTAGCTCCGTCAATGAGTCTAGCAGTTTACTGGGAGGCTCACCCCAACGTCACTGTCGGAGGAAAAGCTCGCCATATCACACGGGTCAGCTCCATCCTGCTGTAAGGGTGGCTGACCTCCTCCAGCACATCAACCAGATGAAGACAGCTGAGGGATATGGTTTCAAACAAGAGTATGAGGTAAGGCATGTATGAAAAACACAGTTTCATTTGTGCTGGTTTTTTTTCCATTAAGTTTAGCTAAGAATTTAGTTTTTTGTTATGTTGCAATTTTAAGTGTCTATCTGTAAATGTATGTAGCTATTTAAATTGTTAATCCACTTTGTTAGCTTAATGGTATCCACATAGTCTAATCCCTGTTTTGAGTATGTACACCCACACTAACAAATATGACTACACAATATAAGCCATGAGTATGTCAGTTTTGCAGTATTTAACAGTCAAAGACATATAGTGTGCAACACTGTATACTTCTCTCTCTAAGCATACAGTTTTATGCAAAGGTTTGAAACCACCCCTCATTTATTTATATTTTCCTTCCAAAAAGCCAGACCTTCTCATTAAATTTTCAAGTGGTCTTGAGCAGTGGTTCTCCCGGGTTTCTCAAGGTCTTTCAAAGTTTTTCTTTGGACTTTGGCTTTTTTTTAACTTATATTCAGTCCAGTTAGATTGGCACATTACACAAGAACTTGACTGAAAATCAGTGGCAACAATTCGATGATGAATCCAAAAGTGAAATTTTGGAATAAAATTGTTGTCAGTATATATAGAAATGTCAGGAAAAAGGTGCAACAGTGAGTATCAACAACCGTCTGTAAAACATGGTGGCGACGCTGTCATGTTTTTTGGCTGCATTTGAGCCGAGGTGTTGGGGACCTTGTCAGAATCATTGGAAGTAAAATTGCCAAAAAATACTGTCAGATTTTGATCTACCATGGTATACCATCTGGAAAGCATTTGATTAGCTTCGTCTTTCAGTATGATATTCATCCCAATGGAGTAAAAGTCACTGGATAAAAAAAACAAACATTGGAACTCTATCATTTATGGATTGGCCTTCTAGAGCCCATATCTCTGCACTATTGAAGCTTATCTTGACAAAGAACAACACAAAAGGAAGTAAACAATCAAAGAAGAGGGTTGCCCTTCAAAAAGTAATGTAAGAATGAGGGGTAGCACAAGACTTTTTTACAGTATTGTAGCTAGAGGGGAAGTCCTACCACAAAATTTGTAAATTAAATGTTAATGCAAAATTCTGTGACTATTAGCCAACTAGCCTAAAGTTAGAGATTTTTTTTTTTTGGCAATGACATTGCCTGTGTTTGTCGTAGTCTGATATTCATGTCTGTTTTGCAGTCATCTTTACCTAGAAGACTTTAGTATTATGTTTGGTCAAGGACTTGACAAGTTCACAAAATGGGCCTACTGGCAAGACATGTAAAATGTTGTAGTTCACTTTTGAAGTAAGTAAAATGTTGATCATTTCTGAGAGGTATTTTAAGAGTTTATCTTATATTCTAGAAAATTATCTAACAAATTCAATGGTTTATTCAGACGTTAGAAATTACTTATATAGTTTTAATTATTTATTCTACTAGCTAGAAATTTCTACTGCTAGCTAGCCCAATCATTAGTTTGCTCTTGCATCTAATTATTACTTAATTTATCTATTAAATCAGTTCCAAACTACTCAGTTCTTTATTCAAGTTTTTGTTTTTTTGTTTGTTTTAATTAGTTGAGCTATTTTTGCCAGATGCTCTCTAGCTACCGTTTGCTGTAACCTGTCGCTAGTCCTGGTGCTAGCTGCCTAGCCATACATACCTTTGGTCTTGGCTGTTTAGATTTGACAAAGTTACAGTCTTTCAAAGTGTTGAATCCTATTATGCTTCCGTATTTGTTTTATTGGTTTGCTGTCAACTTCTAGTATACAAAGCCAGTTCCATGACAAATTGATTTTGTTAGCTTGAAGTTGAAGAACCTGCACAGAGCAAAAGTCACTGGTCAACACACCTCTTTAAAGAACATTACACCTAAGGGCCTCATACCTGTGAAATTTCATTTACTTCTTTGTAGCTGAGAAAAATAAGTGAATCATTTGTCAGATAGCATCATGTCAAAATTCCCGATATGTTACAGTGTACAGAGCCCCATCTGTATAAGATTCCAGACCTGTTTTGAAGCATTTTAAATGGGGTCTTGAATATTCATGAGCATGAGCAGTAAAATATTTTTTACTTCATTTGCATTACAGAGTTAATGCATATATACTGAACATTCTTCTTATAAGAGCACTAATTACTATTTCCAAAGTTACGCCACTCAGAGTTCTGGTTAATATAATATAAAATTCTCAACATCATCCAGTTGTGATAGGGAATTTTTTTTCTCTGCACCTACAGCTGCAGGAAGCCAGATGCACTTTTTCGATTCATTAAGCTATCACCTGAGGGGCCAACAAATCCCCCCCCTCCTCCAAAATCAATATATGGGTCGCTTTTTCACTCCTCAGTCTGGCTCCTCATCGCCTGGAGAAATAAACAAGATGAAGGGGATCAGCCTGCACTCTGCTGTCAGACTTCATAACCCTTATTTCCCACAGGGTCACACTGCTGCTGCCATTGATCAGACATGTTGCAAGGCATTGTGGGGGGGGGGGTTATGAATGAGTCAGGCCCTGGGGGTAGGTAGGGTACAGTATGTGTTGTGAAAGTCAACATCTGGAGCAAGAGTCAGTGAATACACTGGAGGATAGAACCTGTGCCCCTTCACCAGGATGTGGCTACTTAAAAGTGATGTTGTGTCATTTTGTTATCTCTTGGAAGACTAGTGAACCTTAAGAGAACTGTATATATTAAATGAAGGCCTGCAAACCTCAGCGACCTCTGCTCACAATGTGAGAGACTGATAAAGTCATACAAAAACAGTTACTTCAAGTTATTGATGCTAAAGGTGGCACTACAAGCTATTGCATCTTTGGGTGAACTTAGTTGTTTAGACTGAGAGTCCTGTAAAAACTTTCACGGCTGTAGTTCCATTTCAAGGAAATTCAAAGTGTCAGAATTACAGGTAAATAAATAAATAGAATAACTCCATAGATGGAACAAAGAGTGTGTGTCCTATGTACAGATAAGTAAAAAAAAACCTAAAGATACTGTGGGAATAATTCTGTTTGACAGTTCATTGTTTTATCCCCCATCTAATATTTAAAAACTATTTATGATGAATCTAAAATGACACAATCGTACTTAGTTGTTCAATCTTAAGCAATAAGTATGGATTAATCTCGTGTACTTGTGTGTCATATATACGCTCTGTGCTAAAGGTTGTTTGCAGAGCCCTGGGTTTGAGTTCATCATTTACATCAAGTCATCCACCCACTCTCTCCCTTCACTTTCCTGTCATCATATATACCCAAATAAATGTACATTAAATATTGCCAAAAGTTTTGACAGGAACTTCTAACTACTGGAGATAAAGTAAACTCATATGAGAATCAGAAGATGAAAGAAATACTGCAGCAGGATGTCTTGCTCATCTTTCACTACTGGAGGTTTATTGGTTTTTAACGTGGAAACTCAAAATATTTCCATTTTGAAGGAATTTTTCAGTTTATTTCCAGAACTCATATAGTCAAGGGCAACTACTTTCAAGTAAGAATGGCTCCCATTTCCCACATATTTGCCATACAGTGTCATGAGATTATGGGATAGTAACAGGAGGTTTAATCCCAAGTCTGTCCTTAGATGTCTTTTTCAGGAAGTTTTCAAAATATATATTTTAGTGAAAATTACATGGAAGATTGGAGTCATTTGCACTTGTTGCGCTGGCAGAGTCAGTGAAACCTGATATAATGGCATTCAAACACTCCTATTATTTCCGTGCATTATCCTTTTTTTTCCTTTAGTCCTGAATACTTAATGTCCCAAACAAATACTTTCAGAAATGAATAAATCTCCACGAAGGTCGACTCAACAGAATGTTGTTTCCAAAATCTACAAGGAGTTTTAGACAAATTCAGGATTGTTAAAGCAGGATTAAACCAGTCATTACCAGCGCTGATGTCAGTGGCTGATATAATCCTCTGATTATCTTTCCTTCTCCTGCTCGCTTTGGATCTCAGGTGGTACCAATTCAACACCCGTTGCCCGGGAGAGATCGGTCTGCTGTAGACGAGAGGCAGCGTGCCTCAGTATGAGAGCCTGGATGTGCCCGCCGATACAGCAGAGAGATCAGGCTGGTTTTTAAAATGCAAAACAATATGACACCACTCACGTCAGGCCCATGCTTTATTTATTTATTTATTTATTTTTCATCTTGCTCGCTTATAGTATTGATTCAGATTCAATGACTCATCTCACTGCACCAACAGATTTAGTCGATGGGTGTCATTAACAGCTGTCACAAGTTTGGCAGTTTAACACCGAGGTATTATATAGCAACTGCTTCTGCAAGCAGCGAGTCCCACACTGTGTTCAGAATGAGAATGACTGAGGGCCACCTTCTCCTTTCCAAGGCCGCAGCCATCTCTCAGCGCCGTCTGCATGTCGTCTCTCAGCCTCAGTCGCTCCCCGCTATGTTGTGGCAGATGTCTCTTGATGACTTGGCAAGATGCTATAACACTGAAGCTACTAAGACGACCTTAGGGTAACACTTTGGAGTGCATTAGCAAAGTTGTTCCCATTCTGAGTGTCAAGAAGCACAAAAGACGCATCGTCCCTGCCTGTTGTTTCTGTTTCTGAAAACTTTTTGTTTCTCTTTAATCTGCAGAGTTTTTTTGACGGCTGGGATGTCACAAAAAAGAAGGACAAGACCAAAGGGAGGCACGATAGCCTGCTAAGCCGTGAGTATTTGTGTACTGAGCCATGTGTTGAGTTATTTGTGCCGTGGCTTGGGTGTGTTCCACTTTTTTTCCTTACTGTAGGTTACAGCATACCTTACCATTTCTTTTTATATGCACACTGTAAAGTAGATCACCATTTTACAATTCCACTGCCTGTATCCTGTGAGTCAGCCAGAGGTGCCCAGTAATAGCTTTTACTCCCAATGGAATGGCTGTTGATTCTTGTTAAATATGTGATTAAGGTATGATTAATTAAAATTGATTGTTTAACCGTGTGTTTAATGATGTTTTTGAAATGTTTGCCTCTATAGGAGGAATACTAAATGCCTTACTTATTGTATTTTTCAGAGCCCTTATACAAAAGTGTCAGAAATTACTTTTATGTCATAAAGCTTCTTAATGGAGGAAACTGCAATCTGCAGGAGTCACGACTGCTTTTGCTTTTCCTCCTATTCCTTCTCTGTTATTTTTCCATCGTTTTCAGAATCTGCCTGATCCAGGTAAAGCATTGCTTTAGTGGTAGAGTTTAGTTCTATTAAACCAATAGTTTAGGTAAAGGAGGCATACTGGATATTGCTCATTCCTCCTTTTGAAAGAAAGAGTACACAGCGACTGGCTGTGAGCACAGCAGCAGCAGCATCTCTATCTCACTATGGCAGATGAGTCAAAATATATTACCAGGCAATGCAAATGTAATCATGGGGAATGGGAAAGTAGTCCAGAAAAATATATGCAGAGCATTTGATCATCAATCGGTCCTAAAACAGTAATTGCCACTGTTGTTGGTGAAGCAGTTATTAATCTTTAACTGTTTAATATTTGTCCAAATGTCTGTGCCCTACATGGCCATAGTCCTGCGTATATATAGCAGAGCTATTGAGAGCTTATAATTGTAGGTGGCCTCTCCAGCTTCTCTTCGACTCAGGCTCAGTTGGCTGTTGACTGCTGACGCCCTATATCTATAGTTTGGCTTCTCTTAATCTTTCACGCATTATTTGTTGGTCTTTTTGTCTTCTAATATGTGTGTAGAGGTGTGTGTGCAGGAATGAATTAGGCCATGTGTTTGGATGTATGAATATGCTCGCTTGACTGTAACTGTGTGTTTTAAAAATGCTATAGAAATAAAGTTATTAATAGCTTTATTATTAGCTAACCAATACCCAACACCAGTGGCTTGTTTGACCCAGCAAAGGTAGATCTGAACCCTGACAGTTTATTAATTGTATAAATCATTGTTCAAACTAAAAAGGATGAATGTACTATGAATAACAAGCACTGGGAATGCTCAAATTTAGAACATGATGATGTCAGCTTGCTATGGTGTGACTGTGACATCATAGGGGATCATACTGAAAAAAAGTTTGTTCTACAGCTCTCTCCGTGCCCTTTGATATGGCATATTACCGGATATAGTTTCTTGACATTTTTTTGAAGGTCAGCTTTGACCTTGAGTGCTAACAATGAAGGCTAAGGTCAAATGCCTACCCAGCCTACAAACTCATGCCTCCCAAGGCCTGGTATATTGCTGTGAAGTTTGAAGGTGATCCATAAAAAAATGTGGGTAATATAAAGTTTTTACTGATTTTCACATTTGGTGTGATCTCGACCACACCAAATGATCACACAAACTTTGGAAATGACAAAAAATGGACAGACTGAGATAATAATCAAACACTAAAATACTTATATATATATATATATACATATACTGGATGCAAATACCTCTACATACTGATGAGTGATGTTTTATGCATTATAGATGACCGTCATCGAGTCAAGCTCCACTCCCTTCTTGCCGATCCCAGCTCCGATTATGTCAATGCCAACTACATAGACGTAAGTTACCTTTACTTTTATTTTTCCTTCTGCGTCACCTCATACTCCCACATCTCTGGCCTTGCTGATCCTACAGCTCTGCCTTAAGAGCTCATATTAGTTGTCTTTTATTGTTTTTGTTAACCTGGCGCTTGACCAGCAGTCACCTCCCCATGCTGTCAGCTAAATCCGAACTATCATTTAATGACTACACCCACAGCGTACCATAATATCTATGTATGTTAGTACATGTAGGCTTTGAAATGAGATTTTATCTCTATATCTCTAAAATTCCAGCAAGAGCCTATAAGCTCTGAGCAGCAGGCCTCGCCCAAGTGCTTTTGTAAGGCAATATTGAGCATTGAAATTGGACCCAATATAACTCAGGTGATCCT